>NC_135369.1:88910764-89535764 GCF_049243985.1 Paroedura picta
CATTGATAAGACGCTCCCTGGTGCACACACACTTTGCTTTGGAGCTGAGTTGGCAATCAGACTCAAATTTGATTGCAATTAAAGATCAATACAGGCTTTGCAATTCAATCTTCTTAATCTATTAATTCCATGATCCTCAAGAAATTTTCCTCCCACTTAGTTTTATGCATCTATAATACAAGCAGCCAGGAGCAGTTTATTCATGTAGTATATGTAGTTTATTCATGTAGCATATGCTACGGGCCCTCCACTTCCAGGGGCTCTACAAAATGCCTTGCCTCGTGGATCAGGACCATATCCTCTCTCCTACCCTCTTTAAAAACACTCAGGGCAATTCTGCACATCAAAAAAATAGTCTTACGCAAGCATAATGGCATAATGCTGTAAAAAACATCAAACCTTCGGCCATTCCTCACCTCCTGGCTCTCTCGCTCTCCTTTGCCGCCTTTTCATACTTCTTGTCACTCCGCATACCTGCCTGAAATGGCGGAGGAGGGGAACACGCTATACACACAACACTCATCCACCTGTCAGTCAAGCCAGGCAGCCAATCACCTTTCTCCCTGTTTTAAAGGGACCGCGATGAAAGCTATTTTTTAAGGAAAACTTCTCTGTTGCTATGCCTATGCATCTAATCATAGATGCATAGTGCTTACTTTACTGCCAGCCCTTTTGGAATTGTGAGCCTTGTAGCTTTAAAATGTAACCTTGTTCCCAATTTTGGGGGAGGGGGTTAGAGAGGCATGCTTTGTGTGTTAACTGGTGAGGATTTTTTTGTTGCTCTGCCTGGATGATTTAATGTGTATTTGTTGCTCTAGGCAGTTTGCTTTGGGGGAAAAAAGGGGGAGAAGCCCTGTCCCCAGGAAAAGGGAGAGGGAGATGGGTATGAGGGCGGGCACTAGAGGTGGAGATAGCACTACTTTGCTACCACACCTTTCCTTAGCATATGGTTGCTGGTTGCTCTCCTCTTGCTCACGCTACATGGCTGTGTGAATCCACTTTTGTTGATTCGCCAACTAGCACTTTAAAATGGAGGATGTAGCTGCCAGTTTGCTGCTGGAACAGTGGATGCTGATGACATTGTGTAAAATGCCAAAAAAAATGGCATCATCAAAAGGTAAGAAGAAAAAGAGTTGGTTCTTATATGCCGCTTTTCCCTACCCAAAGGAGGCTCAAAGCGGCTTACAGTCACCTTCCCATTCCTCTCCCCACAACAGACATCCTGTGGGGTGGGTGAGGCTGAGAGAGCCCTGATATCACTGCCCGGTCAGAACAGTTTTACCAGTGCTGTGGCGAGCCCAAGGTCACCCAGCTGGCTGCTTGTGGGGGAGTGCAGAATCGAACCTGGCATGCCAGATTAGAAGTCCGCACTCCTAACCACTACACCAAACTGGCTCTCACTATATTTCCGGGTATGGAATGACCCTCAGAGTGATACTCCTTTCCACTGTGGGGGTCCCTCTCCTCCCAATCTGGCTGTTCCCACCAAAATTGTACTTAACTAGGGCCCTGTAGATCCTTAAACTGGCTCTGGTGCTATGGGCCCTGCAAAGAAAATTTTTGATGGTGTCACTCTTTCCACCCTCCAGTCTTTGTATTTTTATGACACCCAAATTTCTCATTTAATCAGCATGAGCTTCATCCCGAAATGTAGAAATCCAAGTATATCTTGTCCAGGGCTAAAAAAAGCAGCGTCAGTCATTTGGAACTGGATATCCATAGCTGACCCTTGTTCAAAGTCAAAGCCAAATTTCTGACCTTTTTTTGCACAGTTGTGGAATGGAAAACAAGGGAAGTAATGGGTTCCTTAATGTTTAGACTAGTCATGTATCCATCATTATAGAATAACAGAATTTGCTTAAGCCAAAGCCAGTTAAAGCAATAAACCTTTTAAAAATAACACACCAAAGTAAAACATATCAATCAAAGTAGAGTCATATTTAACAATCAATATTCTGTGCCGTATTTAACAAGCTGGTCTTGTAGTTCTCGTACAGTTTCAGATCCAACCAAAAAACAACTACCCTGAATCCTCAAACAGTGGGGGGAATAAAACTAAATAAGGGCCTAACTGCCAGGCACCTTGGAAGTGACCTTGTGCACAAACCCAAAGCTGTTCCAAATAAGGCAGCCATCCTAGCTCATCAGTGGGAATTTAGCTGAACCAGTAAACTGCTCTGAAAGTTGGCAAGAAACATAAGAATTGTCCATACATTAAACTTAGGCAGAAGGGTGCATCCAATCAATTTGCTCAGTAAAGTTGGAAGTCCTCCTGCAATCTAAATATGTCCACTGTGGCCTTTCTATCCTTTTACACAAACATTTTAAACACAACAAATTGGCTAGCTTTTTTATTTGTGTATTGTTGTATTTGATCTATTGATGTCACCTCCTCCTATGTTACATCCTGGCCATCATCATTATTGACTCCGCTTCCTCACTTTTAGCTGTGTCCTTCCCTATCTAGATTTTAAGTGATGCTTTCCCTGATCTCATTAAGGGCAATGGAAGTTTCCCTTAACAGAAGGAACTTCTAGGTTGAAGCCCTGGCTTTTCCTAAAATAGCTTATAAGCAGAAGCTGATCCTTCTGCCCATCTTGTTGAGTTGAATGCCTTTATTTGCGGATGATTGGTAGTGTAAGAGGTGAGGCAGAGGCAGGATGTGGGCTTGTGCCTGTCTGCAACAGCCAAACCAATTATGTTTGATGAGTTTTATATCCCTTAATTAGAGCTATAAGTGTTTCAGTGGGATTACATAAAAATAAGTGGTTTAGGAATTGTGGTCTAAGATCGTATCATAAATAAAGAACGTATCTGATGTGTCAAGTATACAAATTATGACTCATTGGGCATGTCCACTAAGTTACTATAAACATTTTTCATTACTATAATAACAGCACAGTCAGGTAATAATTTCATGTCTGTACACGAGACCCTGGGAAATATTCCCAATGGTGCAAAATGTGGCTTATGGTCAGGGAAATGAGTATCTCCGTCTACCAAGTATCAGATGCAAGAGTAGTGACAAGCGTGACATAAAAGGGGGAGAAGGGATGGTGAGGTAAAGGAAGGCAGAAAATACACATGTAAAAGTGATCTTCTTCATGTAAAGAAGGGGTTTCTGTAATTTTATACACTGTCTGTTCTAATGTTATGGTAATAAAAAGAACATCATCATGCTGAGAACCCAGGGGAAGGACAAATTACATCCCACAGCAAGAACCTCTAACACACGAGATGGCAAAGCAATAGAATGCAATCCCATGTGGTAGGAAAACAAGGGGAAAGTATAGCCCTTTTCTCATGTTACATAGTGACTGTGCTTAAAGTGCTCCCTGTAATCTGTATTTTTTGACAATTTTTGCCAAGTTCTGTGATGTTAAAGCACTTACTAGGTTAACTTTTACTCCTGCATTGTTTTCCCTATTTAAATCATCCTCTCCTTCCTCAAAGCTATGGGGTCTGATAGAGAAGATGTACCATTTTATTTGGGGCAAATAACCATGTGGGGGTGGGATTTACCCTGGGCAAATTGTGAAAAGAGATGGGTTAACTTCTCATTTCCCCAACTTCATGGTCCTGATCCCATAGTGAAAAACACAGAGAGAGAGCTGACGGAGCAATCACAGTTCTGCAAGGCCCATAAAATGGCAATCTTCCATCATGCCTATGATTGAGGCCATGGTAGCTGAACATCAGGTGGGCCTCCCTCTTCTCCTCTTAGCCCCCCCCTTTCTTGCTTGGTGTATGTTGCCTTGCTTACAAGCCAGTCCTGCAGGTCTGATTGAAGATGGTTGGGAGTGGGGACTTCGTTAGTGCTTAGCTTTTGTGATGTTTTGTTTATGAATTATTTTAATCTATTGTCTAAATCATGCCAACCCCACTTGCAAAGAGGGGTGGTATATAAGTCAAAGCCGCAGACCAACTTCTAGCATTCCCAGATGAAGCATCAGTCTTGGATACATTCCAGTGATACATGATAGGGTGTTTTTATGGTCCCTTTCTTTGCAGCCCTCTCTGATACATATTCATCAGTGCTGGAATATGCAAGTTTTGCAGTGTGCGTAATTGAGCAGAATATAACAGGTGTCCTGTATGGGCATCGGATTATATATAGCCTAGAGAGGATAGCAACTTCCTGATGATTTCCAAATCATCTCCTTCAGTGTTCTGATGGGGTCAACAAGAGACTTCCTCCCATCCTGCCTCCAAAACAGCAGCTAAACAACAAAAGAATGATTTCAGCTAGTCTCTGTCTCTCTTTTTCTATCCATAGTTGTTTCTCTTCATTAATAAAAACTGTTTTATTCTTTAAGCAGCCTGGTGCACTGTACTCTCTACATATTCAAACTGTGCCAACAATCAGTAAGACAATATTCAGCTATTTCCTGGGTTAATTAATCTCAACTTGAGCCTCAATCACAGACAATGTCTCATGGGGCAAAGTGAGATGAATGATGAATCCATCACATTAAATTAACTAAAATTTGTTCTGCAATAATAGTTCTGCAATTAGTGTTCTGCAATTAGTGATCTGGTATCCAGCTCAATATTTATAATTTACAATATTTACAATTAATCATAATTAATATAATTATGGTCACAAAACCTCTTAATAGCCCCTGCAGTCTGTCCCCTTGATTGGGTAAATGACTGGATTATGACATGCTATGTTAAAAGATAGCAAATAATCAACTAACTCCATAACACCTAAACAATTTATAGAATCCTAGAGTTGGAAGGGATCTTCAGGGTCATCTAGACCCCATGCAGAATGCAGGAAATTTGCAGCTAGCAATGTGAAGTAGCAAATTCCAACTGAAGATGTGTTTACTATTTACTGCAGGCTCAGAAGAGCTTCTAAAAGGGAGGAAATATATACAATGATTTTTCTGAAACATTCTCAGTTATCAAAACGTTAGAGTGACCAAGTTGTTTCTTTTTAACAACCCCTGCTCCAGTGCCAACAGCAGTTTTAGTAGGTTATAATTCGGTTTAACTTCACTTCAGATTACACTGCATGAGACAGACCTTTTTCTGAGCAGTTGGCAACTCTATTAAATGTAATGCCTTGCTCCTACATCTGTGCCCAGGGGATATGAAATTCCATCCCCACAGTCACTCAATGAGCTATGAAAAAAATTGAGATAGATCTGATAGACCTTTATCTCCCAAATACATCAAAACACACACAAAAGAGATGAGCAAAAGAGGGGAATGTGCTCCTATCTCTCCTAGCAACTTTCTGCATCACTTTAGGGAACCCCTCAGGAAAATTTTCTGCAGTCCCAGTATTGTCCCACATCTCTACAGTGAAAGACAACACAGTAAAATGTTCAGGAATGGAAGTAGAAAGCTACCCTTATCTACTAATTTCCTTAAGGTATTTTTTTTTACTAATCATTATTTGACTTGCATGGGGGCAGTTCTAGGCTTAAGAAGACGCGGACAACCGTTGTTGGCACAAACAGGCCACAGCTCTTTATTAACCAAATCATGGGGTGTGTTGGCCTGGCAGGGGGTTAAGAGCCACTCCATAGCTGTCCAGCTACTATTATCCCCGCTACAGCAGCTCCCCTGGATCCCACACCAGTTCCCATCTGGGAACCTTGCTGTTATAGCCCCTAACCCGGGAAATGTCCACCTGGGATGCCAGAGAGGGCACAAACTGCCTCTGGTTCGATCCCAGGCTTCCTGGCCCTTTGAGCCCCCTAGCCTTTCCAGCTAGGTCAGCACCTGCTTGCAGATCACCACCTCCTTAAGAAGGCCCCTCATTTAGGGGAGTTGGCCATACAGGATGGACACTCTGACCCCTACCAACCGTCTCCAAACACACTCTGTCCCCTGCCAACCCACCTTTAGAACAGCACCCTCCGGTGCTGTTCCCACCAACACCTTCGCAATCCAACCAGTTAGCCAACACTGCCCTTGAGTCCTGCAGCCTTGTAGCGTGCCCCTCCGACATGCCATGTCTGTCACGCTATTGCCGAATCTGGCTGCAGCTTCCTCCATGGTGTCACCTGGCAAAAGAGGCTTGTCAGAGCATACAACCACTTATAAAGTCATTGTGCGCTCCACCCCCTCCCCTGAGTGTCCTGACGGCACATGCACCTCACTCCCCTTGCCATGTCTTCTTTCGCAGGCTCCCCCGCTTCATCAATGACCCATTATGCACGGGGGTTTTAGCGCACATTCGGGGTGGAATGGCGGCGACTAAAATCACTGATAATGCACGGAGCCGGCTGCAACCGGCCGCAGCTTCGGTGCATGCCGCCGAAAAAGCCGCGTCAGTGAAACGCGGAAGAAAGCGCAGCTTCCGGGTGACCGGGGCGCAACCAGAAGCGGCGCCCGGATCGCCGCGTGCATAATCGGTTACTCTGGGTTTTGCCGCCGTCGTGCCCCGCCCCGTGCATAACCAGTGTGCATCGCGTCTTCCCCCTCCATGTTTTCCATGTGACCCGAACTCGCCGTTTCGGCGGCCGTGCATAATGGGCCATTGGCAGCCCTGGGAAAGTCCAGGCCGCTCTTAAGTGGAAATGTTCACATTCTCTGTCACTAAGGGCAAGACTAAGTTTCCTTCCCTGACTTGTTGAGTCAATTATCTTTTTACTTCATCTGCAAATTTAATTAAGAAGAATGCCTTCTTGTTCCTTTTGCAAAATCAACATGTTCCTTTCCACTTAGAACGTTGTACACATACTTAGCTTTTCTTTTCTTCTTTAAAGGGACATTAATCACAAAGTTTGCACAGGAAAATTATTGGCTTTAAACGGGGAGTTAGAGAAACTAATGGAGGATTGGTTGATCTACATGATAGCTAAATAAAACATCCACATGCACAGCCAATATACCTTTGAATGTCAATCTGGTGAAGCAAACAATGGGAGGGGACAGGTTTTTCAGAAGTCCTTGACACTTCAAACTGGACCTTAGTTAAATGGATCTTTAGCCTGATACAGAGGGATTCAACTTATAAACTATATATAAACCTGATTAAAAGGTAAAGGTAAAGGTAAAGGTATCCCCTGTGCAAGCACTGAGTCATGTCTGACCCTTGGGGTGACGCCCTCTAGCGTTTTCTTGGCAGACTCAATACAGGGTGGTTTGCCATTCCCTTCCCCAGTCATTACCTTTTTACCCCCCAGCATGCTCGGTAATCATTTTACAAACCTCGGAAGGATGGAAGGCTAAGTCAACCCTGAGCCAGCTGCTGGGATCGAACTCCCAGCCTCATGGTCAGAGCTTCAGACAGCATGTCAACTACCTCCCTGCGCCACAAGAGGCTCTATATAAACCTGATTATGGTCCCATAATTGTAAATCCCAACCTACACAGTGTGTTAAAGGTTTCTTATACTTTGTGGAATCTGAAATCTGAAGTGTACTATGTTCTGATATGAGAAGCCATTGTCTACATGTTGAGGTAAAGATACATTTTCACTAAAAGAGGTAGATTGAAATTGTATAAATAAACAAGTTCCATCTATGGGTTTCCCAACCATGCTAAATACACATCAAATACAAAAGATGGCCTGTCAATATCTTATAGCTAAAAACACAACAATGAAGTAGAGCAATCTACCCATACCACTTCTATTTAAAAACTTTCTTGACTGATAAAACTGTAGCTTCTACTCTCATAGTGGTTCTCTTTATAAACAGGATGCATAAATGCACATCTGACAGAGATCTGGAATAATTTTCGTTGAGAATGTGGCAGAAACTCCCATGCAAAGTTTTAAAAGTCTCCAAAATATCGATGGAAAGATTCTCTGGAATCACTTTATACCTCAGTCACACTGGCCAGAGTTGTGTCACAATCCTAACATTTGATAAGGTCAAAGCAGTGATATGGGAAGTAGCTCATATATTATATGATATTATATGATATTATATGATATTATATGATATTATATGATATATGATATGATATGATATGATATGATATGATATTATAGAATCATAGAGTTGGAAGGGGCCATACAGGCCATCTAGTCCAACCCCCTGCTCAATGCAGGATCAGCCCTAAGCATCCTAAAGCTATTATATACTATACTATACTATACTATACTATACTATACTATACTATACTATACTATACTATACTATACTATACTATACTATACTATACTATACTATACTATACTATACTATACTATACTATACTATACTATACAACACCCTCCCCGGAGGTTCAGGGATCTCAACACATTATACAGCCCTGACTTGGATAGCCTAGATAGAAGGAGGAGGAGGAGTTGGTTTTTATACTCTGTTTTTCACTGCCCGCAGGATGGGAAACCTTCAAGAATGTCGGTTTAGTTCCTTCAAGAACCACTAGGGATCATTATGAAGAGGCAGGAAATGGCAAACCACCTCAGAACATCCCTTGCCTGTCTGCCAGATAATCCTCAAATCTCCTAGCTACACTACATGTGCCATATGATAAATAAATAACATGTTATACCATTCCTAAGAACAGGCCCTGAAAGGTTCCTCTCCCCTGGCCCCTTGCCAGGCATCTTAAGGTGGCTTTGGGCCACAGCTCGCAGCCAAATCAAGTGGGGCAGGTGGGGGCTCGGAAGCTCATTAGCAGAGCCAAGACAGAGCTCCTTAGCAGGCTGGGAGGCCCACGGGCCCAGGGCCCTCTCCCCTTACCTGCTGCTGGCCAGGACAAAGCTGGCTGCACCCTGATTGGCCCTATTCCAAATTGGACAGCCGGACACATCCTATCCCCTAGGCTGTTTCAGAAATATATAGAGGAACAACAATGGATAAGGATGGAGCTGTTTTTTTGAATCAGAGAGATGTACTCTCAAGCTACATGCATAGGACAGGAAAAAAGATCCCTGGGGAGATTACATGTTTTCTTCATTGCAATGTAATGCATGATTAATTGATCTATATGTAAGACTATAGCCCCTGAAAACAGATAGAAGAACATGCTATCACAGAACAAGGGACCATATCAAAGACCCCTGAGCAAATTTAGCCATCATGGAATAAGAAATTGGGTTTTCTTGATTAAAATTTTGTTATATGACAGGAAGTAAAAAGTAGTAATATTGACAGTTCTCACAACAGAAGGGGTCCCACAAGGATCAATCCTGGTGCCAATACTATTTAATTTATTCATAAATGACCTGAACCTATGAATTAATAATATAATGGGAAAGTTTGCAGATGACACAAATTATTCAGGATGTTAAAAACCAAGGCTTACTGGGAAGAGCTCCACATGGATCTCTCCAATTTGGGAGACAGGGTGTGGATAGAATTGACAAAGAAAACTTTTTCTTCCTCTCCCAAAATCCTAGAACTTGAATGTACCAAATGAATCTGATGGGCTGTAGATTCAGGACAGACAAAAGGGAATACTTCTTTACACAGAGAGTGATAAAAAAGTGGAATTTACTATCAAAGGATGTAGTAATGTCCAAAGGAATAGACAGTTTTATAAGGGGATTAGATAGATTCATGGTTATCAGTGGCTACTAGCCATAGTAAGTCAGGGGAACCTCCACATTCAGAGTCACTAATTCTCTGAATCTCAGTACCAGAAAGCAACATCAGGGGAAGGTATCAGCCTCTGTGCCCTGTTGTTGGCCCTTCAAGAGAAACTGGCTGGCCATTGTCTGAGACAGGATGCTGGTCTAGATGGACCACTGATCTGATCCAGCAGGACTCTTCTAATCTTCTCATGTTCTGTTGTTTGCACTGGCTGGCATACAAGCAGGCAGAACTGGAGGTTGGTGCTAGGCATCAGCTGCAGTGCAGAAGGCAAATTCTATTCTTGTCATATAGCTCAAAGGCTGGCAGAGTCTGCTATGCTATCATAATGTGTGTGCATGCTGCAATCAAGAAAAACAACTAAACTGACTTTAGAGATAGACAGCCAAGAGACGACTCCTTGAGAGTCATGAGAAAATGATCATAATGATTTGATATCTCATGAAGTTCTTACTTTAAAAAAAGTGGGCATGGGGGAAAAAAGAGATTTGAGGTGGGAGGGAAGGTTAGTTTAGGGTGAGAGAGTAACTGGCCCAAGGCTACCGAGGGAGCTTCATGGGTGAATGGAGATTAGAACCTGGGTCTCACCAGTCCTAGTCTAATATTTAAACTATTTTGACACACTAGCTCTATCTCATTTTGTACTGATTTCACTACCTGCCACTGCTAACTTTTTTGGGTTGCCCAATTCTTCTTTGAGTTGCCTTTGCTAGTTAGAAATTTAATTACCTATGAAGTGGAAGAGACTTTTCCACTGAATTTGAAATGTATTTTTACACTTTTTAAGCATAGGACTGGGGGAGGCTTTGCTTGGGGAAGAACTACAGTCTGAGTACTCTAGTCCAGCTGGATGAAGGACAAGTAATTACAGGCCCCAAACAAATTTGTGTTTTGTAGAAATGAATGAAATCCAAACTGAATAAATATAATGTAGTAACTAATTTAATGAAACCAAGAAGTTTTTCAAAAAGAAAACAAAAATAAAATTATTCAGTTCCCTAACCAAAAGCTTGCTATCTAATCTAAAGCCCGAAGTTTGTGGTGACTGGATATAATGTGCTCTCTAGGGTTAGAAAATGGAAACATTAAACCTTCAAGAAACAAAATACAATACTATAAAGCAAATAATCAATTCTATGGTAGACTAAAGCAAATAATAAATTCTATGGTAGACACTGCCGAAAAGGTATTCTTGCCGAGGTTTGGGGTTTTTTTTTGTGTTTGTTGAACTAGATAATTACCCTGTGGTGGCAGGTCAGGGGGAAACATTGACCCCTCTGAGAATATTTTATAAAGCAGTGTCTAAAACATTAAAGAAAAGGCATAAACATGTGCAGGTATGGGAAGGTGGTTATGTGACCTACTCTCAAGCAGTTTATATTGAGTTCCCTTGACACACATTCCTTCTAAATATCACAAAGCAAAGGATGTCCCATCTGGAGGAAATATCACATTTCTTCACTGTGGAGAATTTCTGGTGTTAGGAAAATGTCACCCACTCAACAAAAGTGCAGCCACAAGAGAAGATGTCTGGACTGTTTGTAACAAAGGGGTAAGCAGAACTGCAAATTTATTGAGCCCAATGCTGAGGATCTACAAAATTCTCATGTGACACTTGGTTTCACATATACAAAAGGTTAAAATAGAAAATTAATGAAGTTTTTTCATGTTTTTTTCTCAGTGGAATGTCACTGAGATTTTAGACAAAATTTCAGTTTGTGTCTTTTTATTGTGAATGAGTAGATTGTGAGTGGGCAGATTTTCATTGTGAGTGGTCAGATTGTGAGTGGGTGGGCAGGCCACTGTGAGTGTCCTGCATTGTGCAGGGGGCTAGACTACATGATCCTTCTAACTCTATGATTCTATGATTCATGCAAAGCAGTTGTATGGGGATGCCATGAAGCCAGAAGAGGCAGCAGCACAACATGTGTTTGTATAAATCCATAGTTAAAAGCAATTGTGGTGCAGAGTGGTAAGGCAGCAGACATGCAGTCTGAAGCTCTGCCCATGAGGCTGGGAGTTCAATCCCAGCAGCCAGCTCAAGGTTGATTCAGCCTTCCATCTTTCCGAGGTCGGTAAAATGAGTACCCAGCTTGCTGGGGGGTAAACGGTAATGACTGGGGAAGGCACTGGCAAACCACCCCGTATTGAGTCTGCCATGAAAACGCTAGAGGACGTCACCCCAAGGGTCAGACATGACCCGGTGCTTGCACAGGGGATACCTTTACCTTTAAAAGCAATTATAGAGAAATACTTTGTTTCATGGCAGCCACTGATCAAGCAGCAAACATTTTCCCATGTCTGAAGGAAAAAATGATCAAACGCAAAACAAAACAGAACAAAAAACACTAAATCCTTGCCTCAAAAAAAAAATTTTTTTAAGTCCTATTTTATTAATGACCAGAAATTTAACAATATTCTGATTTTACACTTGTGTACTGCCAAAGATGTAGGACAGCCAAAGCACTGTTAGGACGGAAAGGACTACCAGAAGAAGACTCAAGATGGAGACAGTCTAAACTATCCATTTCCATCACACACAATGTCTAACTGTTCACATGTTCAAATAGTCATCTCTGCTCCGTATGACATCCCTGTCAGTGAGTAGTGGGCAATCACAGAAGACAAAGCTTTTCTCATTGGCATTATCTGAGTTACAAAAATGTCATTTCCATAGATTTTCACCTAACTACTCTCTCATCTCCTTCCTAGGTCTAGAGGAACAGAGAACCGACAATGCAATCTTATGTAGAGCTATTCCTTTCTAAACCCATTGAAATACATGGGCTGATACACAGGACAATACTTTGGGATGATTACATTGTTTCCTGCTGCTTTGGGTTATTTCATTGGAGCTATTTTCTGCTATTTTATTTCTATATTATTTTCTCTCTAATTACAGGAAAGGCCATTCCTCGCTTTAAGAATTTCACAACCAAAGCTAAGTGTAAAATGCTATGTGTAAATGCTAAACTTGTTCCAGGTTATTTTACAGCAAACTGGTTTTGCATAGAGGATCAGTTAGGATCTGGGGGACTCAGGTTCAAATCTCTGCCCTGCCATGGAAGCTTGCTGGGTATCTCTGAGCCAGTCACTTTCTCTCAGCGTAACCCACCTCACAAGGCTGTTCAGAGAATAAAAGGAGGGAGGACAGAATGATGTAATGATAAATGAAGTAGAAAAAAAACTAATCTGGGCATTAATCAAGCAGGTGTAGATAGTACATTTCCCAGGATTTGAAGGTATAGCTCACTAGCCTCAATCATTGGAACTAGAATAGTAAATTACTTCACATTACACTCAAGCCAAGAAGAGGGCGGGGGAGTTAGATTCTCTGGCTGGTGCTAGACTGTGGGGAGAACTGTATTTCATTTTGGGGTTCCAAGTTACAAGCAATATTAAGAAGAATCAACAAGTATAACCAGCTGGAATGCAGTGTACAGTTTAGGAACATGTTGGACATTCTGTTTCCTTATCCTTGTTCCCATCTGCAGCACATATGCAATTTTTATTAGCTATGTGATAAGTGATGTGATGGGAGAAATCAGAGACTTCAGACTTGTAAATTGAAAGATCTGGTGGCAAGATGAACGAACATGGTGCTCCAGGTCATACTGAAGGGTGCCACATAGTGATGCACTAGGAGATGTGGTTTCTGTTTTTGTGCCAGGGAAGTTTTAAATGAATGTATTTTGTTCATTGTCAACATGGGTTTCCTGAGTGCTGGAAATATCATTAGCAAGTTACTCCAATGAATGGTTGGGGAGAAAAGAGAATGAGCTAATGTTCTCTGCTTGTTTCTTTTTATATTTATTATTATTATTATTATTATTATTATTATTATTATTATTATTATTATTATTATTATTATTATTATTATTATATTTATACCCCGCCTCCCCCCGAAGGCTCGAGGCGGCTTACATAACCCTGTCCCCTAAAACCATAAAATGACAATAAAAACCGATAATTTACAGTAATGGCAACAGCGATGGCGTAATCTACTCATTTGCTCTCCACATCCTCAACTACGGAGGGGGATGACGCTCTCTACCGCCAGTTTGTGAGGGGGGGGCTGATCTTCTTTCCGCCCGGCCTCAGTTATAAGCCTGGCGGAAGAGCTCCGTCTTACAGGCCCTGCGGAATGCTGGTAATTCCCGCAGGGCCCTCAGCTCTTCCAGGAGCTCATTCCACCAGGTTGGGGCCAGGACCGAAAAGGCCCTGACCCTAGTCGAGGCCAGGCGGGCTTCCTTGGGGCCAGGAACGACCAGTAGGTTAGCCCCCGCAGAATGTAAAGCCCTGCGGGGGATATAGGGCAAAAGGCAGTCCCTCATATATGCAGTTTAAATTATTTTGGGTTTTTTTTTCCATTTCATTCTTAGTTTGGTAAAATCACTTATGGAGGATTCAAGGGTGGTTTTATACACAACAAATAGGGGACTCTCGAGGATTTGCAGGGGCATCTCCTTTTCCCCTATATCCGCCCCCCCCCATGATTTCCTCTTTCCCTTGCCTGGCAATCACCATAGCTTCTCCACTTTCCCATTGCTCACCCACCAACTAACTGATCTTCACACACACACACACCTACAGATGTCCCTCCTATCCCTGGGAAAAGTCTGACCAAGTTTTGAAAGTCATACAGTAGTGAGTTCCTTGGAACTGGAGACAGTCACCTCGGTGAGTCCAGTGAGGTCTATCATGTAGCCAGGTTAAGCTGTGCAAGTTGCCCAATGGCTTCTCTTGCACCTAAGGAAGTTGTGTGGCAGTGACCCATTCAGTTACAATCACCAGGTCCAGCCAGACTGTGCAAGTTGCCTGGTAGCAAGCTGCCTGAGTGAGTCATCAGCTGACTGCCACTGGGTCAAGGAAAGTTACGTGGCAGTGAGAAGCTGCCAGGCCTGGCCAAACTGCTTAAGTTGTGTAACAGTCACCTGGCCAAGGCACATGGTGGATGCTGCCAGAACCAGCTTCTGGAGCCTGAAGATAGTGGTTTTGGCACCTCCCCTAAGGCTTGCCCAGAGATTATTATACTAGGTCTGTACTTAAGATGGGCTTGGACTCCATATCTATATTCATGGGGTTGCAGCCTTGACTGGAGGTTTATAGATATTTGTATCTGATTCTTCTGTGGGTAGAAAACCAGTGTGACACTACAGGTGTAACTGAGTGAAGGAGAAAAGTAGATAGGGTGACAGTTCATGGACACAGGGGACAGTTAAAGTGAGGGAACAGCTACAGGAAGTGACTCAGCAGAAGGAGCAGCAGGAGAAGTGAAACCAGTGAGGGAGAGCTGAGAAGGCACAAGCAGTTTTGTTAATAGATCATCACTGTTATTATTATCTGATTCTCGACTACATATTGCCTTGCATGAAACAGGGTAGCAGAAGTTTAATAACAGCCCACAGTTACATGCAGTGTATAGTTATTGCAACCACATAGCGACTGTTTTTGCAATACAGAACAAGACTGTGGTGTATTATCCATGGCAGGAAACCTCACAAAAAGTCTGCCCCAAAAGACTTTTTTTTTTAATTTCTCCATGTGGATCTGGTTTCGCCATGGAAAAGTCACCATTGTATTTTTCATTATGCACGGCATTTCCTCCTCATAGCAGCCACTGCATCTTTTCAATGCAGTATTTAAAACTAGCCTTAAAATTAGTTTTCTTTTACAATGATCATGAGAACACCTGTTGGTGCATATACAAATGCTAACATGTTCTGGATCTCCTTTCCTCTGCCACTGTACACCAATGGGGGAAATGGACAGTCTCTAGTCCCTCATCCACCAACGGGAGCTTGAAGTGCCCCTTGTTTGGCGCAGACCCTCCCACCTCTGCTGAGATTAGTTTAGCAGAAATTAGTTTATTCATTCCCTCAGAGGCATTTGCAAGCATTTCAATCCACTCTCTGTGAGGAACAGCATACCTCTGAGGGGGAAAGATTGTCATGTTTTCAAAAGGCTGCGTGCCCCCATATAAGTTTCTTGTTTAGGGCTCCATGTACATGAACTACAGTTCCCATAAGGCCCTGCCAGTAGCATGTGCCAAAATGGTGATCGTGTGAGATTGCAGCCGACCATGGCCTGCCAAAGAGGAATTGCCCCCCTCCTGCCCACTATTTGCCATGGTAAGCCTGTCTTTCAATGTATAATCCTTGCAGAAAAACACTACTGTTTTTAAAAATGATGATTTAAAAGGCTCAGTATGCTGACTTTGATTAAAACCTTTACATGCATAATAGCGCCTGAAGCCTCCAACAGCACTAGACTTTACTGCAGTCAATTTCACGCAGGCATGGAAGTTCTGGAGAGAAGAATATGACTGGTTTTTTGGCTCTTGCCTTAGAGAGAGAGGATGCACAGTTAAAGGTAAATCTGTTAGGCTACCTCATTGGCGAGAAAGGAATACACATCAGGCTGAATCAGCCTATCAGGCCATCAGGGTCAATATTGCTTACTCAGGCTCGCAGCAACTCCCCAGGCAGAAGACTTGCACATCACTTACTACTTGGTCTTACCTGAAATGCAGGGGATTCAGCCTTGAAAGCAGAAGCTCTTCCACTGAGTATCAACCCTTCCACAGAGGGGAAGAGAAGTGTTCAGTTCTCTTGGACTTGGCACTAATGTTACTCTGGAAAAACTACTCAAGGAACTGGATGAGAATTGTATACCTAAACAAAATTAAACTATTGAATGTTGTAAATTTCAATGGGACAACAGGGTGCTGAAGAGGGGATGGGTGCTTATATAGCCATGTTAAAGACACTAGCAGCATCCTGTAACTCTGGTGAGATATCAGACTCCCTTATCAGAGACAGAATTGTGTGTGGGACAAGAGATCAGAGGCGGCGTGAGCTGTTGTTGCATGAAGCCAATTTAACACTGACCCATTGTGTGGAAATTTCCAGGGCAGCAGAAATATTCAAAGACAGGGTCAAAATATTAATGGGCCCAACAGACATTCAAGTACATGCTGTACAGCAATGGCCATGGTCAAAGCAGGAAAAGAAGCCTAGAGAAAGGGTACCAAGAGTACAATGTTTATATTGTTGAAAATAGCATGAAAAGAGAAAAGACAAATGTCCAGCATGTAGGGAACCATGCAAGGCCGGTGGCAAACCTAACCATTTTCAACGTCAATGCAAAAGCAGGAGAAAACTTCAGAGACTATGAATGAGAATGAGAACAGTACATGAAGACAGTGATGACTCTGAAAGGTAAGAAGATGCCCTAATATTGATCTTGGGATATACAAACCACAATGTGGACACAGTAGGAGATAATACAAATTCTAACATGTATCCTACTGCACTGTTTGCTATTATGCTTTTGAACAAACAGCCAGTTTGTTTCCAGCTCAATCATGGGGCCACTTGTAATTTTATGCCACTGGTTCTTGTCAGTCAAAAAACCAACACTGCATCATATGACCAACACTGCATCATATGAACAGGTGCTCATCATGTATAACAGGAACATTCTAAAACCAGTGGCAAATACAGACTTAAAATTTGCAACTCAAAAAAATTAAAATAAAGCTTTGTTGCTTGGAATTCTTACAGTGCAAGATGAAACTCATGAGCACTGCTAGGAAGCAGAGCAGTCCAAGCCATGCTACTGATTCATGTGCATCATCAGAATATCTTGCATGTACTGTAAACAGAGAATAAAGCCATCTTGCTGAGTTTAGAGATGTTTTCCAGGGAGAAGGACATTTGGCAGGGAAGCTGAAATTTGAAACAGACTCTAGTGTGCAGCTTTAGAATAGAACTGGTACAACCACCAAAGCAGGAACTGGTCAGTTTACAAATCAAAAGCAAAATTGTTCCAGTAAACACAAGCAAATCATGGGTAAACAGCCTAGTTTGTGTGTGAAACCCCATCAGGAACACTACACATCTGTATTGATCCTAAACCCTTGAATAGAACACTAAAATGTAGCCATTGTCCATTATCAGCTATTGATGATGTGATATGTGACCAGTCCTATGCTCAGCTTTTCTTGGTTTTTTGACATTAAGAATGGATTCTGGCTCATTGAACTGGATAGAGTTGTTATTTGACTATATTTGCAACTCCCTTTATCAGGTAGCATTAGCTACATATGCCAATGGGCACCAGCCCTGTCCCAGAAGTATTCCAGAGTAGTCAAAATCAGAAACTATATTTCAGGAATAGAAAGAGCCATTCCGCACAACTGCCAATGTAGCTAAATGTAAGCGCTATCCTAAAACTTGGGGGCGGGAGCAAAGGAGGAACCTTCTTCCTACCGCTATACTGAGAACGCACATGTCTTTTTTGGATGTGTTGCAGGTTGTTCTCAGGAGTGAAGCGTTTTTTTAAAGGGGGAATCCACTTTTTACAATTCCCGATTACCCAAAAAGCGCTGCATCAAAGTACTTTTTACGGGAGTGTTGCAGGAGTGTTGCGGATTGTGCTAAGTTGCGGATTGTGTACGATGTCATGCATAATGTTTAAAAAACAGGGGGTTGGACTAGATGGCCTGTATGGCCCCTTCCAACTCTATGATTCTATGATTCTAGTTACACTTCAGCAACATTAGCACTGTGCAGAATGGTCCAAATAATTGCAGATGATTGTAGGAGAAAGAGATACAGGAGCACAACCACATTGGAGGTAGCGCTTCTTCATCTCCATACATTTTTTGGCTGGTGGCCTGCTGGTTGTCCGCTGTGGGATAGAACTTTCTAGGTTGGTGAATCCAGTTTTTGGGATTCACTAACTTGTGCTTTAAAATGGCAGATATAGACCCATTATGCACGGGGGAATAACGCACATTCGGGGTGGAATGGTGGCGACTAAAATCACAGATAATGCACGGTGCCGGCTGCAACCGGCCGCAGATTCGGTGCATGCCACCGAAAAAGCCGCATTAGCAAAATTCAGAAGAAAGCACAACTTCCAGGTGACCGGGACGCAACCAGAAGCGGCGCTGGGGTCGCCGCGTGTATAATCGGTTACTCTGGGTTTTGCCGCCATTGTGTCCCGTCCCATGCATAAGCAGTTTGCTTCGCTTCTTCCCCCTCCGCATTTTCCATGTGACCCGAAATCGCCATTTCAGCGGCCGTGCATAATGGGCCATAGCGAGCAGTTTGTTGGCTGGACGCGGGAGCAGTTTGCTGGCTGGACGTCATGAAGAGCACCTGGAATATAGTGTCTTCAGAGGGTGAGTATGATGCTAAAATTATGGTGTGCAGAGAAACCCTGGTTTAAAATGCCCTCTGTTTTCCAATTTTGTTTGGCAATGGGTACCCAGTTAGACATGATATGGAGTGTTTGAGAGCTTGTCTCAACAACAATTTAAGGCTCAAAGATTGCTCTTAGAGTTTGAATCACACAACATCAGGCTAGACTATTGTGGGCTGTCCAGTGCTTCTTTTCTTACATGTCACAATGTATGTGGAGAGCATCAGAGCATCAGAGTACCTTTATTGGCATAAAATTGCAAAGCATAAAACGAAAATTTCAAATAGTTCCAGATGTAAAATCTATCGGAAAAGATTTTCTTTTAAAATTGCCAGTAAAAACTTTGCTACTTTCATAATAGTTGCTGAGTCCCTCACATTTAGTATAATTTTAATCCAGTGTTTCTCATGAACACAGCTGAATTTCAATTTCTTCAGATAATTAGCTAACGGGTGACAATATACTTCAAACTTAGAACACACCAGAAGTATATGGTACAACGTGTCATGGACACTACATCCATGTAAACAGTATCTCTCCTGAGGAGGGATCTTCAAAAATCTACCTTGGGTGACATTTGAGGGAAAGATGTTTAAGCGAGCTACTAGAAATGTTCTTCTTAACTGGTGTGTCTCCAAAATTTGAAGATACATGGGCATGGACTTGTAAATTAAGGCAATATCCCAGAAGCGGGGAGAACATACACTGTTGTTAGAGGAGCCCAGAATCTGGGTATCCTGATCTTCTAGTCTCTGTGATATTAGTTTTAGTATTCTCCTTTTGTCTTGCTTGCTAAGGGTTGAGATGTGCGTGGAGAGGAGCCAAAACATTGCTGAAGATACTTTGTACCATTGCAAGGGTACAATTCTAGTAACAGTATATCTCAAAGCTTCTGGGGCTTCATGAATCCATTCAGTACTTGTTCATGTCTTTATGACTACTACCGAAAATGGTACATTTTGCCTCTTTCTAGTTTGCCCCCAAACAACTTTTTAAACATGATTAGGACAGCATAACAGGGAAGCAGTGCAATGACCAATAGACAAACTCAATTTTCTTACACATCCTTTCTATTTAAAAAATTCCTTCAAATTTCATGAACACATTGCTAAAAGGAAAAGAGGGTTTTTCTTGTTTCATTTTGGTGGGGGAGGAAGCATACTTGATAAACCATCATGTCACATTATGGCTATCTAATGAAAAATGCAAGTATAAAACATATAATTCAAAACTATGTCTAGTATTTAACAATTTTTGAATATTTGAGCAAGTTTCTGCTCACAGTCTGAACAAAGGGGAGTTTGCTTCATTACTACTTTGAACTAATCATCACAGCTGTGAAACAAAGTAGCACATCAGCATACCCAAAATACATGCCATTTTAGACTAAATTGCCCAGTGACTAGTCACATGTACCGTGTTAGAATTTGCTGACAGCTACTTGAGAAAGAAATCTGCTTTTCATATCCTATATATAAAGTTACTTCTTTTCACTCACTCATTTGTTTTATGTTTTAAAAACAAACTAAAGTTGTTTAAAATTTTAAAAAGCACTGATAAAATATTGTGTGTAAAATAGACAAACATTGTACTGATGCCTAAAAATTCCTTGACATTGTATAAGTTTCATTGTTTTATGTTATTTGCTTGAATTTTTATATTGGGGAGGAAAAATACCCAAGGTGGTTTATAGCAAATTAAAAACAGTAAAACTCCCAATAAAAGAGCTATAGCAAAAATAACACCTAAATTCAGGTCTAATAGGAACTTATATGACAAAGGGAGCATTGACTCTGGAAAGTGTATACACTGAAAGTCTTGTTGGTCTTCCAAGTGCTTCTTGACTTGTATCTGTTAGAACATGCAGGAACTGTAGTATGCATGATTCAAAAGGATATGGAGAATATTCTACAGGGAGCATCAGAGGAGATGAGTACAGGGTAAATGTTATCCATTTAGCAGTTGCCGCACATGCTACACACCCCATGCTTCCAGAGAATCCACGTGATGTCCTCCCCCATGATCAGGGCCATAGCCTTGCTCCTCCCCACCTTTTTCCTTTTATGGACACTTGGAGTGATGCCCCTTTCCCCTAAGGCACCTCCACCCCCTGTATGGCTGTTCCCACTACAATAGAATTGAGTGTTACAACTTATTTAAAAGGGGCAGACAAATAAAGGTAGGGAGAGGACTAGCAATATAGGTTAAGAATATATATACTTGTGAGGAAATACATGTTTCTGAGAATGAGAGTTCAGCTTAGATTCTTTGGATAAAAATAAAAGGAGTGGGAAATAATAGTGGTATTATAGTGTGGGTTTGCTATAGACTGCCAGACCAGATAGAGGACTTGGATGAGAGGCTCCTAGACCAGATTTCAACGTTCTCAGAGAGACAGTAACTAGTGGTCAAGGGAGATTTCAATGACCCAGATATCTGTTGGAAGACCAGCTCTGCTAAAAGTGAAAAGTCCAATAAATACTTGTCTTGCTGACAACTTCATTTCCCAGAAAGGGCCTGCTATTTTAGACTTGATTCCCACCAATAGGGAAGATCTGGTTGATGAGGTAAAAGTTGTGGATGTGCTTGGTAATACTGACCATGTGATATTGGACTTTATGAACTTGGGGAAGAGAAAATCTATACATAGTCATACATATAGACTGGACTTCAGGAGAACAAATTTTAACAGACTTAAAGTTACGTTGGGTAGAATCCCATGGATTGAGATGGATGTCCAAGAAGGTTTGGAGTTTCTCAAAAGTGAAATACTGAAGGCACAATTGCAGACAATTCCCTTGAAAAGGAAAACTGGGAGGAACCTAATGAAACCAGGGTGGCTCCATAAACAGCTTTCAAAAGACTTGAGTAATAAAAAGACTCATTCAGGAAATGAAGGGAGGACCTTATCACAAAGGAGGAATATAAACAAATAACCAATGCATGTATTAGAATGTGTTAGAAAAGCTAAGGCTCAGTATGAGCTTAGGCTAGCAAGAAACGCTAAAAACAAGAAAAAAGGGTTCTGTAGTTATATACAAAGAAAAAGAATAGGGACATGGTAGGACCATTGTGGGGACCAGAAGGTGACATTGTAACAAGTGATGAAGAGAAGGTTGAATTGCTCAATTCCTACTTCTCAGTTTTCTCTTGTGATGGGAATCATGCTCAACATGGCAAGCTCATTTCACATGATGAGGGATGGGAGTTCTGGCCTAGGATCACTGTAGAGGTAGTCAATAAATATCTAATTTCTTTAAATGAAACCAAATCTTCTGGGCCAGATGAATTGCAACTAAGTGTACTAAAACAACTTGCAGATGTAATTTCTGAGCCTCTGTCCATTATTTTTTTACAATTCTTGGAGAACAAGTGAAGTGCCAGAAGATCAGAAACTGGCAAATGTTGTCCCCTTCTTCAAGAAGGAGAAATGGAGGATCTGGGTGACGTCTATAGCTGACAAAATTTTAGAACAAATCATCAGTCGTTCCTTGAGCAGCTAGAGCGGATGACTGTAATTACTAAGAGTCAGCATTGTTTTCTCAATAACAAGTCATGTCAGACTAACCTTACCTCTTTTTTTGAGAAACTTACTACCTTGCTAGATCATGGGAATGCTGTGGACATTGCTTATGATGATTTCAGTATGGCTTTTGATAAGGTTCCACATGATATTCCTATTGACAAGTTGGTAAAATGCAGTATAAATCCTATCACGGTTAGGTGAATCAAGAACTGGTTAATAAATCATACCCAAAGAGTGCTTGTAAATAGTTCATCATCTTCTTGGAGAGGAGTGATGAGTGGAGTTCCTCAGGGATCTGTCCTGGGCCCTGTGTTGTTCAACATATTTATAAATGATTTGGATGAAGGAATAGTGGGGGTCCTTATTAAATTTGCAGATGACTCTAAACTTGGAAGGATAGCAAACACACCAGAAGACAGAATCAGAATTCAGTATGATCTTGACAGGCTAGAAAACTGAGCTAAAATTAATAAAATGAATTTTAATTGTGATAAATGTAAAGTTCTTCATATATATAGGAAAAAACATATGCATCACTATAGTATGTGCAAGACTTGTCTTGGCAGTAGTATGTATGAAAACAATTTGGAGGTCTTTGTTGATCAGACACTGAACATGAGTCAGCAGTGTAAAAAGGCAAATGGGAATTTGGGCTGTATTAAAAGAACTGTAGTGTCCAAAGCACATGAGTTAATGTTACCGTTTTACTCCATTCTGGACCTCACTTGGAGTACTGTGTCCAGTTTTGGACACCACAACTCAGGAAAGTTGTAGAAAAACTGAATCGTGTCCAGGGAAGGGTTACAAAGATGGTGAGGTGTTTGGTGAACAAGTCGTATGAGGAAAGGTTGAGGGAGCTTGGTCTATTTAGCCTGGAGAGAAGATGACTAAGAGGTGATATGACAATCATCTTCAAATACATGAAGGGCTATCACATAGAAGATGGGGCTGAGTTGATCTGGGGATGATCTGGGGCCAAGGGACCAAGCCCTATGAAGATAGGTTGAGGGACTTGGGAATGTTCAGCCTGGAGAAAAGGAGGTCGAGAGGGGACATGATAGCCCTCTTTAAGTATTTGAAAAGTTGTCATTTGGAGGAGGGCAGGATGCTGTTTCTGTTGGCTGCAGAGGAGAGGACATGCAGTAATGGGTTTAAACTTCAAGTACAACGATATAGGCTAGATATCAGGGGAAAAAATTTCACAGTCAGAGTAGTTCAGCAATGGAATAGGCTGCCTAAGGAGGTGGTGAGCTCCCCCTCCCTGGCAGTCTTCAAGCAAAGGTTGGATACACACTTTTCTTGGATGCTTTAGGATGCTTTGGGTTGATCCTGCATTGAGCAGGGGGTTGGACTAGATGGCCTGTATGGCCCCTTCCAACTCTATGATTCTATGATTCTATTAGTTGTTTTCTGTTGCCCCAGGGGGTCAAACCAGAACTGAAGGGCTGAAATTAATGCAAGAGAATTTTTGGCTAAACATCCAGAAGAATTTCCTGACAGAGCGGTTCCTCGGTGGAGTAGGCTTCCTCAGGAGGTGGTGGTTTCTCCTTTGGCAGTTTTTAAGCAGAAGCTATATCTGAGAGAAATGCTGATTTTATGAACTTAGGCAGATTGTGAGTGGGTGGGCAGGAAGGGATATGCCAGTGTTCATCCTTTGTGGCTTTTCCTTGCCTACCCAGAAAATTGCTGATTGCCACTGTGGGATGGTAGGTGAATTTCCAGGCCAGGCTGGATTCTGGAGATTTTTAGTGGGGGGGGGGGAGGGAATCACTTATGCATGAAATGGGGGTCACCATGGGTGGGCAGGTAGTTGTGAGTCCCTGCAATGTATAGAGGGTTGGACTAGATAATCTTGGAGGTCACTTCCAACTTTGTATTTCTATTACCGTATATACTCGTGTATAAGCCAGGTTTTTCAGCACAGTATTCACATTGAAAAAGTCCTCCTCGGCTTATACGCTAGTATATATGGTAATTGAACTAACAGCTTGCTCCCAGTCAGCCAATCGTTACATTGCTTCTGCAAACCTTCTGCAAACTGAAACTTGCTTGCTCTGGCTGCTTGTAGGACAGCAATGGTTTGAGTGAGGGACTCTGATCTTTTTTTACTTTTGCCTTTACTTCTTCCAAACTGTTCTTTTGATTTCTGTGGGTGGGTTGGGGTGATCATCTGCAAATGCTCTAGAAGCCCTAGCTTCTCTCAGCAGAGATTTGCCTCTTGGATTTATTCCCCCTCCTCTGCTGTCTCCAATCCTATCCCTGCCCCTCTGCCCCCGTTCAAGAAAAGAAAGAAAGAGGCTCCTGCTGCACTTGGCTCCCCCCGTCCTGAGCTTCCCTAATCATGTGCAGAACACATTTCTGTTTCAATGGGGGAGGGGGAGGGGGAAGGCCCAAGTTCAAATAGATCTGAATTCAGGAGGATTCACAATGGAATAAGCAAAGTAAGTGCAGAATCAGCCCTGGTTTATCTTTTCCTAATTCTTATGATTTAAGGATTATTTCTAGAAATATGTCCTGCAAAGCCTTTTAAAACAAGTGGGTTTAGTATTTCTGTTAGGTTTTTCATCCGACAGACAGGTTCTTCTTTTCTCTGCCTCTCTAAAATGCATCTCGCCCCTAGGGAGGAGTTTAAATCTTCAGTCTATTTGACACTGATTTAATTTCTGTCAAGCAAAAAAGAATGAGACTTTACTGTATATGAGTGTCTGTAATAACGTCACAACAAGGCAAGCTTTCAGTTGTTCATTGCTTTTCCTTTTTAAAAACATCACTCTAAGTTGGAACAGTGAAGGAAATTGCATTTTTTAAAAATCTGAGACTCTGGGGCCTAGGATAAGCAAGTGTAAAACTCATGACACAGTTTTCATGCTTGGAGTACTCCTGTGCCTGACGACCTTTTTCTCTATCTATGGTTAGAGTAAATGCACCTACAATCCATGTATAGAGTACACTTGATATTTCTTTATACGTGTTGAATATTTATCATGTTACATTCAACACGCACACAGCTGAATGAATCATTCAGGTACTGGTCTGTGGTTTCTGTTATACGGTGAACACCTATTGGATTTTCCTTACAAACAAATATACGTGCTTTTACTGTAACATGTGAACAGGACTGGGGTCAGCCACCAATTCAGGCCTCAGGTTTGAGCTGTACATTCAGAAGAATAAAGTAGAATCCTGATAAAATGTGGCAGAGACTCACCGCAGCTGCTTGTTGATGCTACGGAGGGGTTGGCTGGAGGCAGACATCACTGCCTCAGCCATCTACGTGCGTGTTGCATACACGCAGCACGTATGGCATCAAGGAGCAGGGCAGGACCCACGGCACCTCTAAAAGGTTCCATGTGCTCGAGTCCCGGTCTCTTTGCCCAGGATGCTGCAACAGCAGCTTCCCTCCCACCCTATGTTGATGTGGGAACAGCCTTGTTCTAGTGGCTGAGGTGGATGTTTCACAGTTAATATTTTGTCTGTTGGCAGGTAGTCCAGTGTGCAATTGGACTCCCTGGGGTTCGGGGCATCCATAAGAGGTGGAGAAGTAAACAAAGCATGGCTTACCCAGCAGGGAGGCCAGGGGCTTGTTTGCCAGGCAGCCTGGGGTCAGCTAATGGAGGTTTATGCCCCCTTTGGCTCCCCCACATAGGTTGCTTCCCTTAGTGGTGGACTGCACTATACAAAGTCATATCACATGATAAATGTTTAACAAATTTTTAAAAATTAATTAACTCCCACCCATTCTGGAAACTCTTCCAGGGACGTTTCATGATGTTTATCACATTTTAAATGACCCTTCCATGTTTTGCTTTTTTTCTACAAAACCTTGCTACAGGACAAAAGCTAGTATAAGGAGCAAGTTGCTAGCTAGACAATTCCCAGGGCCATTCTGCATGAGTTAAAAGTAGCAGAAGGCTTACATATGGTAAACACTACTAATCTGACATTCCGCATGACATTGCACACAATCTGCAACACTCCTGCAACAGTTCCGCAAAAAAATGATTTGTTGTAGCGCTTCTAGGGAAATCGGGAAAAGTGGATTCACCCTGCGAAAAGCGCTACACTCTTGCGAACAATCTACAACACTAGTGAAAAAGACACGTGCATTCTCATTGTAGCGGTTTCAACAAAGTCCCTCCCCCTGGCTCTCTCCTCCAAACTTCCGGCGAAGCGATCACCATTTTTTTTCCCTCGGAGTGAGCGGGGAAAGCAACGAACCAGCGAGGCTTGATTCACCCAGCGAGGCTTCTCCAGTTCCTCCACAGAAGTGCTTTAAAGCTCCCCTAAGTCACCAAGCATAACACAGCCCTCTGTTTGCCAGTTCCCTTTCATTTCGGCCAAAAGTCGCGCCCGTGGGGGGGGATTTTTTTTCACTTGGGGGAGCATGGTAACAATGACTCGCCAGCTCACACGCCAGCTATATGGGTCTCTACGTTATGAAGAATCAAGGCATATTCGTTGCAACGTTTGTGTGTTTTTTAAAAAAATGTGTTTAAAGGGAAAGGGGCTTTTTGGGAGCATGATAACAACCGCCCATTGGCTGTTCCGTTTGATTGACAGCCAGGGGCAGGAACAAGCACAGAAAAAAATTGCTTCCTTTCTAGCGATTCCTGTGGGGAACGAATGAAACGCTATGGATTCCACTACAAATGCAGGTATGCGGATCACCGAGATTCCACTATTTAAAATAACGTTTCCGCTTTGTGAAACCAACTGGCAACATTGGTCCTTGTGCGGAATGGGCCCCAGTGATGTTACGTGTCCACTAACAGAGAGGGATTTAAAATACGAAAGAGTATCAAATTGTCGAGTTTTTTTAACCTGCTGCCTCTATAGAGTTTTTCCTGTCACTTTAGGACATTGCTGCCTCATTTCCTCTAGTTTATAACTCAGTCAGTCAATATTGTAGAATACATTTCATATACAGGTAACAGAGGATTGCAAACAATGCGGGAAATATTATCCAATAAATATTTTCAGTGGATACTGTCCAATACTAGGAAACTCTATTATTTATGACTGAGCAAAATTGCTCAATTTTATTTAAACAGAACGGAAAGCAATGTTATCCTGGGGAGAATGGTAATGAGATTTCCAGACAGTTTTATATTTTACAGAATATAAAACAAAAGGGAAACAATGACCTGAAATTTATCCACAACTTTTATAACTTTTTCCTTTCTTTTTCTTTTTTGGTTAAACAAAAATAGAAGGAAGCAGTTTCCACAACAGTGCACCCATTGCAATTGTTTCAATCTTAATTTTGACTCTGTTTTTTGGTGAAAAAAGAATGCACATTCAAGTGTGGAGCAGATTATTATAACAAAGCATATCTGGCATTTTTTTAAAGAGTTGCATGTACCAAAAATGTGTTTTGAATAACAGCCAACATTTCAGGTTGGATCAGATACTAATTGGTAATGGGCTTCAGAAATTGAACTCTGTTAAATGATGGGATTCTATGAGGGTCAGAGTTTAGGGCAAAGCAAAGATCACATTGCACTTAGATCACACTTAAGCCCAGGAAGCACTTTAAAGAGCTTTTAGATGCTCCATGAAAAAGCCGCATCGCTTACACATTTGGGAACCTGGAGATAGTCACCAAAAGTATCCAGGTTGACTTCAAATACAATTCCCTGTTTTTGAAACATGATATTGCACTCAGCTCACATGTTGTTCTGTTTTTCTGGAACAATTAATTGTACATGTAATTTAATTTGTTTTAAACATAGAAACTGTTAAACTGAGCTGCTCCCAAGATACTGATTCAAGGAAGATGATGATGTAGTAGTAGTAATAATCATAATCTGTAGTAATAATCATAATCTGACATCATCAATCCAAGCTACTTTGCAGAATACATTTTGACAGTTCCAGTTATCTGCAGGTGAATAAACACAATGTATGAACCAGCAAATCACATAGAATCATAGAGTTGGAAGGGACCACATAGGCCATCTAGTCCAACCCCCTGCTCCACCGACGAACCGCTCTGTCAGGAAATTCTTCCGGATATTTAGCCAAAAATTCTTTTGAAATAATTTCAGCCCTTCGATTCTGGTTTGACCCCCTGGGGCAACAGAAAACAACTAATAGAATCATAGAATCATAGAGTTGGAAGGGGCCATACAGGCCATCTAGTCCAACCCCCTGCTCAACGCAGGATCAGCCCAAGAAATCCAAGAAAAGTGTGTATCCAGCCTTTGCTTGAAGACTGCCAGTGAGGGGGAGCTCACCACCTCCTTAGGCAGCCTATTCCACTGCTGAACTACTCTGACTGTGAAAACTTTTTTCCTGATATCTAGCCTATATCGTTGTAGTATAAACCCATTACTGCGCATCCTTTCCTCTGCAGCCAACGGGAATAGAATTCTGCCCTCCTCCAATTGACAACCTTTCAAATACTTAAAGAGGGCTATCATGTCCCCTCTCAACCTCCTTTTCTCCAGGCTGAACATTCTCAAGTCCCTCAACCTATCTTCATAGGGCTTGGTCCCTTGGCCCCAGATCATCCTCGTCACTCTCCTCTGTATCCTTTCAATTTTATCTACGTCCTTCTTGAAGTGAGGCCTCCAGAACTGCACACAGTACTCCAAGTGTGGTCTGACTAGTGCCGTATACAATGGGACTATGACATCTTGTGATTTTGATGTGATGCCCCTGTTGATACAGCCCAAAAAGGAACTTGCCTTTTTTACCACTGCATCACACTGCCTGCTCATGTTTAGTTTACAATCCACAAGTACCCCAAGGTCTCGTTCACACACAGTGTTACCTAGAAGCGTATCCCCCATCCAGTAGGCATGCTTTTCATTTTTCTGACCCAGATGCAGTACTTTACACCTTTATTACATCTTTATTACATCTTTATTAAATTGCATCTTGTTCTCATTTGCCCATTTTTCCATTGTGTTCAGATCTCGTTGAACTCTGTCTCTATTTTCTGGAGTATTTGCCAGTCCTCCCAATTTGGTGTCGTATCAACCGTATTTCCAACCATATTTCCACGATCCAGCAAACCTGTCACTTGGTCAAAAAAGGAAACCAGGTTGGTCTGACAGGACCTGCTGGAGACAAATCCATGCTGACTTCCTTGGATCACCAAATTGTCCTCTAGATGTTTGCAGATCGCTCCCTTTAATATCTGCTCCAATATCTTACCCACAACAGAGGTTAGACTAACTGCTCTATAGTTTCCCGGGTCATCCTTCCTCCCTTTCTTGAAGATCGGAATAACATTTGCTCTCTTCCAGTCCTCTGGGACATCTCCAGTCCTTAAAGAGGTCCCGAAGATGATGGACAAGCGTTCTGCAAGTTCTCCGGAAAGTTCTTTGAGTACTCTTGGGTGCATTTCATCTGGCCCAGGGGATTTTAACTCATCCAGTGCAGCTAAATGCCTCTCAACAACCTCTCTGTCCATGTCAACCTGCCACCCAGACACTATCTCTTGGCTACTGCCATCTCTAGATGTGCCTAAACCCTTTGAGCTGTGGGAAAAAACAGATGTAAAATAGGCGCTGAGCCTTTCTGCTTTCTCTGCATCCTCCGTTAGAGTTTGTCCATCCGCATCCAACAGTGGGCCTATTGCCTCCTTTACTTTACGTTTGCTCCTCACATAACTGAAAAATCTTTTTTTGTTACAGTGAGCTTCCCTGGCCAATCTTAGCTCACTCTCAGCTTTGGCCTTTAAGATGATTAGTGCCTGATCTACAGTGCCTAGTAACCTGTAGGTACTCTTCTTTAGAGCTCTGTCTTTCCCTCCATTTCCTGAACATCTCCCTTTTCTTTCTTAGTTCCTCTTGAAGTTCTCTGTTCATCCAAATAGGCTTCTTAGAGCTCCTGCAGTGTTTTCTTCTTTCTGGGATAGTCATTGATTGAGCATGCAATAGCTCCTGTTTGAGTAGTGCCCACCCTTCACATGCTCCCTTCCCTTTCAGCATTCTCGTCCATGGTATGACACTCATCATGTCTCTGAGTTTATTAAAGTTTGCCCTACGAAAATCCAACATCCGCGTCTGGCTACAAGCTTCCTTGGCTCCCCATCTCAAAAGGAATTCTATGAGGACATGGTCACTTCCCCCTAGGATCCCCACCTCCTTCACCTCATCCACCAACTCTTGCCTGTTGGTCAGTATTAAGTCCAGTATGGCTGAACCTCTTGTGGGTTCATCTACCATTTGATAAATGAAATTGTCAGCCAGGCAGGTCAGAAACCTGCATGACTGAGGATGCTCTGCAGTGTTTGCTTCCCAGCACACATCTGGGAAATTGAAGTCACCCATGATGACAAGGTCCTGACGCTTGGATATTTTCTCAAGCTGCTCACAAAGTGCAGCATCCACATCCTCTCGTTGGTCAGGCAGTCGGTAGCAGACACCAACCACCACATTGTTTGTTTTCCCCTCGCTTATTTTCACCCAGATGTTTTCCACTGTAGATATACTCTCCTTCACTAGAATTTCCTGACAGGTAAGCCCTTTCCTCACATACAGTGCCACTCCTCCACCTCTGCAATCTATTCTGTTTTTTTTTGAACAGTTCATATCCATCCACTATTACATTCCAGTCATGAGAATTATTCCACCAAGTTTCTGTGATGTCCACTAGATCATACCTTTCCATCAGCATGAGAAGTTCCAGCTCTTCCTTCTTATTGCCCATGCTTCGGGCGTTAGTATAAAGGCATCTGAATCCTTTTACTTTTGGTTCCCTATGAGCTGGCCTTCCTGGTTGGGCTGCCCCCGATCGTTCTCCTTCCTTACACTCCCTATGCTGAATGTCTCCTTCCCCTTGTGGCTTCAGTTTAAAGCTCTCCTGATGAATCTCCCCAGGTTCCTGCCAAACACATTCTTTCCCAACTTCGATAAGTGCAGTCCATCAGGTGCTAGTAGGCCTTCCTCAAGAAAGCCTATCCTATGGTCCCAGAAACCAAATCTCTCCTGCTGGCACCAACTACGCAGCCAGTGATTCACCTCCATTATCTTCCTCTCCCAACGCATTCCTCTTCCCTTGACAGGCAAGATTGAAGAGAATACCACTTGTGCCCCCGTTTGCTTGAGCTTCCTCCCTAGATCTTGATAGTCTGTTTTAATAGGAGCGATGGTATTCATGGACATGTCATTCGTACCCACATGGACCATCACAAATGGGTAGCAATCCCTAGATTTGAGGAGTTTAGGCAGCCGTTCTGAAACGTCTTTAATTTTTGCTCCTGGCAAGCAACACACCTCTCGGGTTAGGGGGTCGGGCCCAGCCACATGGCGATCCATTCCTCTTAGCAGGGAGTCTCGAATTACCAGTACTCTCCTTTTTCTTTTCTTCTCAACACCATTTCCTTCCATCCCCATGGCCTCTTCATTTTGTCTTAGACTTTGTTTTGGGACCTCTTCCCTTGTTGACATTTGCACCTCCTTTGCAAGGGCCTGAAATCTATTTTGGAGCTCCAAAGGTCTCGAGAACTGTCTTGCTCTATGCCGTTGAGTCTTTTTCCTAACTGTCTGCAGAGGTTCCGTAATGAGGTCAACCTCCTTATCCTCTTCAAGACTGGTTGCATCCTCTTTATTCCGAGTTGCACAGCTCCGGTCTATGAACTCCTCCCCTTTCTTAATTTGGGTCAGTGTAATAATCCTCTCTTCTAAGCCCCTAATTCTTTCCTCCAAAAGTCTTACCAGCTTACACTTGGGGCAGATGTAGTCCATCTTGTCTTCAGGGAGGAAGGCAATCATGTCACACTCACTGCAGATGATGGGATGGTTGTCCTGGAGGTCCATTGAAACTTGTAGGCAGTGCAACTACTAGGGAAATATAATCTACTGAGTCTAATTGCTAGGCCAAGAACCCCAGGCTAAGAGCCACAGGCCAAGAGCCCTTTGTCTCTCGCCCCTTCGGCTTGCGCCAAAGGCTTGCGCCTCTGGCAAGGAGCAGCCCTTTTTAATCCTTCCAGTAATCACCCAGCAATTACCTCAGCACAACAATAGCCTCACCTGGTCAGCAGCAGCAGCAGCAGCAGCAGCAGCAGCAGCACTCCCCAGCAGCTTTCTCCACGTGCTCTCAGTTGTCTGAGCTGAGTGAACTGGTATTGGTGTGAGCTGAGAACTTGTTCTAATGTTTGCAGCCTGGCAGATATTCCTGAACCTGCAGTTTCACTGGGTAATGCAGGCTTGCTACAACACATTTGATAAAAATGCTGTGATCTATTCTCACACATTCTGACCCAGGGATGATTCTTCGTTTTGTTGGCAGCGTTTAAATATGCAGGTTTTCCACACCAGTCTGTTTTTTGGTGAAGAAAGAATACACATTCAAGTGTGGGGCAGATTATTATAAGTGCATCTGCAACCATGTCTTTAGTCGGGCAATACTCCAGTTCAATAAGCCCTTCCTTCTGCATGTCCCTTACAAACTAATGTTTTACATCTACTTTTATTTTAATTAATCCTTTCAGTCTGTGCAAGCCTTACACATCCCTGATTATCCTCAAAAACTTACAATAGCCTGAGTTCTTCTATTCCAAAGTGCTGTGTCTATTGTAACATCCACTTCAGCTGCTTGTGTGTCTCTGCTGCCAACAGAAATGTTGCCTTTGTGGATACAGCTACAGTCTCTTGCTTTCTATTGATCCAACAGACTGCACCACCTCCATGCCCAAATAAATATCTACTGGTTGATTTCTTGTCCTTGGTTTCCCCACAAAGTGGTGTCACAACAGTCTCTGTTTTTTACATTATTGTTTGGGCAGGCTGAACAAAGAGCAAAAGCTGATACTAAAAAAGAAAAGAAACAAAGTGAAGAAGCTCTCTAGGACTTGTTTGTTTGGCACCACTGCCCAATGTGCATCATCTACAGGGTGCCTTCCTACCCATTCTTCACACTCTGGTATATTTTTTAATTAGCTTCATAGTGATCAGCTCAGAGATCCCTTGCTCATGATCAGGTTGCAGAAACAATTGTTCTTCCCTGGCATGTGTGCAATTAGCCAGCCAGAATGGGTTTTTCCCAGAAGGAATAGACTTTTCCCAGGCTACTCCTAAATGTCTCCTTGGTGTAAACTGCACGGAGCTTTTATTCCAATCCCAGGTCGATTCAGTCCCTGCCCTCTACACCAGGGGTCATCAACCCCCGGTCCGCGGCCCGGTGGCGGGCCGCAAAGGCCACGGTACTGGGCCACGGCCAGCCACGCCTGCTTCCCCCCGCCGGCAGCAAGAAGGAAGGGAAGAGGCAGGTGCAGCCGCCATCATGGCGGTGACGCAAACGCGCATGCGCGCTGTTGCCGCGCATGCGCGTTAGCGCCACCTGGTGACGAAAACACGCATGCGCGGCAATTGCGCGTTTTCACAGCACCCGGGCCGTCGGCTCTTCCCTCACTCCGGAGGCGGTCCCTGACCTGGGAAGGTTGGGGACCGCTACTCTACACAGAATGCAATTTCCGTTTGGATTTGGGGCGATTTAAATTTTCCTTCTGTAGCAAGAAGGATTGATCCGGAGTGACCCTACCTTTATTGTGCGATATCTTAGAGTGCTTTTAATGCTCAATATTTTTCAAATCCAAATTGGGAAACCAAGCTCCGTGGTAGAGAACCTCTGATAGGCCACACCTGGTCATGTGACAAGCTTGCCTTAAAGGAGAAGCCCCTAATTTCTCTCAACCTCTGTCGGTCCTGGATTTTTCCTCCCTCCTCTGCCTTCTTCGATCTTCTCCCATCCCCCCCTCCAAGAAAAGAAAGAGGTTCCCTGCCTGGCTCCTCTCCCCCCCCCCCTTCAAGAAAAGAAAGAAAGAGGCTTGGCTCCCCCCCTTCTGAACTACCCTAACCACATGCTTTGCTTCTTCTTTCTTATTTCCCCCCAACTCAGCAAGATGCAAATGCTACTTCTGACCAGAGCTGTCTGATTCTTGTTTTGTATCATCTGTTATGCCACATTCCTCATCTCATACAGGGAAGCAACCCTGAAGCTCCTACTCAAGTCTATTCAATGAGGTTTGCTCCCAAGAAGATCCTCTTAGAATTGTACTGTAAGTCACCAATATGTTGAAATGCACCAAGAGTTGGTGTGATTGTTTAATGTGGCCCTACTGGCATAGGAAGTTTTGAGTAAACTCTTAGGTACCATCAGTGAGCATACAGAACTCCCCTGTTGTTTTTGACAGGCCCTAGAAGTGCTTGCTCTATGACATTCTCTGATGGGGTCTTCCTTGGGATCTTCCATAGTGTTTATAGAGTCAGAAGTTTTAGAATGCCTTTAATGAATGAAAGTGGTGCCTGTTCTGTGGTTCTCACTGTAAGAAGGAGTTTGCTTCAAGGGTCAATTGTTTTGCTTCTTGCCTTCCTCTTTCTCTTTTCCATATTCTTAGGTTACTGCTCTTATTCAGACAGTACTTTCTATCTGAATTATGGGGTAGATGAGAAAGCGTGTCTTTTGCGTCTCTTTTGTGAAATGCATGAAGGATTGTTTCTTTCAACCCAGTCAACATTTACTGGGTTTCTGTCTTGTTCTTTGTCTAACTGGCCCCTGTTGCCAGGTTTGGTGGAGGGTGATCAAGAATGGGACACCTGTGCTTTCAAGCCCCATGGATGACTAGTAGATCATGTTGTTCTTGTGCTCCCTCCAGTGGCTGATGGAGGCATTGTTACAGACAGCAGACATGGCCCACATGGCCTATCAAACTCTGTCATATGTATGTAAACACTGTTTAGAGGCTCATCTCCTGATGACCTTCTGACAAATGAAATCCCCAAAATCAGTCACACTAAAGAGAAATGATTAAAAATAATCCATAGATCACATAAAAACAGGATTTTAAGCCACTATATTTCATATTAAACTCTTTAATATACCAGACCATATATAGATATGTTTTAGAGCGGTGGTCCCCAACCTTTTTATCACCGGGGACCACTCAACGCCGGGGACCACTCAACACCTTTTACAGAGGCCCGGTGGGGGGGGGTAGTTTACTCCTCTACTCTACTCTCAACCACTGCCCTAGCGCTCTCTGATCGCTATGGTAATGTTTAAACATCCCATCAAAATAAGAAACAGACACGCCACAACAATGAAGTGTGTTGTAAAGGGCTGGGGGGGATGAAGTAAAGGGCCAGGGGGGGGAGAGAAGGCGTCCTTCGGGGCCCACCTCCAATTAGTCGAAGGACCACATGTGGTCTGCGGCCCACAGGTTGGGGATCGCTACTTTAGAGAATATTTTATATAGATATAGATAAAGCTTAAACTTTAATGTGATACTTATATTGGAAGAAGAAACATTAAAGCCTTAATATAGGCTTTAATATAGTACAGGCAGGTACAATATGTTATCCTTGTGGATAATATCTTTGCAATAATGCACTATGACTCGAGACTACAGGTAGGAGGTATTTTCTGAATTATGAGGTAGATGGGAAAGCACGAGTGGTTGGAAAATGCATGAGTGGGCTGTTTATTTCAATCCAGTTATCAACAATCATTTATTGGCTGTCTTATTCTTTGTTTAGCATCTATTCCAGGAAGAATCTTCAAATTAGGTTCTGAATTCTGGACTCTCCTGAAATTTCTGAAATTCAAGCTGCCCCTTTTGTCTTACAACTCTTTCACATGTCAATCTGTTTCTTGATTTTGTACATATATTATCAAATAAGCTATTTCTCTTACTGTCCATTTTAAACAATTACTTATAAAAGCATTATGAAAGACAAATGAGCAATAACTATCATTGTTACATTACTCTAAATCATTTACTCTTTCTTTTACAGTAATAAAGGAAAAGGTATCCCCTGTGCAAGCACCGAGTCATGTCTGACCCTTGGGGTGACGCCCTCCAGCGTTTTCATGGCAGACTCAATACGGGGTGGTTTGCCAGTGCCTTCCCCAGTCATTACCGTTTACCCCCCAGCAAGCTGGGTACTCATTTTACCGACCTCGGAAGGATGGAAGGCTGAGTCAACCTTGAGCCGGCTGCTGGGATCGAACTCATGGGCAGAGCTTTCAGACTGCATGTCTGCTGCCTTACCACTCTGCGCCACAAGAGGCTCTTACAGTAATACATAAGTCTATAATACTTACAGCTTTATGTACAATTCCATACAGAGAAATAGACAAACGTAAATGTCTTTCATATAGAATGATATTGTCAGGCTTACTTTGTATTTTATTTCAAAACCTAAAGAAAAAATGAAATGTATTATTGGTAGTTGAGTAAATGCTACAGATATTTCAGTTGCTCCTCTTCTACCCACCATTTCTAGCAATGTTTATTGAGGGTACTGTGGTGTAGGTGTCAGAATAGATCGATAAGGAATATGCAATGGGACTCAATCTATTCTGACACCTACACAAGAGTACCCTCACTAAAGTGGCATTAACAGGGTTTGCTGGTTTAAATGAGATGAAGCGAAGGTCTAGCCTGCCACTTTTTCAGCAATGGGTTTTGCTCCCAGATCACATTCACTGCTGTTTTTCCTTCCATTTATTCTTCAGCAACTTTGATGTTAAAATTACCCTTTGTTTAAAAACTGCTTTGGTGAGTCAATGGATAGTCCAATGAGAGAACAGGGAAGATCTTTGATTATGCTTGCAGCGCTGTTAGTTCACCTTGCCGGGCCATGGCCACTATTTGTTATAAACAGTATTGGTTTCCCCCCTCCCCAGTGAATGACTTCCTCAAGTATTCAAAATGGCTATGTTTTCAAATCAACTGTGGTCTCCATCACAGTTCACCTGCAGTCCTCAAAAACCTCTTCCGAAATCCATGGGATTACTCTGAAGCTTACTTGAGGACTACCTCTCAGTCCTCTTGGCTATACAATTGCCACTTTAGGATTAATTGATCAAGACCGGCCCTGTTCTGACTACAAATTCCTGAGATGACTTCTTTTAACTTTAAGATCTGGATTAGGCAGAAGTTATATTTCCCATACCGATATTATACAGATATTCTAAGGTGAAGTTCCTGGGAAACTATAAGAAAGACTCCATTGCTTCAAAAACTTTCCTTTGTTCTAGTGATATGACTTGATCCAGAACTCATGATTTCCATCCCAAGAAGCCCAGCTAGAGAAATTTACTGCTACCCCCCTCCTAACTTTCTGTTGCATCCTCAATAAACTTTCTTCTCCTAAATTATAGGATGTTATGTCAGCATACAACTGACCACTTTTGATCTTCTGAAGGCTCCTTCTTAAAGTTAATTACCACCATCTGTTTCCAAGGTGGTTTTACTGCTGCAGGTAAAAGGAAACATCACAAAGAAAGGGTAAAGATTAAGAATGTGTGAACAAGCTGAGATAAGAGCGCATTGATCCTAGCCGAAACTTGTTGGCTGAAAGCTGTTGTTGGTTTTAGATTATCAAGCACTTTTGCTCTTCCTGTACTTGGAAAGTTCTGGAAGTAGAAAAAAACAAATCCTGAAAATGGTTGCTTTTGTGGTAATTCTGGTCTGGCCTAAATACTGGGAACATGAGCGCATTCAGGAGCATGCCAGATCCTAGGGCGATTTCCATCAGGATTTCCAAACCAACGTGATTCAGATAAAGTTTAAGTAAATATCTAACCTTCAAACTGAACCTGTCCTCCAAGCCAAATTCTAGCCAAACAATATTTAATGCCAGGCTTTGCCTTGCTTAGAGTAAATATAATCTTAGTTATTAACTATATATATCTATATATATCACTATATATATCTAACATCACTCAGCAAAACCAAAAACAAAAAATTCCCACTACCACTAACTCTGTTATAACCACACTTGACAGACATGCCAGGAGCAGCACTATAACTTCAATGAGACCTCATTTACATGGTCATGTTTAAGGCTAACATATTTATTTTTACCAGGAGATTAGATTGTGTAAAACCAGTCTTGTAACTGGTTCATTCCATGTCCAAACTATGAGGCAACATAACTGGAAGTGCTTTTCAACTATTGGTTGTTGAATCATTTACCCAAACAATAGAGTGTATGAAAATCCAGTGAAAATGAAAACTTGCTATATGAATCAGGGCCAAGTCAGGAAGGCAAGTCAGAGGGTTATCTGTACTGTGAAGGGACATTCTTCAACTGGTCAATTCAGTTGACTAGCAGGGTGGCATAAGGGCCAATCAATACGCGAGTCTTTCCTTTGGCAACAAAAAGGCTACAGCTTTATTAACCAAGAAGAAGAGGAAGAAGAGTTTGTTCTCATATGCCGCTTTTCTCTATCCGGAGGAGGCTCAAAGTGGCTTACAGTCGCCTTCCCATTCCTCTCCCCACAACAGACACCCCGTGAGGTGGGTGAGGCTGAGAGAGCCCAGATATCACTGCTCGGTCAGAACAGTTTTATCAGCACCGTGGCGAGCCCAAGGTCACCCAGCTGGCTACATGTGGGGGAGTGAAGAATTGAACCTGGCTTACCAGATGAGAAGTCTGCACTCCTAACCACTACATCAAACTGGCTCTCTAAGGGTTGGCCTGGCACAAGGTAAGGAGTAACCCCTGTGCAGCCGTCCAGCTGCTGACATGGGCTCAAGGGGTGTCCTGGGTTCCCTTCCCTCCCAGCCGGGAGAAAGGATCCCTTGACCTTTGATGCCCTCCTCCAGGAGGAGTCTGGCTAAATGGTTGCTGGGGATCTACCTCATTCAACCATCCCTTTCTGGCTCTGAGCCCCTGGCCTTCCCAGCCAAGTAAGGCCATGCTTGGTATTAGCTGGTCTCTTACTGAAATCTCTGACCCCATGTTCCCTGTACGCAGACTGGTCCTTGATCAACTTGTTAGGATCCATACCGCATTTTACCAACTTGTGAACAAGAAGATCATGTGGAACCTTATCAAAAGCTTTACTGAAATCCAGATAAATTATGTCCACAGCATTCCCCTGATCCAGCAAGGTAGTCACTTTCTCGAAAAAAGAGATAGGGTTGGTCTGGCATGACTTGTTCTTGCGAAACCCATGCTGAGTCTTAGAAATCACAGCTCTCAGTTCTAGCTGCTCAAGGACCGAGTGTTTGATTATTTGTTGCAAAACTTTGCCAGCTACAGATGTTAAGCTGACAGCTTGATAATTACCCGGATCCTCGTTTTTCCCTTTCTTGAAGATGGGGACAACATTTGCCCACCACCAATCATCTGGCACCTCACCCGTTCTCCAAGAAGTGTCAAAAATAATGGACAGAGGTTCAGAGTTACATCTGCAAGTTCTTTTAGTACCCTTGGATGCAGTTCATCTGGCCTAGAAGACTTTGTTTCATTTAAAGAAACTAGGCGTTTGTAGACTGGTCCAACAGTGATCCTAGGCCACCATTCCCGTCCCCCGTGTTGTGTTATGTTTTTGCCACATTGATCACTATTTCCCTCACAAGAGAAGATCGAGGAGAAATAGGAGTTAAGCAGTTCAGCCCTCTCTTCATCATTTGTTATAATTTCACATTTTTGTCCTCACAGTATTCCTATGGTGTCCCTATTCTTTGCCTTGCTTGAAATATAACTGGGTCTGAGTTTGGCTCTTGTGGCCCTTTCTTGCATAGCCTGGAAAATGCTGATCACGACTTTGGGGTCAGAAGATGAATTTCCTCCAGACCAGACTAAACAGGGATTTTATGAGGGTTTTTATGGGGGGTTTTCAGGAGGGGGGACATCATCCGGACATGGAATTGGGGTCACTGTGGGTGGGCAGGTAGTTGTGAATTTCCTGCATTCTGCAGGGGGCTGGACTAGATGACCCTGAGATCCCTTCCAACTCTGTGATTTTATGAACTCCAATTAGAGTGCTCCATTTCTAGCTCCATTTCATTCATTCCAGTGGGGTTCCAATTCTAGTCAGAGAAATTCTGGCTGTGGTGTTATACCAGAGGGTAGAGGTGGGATAGAAAGGGACTGCACAAGAAAGCCAGGAAATGGGGAGCAGCTTGGCCATGGTTGGGTATCGCTTCATCAGGGGTAGTCACCAGCTGTTACTCCATAATTCCCGAGAACCCAGACCCTCACCTACCCTGCCCACCACCTGAGGATACCCCCCTGTACCTCCCATTGCAAACTCCCCCAAGAGGCCAGTAGAGGAGGAGGCAACCAGCAGAGAAGGGGTGGCCAACTGAGGTGGTCATCAGAGGAGACAATCATGGTGAGCCACACAGTGGAAGTACAGCAACCAAGTCCACCCAAGCACCCAGGTCTGGCACAAGGAGGTGGTGGTGGCAGGGATGGAGGCTGCTACAGCCCAGGGATCATGTGTGTTGGGTGTTTTCTGCTGGTGGCAGCAAAGCCAAGTCCAGGAGAAAGTGGGCTGGCCACAGGCGGCACCCAACTCATGGTTCAGCTTGTTGTTCAGTTTGTGGTTTGGCCATGAACCATGAACTAAACCGTATTTTTTAGATTTGTGCCCAGCTTTTCAGTGGGGAGTGCTGCCAGCCACTCAGCTGTTCTTGTGGTTTTCTGTTCTGCCAAGAACTGGCACAAAACCCATGAATTGCCTTAACATTTTGTGGAAGTCTGTGACTGTGGACCTATCATGGACCTTTGTTCCTGAACCACAAACAAGGCAAAATTCATCACAAATTTTGCTTCATAGTTTGGTTTGTGCCCAGAACTCTTTCTAATTATGTAGAATCACTGCAGTGTAGGAGAATCTTGCAAGATAATTGTCTGAAAAGAAGTAACAGGTGGATATCAGGAGACAAGTTTCTGAAAAGCAGCACATTTTGTCCTTGTGTTTTCAAGAGCTTACAGCTTAGCGGCACCATAGTCTAAAAGCCTCCAATTAAAATTGGGGAAGTAGGTGCATTTTTCTGGAGATTCCGTTATAAAGCACCTTGGTTAAGCCTTAACTACATTCAGCTTTCCCAGTCACGTGACTGCACACTATACGTACCACAGTGTGTCGGTATAACCATTTAGCTCTAGCGGCTTCCTTAATAGCAACTCTGCTATGATTTTTCAAGCATCTTGGAAGTTTACTTTACTTTAGAAAAGCCTTCTTGAGAGAATGTTTGATTTTCAGGGCTGATGTGTGACCTTGGTCCTACCAGTGCCCATTCTCTCTTAACAATGTTCCTGCTGGGATCTGGAGCCACTTAGAGCTTTATTGATGGTCTTGGTTTGAATCACAATTAAAGTAACTTTTCCAAATGTTTGGGTTTGCAGGCGCCATTCAAATGTGTCCCTAAATATGGAAAGCTTTGATTGTGTTTTTGTTTCCCTATGTTCAGCTACCTAAGTGGTCCATCTTAACAGTGAGTGCTGTGGAACCCATCCAGGGCAAGAATAACACACAATATATGTGCTGGGGAAAACGGGGGGAGGAGGAGTGCCCCAAATACTCAACATCTGGCTGAAGTAAAATTTACCAAAAAAGAGGTTCATTTAATTTTTTCAGCTGCAAAAGAGAACTTTCCTTATTCCTTGGGCTTGCCAATAAGAATGAGAGGAAACCAGAACAAAAGACAGTCATAAACAGCACCCTTTTTTGCCTAAAATATCCAGTGCCAAGGGCAAATTATATATTGCTTCAGAGGCTCAGGAACAAGGACATAATACTGAGGCATACCGTCAACACCAACCCATGATATTCTGGCAGTTCAGGCACCCCACTAGAATGAATGAATAAATGAATGATAAACGATAAATAACTAATAATAAATCAAACAACTGACAGTTTGCTTGCTTTATGGAAGCCAGACTGTATCATGTGCTGCAGCTGCCTCCCTCTGCCTAATTTAATGGATGTCCCTGCACACCTAGGATTGGGCAGCAGCATCTTCTTCTAATGATTCCATTTTAGGGAACTGGATGAGGTCTTTTAGCATTTCCAACACAATAGAATGGAGGGGCCAAGTAGTTAGGCCGTGCAGGATTCTGTAACTGGCACAGCTTCCAACAAGAATGGCTACCCCAAATGAGTATAGGGGTGTGAGTGCAAGGTCAGGTTCCCTGGGTTCCCCGAGGATGTGCCACACTGTTGGCATGAGAACAAGGCACTGAGACATGAGTATAGACCAGTTACTTCAAAATTTGAGTTGGACCATGCTGGGACACCTGGAGGAAGGCAAAGAGGGGGTCCTGATCCAGGATTGTCTTTCTATCTTTCCCAGCCAAGAGGACCTTGGCTTACCCAAAATCTTTACTGTAGGAGAACCTCCACCATTCAACCATCCCAATCTAACTTGGAAAGAAGAGCTGCTTTGTTCTAATGAGGCTTTCCAGTACATCAAAGACAAATGTAGAATTATTGGGAGGTGAGGTGGAAAGGGTGCACCCAAAATCTGTCTAAAGAAGTATGAAAATATTATTGTCCCACTACATTATACACACTTTTTCTTGCAGAGACCATGAGAAGGAGCGCTATGGCTACTGCATTACTGAAACAGATACAACTGTTATACACCCTGATATTATGTTGCCCTGCATTTTTGGTCCAGGTGTAACTCCCAAAAGCATACATAGAACGCTTCTCCCAGTGTGAAAAACACTCCTAAGATTTCAGTCAGTAAAATGTGTTAAGTCTTCAAGATTACATAGAAAGTAGAAGAAAATCCAATTCATAGCTTTTATGAGGTGTTTCTTCACCTTAAAAAGGAGCCCTTGTGTTTCTTCATAAACAGCTTACCCCAAGCCCATAGAGCCATTCTGAAGAGCCTACTAGGTACCGTCTTGATTCACCTGCTTTGTCTTGTCCCCTTCTAACTCCATGCCCCCCCCTTCTATTTTTCCTGCTGCCAACATCTCATCAGGACCAACAGCCTTGCCTGTTTATAATTGTATTGATTTACTTATTAAAATATTATATCCCATTCTCCCTCCCCCCCAACAAATAGGGTCCAAGGTGACTGCACATTTTATTTAAAAGGCCACCATACAAAAATAATCTGAGGATCAGAACCTATGAGCTTTTAAGCATGATACCATTTTGCTTAGATGGTATGTTTAGATTTTTTAACACTGTCAAAACTAACAGCTATATAATAGCTATAGTGATACCAGGCCTCTCGCCTGCCCCCTCTGCCCTCTTTTCCTCCTCCATCCCCTCCCAATAAGCTAGCATCTTGCTGGCTATAACTTGATCTTAGTAATTAAAACTTATGCAATAGTGTTTAACTGTGGTTTTATATCAATGTTAATCTGGTTTTATCTATGTGAATTATTGTTTTATTGAATTTTTAAATTATGCAAACTGCCCCAAGACAGGCAACCAAAAGGGGAGGTATATAAATTGTGAAACAAACAATCTGAACATATATATAAAACAGGAAGGGAGTGCTGGGATGAATTGGGACTTATCACCTACAAATCAGGTAGGCTGTCCTGGCTGTTCCATCCCTGATTGGCCATCCATCCAATGAATTGCCAATCAGGAGGGATGTCCTGCCACTGGTCAGATTCCCCTACAACTTTTTCCAGAAGAAGTGCCAGCCTGGTAAGCGGAAGCTGGGAGAGAGGGCGGAGGGCCTGGGACTGCGGGCCTCATGAGGGAAGGAGGGAGAGAGCCATTGCCAGAGCTCACCCCTGCCTCAGCCTCACCAGGCCTTGGGGATGCTGCTGGGGAGAGAGAGGGCAAGCCAGTCCCTGCCAGTGCTCCCGCCACCCCAAACAGATCTGGCCATGGCCTTGCCAGGCCTCGGCAAAACTCCCGAGGGTGGCAGGGGAAGGAACAGAGTCCCCACCAGTGCTTCCCCTCTCCCTGTCCTGGGTAGGTCTGCCAAGGCCTGGAGAGGCCTCAGTGGGCCTTTTTGTGGTGTGTGGGGGGGAAGGAAGGAGCAGAGTCTCCACCAGCACTTCCCCCCTACCCTCAAAAGGCCCGCCAAGTCCTCTCCTTGCCTTTTCGGGGTGGCAGGGGGAGGAGTGTATTAACATATGGGTTTGTTACCTGCTTTCATGGTATCTGATTTATTTTGACAACAATCCTTGTATTGCTATCTTTGTATAGTTATCTTTCTTTATAGCAACGGTGTTAGTCTTCTGAATGGAAGAAGGCCAATCTGTTTCCACTCCTCCATTAACCACCATGCATACTATCTAGTAGATTTTGCTATGTATCTTAATATGTGTCTTATACCATAACGAACGGGATTAGAAGAGTCACAAATTGGGATCAAGATTGCAGGGAGAAATATCAACAACCTCAGATATGCAGATGATACCACTCTAATGGCAGAAAGTGAAGAGGAACTAAAGAGCCTGTTGATGCGGGTGAAGGAGGAGAGTGCAAAAGTTGGCTTGAAACTCAACATCAAGAAAACAAAGATCATGGTATCCGGCCCTCTCAATTCATGGCAAATAGATGGGGAAGAAATGGAGATAGTGACAGATTTTATTTTCCTGGGCTCCAAGATCACTGCAGATGGGGACTGCAGCAAAGAAATTAAAAGACGCTTGCTCCTGGGGAGGAAAGCTATGGCAAATCTAGACAGCATCCTAAAAAGCAGAGACATCACCCTGCCAACAAAAGTGCGTTTAGTCAAGGCTATGGTATTCCCAGTTGCAATGTATGGCTGCGAAAGTTGGACCATAAGGAAGGCCGAGCGTCAAAGAATTGAGGCTTTTGAACTCTGGTGCTGGAGAAGACTCTTGCGAGTCCCTTGGACTGCAAGGCGAACAAACCGGTCAGTCCTAGAGGAGATCAACCCTGACTGCTCTTTAGAAGGCCAGATCCTGAAGATGAAACTCAAATACTTTGGCCACCTCATGAGAAGGAAGGACTCCCTGGAGAAGAGCCTAATGCTGGGAGCGATCGAGGGCAAAAGAAGAAGGGGACGACAGAGAATGAGGTGGCTGGATGGAGTCACTGAAGCAGTAGGTGCAAACTTAAATGGACTCCGGGGAATGGTGGAGGACAGGAAGGCCTGGAGGATCATTGTCCATGGGGTTGCGATGGGTCGGACACGACTTCGCACATAACAACAACAACCATAACGAAGTAACACAGTATGAACATATTCCAGCCAAGAGTTTCACAATGTTATCTGTCATTCTATGAAGTTGCTTCCAGAACAATGAATAGGCTGTTAGGTGACCTTTGTAAATTTCTTTTTGAAGTCAAGGGATTTTTGGGGTGAAAATATATTTTGACACAGAGAGGAGGAAGACAACTAAGGGAAACTAAATGGCTGGGAACTTTTCAAATCTGGTGGTTTCTTATTTAGACAGCCTTTTAAATTAAAATAAAGTAACCCTGATAGATCTAACCTCATGTCCTGAGCCTTGACATAAGGAATTCTGCTGTCAAGATTTCTGTCCAAACTTCCCTTGGGCCCAGTAGCCTCCTGGGAGTTCTTTTGCAGATTTAACTCTCTCATACATCTCAGTTCTGTTTCTCTCTCTCTCTCTCTCTCTCCCTCTCTCTCTCTCTCTCTCTCTCTCATGCACATACATACACACATGCTCATACACAAATAAAACAGTATGGAAAAATTAAGTTGGAAAAAGTACTGTTTGTTGAAAGAGAGTAGTTCAATCATGATATTTTATATACAATCACAAAGGATTTCTAATCTACCCATGACTAACAAGTTAAAGCGAAGGCAAACAAGAACTGGAAAAAGCGAAAGGAAAAAAGGAAGGAAGGAAGGAAGGAAGGAAGGAAGGAAGGAAGGAAGGAAGGAAGGAAGGAAGGAAGGAAGGAAGGAAGGAAGGAAGGAAGGAAGGAAGGAAGAGATAGTTGAACCTATAATTCTATATTCTACATTCTGACAGCAAATTTGTTATATAAGAGACCACTACAAAATGATCTATAACAACCAGAACAACAACAACAACAAAAAGCCTTTACCTACTGGTAAGAAACAATGTTAGAGGGAAAAGGACAAAACTCCCTGGGAAGAAGGTTCTAAGGTTTTGACGCCATGATTGCAAAGGTGCTTTCTCAGTTTCCTGCCCATCTATAGTTTCAGAAGATGGGTGAGGGGTCCGAAGTAGAGCCTCTGAAGATGACCTGATTCATCATATCACTGGAAGAAAGTGGATGCATTGGAAGGTGGACTCCATGGCATTGCACCCAATTGAAGTTTCTGTCATCCCTAGGCTCCATCCCCAAATCTCCATGGGTTTCTCAACCTGCATTTAGCAACCCTACTTAACCTGGCAACCCTAGTGAATGCGTTGCTTGAAACAGTTTTATATCAGTGCAGATATAAAAGTGTTTCAAGCAACCTTAGAACCCTCTTCCCAGGGAGTTTTGTCCATCTCCCTCTGTCTTCGACCAGCAGGTGAAGGCCTTAAAATATTTTTTTTTACTTGTTAGCTTTCCTTTATTAACTCTTATTAACCCCCCTTCATGGTTGTGTGTTTTAATATGTTTGTATTATAATTTAATTTTATGTATGTATGTATGTATGTATGTATGTATGTATGTATGAAGTACCTACAGGTTACTAGGCACTGTAGATCAATCATCAGAAAGGCCAAAGCTAAGAGTGAGCTAAGATTGGCCAGGGAAGCCTATTGTAACAAGAAAAGATTTTTCAGTTATGTGAGGAGCAAACGTAAAGTAAATGAGGCAATAGGCCCACTGTTGGGTGCGGATGGACAAACTCTAACGGAGGATGCAGAGAAAGCAGAAAGGCTCAGCGCCTATTTTACATCTGTTTTTTTCCCACAGGTCAAAGGGTTTAGGCACATCTAGAGATGGCAGTAGCCAAGAGATAGTGTCTGGGTGGCAGGTTGACATGGACAGAGAGGTTGTTGAGAGGCATTTAGCTGCACTGGATGAGTTAAAATCCCCTGGGCCCGATGAAATGCACCCGAGAGTGCTCAAAGAACTTTCCGGAGAACTTGCAGAACCCTTGTCCATCATCTTCGGGACCTCTTTAAGGACTGGAGATGTCCCGGAGGACTGGAAGAGAGCAAATGTTATTCCGATCTTCAAGAAAGGGAGGAAGGATGACGCGGGAAACTATAGACCAGTGAGTCTGTTGTGTGGGTAAGATATTGGAGCAGATATTAAAGGGAGCGATCTGCAAACATCTGGAGGACAATTTGGTGATCCAAGGAAGTCAGCATGGATTTGTCTCCAACGGGTCCTGTTAGACCAACCTGGTTTCCTTTTTTTGACCAAGTAACAGTTTTGCTGGATCGTGGAAATTTGGTTGATGTCGTTTACTTGGATTTTAGTAAAGCTTATGACAAGGTTCCCCATGAAGTTCTGATGGATAAATTGAAGTACTGCAATCTGGATTTTCAGATAGTTAGGTGGATAGGAAATTGGTTAGAGAACCGCACTCAAAGAGTTGTTGAAAATGGTGTTTCATCAGACTGGAGGGAGGTGAGTAGCGGGGTACCTCAGGGCTCGGTGCTCGGTCTGGTACTTTTTAACATATTTATTATCTAGATGAGGGGGTGGAGGGACTACTCATCAAGTTTGCAGACGACACCAAATTGGGAGGACTGGCAAATACTCCAGTAGAGACAGAATTCAACGAGATCTGAACACAATGGAAAAATGGGCAAATAAGAACAAGATGAAATTTAAATAAATTTAATGAAATTTAATAAAGATAAGTGCAAAGTTCTGCATCTGGGTCAGTAAAATGAAAAGCATGCCTACTGGATGGAGGATACGCTTCTAGGTAACACTGTGTGTGAACGAGACCTTGGGGTACTTGTGGATTGTAAACTAAACATGAGCAGGCAGTGTGATGCAGCGGTAAAAAAGGCGAATGCCATTTTGGGCTGTATCAACAGGGACATCACATCAAAATCACAATATGCCATAGTCCCATTGTATACGGCACTGGTCAGACCACACCTGGAGTGCTGTGTGCAGTTCTGGAGGCCTCACTTCAAGAAGGACGTAGATAAAATTGAAAGGGTACAGAGGAGAGCGACGAAGATGATCTGGGGCCAAAGGACCAAGCCTTATGAAGATAGGTTGAGGGACTTGGGAATGTTCAGCCTGGAGAAAAGGAGGTTGAGAGGGGACATGATAGCCCTCTTTAAGTATTTGAAAAGTTGTCACTTGGAGGAGGGCAGGATGCTGTTTCTGTTGGCTGCAGAGGAGAGGACACGCAGTAATGGGTTTAAACTTCAAGTACAATGATATAGGCTAGATATCAGGAAAAAAATTTCACAGTCAGAGTAGTTCAGCAGTGGAATAGGCTGCCTAAGGAGGTGGTGAACTCCCCCCCCCCCCGGCAGTCTTCAAGCAAAGGTTGGATACACACTTTTCTTGAATGCTTTAGGATGCTTTGGGCTGATCCTGCATTGAGCAGGGGGTTGGACTAGATGGCCTGTATGGCCCCTTCCAACTCTATGATTCTATGATTCTATGATTGTAAAAGCCTTTGGAACCTTTGGGTAAGGAAGGTATTACGAGCTGTATTACTACCATGTTAGAGCTGAAGTTGCCTTTCCAATCAACTGCAATAAAATGTGGATTGTGTTTTTATAAAACTAAAGCATGTACCTTAGAAGTGAGATGTGTCTCTGGTATGGCTACAAATGCAAAAGGATAATTTAAGGCTGTAATTCAGCTTGTTCTAAAATGTTCATTAAAAAAAACCCCAGAAACCCACTTCCCACAGGCACTTTAAGCTAAGCTTTAAATGTGGCGTAATGGCACCCTAGAGGCCAAAGCTGACAAAACACACTTGACTTAATGTGATCTGTACTTGCAGAAGTCACACACTATAAAGTTCTTGAGGCAAATGGTTTCTCTTAAGGTTTTCACTTAGTAGCTTTTAATCAGCAAAACATTTCCAGGAAACTGCAGGGGGAGGGAGAATAAGACCACTTCTGAAGAATTTCAGGTATGAGTGACCCAACCATTCTCACTTTCACCCTAACCAAAATTATCATTTACTATTTTGGGAGAAATGCTCTTTCACTGAAAGGTTTAGATAATGTTTCACTTTACTGTGGCCATAAACTTATAGATGTGGTTAAGCTCATCTTAAGGGCACACCTTCTTACACAAAATGGCTACCAAACCCCCCACAGCAATCCAGCTTCAAGGGGTCTTATGAGTGGCTTAAGAATTTGCTTGGATACACTTTTCAGACAAACTTTGTATTCTTGTAGATTGCAGAAATCATAGTTTTTGAATGATACAAAGACACTAAGAGGCCTGAGCTGAAATTCTGGCCAGATTTTGAAGGAGAAAGTACTTTTTTCTGGTAACCAATCAATGGGTTTGTGGCTCTTTATATGCTCATCATGGCAAAGATAATATTTCACATTGCTTTTTCTTATCTATTAATTACTGTTCAAAGCATCTGCCTCCTGTTTGACAAGCTTAAAGTAACTCAGAACAAACCTATTTAGGATTATTTTTCTCCTATCTTTCTATATTAAGGGTTTTTTTCCTAAATAAAACTATTTTAAGAAGTTTGGTGCTTCACCCTCTAGGCATAGTTAAATCCTCCCAACAGAGAGTACAGGAGGAACTTCAGTGGGGCATAATAACATAAAGCCAACTTTACAAAGTTGCCATATTTCCCAAGGGAACTAATCTGTCATCAGGAGATCAGTTCCAATTCCAGGAGCTCTTCAATTCTCACCTAGGGGTTGGCAACCTTATTTCCAGCAGATGCTAACAGCCAGACATACAACTCCCTCAAACTGAATGAATGCATTTCCTTCAAGCAGCCGTTCCTAAAATCCACAGGGATGTACAGTTACTCAAGCCCTGGAGAAGGAGGGGTTTAGACAGGTGAACTCTATGGTATCACAGTTTGTGGAGGACCCTTCCCTCCACAAATCCCATCCTCCCTAGGTTCCACCCCAAATATCCAGGTATTTCTCAACAAAGTCAGTAATTCTAGGTATAGAAATGTCATGGAGTCCACCTCCAGAGCATCCAGTTCTCGAGGGGACCTGATCTCTGTAGTCTGGAGATAAATTGTAATCCTGGGAGATTGCCAGACCCTACCTGGAGATTGGTACCCTACCACAGTGTCTGCAAGTTCCAGAAGTGGGCTCCCACTTCATTTATTTATTTATTTATTTAGAATATGTATAAGCCTCCACTCCGGATATATGTTCAAAGATGACTTACAACTCAAAGAATCAAATGAAATCACTAAGAACAAAACATGTCACTAAACAGAAGCCAATGCTGTTTAAGCAATCTCCTAAGAAACAAGATAACCGTTAAAACAAGCTAGGGCATATACACATAAAAGATACATTAATCAGCTGAAAATGATGTTGATAAACTAATCTGTGGACAGAATCAGACCATAACACAACAAAAAGATACAAATTCTCAGTCAAAAGCCGAGGCAGAAAGGCACCTAAAGGAAAAGCAGGTAGACTCCAGGTAGGAGTTGTCAGTGGAGGTTCTCCTGCCAGCAGCAGTTACTCCTTACCACTACCTGATATGCGTGTGTGCGTGTGTGTGCGTGTGTGCGTGTGTGGGAGGAAGGGAGGGAGGGAGGGAGGGGAAACAAAAAATGATCATGTCAACAGCATGAAGTAAAAAGATAAAGTTACCAATGAAGGATTCAGTGTAGCCAGGCCACTACCAGCAATGCTGGCATAAATTGGAGAGTAGGACCTGGTATTCTGGCATTGCACTGATGCACTAACATCACTGCTAGTGAATAATGGGAGTGATATATTTAGAGAACACTCTCATATCTATAAATGACCCTGGAGTTCCCTTCCATGATTCTATGATTCAGTGGGGTATATAGTGTCACAGAGTTCACCTTCCAAAGTGGCCATTTTCTCCAGGTGAACCGATCTCTGACACCTGGAGTTCAGTGGTAATGCCAGAAGATCTGCAGCCACCACCAAGAGGTTGGAAACCCTACTACCTGCTTTCATCATGCTGTTGACATGATAGCTCCCTTCTGGGTGCCAACTCCACCTTGGGAATTTCCTGGAGATTTGGGGAGAGGTGGAGCCTGGGGATGGCAGGAGATTGGGGGGAATCAACTTTAGTAAACACTCCTGTCGGGTCAGTTGGAGGAGATTCTTACCTGAGAGGACTGACCACATTGATAACTGTTTACAAGCCTGAACTGAAATCTTTATGCAGACAAATGGGTATGCTTGTTGCACTTACAAAGTCATTTTTCATTTCTTGTAAAGATGATGATGAAGAAGAAGAGTTGGTTCTTATATGCCGCTTTTCCCTACCCGAAGGAGGCTCAAAGCGGCTTACAGTCGCCTTCCCATTCCTCTCCCCACAACAGACACCCTGTGGGGTGGGTGAAGCTGAGAGAGCCTTGATATCACTGCTCTGTCAGAACAGTTTTATCAGTGTCGTGGCGAGCCCAACGTCACCCAGCTGGTTGCATGTGGGGGAGCGCAGAATCGAACCCGGCATGCCAGATTAGAAGTCCGCACTCCTAACCACTACACAAAACAGGCTCTCCTGGATCCTAGACTAATATAGGGATGAATATAAAAATCCTTGCCATCTACCTGATTTTGTTTATCTCTTAAATAATTTTAAAATCATTTCAAAACATAGGATGAATCATGAAGTATATATTGTATAGGGATGAGTAATTTATTTGTTTATTTGATTTATAACCACACTTTCTCCTCAACACAGGACTTGGACAGTATGTATTTCAGAGTAAGAGTCAGGCCTTTCAGGTTGTTAGGAGGAATTTTCTGGAATGTTTTGTCACAAATAATAGAAAATCTGTGTATTTGACCCAAGAGTCATTACCTGTAAATATCACTCTGAGGGCTTTTCACATTTTTGGCTCCTGGTCCTAAGTTAGGCTGTCTTAATTCTCTTGTAGAGTTTTGTTTCCCTCCATCAGATGGTCTTTTTAGCCACTACTGAAATGAAGACTGGCAGCTACCCAGAAGATGAAACACCACAGGGACATAAGCCAGCAGTCCAATGTGTCTGCTGTTTCACAGCTACTTGCTTCAATTTGGATTTCAGTGGGGCTTAAAAACTGGGCACAAGCCTGTAGCCTCAGGGTGTGGCTGGATAGCAGCTTCCCACAGTGTTGATTGCATGTTGTGACATACAACTGGAAGCACAAGGGGGAAGGAAGATATTTTTCCCTGAAGACAATGTGGTGCTGAGCGTGGGGAAGGCAGCCATGCTGACTGCAAAGACCACTCCAGTACTTGCCAATGTGTGGGATAGCAATCCTCATGTTCATCCACACATGTGGACTGAGGTGATCAGAAATCATGAAACAGCCCCCAACAATTCTCTAAATTAAATGCATTTGGAAAGGACTCTCTTCTGGAGGTTGCCAATACACTGTCTTTTAACAGCTATAGTGGGTAAGCTATCTTTGAATAACATGTCAGTTGTGTCCTCCTTCCCTATAAAGGAAGAAATAGACCTGCAGGCTTACTTAGTATTAAGGAAGGGGTAGCCAAACTGTGGCTCTCCTGATGCCCAGGGACTACAATTACTATAAGCCCCTGCTAACTAGCCATGCTGGCAGGGGTTCCTGTTAATTGTAGTCCACAGACATGTGGAGAGTAGCCACCTTTGCTCTAGGACATTGGAAGCAAGTCCACAATGAAGTTTTAATCCCCACTTTCTCTTCTTCCTTTGGGGGGAGGACAGGTAAAATTGATTTGATGGATTACTTTCTTGAAGGACAGTAAGAAGATCTTTAGGGAAAGTGAGTCAATATAGTGATACAATGTTTGTTTGGCTTCAACTACAAAGTCTTCAGAGTCCAAAAAACATTTGTCCACCATTTTCTGCAGAACTTAGATCCTATGTTTGCTGCTTATTAAAAAAAATGAACCATCAGTTTTCATGAAAACTCGAGCTGAAGGATTTTGAGAAGGATGGGATTTCTTAGCAGATCTGGCAATCCTAGGTATAAATGTCATGGAGTGTACTTCCCCAAACCCTCCAGTCTTCATCTTCTAAATCTCTCAGCTGGAATTCTGCATGGTGCTACCTAAAACACTAAGAATAAGGGTTTGATACTATGAGCCTAAGCATGCTTATTCAGAAGTAACAGGGAAAAGATTGAGTTCAATTGCACCTTTAAGACTAACCACGTTTAATTCAAGGTAACGTTCATGTGCATGCAGATACAATCTTATATCTGAAGATCTATGCAGGCACATGAAAGTTTACAACCAGAATTAAACTTAAAAGTGTTCTGCTTCAGATGAACACCGATCCCCACTGGTCTCTCAATCGAACTGACATTTCAGCCTGCAAGCCTTTCTTAAGGGACAGTCCTCTGATTAATCACTTCATGCTAATTCCATTGAAGAATGTGAAGTACACTGATTAAAGCAGTCATAAGGACATTGGGTGCAATCCAGAAAAGAGTGCCCATGAAATGTTTCATTCACATCCAAATCAATGGGAAATTAAGCTTGCAATTATTATATTTCATTGATTTCAAGACAGTACCTGTGGCCAGATTTTGGTGGATAGCTCCAGCTCTTGAAGTCACAAACTCCTCCCATACAGGTAGTTTCCCTTTTCTCTTTTATGGAAGGGGCCTAGAGATCTTTGAGTCTGCCCAGAAAGTTTTCTCATCCCATCCAGTGAGCCTCCACATCACTGTCCTTTCATTATACCTAAAGTTCAATCCCTGATCAGATCAGCATTCTTCCAAGGCCATTGAAGTTAACAGGTTTAGAATAGTGTAACTCTGTGTAGAATAGTATTGTTACCAAGTGAAAATGAGAGCCATGAACTGTTATTTTTGGTAACACATCCTCATTTGTGATCAGGCTGCAATTTCAAACACACTTCATTGGGCGTAACCTACATTAAAATCACTTTGGCTTTCTCCTGTTCTAAGCAGACCTGTTTACAAGAATCAGTGTTTTACGCTCTTTAGGTGGCTTTTCCAAAAGGCATTTAAAAGCCTAATCCCAATTGACTTCTAGCAAGCTGAAGGCTGCCAGTCTCAAACCACTTAAATCAGTGCAGTGGCATTTGAATGTGTCTGGTACAAGAGACTTCAGTGGGGCAAAGTAAGTTTAAGTGAAGATGTGTAACTGGAGCACCTCCTGTGTCGGTGTGCAACAATAGCTAGAACATGTATATTCTGTGAAGAAACTATTAGTTGCAGCTGCTCCACACAGCCCTTGGAATGCTCACAAAGCACGTGTGAGTAATGAATTTAGTTATCATGTTTTTGACCCCTCCTCTCTATCACTATGGACTCATCACAGGAGATGCAAGCAAGCATTAAGAATGGAGAGGCATACACCCCATTAACTGTGCTCTTGATTTTGTGAACCAGGTGTGTGTGCACCCCAGCCTATTACTAGCCTGAGAGCAATCTGTGACATAGTGTGGTGGGCACAACCACAGCATGGCTCCCAAAGGAGTCAGAGTCAAGCACAAATCATACATCTCTCTAATGGCAAATGGTAAACATTTCAGTCAGTGCCCTACTTAACAAAATGCCTTTTAAAATGAATGTACTGCTTACAGTATTTTCTTCCATACAGGTTATCAGAAGCACTGCTACACAGAAGCCCCACCCACTTTTAAACACACGTTGTCAGGAAAGGTTCATATTGGGGATCCATGATATAGAGACTGCCACCCAACACAGTGCGCACCTGACCATAAAACAACTAAAAATAAGATATTTCTCAATATTTGCCAAGCAAAGCATGCCAGAGGATTTCCAACATCAAAGGTACAGGCAGAGTGCCAACTTCCCTGTTTAGAACGCGTACAGATATTGCAGAGAAATGAAGAACTGAATAGAAGAGTTGGTTTTTATGCCCTGCTTTTCACCACCTAAAGGAGTCTCAAAGTAGCAGACAATCACCGTTCCTTCCTCTCCCCACAACAGACACCCTGTGAAGTAGGTGACAGAACTCCTCTGTGAGAACAGCTTTGGCAGGACTGTGACTAGCCCAAGGTCTCCCAGCTGGCTGCATATAGAAGAGTTGGGAAACAAACCCAGTTTACCAGATTAGAAGCCACAACCCTTAACCACTATACCCAGCCATAAAGACGACAAATATTTTTAAATCTGAAGACCCTTTAAATAGGACACTGAGGGCTAGTCACTTTGATTGCTCTTTAAAACGTTGATATCGCCTCAGCTTTTTTGTGGAGATGCTTCCTGGGTATTCTGCACACGTGCGAAGCAGCACCGGGTGTCCAGGAACACGTACTACTTCTGATAATCATCATGACGACAATAATGTCAGCATTGCCAGGCTGCACGTTCTCGCTCGGCGAGGGGCCGCCGGCCCAGCAAGTGCCTTTGTGGGTGGGAAGACAAAGCCGGAGCCCGGCCACCTCGGGAAAAGGCAGGCGGGCGCTCTGCTGCCCCTGCGCGGCGAGGGCGGGGAAATCGGGGGACGCGAGAGGCACCAGCCTGCCTTACCGTGAGCGCGGAAACCTTCTGAGCCGGCACCAGGAGCACCACCTCCGGCAGCAGCAAGCACAGCGGGAGCAGCAGCATCCTCCGCGCTCCAGGAGCTCCTCCGGCCGCGCTGTCGCTCGCCCTCTTCGCCCTGCGAGGGATGCCCGCGGGATGCCTCCGCTCCTGCCCCGGCGGGGACTCGCGAGGGCAGCGGAGCCGGCGGCTTGCTGCTTCTTCCGCTGCCTGAGCGGCTCGTTCTCTGGCTCGCCCCCCCTGCCGCCGCCGCTGCCGCCGGGCCCGCGGGCACCCCTGCGAGGCTGGGGCCCCAACTCGTGGCTTGTCCTGGCGAGCGTGGATCCCTCCGGGAAGCTGCGCCGCTCGCCTCGGCCGATCTGGGTCAGATCCTGCCGGGTGGCGAAAAAGCCCGCTTTTCCCTCCCTCGGTGTATAGCTGTCATCTGATGCTTGTCCGGAGAGAGAGGGAGGGAGGGAGGGAGAGATCACAAAGAGAGTGAGAGAGAAAGACAAGAAGCTTTTTTTTTAAAAAAAGAAAGCTTCTCCCAACCGGTCTCTTTCTCTTGGGCACCTTTGTAGGCAAACAGTCCTGTCTAAACTCAGCAGACGTTTGTTCCGGATGGTTTTGGCAGGCGGCGGCCAGGGGAGCTGGGGAAGGTGTGGTATGATGAACCTCCCCAAATCTCCACACACCCTTCTTCTTTCTCTTTCTCAGCCCAGCCTCCCGTTTCTCCTCCCAGGTCCGCTCTGCATTGATTGATGAACCCCACAGACACCCAGGGAGCTCGAGGCAGCAGCAGAGAGATACTCTCTCCGAGTTTCCGCCTGCTCTTTTAGGGTTAGGAAGGAAGGAAGGAGGGAAGGAGGGAGGGGGGCATAGTCCTTTGTGGCCACTCTTCGTAAAGGCTGCTGGTCACCCACTGCTGGACCTGGCAGGTGTGAGTTTGTTTATGGGCACTGGTGGGGATTTGCAGATTGCCTGGCTCAGGTTCTTAAAAGGTGAGGACTGGCCAGCTGGTTTACAAGACATTGTTTGTCTTCCTGCTCCAGTGACATTTTGGGCTGTTGCTGGGTAACTCTAGTCTTAAAGATAAGCAAGAGGATTTTGGGCATTTGTGTGTGCCCTCATGCTCAAGAATATTCTTTCATTGTTGAATTATTTCAGTCTTGGCTTGCAAATAAGACCTAATTCTGGCTGACTGCCATAAAACTAAACCCTTGCCTTGTTTTCAAGGATGGAACAATTGGCCACTGGTATAATTTCAACTGATTTTACTACATTTTGGGGGGGGGTAGGATTTCTGGAGTAGATAGATGATAGATAATGAGGAAACAAATATCAGTGTGGTCAAACCTGTGGATACATGTCAGGTTTACCAAACCCACCCAGAGTCTCACCACCCTCTGCTGTTGTAGCACTAACCTAAAAAAGTAATTGTTAACACTGCCTCACCATCTACTTCTTCCCTGACTTTTGGACTGGAGCCTTCTTTTATACTAAACTCCTCCCCTGTTGCAGTCATAAAGCTCCCCTAGCTCCATCCTCCATCCCTGGACCAGCTGCCGTCTATCTTTAACACTCCTCCTTTGGGATGGCCATAGCTAGACTGTTTAGCTCTGTTCCTGTTCTGGCTGGGTTGTCATTACTGCTGATGTTTGGTGGCCATTATGGGTAGCTGGAAGTCCACACCTTGGTCCCTGCTTCCTTTCCTGGTCTTCTCCTGAGGAGTCTGGACCTGTGGACCCCGGATGGATGGATATTGACAATACTGTCTTTAGCCTTACAAAATGGATGCCCTCACCAGTCATTGCTAGGCAAGCATGTCAGTATGGCCAGTCATCAAGGTTTGGCTTCTGTCAGCAAAAGGCTGGGAGAAGGGGTGGGGCCTTTTCCAGGCTGTTTTGGCCTTTGAAGGTGTCAGGCCTGGTAGCAATTACTAGGCGACTTGATACTACCTAGCTGGGAACTTGACTCACCCAAGCTGGCCTGCTTGTGTCTGTTCAACATCAGCTACCCCATGAAAGTCAGTGAGATGTAGTGCTTAGAGATATGGATGTTCACTGAATGGCTTTGGGCCAGTCACATGTTCTCAGTTTAATCTACTTCACAGGATTATTGTGTGGACGAAATGAAGGAGAAGAGAATGATGTTAGCTACTTTGGATCCTCATTGAAGATAATAGTGAGATATGTGAAAGAAATAGTACAGCCCATAATGCTGGAGGAAACAGAAGGTTGGTTGGTTACTGGGTGGAAAGCAAAGAAAGAAGCAGGTGAATGTGAGATTATAGGGGCTGCTAGTATGAGTGAAAGAGGAAACAGAGTGCGCAGAAAGATGTTCAGCCAGCAGTGACATTGAACTGGGTAAAGCCATACAATGCCCCACACTCAATGTTTCTAGGGCCATATCCTCCAGTTTTGCCATGAGGCCCAAAATCTCTAAGACCACTTCTTTGGCCTTGTTTATTTGGCCTTCTAGTGAGGAAGGGGAATTTCTCTTCTTCAGTCTGCTGCCCACCACAGTAGACAAGAGTGATGTTCAGAAATGCCAAGGCAGCCGCTGAGACCTTCAACCTCTTATGGAAATACAGGGTCTGAAGAGAGGATGGAGGCATTCATAATGCCCTTCTTGAACAGCTTGATAGAATATCCGGGCAACAGGACCTTGTAATTATGGATGACCTCAATTTCCCTGATGTAAGCTCAGAAACAAACTCTACTAAGCATTCAGAGTCAAGCAAATTTCTGACATGCCTGGATGACCATTTTATTTATCAAATGATGGTAGAAAACTGTGAGAAGCTTGGCCATACCTGACTTAATATTGACCAACAGGCAAAACCTGGTAGATGGGGTGATGGTGGTAGGCGGAAGTGACCAGATCCACTTAGAATTTCTTTTGAGATGTTAAACTTTCATAGGGCAGACTTTAATAAACTCAGAGTCATGATGAGAGTCATCCCATGAACCAGAATGCTGAAAGAGAAAGGAGCAAGAAGGGTATCTGTAGGTCTGCCATCAGAAAGGCCAAAGCTGGGAGTGAGCTGAGACTGTCCAGGGAAGCCCACTATAACAAGAAAAGCTTCTTCAGATAGGTGAGAGCAAATGTAAGGTAAACGGGGCAATAGGTCCTCTGTTAGGTGAAGATGAAGGGACTCTGACAGAGGACAGAGAGAAAGCAGAAAGTCTCAGTATCTATTTTGCCTCTGTGTTTTCCCAGAAGACTATGGACACATCAGGGACGGTAGTAGGCCAGGTATAGTGCCTGGGTAGCAGGTTGACATGGACAGAGTGGCTGTCAAGAGGCACCTGGCTGCACTGGATGAGTTCAAATCCTCTGGGCTTGATGGCATCTACCCAAGAGTGCTAAAAATCTTTCTGGAGAGCTTGTGGAACCTTTGTCCATCATCTTTAAGACCTCTTGGAGAACTGAAGATGTGCCAGAAAACTGGGGGAGAGTGAATGTTATCCCAATCTTTAAAGAAATGAGGAGAAAGGACCAAGGAAACTACAGGCCAACGAGTCCATCCTCAATTGCAAGGAAGAGAATGGAACACATTTTAAAGGGGATGAACTGCAAACATCTGAAGGATAATTTGTTGATCAGTGAAGTCAGCACAGATTTTTCTTTAAACAGATCCTGCCAGACCAACCTGGTTTCCTTCTTTGACCAAGTGATGGGCTTCAGTTGACGTTGTTTATCTGGATTTCAGTAAGGCTTTTGACAAGGTTTCCCATGATGTCCTGATGAATTAACTGGAGGATTACAGACTGGCTTTTGGGATGGCTATATGGGTAGGGAACTGGCTAGAAAACTGCACCCAAAGAGCATCAGATTGGAGGGAGGTTAGCAGCAGGGAGCCACAGGGATCCATACTGGGTCTGGTATTTTTCAAAATTTTTATCAATAACCTGGATGAGGGGGGGACTAATTAAATTTGGGAGGATTAGAGACACCCCCCCAGAAGATCCCCCAATTTGGGAGGATTCGTGAACACCCCAGAAGATAGCACTAGAGTTCAACAAGATCTGAACATGCTAGAAAAGTGGGCAAATGAGAACAAGATGCAATTCAATAAGGAGAAGTGTAGAGTTCCACATCTGGGTCACAAAAATGAGAAGCATGCATACTGGATGAGAGATACACTTCTGGGTAGCAGTGTGTATGAACAAGGTCTTGGGGTAGTTGTATACTGTAAGCTAAATATGAGCAGACTGTGTGATGCAATGGTAAAGAAGGCAAATATATAGAGGCATCACATCAAAATCAAACTGTCATAGTCCCATTGTATACCATATTGGTCAGACCTCACCTGGAGTACTGTGTGCAGTACTGGAGGCCTCAATTCAAAAGGAATGTTGACAAAATTGAAAGGAGAGTGACAATCTGGGGCCCTACGAGGAAAGGCTGAGAGACTTGGGAATGTTCAGCCTGGAGAAGAGAAAGTTGAGAAGGGACATGATTGCAGTCTTTAAGTATTTGAAAGGTTTGTCACTTAGAGAAGGGTAGGGAAAGTTTCCTGTTGGCAGAAGAGGATAGAACTCTGGGTTTAAACTACATGTAGAATGATACTGGCTAGATAATGGGGTGGGGGGATTTCACTGTCAGAGTATTTCAGCAGTAGAATCAGCTGCTTAAGGAAGTGGTGAGGTCCCCAACACTGGCAGTCTTTAAGCAGTGGCTAGAAACATACTTATCCAGGATACTTTAGGCTGATCCTGCATTGCACAAGGGGTTAGACTAGATGGCCTGTATGTCCCCTTCCAATTCTATGATTCCATGATTCTGTAAAGCATCCACAGCTTTCCACATGCACTCTGAACAGGTTGTTTTATCCATGTACATTTATGTATCTTTATCTGATAACACAAACTAAAATTAATAGTGGCATGTTCATTTATCAATTAACAATAGACCTTTTATGACTATGGATGTTTTTCTTCTTCAAATATGAAAATAAACATAAATCACCTTGAGGATCCAAGGGGAAAAATGCATAGTTCACTTTGCATCTATTCTGGTGAATACAGCTGCTCCCCAAACTAGCTGCTGGCACACAACCACTCCAGTATTGCTTGTACCAGACTGAATGTTCAGCCACTGAATGAAGTGATGGAGTGCACGAAAATGATGCCTGCATGCCTATGAGCATCTGAGGCACAGCTACAGTTCTAGGTCCAGCAACTGCGGTTCGTGATTCTCTCGCTACTGCCTTGGCTAGAAGCATCCTTGACTTCTGTTGCAATCCAAAGGAGCTGCATGAGGCTTCTCATTTCCCCGCCTCAAATTCATACCCCACACTTCCTTCCAAGAATAGTACAGTAGTGGCCCATCTATTTTTGTTCTCTGGATAGCTTTGAGAAATAGACTAGGCCAAGAGAGAGTAACTGGCCCAAGGTTACCCACTGATCTGAATGGCTGAGCAGAAATCTGAGGCTACTTCTCCATAATTTTTAAAAAAAATGTTTTTAATAATGGTTTTGGAGTAAAATAGTTAAATTTTGGAGAGTAATCTTTATCTACTGGGTATTAATGTAGTACAGCTATTGTTCACCGCCCTGGGCCAACTTTGGGAGGGTGATGTACAAATCTAATAAATACTAATAATAATGGTCCAGGTCTTGCAGTCTGTTCAAGGCAACACAGTTACCCTTAAACATTATTCTTCCTTGCTGGAAATGCAAGGAGGCAGAGCCAGGGGCTTGGAAGAAGGGGAAGGAGAAGATGCAGTTCTCCCTTTGTTGATTGATTCCAGCTACTGCTGTGAAACCAACTTAAATTATGGAGCCTGAATGAAAATAGCCGACATCATTGCCATCAAGACACACATATTTCACAAATGAAATCTGATTTTGAAAGCCTTGCTTTTAATCAATGCTTGCTTCATAGAGTAATTCTGTGGCTATTTTGTTTTGTTTATTTCATTAGCATAACTGTTTTCTTGTATGAATGGTTCTTTTCACTCTGCAAAACTATCAGTTTAGCAACCGACCATTGTCCTAATTAAAGGATAATAATATTTAGGAGAAAAGGAACTGTGCTTTTATATCCCACATTTCATTACCTGAAGGAGTCCCAAAACAAGTTACAAATACCTTTTTCTTCCTTTCCCCACAACAGACACCCTGTGAGGTGGGTGGGAGTGAGAGAGCTCTAAGAGAACTGTGACTAGCTCAAGGTCACCCAGATGGCTACAGGTGGAGTTCTCCAGATTAGAGTCCACCACTCTTAACCACTACACTGTGTTGGCTCTATATAACCCGAAACTGTTTTCTTAAAACACAGGAAGAGGCCACAATACAATGTCCAAACGTCATGTAGCACTGTAATGTTTTATCACAGGAGAACAAGAACAACCTCTTCTTCTTTTTTTTTACAATCAGGCAAATGTTCTATGTCTTTTGGCATAGTCATCCTTGTTTTTTGCCATCCCCCACTGAGTGTTTTAGTGGTAAACTACTGACTGTATGCTTTTCTGAGGAATACCAATAAAAAGGGCTGAAGAGGGAGAGAAGAATTTATGGCTAACACAAGTGGGAACAAAGTCATGAACAACTGAATGGAGACTTGTCTGCTAAGATAAACAACCTGTCAAGACCTCCTCATTGGCCCGTCTGACACTAGATGCAGGGTTGGTTTCACACAGTTAAAGAAAACCTGCCTTCATCTTCAGGGGTTTAAATCTCTGACAGGTCTGATAAACAGTAATCCATAAGGTGTTTAAACCTCTTCTGCCATGGCAAAGATTTGTCTGGGCTCGAGGGCTTTATTTATTTCAACAGAGTGACTACAGCAAGAAAAGAAAGATGGGGGCTGTTAAAAGTGTAAACTTGGGTTCACTTGAGAGAGCAGGGCTTTGGCAGGAAGCTCTGCATGAGAAGTGGGGATAGCCCCACAGGCAGAATAAGTCAGCTTTCTTAATGGGCACTGTTAAAGGGCATCGAATTGTCAATTATTTAAAGTCTCATACTTCTACTGCCAGGAGCATTTGTGCCCTATCTCTTGGGCCACCTCTGATTGGAAGGACAATGGGGAAAATAAATGATTGTGGGGATTTAAGTTTACCATGAAACTGTAAAAACACTCTTTTCTGCCATTGCAAGCTGGCATATGTGACTTCAGGGAAAGAATCAGTATGTTTAAGTCCAGTGGGACCTTTTAAGGCCAACAAAATTTTATTCAAGGTATAAGATTTTGTGTGTATGCACACTTCTTCAACTACAATGATATGGAAATTACCACTCCATACATATAGATAGTGAGCAACAGAGTGGACACAAACGTTATTCGGCCACCCACTTAAATCTAACTGAAATGTAAGTCTATACAACAGCATTCACTATCTATTAGTTACGGATTACATTATTATTATTTAGCTTTTTTAGTCACTGCTCGCCCAAAGGGTCTCATGGTGACTTACAACATTAATGTCATATAAATAAGTTTAACACAACATAAAAATGGATAACAAATATGAATTATTAACATTAACATTTTAAGCTATTAAGCCAGCTTGGTGTAGTGGTTAAAAACTGCAACTTCCAGTTCGGTGAGCCAGGTTTGATTCCCTGCTCCTCCACAGGCAGACAGCTGTGTGACCTTGGACTAGTCACAGCCCTGATAGTGCTATTCTCACAGGGCAGCCCTGTCCTAGCTCTCTCAGCCCCACCTACCTCACAGGGTGTCTGTTGTGGGAAGAGGAAGGGAAGGAGATTGCAAGCCGCGTTGAGATTTCTTAGGGTACTGAAAAGTGGGATATAAAAACTCTTCTTCTAAAATGTTACTAACACAATGTCACTAACAAAAACAATCCAAATGTGGATTACACTCCAAAGATCAACCTAAATAATCAGCTCTTGTGTGCTCTACTGAAATTACAGTACGTTCTCACAGGTTTGTCCTGAGTTCATCACCCATTCTGCTCTAGCCATCTAAATAACCTCGTAAAATGAGCACCCTCAAACTGACCCCTACAAGGATGTGGTCTGACTAGGGCATGGGTTCACCAACAACCACACTGTTCATATCAAACCCTGGGCAAAGGTATGTGGTCTGCTTCCTTTATTAGGGTTAATACAACTTGGGAGAGTCCCAGTGGCAGCCATAAAGTCTGAAGCTGTACCAAGTAAGGAAGGAAGGAAGTCTCTGCATGGGCATTGAAGGCCCCTAGGGAAACACAGTGCCCACTCAACCACCACCTCTGTCAGTCTTAGAAGGGAGTCTTGTAAAGGTCTGGTTTTGTATTTTCCCAGAAAAGTAACTCATCATGGAAACAATAAGATTTTAATTTGTGAAGAGGCGGCCACTTTTAAATGATTTGAAAACCTAAATATAAATTTATAATCTTGATTTAATTTAATGTTCAATTTATTTTGTACATGTAATTTATTTGTTTTTAACCTTGATGTCATCTGCCCTGAGCCTGCCAAGAAAGGGCGGAATCCAAACAAAATTATTATTATCCTTTGAAAAGAGGGTTTTTATAAGAGCTGGTTTTGACTACTTAATAGGACAAAAGCTACGGTCTTGTAGCTGTGAAGCAAAATATCCAGGATGTTGCACTGATGCAGCAACACTGGAAGTACTGCAGTGGCATGGAAACAATCATTCAAATTGGGACTTATTATTTATTTATTTACTAGCAAGAAAGCCCATTGCAACCAGGAATGCAATGGGCGCTAGGACCCAGGGGACACCAGGAGGTGCTTTTTTTTTCTGCTGCGTGGAGCTGTGAAAGGCTCCTACAGGGTTTTTTTTTTTCTGCTGCTTGGAGCTGGGAAAGGCTCCTACAGGGTTTTGTTTTCTGCTGCTTGGATCTGCGAAAGGCTCCTACAGGGTTTTCTTTTCTGCTGCTTGGAGCTGGGAAAGGCTCCTGCAGGGTTTTTTTTTTCTGCTAGCTCTCGTGGGCGTGCCGGCTTGGAGCTCCTACAGGGGTTTTTTTTCCTGCTGCTTGGAGCTGGGAAAGGCTCCTTCAGGGTTTTGTTTTCTGCTGCTTGGATCTGCGAAAGGCTCCTACAGGGTTTTTTTTTCTGCTGCTTGGAGCTGCGAAAGGCTCCTACAGGGTTTTTTTTTCTGCTGCTTGGAGCTGGGAAAGGCTCCTACAGGGTTTTTTTTTCTGCTGCTTGGAGCTGGGAAAGGCTCCTTCAGGGTTTTGTTTTCTGCTGCTTGGATCTGCGAAAGGCTCCTACAGGGTTTTTTTTTCTGCTGCTTGGAGCTGTGAAAGGCTCCTGCAGGGTTTTTTTTTTCTGCTAGCTCTCGTGGGCGTGCCGGCTTGGAGCTCCTACAGGGGTTTTTTTTCCTGCTGCTTGGAGCTGGGAAAGGCTCCTTCAGGGTTTTGTTTTCTGCTGCTTGGATCTGCGAAAGGCTCCTACAGGGTTTTTTTTTTCTGCTGCTTGGATCTGCGAAAGGCTCCTACAGGGTTTTTTTTTCTGCTGCTTGGAGCTGTGAAAGGCTCCTGCAGGGTTTTTTTTTTCTGCTAGCTCTCGTGGGCGTGCCGGCTTGGAGCTCCTACAGGGGTTTTTTTTTCTGCTGCTTGGAGCTGGGAAAGGCTCCTTCAGGGTTTTGTTTTCTGCTGCGTGGAGCTGCGAAAGGCTCCTACAGGGTTAATTTTTTTCTGCTGCCTCTCGTCGGCGCGGCGGCTTGGAGCTCCTACAGGGTTTTTTTTTTCTGCTGCCTCTCGTCGCGCTAGCGGCGAAAGGCTCCTCCGGGGGTGTTTCTTTTTGTTCTGCAGCTTCTCGGCGGCTGGAGTCTTGTGTTGTGTTTGCGGCGGGGGCTTCCTTGGGTCCGGCCTGACGCGGTGAGAGACGCTTCGCGCCTCTCACCACGTCAGGCCGGGAGCAACTGCGAGCCGCGCTGAGCGCGGCTCGCAGTTGCTGGGGCTGGGAATCGGAGGGACCAATCGGCAGGCGCTTCGCGCCTGCCATTTGGTCCCTCCGGTTGTCTGTCATGAGGAAGGGTCCAATCCGGACCCTTCCTCATCCCGGACACATCCCGCCCCAGAACCCCTTACTGTTTTATTTAGTCCGTGGCGCCCGCGGCGCCACGGGCGGTGTACAGATATTTATATTTATATACTGCCCTCCCAGAGGCTGCCCAGCTCTATTCACAAGTTACAGTGGATGCACAGTCTCCATACAGTCTACACCAGGGACACCCATAGTCCTTCTTCCACAAGCTTATGACTGTACACTGCTTCCTCTTGTTGGAGCTCCCCCTCCCCCCCAGTGAGGGAAGTGTGCATGCATCACTCAGTGTAGAGGAAGTTGGGTAGGGTTATTTCAATGCTTCCAACTGTTGAACCGAAGTAAAGCCAAGTTCACTTTTGCAGGGAAATGGAATGATGTAGCAGAGTCTCGAGGTGGTCCAATGGACTACCTCACTTCAGAACGCTGGTTGAGGTTCATGGAGGATCACATATATATTTTAATAACTCAGCAAACAGAAAGCTGACACAAAAGTCATTACCCCTTCATTTCCCTGCATGTGTCAACAAGGCATTAGATCACAAATTCTCTCAGTCGTTCCCCTTGTTCCTTCAAAGCCAGAGATTTTGCCTTTCTTGGGGAAACCTGGGATCTTGTCTGACAGTCTGCAGTTTGCGTGGCCTGAGGCGAACAGTCATTTTTTACTTCACAGCTGGAAATGCTGTGGCTGTAGAGTGACTAATATCTGTAGCCATCACCCAAACAGCTGCTGCTTGCTCATGGATTGGTAGCTGGAAAGGGTGCTTCCACCTGCCAAGAGACCGGAGAAGCAGGGTTTGTCTTGGCTTCTGTCTAAATGCAGGCCTGTGTATGAAATGATTGAGTAGCAATCAGAACTTCATAATGGAGAGATGTGATTATCTTTTGATGGTATGTCAATGACTTCACACCAAAGTTTTAAAAGATCAATTGGTCAAACCAAACGCTGAGCTGCTAATAAATTAAAAGTTTCTTATACCTTCAGTCAGTGTTCTCTTACAATCTGCAATTTATGCTGTATCAAGAACATGCTCCAATTTCAGACATAAGTTATGAAAAAAACTCCTTTACAAGTCTTGAAACTAATTTTTTTTTTCTTTACTTCGACATTCCATCTTAGGGAATTTATGATCTATGGTGTTTAGCTGGAGACTGTCACCTGAAAAAGACCACCTTCTGAGCACTGTTGTCGTGAGTGCCTGAGGGTTTCTGCTGTTGTGTTCAGATGTATCTTTTTAAAAACATAATGGCTTGGATCCAGCTATATGCAAGTGAAATCATAAACGTCCTTAGCACAATTCCTCCTGTGCAAGATGCTGTGCAACACCTGGCTTTTTCTCCCTATACATTATTTCTGGGCAATATAATATACTAGGGGCCAAGCCCATTGTATTCAGGAATACTAGATTGGGGGGGGGGGTGGAAGAACTCTGCAGATGGCATCCCCTTCCCCCCAGGACCTGGAAAGGTTGCAGGCAGCTGTTAGGGAACTCACTGGCAGGGGCAGCTCTCACACAGCACAGATCCGCAGCCTCCAAGCCTCAGAGGGAAGTGGAAGGAGGAGGGGGTGGTCAGGGGTGGCAATTGGCTGGCCGCTGGACAGACAGGCAAGCCGGTTAGAGGAGGACGCACTCAGGGGCAGGACAGTCTGAGTGGGTGTTAAATGCTGAGTGGCACTAAAGCCGTGAGACACGCTCCTCCTCCAAGCCCTTACCAGAAATATATTATGTGGAACAGATAAGGAGGAAAGGCCTCAGTGCTGCACAAGATCTTGCACATGTTCAAACATTGTACACATGGATTCTCTGCTATGGCTTCCACCCTGTGGAATGGCATCCTGTCACTCTGCAAACTATGTAACACATAATTATTCAGGAGGGGATTTTTTTAATGCAGGCAACAGAACTATATAATAATAAAATGGTTCAGAAAGGGGCTTGCTTTACCACTGTATAAAATATGCATTATCGCATTGTAATCCACCTTCAAACCCAGTGAGAATGGCAGACAATGTTTGACTCAACACAAGTGGCTACTGCAGTCTTTTCATTGCATTCCCAATTGTTCAAGAGCTCAAGTGGAAATATTGCACTGGCTCCAACATACTTTTATGACTTAAGACAGAAAGTCATTTAGATTGGCTACAGAATTAGATGATATCTGTAGATACAAAGAGACCTTAAGCTTGAGAGCTGTCTGGGATCCAGAACCCTTGCTAGAGATTTACCGGGTCCGGGATTTTAGCCAATCAAATGGAAAGACCTTGTGAACCAATCGTGAGTCTCCAGTTAGAGCCAATGGCATGTCTTGGCGGGAGGCTTGATAATGTATATAAGTTTGACAGTTTGGGTAATAAATATTCAGTGTTTTCTGTTCCAATGAAGTTATTGCTTGTTGGAGATGAGTGTCTGTGTCTTGCTGAACCCACAGATTTAATAGTATCCTATGCTGTTCCATGGTTTGAATGACGGCTTTTCCACTGATCATTCCTCCCATGGATGTGTTTGTGCCAAAATAAATACCAGTGTAATACTATATCAGGGATTAGGACTACTCCTAGACGGAGCAAATGTGGTACCTAACACTACACTACAGTAGATTTTCAAGTTAGACCTCTTTATCTCAGAGTTATTCTAGCATATCTCTAAACCATACTGGCATAAGAGTTAGTTGCTATTTAAAGCACTTTGTGTACTGACCATAGGTAAAGAGATCAGTCATTTTGATCTGTCCTTGTCATTTTAACTCCCACTCTGTGTCAGTGCCCTGGTTCAGACCTGACAGTTTTCCCCACAGCCAGATGTAGGTCAGGTCAGGCCATGTCTGGACTTCCTGAGAGGAAGGAGAGGCCAGGTCTGACTTAAGCCCCTGAAAGTAATTCATTCTCTACCAACAAAGATGCTTCTTTAATTAGGGCTGTGCAGGTGTTCCCCCCTCCTCTTTTTTCCCCCTGCAAAGAAGGAGTTCCAAACGCCTCTGGCTAAACCTAACATCTCTTGAAAATGCCAGTACCTTTTTTTAAAGAAAAACAGAAACTGAGTAGATGCTGTAACTTGAAGCAGTTATTTTGACGTGTACATATGTTTCTCTGTACAGGTGATACCCTTGGAAAACGTAGGAAAATCTCTGTTTCTGCTCATGAATAAGTCATGTATGAATACATATGTGCCTATATTATATAACTCCTTGGCATGCCTCTAGGAATTGGGGCATGTTTTATGTCTAACATAAAATGTTGGCCCTTAATTTAGGAAGGCACTGGAAGATACAAAATGTTTCTATTAAAGTGGAACAAATTAATTATTTGGCATAACGGAGCAAACCTTTTTCATCATCTAGCTAAATATACTTTGTATTTAAAAAGCTTGCATGGAGTACCCAGATGAAAATGTGGTTTCTATAGCAGAAAGACCTTTCCACAGAGACTGCCTGTGACTGGATTTGCTAGCATTTAAAATTCTGCCCCAGTTAAGTGATGATATCATCAAAAGGAGTTCAGGGTCATTATATAATAGCAAATAAATCCTAGTCTCAAAATGAAGATAATAAATCAACAAGAAGCTGAGAACACATGAGCTGGAGATGGACCAAGAAAAGCTTCGCCAGGTATTGAGCCAACGGAAAGAAATTATGTCTGGTAGCTGGGGAAATTTTGGCAGAGGTCTTCATGCTATCGTTGGTCTGAAGACAGAAATGCCCACTGATCACCAAGTGGCATGTTTCTCTCAACCAATTTCCTCAGTCCCTTCCGGTAAATAGGCCATTCATCTCTCAATAAATCCTGCTTCTCTCTCATCCCACCTTCTATGCTGACTTTGTTTTCTGGAAAAAGACAAAGAACCAAAAAACATGTGATGTTGGAGATCCAGAGTTGGGTTCCCTAATTGCAATTAAGCTACAAGAAATAGTTGTAGCAATGATGGGCGGGGGGATCAAGCTGCTGTGTTCTCTATGTGAAAGAAAGAGGTGAAATGAAGTACTGGGCCATGTAATCTATTTACTAAAATGCTCACTCTTCAAAATGTAATATGTTTCCCCACAGAGCCACATTTCTGCATATCTCTAGGGAAACAGCATCTTGCTAAGGTGAAGTTCTGATTACCTAGCTCTTTTGGATGTTGTTCTGGACATTAGACATGTAGTGAATGGATGTTTGTAAGAAGTGAGAACAACATTCCACCTTGTTTTGCTGAAGAAAGAATGGACTTAGTTTGGAATCCTGTCTGCGAAAGAACAGAATCACATGGAACCAATAACATCTAGAAGAATGCCTTAAATAACTGAGCACTTGTGCACCTGTCAAGTATAGTTCTCCCTCTGCTAAAATTTTGATCAGAATTTTATGATCTAATAATCTGCAGCATCAGAACTTTTAAAAGAGCTTCAGGACTGATTCATATGACAGATTTATGCAATAGGACAGTTTTTTGCATGATAAACTACAGCTGCTACATGTACTTTTATCATGCTTTAAGATAAATAGCCTGTAAGAAGTCCTGAATATGTTCGTGCGTAAGTACAAAAACAAGGTTTTTTAAATGATTTCTCATAATTTTTGAGTGATGTTTCAAAATGAGAAGTTATATGCTCGACACAGTACTGCCAAAAAGGCAAATTCATTTTTATTAGGGACTAAATAAAGAAAAATACTATCTGATGAAACCCATTGTTTGGAGTAAAACATGATATCCAACCTGGTTTTCTTGCCTACTTTGTACTACTACATTTATAGGACAATCACAGTAAGTATTATCTGTACTTTATTATTACAAACTGGAAAGCTCACATTCAAACAACTTATGGTAATAATATATTTCTAGCTTTTTGCAATATTCGGTTGTTGGGTTGAAAGGTAACAGGTAACAAGTAAGAATTTGGATTTAAAATAATTTAAAATAGGTAACAAACATTAAAACTCAGGATTAAAACTGGCAGCAACTATTTCTCAACAGAACATGTAAAACAATTATCCTCAAAGTCAGGCTGGTCTGGGGGGTTTACAGATGGATAAAAATTGACAGTAAAATAAAACAGAATGGAAAAGAATGGCTGGGACTATAAAACAGGTAGTTGAATAGATATTAATTTTGGCCCCACCTGGTGGAACAGCTCCATCTTACAGGCCTTGTGGAATTATACCAACTCTGGTAGGGCCCAGATGTGCTCCGGGAGCTCATTCCACCAGGTAGGGTCTGGGAAGGAAAATGTCCTGGCCCTGATTGAGGTCTGACGTACCTCTTTGGGGCTAAAGACCACCAACTGATTGGTGTTCAAAGAATGTTCTTTTGGGAGGAGGAATAGATAGAAATGCAGAATGTGTGTGCATAATATGTATACATGTTTTGCTTAAGGTTTCATGTGTGGCATAGTGGTTAGGAGTGCAGACTTCTAATCTGGTAAGCCGGGTTTGATTCCACACTCCCCCACAAGCAGCAGCTGGGTGACCTTGGGCTCGCCACGGCACTGATAAAACTGTTCTGACCGAGCAGTGACATCAGGGCTCTCTCAGCCTCACCCACCCCACAGGGTGTCTGTTGTGGGGAGAGGAAAGGGAAGGCGACTGTAAGCCGCTTTGAGACTCCTTCGGGTAGAGAAAAGTGGCATATAAGAACCAACTCTTCTTCTTCTTCTTCTTCTTGGTTAATAAAGCCATAGCCTTTTTGTTGCCAAAGGAAAGACTCGCGTATTGATTGGCCCTTATGCCACCCTGCTAGTCAACTGAATTGACCAGTTGAAGAATGTCCCTTCACGGTACAGATAACCCTCTGACTTGCCTTCCTGACTTGGCCCTGATTCATATAGCCAGCGGCATATAAAAACCAACTCTTCTTTTTCATCTTAAAAGAATTTAATGAGATGTGCAATATTAAAACCCACACAAAACCATTAAACTAAAGCCATTTAAAAGACTTTATAGGGACTAGGGACAAATTCAAGTCAGAAAGGTCTTCCTTTGGCCATTTAATCTTTTCTCCCTGTGATGTCATGCTGTCAAGAAGGGGATGCAAGGAATTGCAGTGGCTCTGAGACCAAGATTCTGGTACCACTCACAGACTGATAAAGAGGTCAAAGGGGATTCAGGATGATGATAATAGAAAGAAATATTCCAGAAGAGGTCTTGGAAAAGGCTGTGAACTGTGGAAGTTCATTCTCCCATTGTCACCAGCTATTAAATAAGTCATTAGTTAAAGAGCATCACATTCTATCAGACTCTAAAAAAATGCTGATGTAGATTTCATTAACTGCTTGCTAGTGTTGATTCAATTTTCCCCCAAACAATATGGTCCAAAAATTGAACAATATTTGTGATACCTTTTTTCTTTATGTTGAAAGCATCTGAAGAATTTGTATCTAAAGATGTCAGCAGTGACTTATGAAAGCCCTGCTACAAATTTTAGTCTTTAACATGCTATTAGACCAGCCTTTCTCAACTTGTTTTTACTGTTGAGAAACCCCTGAAACATTCTTCAGGCTTTGAGAAACCCCAGAAGTGGCCCGATCGTGGGAAGCATAGCTGTGTACATGCCCACCAAGGGCCCCTCCCCTTCCCACCCCCTCCAGGCCCAATGGGGGGGGGCAGGACAACATGACCATATATGGTCATATTGTCCAATAAATGTATAATACATTTTATTTTTAATTAATTAATTAACTTCCACCCATTCAGAAACCCTTCCAGGGCCATCAAGGAAACGCTAGTTGAGAAAGCCTGTTCTAGACTCTTGCTTTTACACTATATCATACAATGCCATTGATGATTTGTTCACAAGACAAAATGATCTGTATTTCTTGTGGTTTTGTATCCATGCAGATGGAAGCATTAAGCATGGCAGCTAGCCAGATATCTGCTGCTGGTGCATGTTAACAGTTTCATAGCTTTCTTTGATTATACTTATCATGCACAGGTCATACATAATTTAGAAATGACTGCATTTCAGGAGTAAATCCTGCTTTTGTGACTACACAGTCAACAGCAATCATCACTTGACAGCATTTATCATAATGACTCTGGCTCCGAACTTTTGTGGAGCAAACAACTCTTGGTAAAGTACCTGTGCAGCCATCAAGATACTGAACTGATTAAAGCATAACACAAGCTTTATTTAGAAACTAACAAACTGCGTTGGAAATAGAAGTTATAAATCTAGCTGCAGAACTCAGGGAAAGTTCTAGACTGTTCTAGAAGAAAAACCTAATAACATTCTACAGACATGGCAAAGCCTCTTTTAGAAGGAAGACACTGCCTAACTAGAGCTTGCTGCGCCCTGCAGGATATCCTTTCCTATTATTCTTTCTATTATTTATGTATATATCAAGGTTGACTCAGCCTTCCATCCTTTCGAGGTCGGTAAAATGAGTACCCAGCTTACTGGGGGGTAAACGGTAATGACTGGGGAAGGGAATGGCAAACCACCCTGTATTGAGTCTGCCATGAAAACGCTAGAGGGCGTCACCCCAAGGGTCAGACATGACCCGGTGCTTGCCTTTACCTTTATTTATAATATTTCAGACATTTTTAGTCTACCTTTCTGCACAATCAGAATCTACCAGGCAGCAAGCACAAAGGCATTAAAACATTTAATCAATTATAAAAGTTAGTTAAAATTATAAATTTCAATTTAAAATGTGTCACACTAGAAGGGGAGGCAATTACTGCTATTGGGGGTCTGTCAAGCAAATAATCTACAGGAGAAAGATAACAAAATAGAGGGAGACAAATAAATCTCCCTGGAGAGGGAGTTCCAGAGTGTTGATACTATGATGAAGAAGGCCGTTTCTCTGTTTGCCACCCATCGAGCTTCAGACTGGGCAAGCAAAGCAAGGCCGCTGAGGATTGCTCGTGTGAGTGGGTATGGTCCTTTGCAGAAGGCTGTCCTTTTGGTCATTGTCCACAAATGTATTGGCATATCCCAATAGCAACAAAGTGAGAAGACACAAAGTACTCCTGATCCAATTTTGGCTCCAGACTGAATACAAACATGCTCAACTTTGAGAATCAGGCAAGGTGGGCATAGCCTCAGAAATTCCATCTCTAAAGGAAATGGAAATAATAAAGAAAAGTATTTATTTTGTAAGTGAATATGTTGGGGGAGAGGGATAGCTGCAGGAAAGATGTTCAAGAACCCCCATGCACAGACCTGTTGCAAAAGTGTTTTTAAATCATTTTGAATGCTGAATGACAAGAGCAAATGTTTTGAATGTTTCAAGGAGATGGTTGCAGTTTACAGTGAGAAGCTCGTTTTTTCTATCACTCGTTTTTTCTATCGCTCGTTTTTTCTATTGCTCGTTTTTTCTATCACTAATTGTCTTCCCACTTTTCTGAAGAATGGAATGATGTCATCTTTCTCTCTTTAGAAGGAAACTATGAAAGAAATTGAACACACACACATACATATGCACATATATAAACACATACACACTCTTCAATTTCTACATTCATCTTTAGACTGAGATTCAACTACCATTAGGAAGCACCTGGGATTGCAATAAAATGGCACCTTCACTTCAAGTTCTCCTTCACTCCTTCTACGGAATGCTGCAGGTATGTATTGTAATCACGCTGCCAACAAAAGTGCGTCTAGTCAAGGTTATGGTCTTCCCAGTTGCAATGTATGGCTGTGAAAGTTGGACCATAAGGAAGGCCGAATGTCAAAGAATTGAGGTTTTGAACTCTGGTGCTGGAGAAGACTCTTGTGAGTCCCTTGGACTGCAAGGCGAACAAACCGGTCAGTCCTAGAGGAGATCAGCCCTGACTGCTCCTTAGAAGGCCAGATCCTGAAGACGAAACTCAAATACTTTGGCCACCTCATGAGAAGGAAGGACTCCCTGGAGAAGACCATAATGCTGGAAGCGATCGAGGACAAAAGAAGAAGGGGATGACAGAGAATGAGGTGGCTGGATGGAATAACTGAAACAGCCGGTGCGAACTTAAATGGACTCCGGGGAATGGTAGAAGACAGGAAGGTCTGGAGGATCATGGTCCATGGGGTCACGATGGGTCGGACACAACTTCGCACCTAACAACATGTATTGTAATGAAAGGTGTAAGAAAATACACATATACACTGCATGTGTATTGTTAAAGGAGAAGCAGGCATGATACACAGTAATCTAAGGCCCACTATCACTTTGGCAATCTGTCACTGCCTAGACACTATTAACCCTGGCCTACTTCAGGTCAGTCCACAGTTTCCCCTTGTGAATGTGAGAGCATCTGAGTTCTTTTGTCTGCCTGAGAAGAGAACCTGGGGATTTCTTGGGCCATTCCACACAGATTCTTTGTAGCAGGAGTGTGGCAAATTGAAATCGCTACTAATTTGCAGTTATGGACAACATCGTTGACAATCTGCCACACTCCTGAAACCGATCCGCAAAAAGTGCTTCATTGTAGCACTTTCAGGGAAATCCCAAAAAGTGGATTCACCCTCTGGAAAGCACTACACTCTTGCAACCAATCTGCAACACTAGCGGAAAGTTCTGTGCGTTACCATTGTTGCGGTTTCTGCAAAGTCCCTCCCCCCTCTCCTCTGATCTTCCGGCGAAGCGATTGTCATTTTTTTTCTCCGAGCGAGTGGAGATCAACGCACCAGCAAGCCTTCGTTTACCCAGCAAGGCTTCCCCGGCTGCAGTCCCTCTCCAGAGCTGTTTTAAGTCACCAAGCACCACACAGCCCCGTTTGCTGGTTTATTTTCCCTTTATTTTCCCCTTTATTTTCGGACGAAAATCGCACCTGTGCTGGGAGGGGGTATTTTTTTTTTCACTCGGGAGGGAGCATGGCAATGATGAAACGGCAGCTCAAACACCACCTGCTAGCTAGATTGGTCTCTCCGTTGCAACGAATCAATGCAGATTCTTAAAGGGAAAGGGGCTTTTCGGGAGCATGATAACAACCGCCCACTGGCTGCTCGTTTGATTGACGGCCAGGGGCGGAACAAAGCTCGGCAATATCGCTTCCTGGCTAGCGATTTTTGCCGAGACTGGAAACCTGTGGGAAACGATAGAAACGCAACTGGATTCCACTACAAAGGCAGGTATGCATAACGCTGAATTCCACTATTTAAAATGACGTCTTTTCGTTCCGCAACCAATTTGCAACATAGATCCTGGTGCAGAATGGCCCCTTGTGTCGTCAAGACAAACCCCTTCTTCTCATTATCCCTGATAGGAGGAATAGAGCAGTAGGAATAGAACAGTGAGTAATAACACAGCCAGACTCTCACAGGAAGAGATATTATTTTAAAAGGTTTACTTCTAAGCCGCACAAATAAGCAAATGGGGGTTGGGGAACTAATTCACAGATCATAGATGTTAACAAAAAGACAGTTTATGGCTAACTACAAGGATTGTCATGTCTTCTATCCCTCTGTGGTAGATCAAGAATCCCATGGATCAGAACCAAAAGCTCTCATAGCTGGTAAAGATGATTGGATGTTGATCAAAAGCTCCCTCCTTGCTAGACCATATTTCAGTGTCTATGTAAAAAGGACCAATCAGATAGTGGAGAGCGATGCAGATGTTCCCTCTCCAAAGTTGCAGACCACTGAAATATTTTCCAGAGATCTGATTGCACATGTCACCTTTAGAATAAACCTTTAGAATAAACTTGAGAACTTAAAGTCGGAAGCCAAACCCTCCAGGGAGGGGCCCAACAGGCATAAAGATAGGAGGATATTTTTTCCCACTATCAGCTTTTGAAGCGATATTTAAGCAGCTGCTGGATATGCCTTGGATGCTCATGTCACCTGCCCTACAATGGTGTTTTTATTTAATCTCCCCCCTCCCCAGACCCCAGTTTGTTTTCCTGACATATTTCACTGAAGGACAACATGAAGGTATAGGTGGGGATGGGTCAAGGATGGGTCACATTTTAAACCCAGAATGGGATACTGATTATGCCATCAGACCAGGATCTGGGAGACCCAGGTTCAAATTGCCACTTTGCTATGGAGGCTTTCTGAGTAACTTTGGGACAACCACACATTTTCGGCCTGATCTATCCCACAGAGTTATTGTGAGGATAAAATGAAGGGGAGGAGAATGTTAGAAGCCACTTTGGGTCCTCAGTCGAGAGGAAGATGGGACATAAGTGAATGCATAAATGCAAAAGCTCTCAGTTTTTGTCCCTGAATTTTCATATTGCAATCAGATAGCGAGAAAGAGATCATGGAGACATGCTCCAATCAATCTAGAGATGATACTTTAGACCAGTCATTCTCAACCTTTTTTTGGGCCGCAGCCCTTTTAGGAGCTCTTCTCAGGTTCCAGAACCCCCTGTCAAACAAGGATACAACACAATGCAAACAGATAAACAGAAAAACATTTATTATTGAACACCAAGAACACTGGAACTTTTTGACACATTGGAAAAACTTTTTCAAAGACTGTATGAAATTGAAGGATGTGCATTCTTTTTTTTTCTTGAATGTATTAATTCAAGCACACAAAGGATTTCTATTTATTTTCCTTGTCAAAGGTCAAACTTTCTAGCAATTAATGATGTCATATGTGGCAAAAAGGGGGGTATTTAATCAGTTAATTACTGGGTCCTTCCATAAACCCTTTGGGCTCCTCTTCTCCCATTTTCACTCTGTGCCCCCCCCAATGTGCCAGGGCCCCCCAGTGGGCCAAATGGCCGCCATGGAGAATTGCTGCCTTAGACAATTCCACAGTCTTGCCACCTCAACACTTCACATCACCCATCTTGGCCTTCACGTGCCATTTCATCTAGGTGTGAAAGCCCACTGAGGATACCTTGCCCAAGGACCCCTCCCTCACTCAGTCCCGTGTCCTGCTTCCTGATGCTAATACATCAAAGCAGGGATACACAAACACTGCAGAATTCACATGAAGGCAGTAGCATCTATAAGCCTATGAAGAACTCACTTTCCCTACAGCATTTATACTGCCTGTCTAATTTTGTATTTTTCTCAAGCCGTGGATGCTAATGACAGCTGTAACAACCCCCTCAATGGGCCATTATTAAGGCTTCAGGGAACTGTTAGCAAGCCCATTCAACCCTTGGCTGAGCAAGGAAGCTCGGCAATTTCTGAGCTTGCCTGACCCAACACAAACAAGCTCCCCATCCGCAGTTTAGAGAAAAGCTCTTTATACATACTCTGCAAACCTTTCCCTGAGCTCTATGCCCTTGATGTGTGCGCTGTATCAACAGCACATAGCAGTGTCCTTACCAAGATGACAGTGGGCACCCCTGATCACCCCACCCTATTGTGTCATTCCTGTTGCTGCCAGGAATGCTGCCAGATTGGTAAGAAATCTGTGGATGTCCAAAACTAGACTAGAATCCAAAGGATGTGTGTTAATGTAGCATTTCTCTCTTTCCGTGCCCTCCTCCAATGTTGAAAGCCGTCTCTCACTAATGGTAGCTAAGATGTGGACTCTGGTGGCTCCTCCTAAGGAACTACACTTTCCATTTGGGAGAGGGAATACCATCACAAAGCAGAAAGGTTTCCGCCATGCAGTCACCCTACAATGACCTTGCTTATTCAGAGTTTCCTTCTTCAATTCCAAGTGTAACTTGGAAATACTGTACTTGTACAGTTAGTCAAGGAATGCCGTTTACTACATGCAAGTGAGCAAATGGAGCCCGTTTGTCGGGAGGCTAACACTCCCTGTATTGTGGTGGTAAAACTGAGGCTTCCATGTTCCTGTTTGCAGGCCCCGAAAGCTGATGCTGATATACATCTGCCATTTTCCAGAAGGAAATATGTGAAGAATTAATCTGGTAATATCATACTACAAGTTTTTATTCAAAGCCCTTAGCTTCTACTCTGCAAATGGCTGGGACTCCAAGATATCCCTCCCTTTTCCAAAGGCAACAAATAAGACAAACAATGAACCAATATGGTTGTGACTGTATCTATAGCAAATCTATAGTATTCCTTAAACATATTTATTGTTTTCTCTCTGTTTTCTTTTACTGTTTTACCCTAGGCATTGTGTAATTTTGACCCACCATGCTTTACTTTACACTATGTATGCAAAATAGTAGATCCAAGTATACAAAACCCCCCTGAAAATAATTATTTCTATTCTGTATGCAGCAGGACATTTTGGCTTACAGGCTCAAACTGTGCTCCTAGACAGACTGATGGTCTGTAGATTATAGCTGTCAGCCCTGAAATGTATTTCCTCTCATGGTCTGGCAAAATCCACACGTGTTGATCTTTTGGACCCAGGGATGTCTCACTTGTTTACTTTAAGCTTCTGCCTGCGGAGGTGGCAGCAGAGGATGAATCCAGTTTATACCAGAGGGGAAACAATGACTGCTTTGGTGGTCGGAGCCTCTCTTGTGCAGGAGCAGCAGCCCCATGCAGAGAGATCTTCTTAAGAGTCACAGTAGCCAACTTCCATGTGGGCCTGGAGACCTCCTGAAGTTACAGCCAATCTCCAGGGAACATAGATCGGTCCCCCTGGGTAAAAAGGGCTGCTTTGTAGGGTGGAAACTATGGCATTACATCCCTCTGAGGTTCCCACTCAATAGGGTTGCCTGGTCTGGCTTGGGAAATACACGGAGCCAGGAGTGGGAGGGTTGGGACAGGGAGGGGCCTCAGTGGAGAATAAGTGCTATGCAGTCCATTTTCTCCAGGGGAACTGATCTCTGTTGCCTGGAGATGAGTTGTAAAGCCAGGGGGTCCCTGGGCCCCACCTGGGGACTGGCATGCCTAATGCCCAAACCATGTCTTTCCCAGGCACTACCCCCAAATCTCCAGGGATTTTCCAACCCAGAGCTGGCAGCTCTGATTCTTAGAGATTCCAGCTTCCAGGTGGGGCCTAGAAGACCCCTCAGAATCACAGAGAGCAGCTCCTCTGGAGAATACTGATTCAGAGGCCTGTTTCTTGACTCTTTTGCATGCAAAATGGGCATATACAAATAAAATTTGCCTTCTGTGCTGTTTTATGTCTTTTTATTTTGAGTTTGGGGGCATTTAATGATAATACTCTGTATTTGGTGGGCAGTATTCAGGGATGCTAACTTCCTGGTGGGTCCTGCAGATTCCCCCAGAATTATAGCTCATCTCCAGATTATAGGGACCAGTTTCCCCTTGAGAAAATGGATGCTTTGGAGGGTGGACTCTGTGATGTCGAACCCCATTGAGGTCCTTGGCCTCCTCAGGCTCCACCACCAAATCTCCAGGAATTTCCCTACCGGGATCTGGCAACCCAACCCCCCCCATCCCCCACCAGTGGCAATGGGGACCTGGCAACCCTAGCAGTATGGGACCTAAAAGGTTAAGTACCTCTGGGCAATAGCATAGTACTCTAATTCAAGAACAAGGCAGCCTTTACAAAACAAAGGGCTTCACACGCTTGGAGATTTACTCACTGATTCTTGAAAGGGGGCTCCCAGCACCAGTATAAACGATTCCGTTTGAATGATAGCATCAAGAAAGGCCAGATCACTAAGGGGGTCATCTCCCCCCCCACACCCCCCATGCACCTTCTGGCTGTGCTGCTGCCTTATCTCATGTTTATTTTGAAGCCTGCTTTCCAGCTAAGCAAGACAAAGCAGGCGAGAGTGAGAATGTTCACAGGAGGGATGCCTGCTAGCTGGTAGAGGCAGAACTGGCCTCACCGAGTTCCTCTTCACATTGGAATAACAGTTTCATTGGCCATATCGCAAGCACCTTAAATAATTCCCCAATCATGCTTGCAATAGAGAGGGATTTGTGCTGGCTAACACTGACATCTAGTGATTGCTCTTCTTATGTGGGAGCCATCCACTTTCCTGAGTGTCTCGCATTAGTTTGAAAACCCAAAGTGTGCTCACGCATCTTCTTTTAAATACCTCATTTATTTGAAAGGAAAGCAACCCTGAATGTAAGATGGCCCCCACAAAATTATCTATAAAAATTAATATTGGACATGACTCACTTATATGTGACTGTAGGATGGCCCCTGCTCTCTTTTTAATGCCGGGGAGGGGGGGACTAATCTTGCTTAAATTAAATATAGTACCATGTCCAGCAGTCCTGACAATCTCTCTCATTCTACACATGGAGGCACCCATCTAAGGAGATTGTCTCCCCAGGAGTTTTATCTTCCTGTCATTGGTCCTGAAAAGTCACATGGTTTCATAATGTCTTCATGACATTATGCTGAAGTAGGCGATAGACTAAGAACGGCAGTGACCTATTACACTATATAATATTTATTATTTATTGATTATTTCAATGTATATCCCACCACTCTCCATGGACTCGTGGCAGGTCACATAAAACAGAATAAAATCCCAATAAAACCAATCCCCTAATAAATACCACCCCCTAATAACATAAAACCCAAGAAATGGCACTACCCACTGCTTGAGTTTCCACTTCACTGCACACTCAGAGAAAGAGAGAGCAGTATATGCTTTACCTTGAATCCTTCAGGTATTGTTTGAATAAGACACAGGAACCAGGAGATATTCCAACACTGTGAAGTAGGGGGGCTGAGAGAGCTCTGACAGAAACTGTAGTGTGAGAACAGCTCTAACAGGACTGTGACTGGCCCAGGGTCAGCCAGCTGGCTGCCTGTGGAAAAGTTAGGAATTAAACTTGGCTTGCCTGATTAAAGATGCCACTCTTAACCACTACACCAAACTGGGAGAGTGTACAATTGGTTGGTGTACTGTTAGGCCCATTCCGCACAAGGACCAATGTTGCCAATTGGTTCCTGAAAGCGGAAACGCTATTTTTAATAGTACAATCTCTGAGTTACGCACACCTGCCTTTGTAGTGGAATCCAGTAGCATTTCAATCATTTCCCAAAGGTTTCCGGTCTCGCCAAAAATCGCTAGAATGGAAGCGATTTTTTCTGTGCTTTGTCCCGCCCCTGGCCATCAATCAAATGAACAGCCAATGGGTGGCCTTTATCATGCTCCTGAAAAGCCCCTTTCCCTTTAAGAACAGTTAAAAAAAACACATTTCAACGAATATGCCTTGATTCCTTGATTCCTCCTAACGTAGAGACCCATCTAGCTGGCACCTGGTGTGTGAGCTGGCGATTCATCGTTGCCAAGCTCCCCCGAGTGAAAAAAAAATCTCCCCCCCCATGCACGGGTGCGATTTTCGACCGAAAATAAAGGGAACTTGCAAACAGGGCTGTGTTGTGCTAGGGGAGCTTTAAAGCAGCTCTGTGGAAGGACTGTAGCCAGAGAAGCCTCACTGGGTGAATGAAGGCTCGCCAGTTCGTTGCTTTCTGCTCGCTCCGAGAAAAAAAAAATGGTGATCGCTTCGCCGGAAGTTCAGAGGAGAGAGCCAGGGGGAGGGACTTGGCTAGAACCGCAACAATGGGAACGCACAAGTCTTTTTCACTACTGTTGCAGATTGTTTGCAAGAGTGTAGCGCTTTTCAGTGGGTGAATCCACTTTTCTGGATTTCCCTTTAAGCGCTACAATGAATCACTTTTTGTGGGAATGTTTCAGGAGTGTGGCAGCTTGTGTGCGATGTCGTGTGTAACTGCAAATTAGTAGCGTTTACAATTTGGAAGCCTTCTGCAACATTGATGTAGTGCGGAATGGACCTTAGTCTTCCTACTGGAGCTCTTTGTATTTCAATGTTTTCCTGATTATCATGTTCAATTTAGTTCAATCACTTAACAATGGAAAGTTCTGGAAAAATCCAGGCAATATAATTAAATTGAAGAAACAATGGAAGGCAAAAAAGAAGGGGGGAGCCAAAATCAGGGAGTGAAATAAACCAATGGGGCTTCACAAATATGATTTCTACTAAATGCTGCGTCCAGCTTAATCTTCCAATACTTTCTGATTCTGACCTTTTAATTCTAGTGGATTCTACAAAAAACAAAACAAAACCCCAAAAACTAAACCCAAACCAACTATGACTCTCCCTTTCCTTCATGGTAGTGTGCAGCAATTCCACTGGTCCCAACGGGTCTGGATTTCCCATTTTCTCAAAGTCAATCTGAAGACTGCTGTGATAGGGAGAGAGGGAGAGCTGCACAGCAAGGTGGAAAGCCAGAACAGACCTTGGCTATGCCTGCACACACTCCTTTGGACACCCTGGGCGGAAGGAGGCAAAGGGGAAATAGAGCTCCATGGAGCCCTGTGGCATCGTGCTGTATTCATATGAGGCTAGAGTTCCTCAGTGCTTGAGGGTGTACTAACAAGGAACTGTGAGTTCATTTCTCTCCTGGCATCACCCAATTATTATATAACTAACTGGGATTAGAAAAGTCCTATTACACTGTTACAGGAAAGGAAGTTTTTCCTTGACTGAAGACTTTGGGGGCATTTTGCACCTCCCCTTCTGCAAAGTCCCGACATGAGCAAAATAATCCTTCAGGAAACATTTGACAAAAGATAAAGTGAAATATAAAGAAATGCAGCAGAGGAGAGGCGTTTAATTTGCGACAGCTCTATCTCTGTATGATCTTTCAGCAGGGAGCCATCTTCCCCATTCTCCAACGCCCTCCTATTTTTCGTCTTGCTTTTTTACCTGCCATATTAAAAAAAAAAATTCATACGGACGATTCTTCTGTTCCCGAAGAAAGGCTCATTTGTTCACTTTGGGAGGTACCATCTGGGATTCATTTACCGGGGAGAGGGGGGAGCGAGGCTTTCAATCTGGCAACACAAAAGAAGCCCACAGCAGCGGAGCGGGGAGAAGTGTGTTCGCTCACACCAATCCGGGCGTTTGATTTCGGCCTAATCCAAACCACCTGCCAGAGGGCTTGCACCTGGATAGCGCGCGCTTCAGGAGATCGCCCTGGAGAGACCAGCTCTGTTTTGGCAGGAGACGTTTGCCCTCTAGTGGCAATAGAGAGTAAGTGCTACAAATACTATGAGCTGCTCTCCGTTTTAGCTGGGCGGCAGTGTGGTTCTGAAGCGACAGGACAAAGTTTGAATCCAGGGAGAACCTTTATATGAGCTGCCTATCTGGACTATGATGCATTATTTTTTACAAGAAAGAAAAAGAAACATACTTGAGAGGTCGACCAAGCGATTCCATCCAGATCTCCGCAGGGTCCCTTCCCAGGTTCAATGTTTTCCATAGAACACACTTCTCCAAGTGAAATAATAGGAACCTGCATGGCAGTTATTTCACTGAGCAAAGAAAACTAGATTCCTAGAAAGGACGTTGACATGCCTGCATCCATGCAGCAGTCAATGTGGAGTAGTGATTAGAACGTCAGATTAGAGGCAGGCTCTCCTTGGAAAGCCCACTCAGCCATAAAGCTTATAGGGTTGCCAACTGTGAGACAGGCAATTCATAGAGATTTGGGAGTGAAGCCCATGGAGGGCTGGGTCTGGGGAGCAGGGAGGCCTCAGTGGAGTATAACGCATCTCAGGTAACTCATCTCTGTATTCTGGTGATGCAAGATCTCCAGCCCCCCCCCCCTTGGCAGCCCTTGGTTGGTTAATTTTAGCCAGCCATACTGTGTTCCCACTTAACCTACACCACAGGTTCCTTGCAAGATCGTAGAGATGCAAAGTTCCCCAAAGCATCGCTATTACACACTCTGCTTGATGCTGACTTTCAGGGCATTTCCACATAACAGAAGAGATAGCATTATGCCAACTGAATGGCAAAGCATTAAATATTATCATGCCTCCCAGCCCCTCCTCACCTTTTTGCTGTCTCACTCTTGTTTTCTGCCTTTTCGCGCTTCTCACCCTCCACAACTGCTGCTGGGAATGGCGGAAGAGAGCAACACGTGTTACACGAGACTCTCTTCCGCCTGTCAATCCAGCCAGGCAACCAATTCCCCTTCTCCATACTTCAAAGGTCCTGCAATGCCCACTATTCTTTTTAAAATCATACTTCTCCGTTTAAACTCCTATGCATCTAATCATAGTGCTTTTTGAACACCACCCCTCATGGAATCATGAGTCTTGAATCTTTAAAAAATTAACCTCATTCCTGACCAGGGGGGGGGGGGGGGCTTTGGAGAGGCATGCTTGTGTTACAGCTTCAGGGGTGGGGATTATTTCTGGCATCACCTGTACACTAGTCTGCCTGTGAGTTGCTCCAGGATGTTAGACCTTTTAAAAAAGAAATTCCTATCCCCGGGAATAAGGGAGACAGAGATGGGTGTGAGGGCTGGATGAGGCAGGCAACTTTAGTGCATTTGAATTTCCATACCTTCCCTCTGCTGGTTGCTCTCCCGTACCTCGCACCAAATAGGTTGGTGAATCCAACTAGCACATTAAAATGGAGGATGTAGCCAGCCGGTTACTGCCCATTTGCTGGATGTTGGCAACATCATATGGAGGGGGCAGAATATCACGACTACCTAAGGGTAAGCATTTCACCACATATAATGGGTGTGGAAAGCTCTCAATGTACTCCCCAAATCTCAGAGGGGATCTTTGGCTCTCAGATTCATCACAGGAATGCTATGTGGATAAGATGGAGGAAGGGAAGCTTAGCATAATAACACTGTATGTGTGTGTGTGGGGGGGGAGGGTTACCTGTGATTTTCATGCTGTTTCCTACTTCAAACTGCTGTTTTTTCCATGCCGGAAATTCCTAGCCATTCAAAGGTATGCGGAACATCCAGGGCTGAACGTTGTGCACCTTGCCTTTTAGGAAAAACTAAATGAAAAACTGACCCGTGGGGATCACCAATAGGTGTGGGAGGATCAAAGATGCCTCTCCATTGCCCATAGATAGTCGGGTGAAGAGAGGGTAGGGTTGACTCCATCCTCCTTGCTGAACTGGCAGGGTTTCCAATATCCCATTAAGTTCAGGCCTTTCAGAATACCTGCAGCTGTGTGGATGAAAGGGGCTGGGGGGGGGGGGTTGAAATGCCACTATTCTGTAGTATGCAGTTTGCAGGAAGACACCCATGGAATGTTAAGCAGTGAAATGTCCCTGCACTTAAATGGTGTATTTGTCAGCATATTCCATTTATGTCTGAACACATACCTACAGAGGGAAATACCACACACACTGAAGTACATCATGCCTCCCCTCACTCAGGAATGTAGCCATCAGTCTCCTTCAACCAGCTGCTCATCTCTCGTGCCCCCCCTCCCTCCCTGTTACTTGTTTCTTTCTGCTGCTGCTTGCAGAAAATATAGGGAGGACTGCATGCCTTTGGGGAAAGGGACTGTATTGGCATGTTCTGATGAAAGACTGCCTGCTTGTCTTAGAGGCTTCCAGACAGTCGGTCACTTCTGTTCAAACACCTGAAGACAAATATGCAGGAAATCAAATATGAATTAATGCTTAATTCCTACAACAAGGAGGTTCTCCTTACCTATGCAGTTGCACTGAGCAGGTGAGAGCTTTGCTTTGATGTCTCACCCCCTGATATTTTATTTATTATTCACATTGTTTAGAGTCTGCCTTTCTCACTTGGACTCAAGGCAGATTACGCAGAGTAGATCAATGTTATCAACAGGATGCAATAGGATTTGGGCTGTAAAAGCAACCAGATTTATTTATTTGCGATTTTTGTGACCGCCTCTCCCAGCATAGCCAGCTCAGGGTGGTTTACAACAGTTAAATGACGCAGGTAAGAACTATGCAACATACACAGCAATAAAAAGCATAACTTATGCAACCAATACAAACTGATGATTAAAAAAAACAATCACGATTTAAAATTAATTATAGTCATGATTGATGCTGATCTCTTCCTGTGATTCTTACATGGGGGGGGGGATATCTGTACAGAGGGGGACTCAGTAGATGTTGTGCCCTCACTGGCCCCAACAAATGCCCAGCAGAAGAGCTCTGTCTTGCAGGCTCTGCAGAACTGAGTTAGTTCTGACCGGGCCCTCATCTCTTCCAGGAGTTTGTTCCACCAGGGAGGGGCCAGGACAGAAAAAGCCCTGGTCCTGGTTAAAGGAAAACATGCCAGGAATTGGCAGAGTGAAGAGATCTTCAGGGCAGGGGCATAGTCAACCAGGTAGTCCCTCAGATAACATTGGGCTCAGACCACAAATGGCCTTAAAGGTTAATAATAATAAAGGCAGAACTTAATCCAGATTTCAATTTGCAGCCCAGAGCAGCTGCTTAAGAAGTGGTTGATTATGGACCCTTCAGAGTGTTCTGATGAGGACCTATTCAGCAGCCTTCTGGACCCGCTGCAGTGTCCAGATCAGGGTCAAGGGCAGGCCTACATACAGCAGATTGCACTACCTTGGTGATTTATGGGGCAGTTCCGCACATTGAAAAAAATAGTGTTATGCCAGCAAAATGGCGTAACACTAAAAAATAATGTGCCTCCAGCCATTCCTTACCTTCTGGCCCTCCCACTTTCGTCTGCTGCCTTCTTGCGCTTCTTACCACTCAGCATGCCTGCTTGAAATGGCGGAAGAAAGCAATGCACTTTACACGCGACTCTCCTCCGCCTGTCAATCAAGCCAGGAAGCTAATCACCTTTCTCCATGTTTTAAATGGCCGCAATAGCAGCTAATTTTTTTAAGTAAAACTTCTCCACTGAAATGTCTACACATTTATTATTATTATTATTATTATTATTATTATTATTAGTATTATTAGTATTAGTATTAGTATTAGTATTAGTATTAGTATTAGTATTAGTATTAGTATTAGTATTAGTATTAGTATTATTAAATTTTTAGACCGCCCTTCTCCCAATAGGTCTCAGGGCGGTTTACAACATAAATAGTTAAAACACAATAAAATCCCCATAAAACCCCCAATTAAAAGTTACATATAACATATAGCGGCGGTGGTCACAATTCTGTTCTTAGTTCAGCCTGGTGGAGAGAATAATGTTCAGAAGAGGGTGGCACCAATACGATAGATCTAACCATGATCTCGATGTTAGAGATCTCAATATTGGAGGGGATCCTCTGATGGATTGGTGGGAGAGCTGCCCTGGCCTCAACTATATGCCTGGTGGAAGAGCTCCGTCTTACAGGCCCTGCGGAAAGCTGGTAGATACCGCAGGGCCCTTAGCTCTTCTGGGAGCTCATTCCATCAGGTTGGGGCCAGGACTGAAAAGGCCTTGGCCCGGGTCGAGGCCAGGCGAACATCCCGTGGGCCCGGGACAACCAGTAAATTCATACCCGCAGAGCGGAGTGCCCTGTGTGGGGCATAAGCAACCAAGCGGTCCCGCAGGTAGATGGGACCCAGGCCGCGTATAGCCTTAAAGGTCAATACCAATACCTTGAATCTGATTCGGAAACAGACTGGTAACCAGTGCAGATGACGAAGCACCGGCTGAATGTGGGCCCTCAAAGGTGTTCTAGTGAGGACCCTGGCAGCCGCATTTTGGACCAGCTGTAACATCCGAGTCAAAGACAAGGGAAGGCCCACGTAGAGCGAGTTACAGAAGTCTAATCTGGAAGTGACCGTTGCATGAATCACTGTGGCCAGGTGTTCCGAGGACAGGTAGGGCGCTAGTAGCCGGGCTTGGCGAAGATGGAAAAATGCTGTCCGAGCTACATTGGTGACCTGAGCCTCCATAGAGAGGGAGGCATCAAATGTCACTCCCAAATTCCTGTCAACTGGTGCAGGTGTTAATTGCACTCCGTTCAGGCATGGGAGGTGTGCTTCCTAGTCCTGCCCTCTTCGGTGTACCAATAACTTGTGGTCGACCACATCAAATGCGGCCGACAGGTCTAGAAGCACGAGAATGGTGGAGCCGCCCCGATCCAGCTGGCGCCGGATATCATCCATGAGGGCAACCAGCACAGTCTCCACCCCGTGGCCAGGGCGGAAGCCAGACTGGTATGGGTCGAGGGCCGAAGTTTCATCCAAGAAACCTAGGAGTTGGTCCACTGCGGCCCGCTCTATCACCTTACCCAGAAACGCCAAGTGCGAAACTGGGCGGTAACTGGCGGGGTTCCGTGAGTCCAATGATGGCTTTTTCAGTAAGGGGTGTACCACTGCTTCCTTGAGCCCCTTGGGAAACTCTTCAGATGTTAAGGAGAGGTTGACAATCTCCCTCAAGGGGCCTCCTATCCGCTGGTCGCCCAATTTGAGCAACCAGGACGGACAGGGATCCAAGGGGCAAGTGGTCGCCCTCACTGAACCCAGTAACTTGTCCACTTCGGTTACAGAGAGCCGCCTGAAGCCATCAAACACTAACCCCCTTGACGGCCACGGAGCTTCCAGTTCACTAACTATATCAATCGTGGCAGGTAGGTCATGGCGGAGCGACAGGACTTTGTCTGCAAAATAGCTCGATAATGCCACACAGCTCAATTCCAATTCCCTTATCATTTGTCGCCCTTCTTCGAGGGCGGTAAGTGATCTAATTACCTTAAATAATTGTGCTGGGCGAGAGCTTGCGGACGCGATTTCTGCGGCGTAGAAGTCTTGTTTCGCCGCTTTCACCACATTCTCATACGCCTTCATAAGCGTGCGATGAGATGTCCTTGTAGCTTCGTCATGAGTCTTCCTCCACACTCGCTCAAGCCATCTCACTTCCTTCTTCCTCTCCCGAAGCTCCTGGGAATACCATGGAGCCTGTTTGAGGCAAAGGCAGAGAGGGTGCCTAGGATCAATCTTGTCAATGGCGGCCATAAGGCGGGACTGCCAGTCCTCCACCAAGGCCGTCAACGAGGTGCCGGAGGGCATCAGGTCCCACAGGGCATTCAGGAATCTCTCAGATTCCATGAGTCTCCGCGGGCGGACTAGAATACGTCCGTCACCCAAACGGAGAGGGGGTGGTATCCTCAGTCGAGCCTTCAGGGCATGGTGGTCTGACCATGGAACGATGTTATTCACCACCAGATCTACCACTACACCTGCACCAAAGATCAAATCGAGGGTGTGACCAGCCTGATGGGTGGGACCAGCAACAATCTGCGAGAACCCTAGTGTCTCCATGGCTGACACTAGATCCAGGCCAAGTCCTGAAGATGGCGCATCCGCATGAACGTTGAAGTCCCCCAAAACTAAAAGTTTTGGGTACTGCAACGTCCAGGCAGCCACCGCCTCCAGCAGGCCTGGCAGGGAATCTGGTGGGGCGGTGGGTGATCGATACACCAACCAGATCGCCACGTTCTCGACCGATTCCCACCCAAGACCAATTCCCACCCTGCATTGGCGCAGGGAGAGCCCTGAAGGAGAAGGTCTCTCTGACCGATCTAATCATAGATGCATAGTGCTTTTTATAATGCCACCCCTTATGGAATCATGAGCCTTGAATCTTTTAAAAATTAAGCTCATTCCTGATTTGGAGGGTGGTTTTAGAGAGACGTGCTTTGTGTTTTAACTGGGGGGGGAGGGTTGCTTTACCTACACGATTAAATTGCCTATTCATTGCTTCAGGCAGTTTACTTCTTAAAAAAACACCCCATCCCCGGGAGAAGGGAGAGGAAGGGAGGCAGAGATAGCGCTTCTTTGGCTCCACACATTTCCTTACCATGTGGCTTGCTGGTTGCTCTCTTCTAGCTGGCACTTTTTAGTTGGGGGAACCCACTTTATGTGATTCCCCAGCTAGTGCTTTAAAATGGAGGATGTAGCTACCGGTTTGCTGCTTGGACGCTGGATGTTGGTGACACTGTGCAAAATGCCAAAAATGGGTCTGCATTAGGTGAGTGTTTCACTATATTTATCAGGTGTGAAATGGTCCATGGATTTCAAATAAGGAACTATTGTTTTAACAGAGCTTAATTGTTCATGAATTTTATTGATCATAATGCTGGTCATATTGTTCATCACCCTGAGATAGCAATTACTGAGAGGTGTGGTATAAAATAAAATAAGAAAAATAAATCTAAAAACAGAATGGAAGCAAAATGTAAGTATTGACATGGCATATTAAATTATGTCAAACTCCATAGCAGGATTCTAGTTTCAGCAAGCTATACACAGCAGCATAGACCACATGTCCTATTTTTCCAAACAACTATGTGAATATTTAGTACAGTATCATTCTATTGTGAGAGGGACAGTTTTTATGAATGATCATCCTCCTTAGTAGGTTATCAGCCCCATCCCTTGTGGAGGGAGGTGACCCACTGGCAGTTTTAGTTATGTGCCACCACTCCAAGCAATGGGAGGTAGGTTTTTTTAAGCAAAATGGTCTCTACATTTAGAAATCCCTGGTTTTACCATAAAGTTTCTGATGTTTCCTAGAGATACACTACATCCCTTCCTCAGAAGCGATGTAGTGGTACAGATGACATCACAGCCCTCCCATGCCCATACCCTTGCCCCCAACCCTCCTTCCAGTTGCCAGGAAATGCATGCAACTCTACCCTTAGTATTGACTCCTGGGGCCTTGTTGACCCTTTTGCCCTGTACTTTCAGGTCTCTGGGATGGGACTGGAACTGCATCTAGGATTCTCCTTTGCCTGGGAAGTACCATGTAGTCTACACCAAGGAACTCAGTGTGCCCTCACTCCTCTCTGAGGATGATCTCACAGCCTATATGACAGGAGCCTCCTCATACCAATGCTGCATGGGGCACAGAGCAACAGGTAAATCCACATGGTGGCTTACATTTTCATGGCAAAATTTGGAATTTCTCATCACACATTATTGTGCCCTGGTGCACAATTTGGTTATCAGTGGCTTAGACAATACAAAGGTTTCTTGGTCCTCATTAACCCATTAGGGGAGCCCTGCTGGATTAGACCAGCAGTCCATTTAGTCCAACAACCGGTTTCATATAATAGCCAACCAGTTTCCATGGATGGCCAACAGGGTGTAGAAGCTAAGGCTGGTGTTGCAGTCTCTGGGGATTCAAACCTGGTTTTCTCGATTAGGGTATGTGGCTCTTATGCACTACACCACATTGAGTATTCACATAGCTGGTGATGCGCTACCATTCATTCAGAACTCTGTGGCTTAACTGATGTCTTGCTGAACCTTGAGACCTGGCAGTCATGACCAGATCCTTAACATAGATGGGTGGAGGCCATAAGGTGGACCTCCAGACTGTAATCAGCCAGGTGAACCCAAAAGTGTGTTATATCAGACAAATCAATGATTCTCTTGGTATCTGCCTTTTATTGGAGACACTGGAAATGAGAGTATAAATGAACCCAGGGGGCTTCATATGCCTATGATAAGTCACTAAAGCTTTAGATGTGATTCCTAAAACAATACTATCAGGAAATTAATGTTCTTGGTTGTAATCCTACACTTGCTCAGGGTACTTAAACATTATACATCTTGATTTCATGGGGATTTATTCGTTTTTTATTTTTGAATACTTATACCCTGCTTTTCTCCCAATGGGGATCCAGGGTGGTATACAAGTGCAGACTCCCCTCCTCCTCCTTTATCCTTACACCAGCAACCCTGTGAGGCACTCAGCGTAGATCATTCGGTGAGCTCCCATAGCAGAGTGGGGACTGCTGCTAAAAACACCACATAGAAATTGCCACCATTGTCTGTTCAGCTAATATGATACCATTTAAAAAAGCAAACATGCACACTGTCCTGTCACTGTGTGCCTAGAAAAGTACAGTAAATTTTACGGACTTCAGGAGTGCTGTTTCAGAAGGCCTCCCTATTTCCTCAGACCTTGCAGTAAAGATCATATTTTATCTTGGCTCCAACTTTCGTTCTTGATAAACACTCTTCAAACCTCTTGTCCATTTCTTTGTTCTGAGATTCTGAGAGCATGCTTTTCCAGTCGCCAACAGATCCTATAGACATTTTAAAATACTGTTATATATTTGTCAGGATGACATTTTCTTAAGTAGGAGTTTTCTGCTATTTGAATTTTGAGAGTAATGATCAAGGTAGACAATCTGCTTATGTAGATAAGAACCTGAATAGAGTGTTTTCCATTTGAATACTGGACACTTTATTCCACAAGATTTATTTTGCAGCTACAAAGTTACACAGTATTAATCATAAAACTACTCGCGTCTCTGAATAACTTTAAAGTTATAAAACTTTTTAAGCATGGGCAGCATGTTGATTCTCACTTCATGATCTTTGCTTTGGCCATCTCTTGTGGGAATCTTTTGCCCTGGGAATATTGGAATGACTGCCAATATTCCAGTGTGGCTCTCCAGGGCCAAACTTCACATTAATACTTTCAGTGTGTCAGGTTTGCTTTTGAGACCAAGGCGTATGAGAAAAGGTTAGAATCATAGAATCATAGAATCATAGAGTTGGAAGGGGCCATACAGGCCATCTAGTCCAACCCCCTGCTCAACGCAGGATCAGCCCAGAGCATCCTAAAGCATCCAAGAAAAGTGTGTATCCAACCTTTGCTTGAAGACTGCCAGTGAGGGGGAGCTCACCACCTCCTTAGGCAGCCTATTCCACTGCTGAACTACTCTGACTGTGAAAAACTTTTTCCTGATATCTAGCCTATATCGTTGTACTTGAAGTTTAAACCCATTACTGCGTGTCCTCTCCTCTGCAGCCAACAGAAACAGCATCCTGCCCTCCTCCAAGTGACAACCTTTCAAATACTTAAAGAGGGCTATCATGTCCCCTCTCAATCTCCTTTTCTCCAGGCTGAACATTCCCAAGTCCCTCAACCTATCCTCATAGGGCTTGGTCCCTTGGCCCCAGATCATCTTCGTCGCTCTCCTCTGTACCCTTTCAATTTTATCTACGTCCTTCTTGAAGTGAGGCCTCCAGAACTGCACACAGTACTCCAAGTGTGGTCTGACCAGTGCCGTATACAATGGGACTATGACATCTTGTGATTTTGATGTGATGCCTCTGTTGATACAGCCCAAAATGGCATTTGCCTTTTTTACCGCTGCATCACACTGCCTGCTCATGTTTAGTTTACAATCCACAAGTACTCCAAGGTCTCGTTCACACACAGTGTTACCTAGAAGCGTATCCCCCATCCAGTAGGCATGCTTTTCATTTTTCTGACCCAGATGCAGAAGGTTGAGGGAGCTTGGTCTGTTTAGCCTGGAGAGGAGACGACTAAGAGAGGATCTGATAGCCATCTTCAAGTATTTAAAAGGCTGCCATGTAGAGGATGGAGCAGAGTTGTTCTCTCTTGCCCCAGAGGGATGGGCCAGAACCAATGGGATGAAATTAATTCAAAAGAAATTCCCTCTAAACCTCCAGAAGAAGTTCCTGACAAAGGGATTTCTCAGTGGAACAGGCTTCCTTTCCTTGGGAGGTGGTGGGTTCTCCATCTTTGGAAATTTTTGGATGAGCGATAGGGTTGTGAGTGTCCTGCATTGTGTAGGGGGTTGGGCTAGATGACCCAGGAGGTCCCTTCCAACTCTATTATTCTATGATTCTATGAATCAGAATTCTATGAATCATTCTACCATTTATCAGCTGCAGACTGGGAAATGGTTTCTTAAGCAATCCAGCTGAGTCTGTAACATTTGGCAGGACTGTCATTCTTACTTCTGTTCTGTAATTCCTTTCAAAAAAGTCCCTTAGATATTTGTACCATTGGGATGGCTGCACATGTACTGATGGGCAACATGCATTGGTTCCAGTGGGGCAACTAGCACCCCAAGGGCCTTTTCAGGTTACAAGAACAGCACAGAGAGGAAAGCTGTATACCTTTTCCCCACATACCACAGTCCCAATCTGAATTGGGACCTGGTATATTTAGGAATGAGTTCCCAGTAGGGACCTCACAGGTGACATGTGACTGATTGGCAGTCAGGTAAGGAAAGAAAAACACACACATTGAAAACTGTATCATCTCACTTGACCATTTGAAACACAAAATCTTTTTCCATCATCCATTTCTAAACCCAGACAAAGATACCTCACAGATTAGACAAGACGCTTTGTACAGTATGACCTTTAAATGAGCCCAGGGCTGCCCCGCCCACAGGAAGTCCTTCCAAAGAAGCAGGTGGCTGAGGGTGGAAGAGGAGCAAGAGACAGAGGTTGAGGCACCATGCTTTCCTCACCCAAATAAATAATTGAGGCTTTGTCTGTGGTACAGGAGGTTGCTGCATCCCTGGGACTTGTCCTTTGGGAGCTGGAGCATAGCACTCTACCACATATCTTTAATACACGCACATGCATCAGATCAGGTTCACAAGTGATGCAGCGCTCACTTTGGAAAATACAAGTGAATCCTTTTCCCCATTGAAATGTACCTTTACGGAACAAGATGTCACCAAATTCTCCATGGGTTTCTGAGCCTTTCTGTTTCATAGCAGCGAAGGTACTCTTGTCTACTATACTTTGAATCTCTTCTTCATTCAGAGAAAATCCAAGGAACTGAGCTATTTTTTTCAATCCCACATTCAGATTCTATACATAAAAAACAAAGATGGTATATTAAATCATATGTCTTTCTTCTTTGCAACTCTCTGCAGATTTGAGACCACTGCACAGTGTTATTCTGCAGATGAAATTGGTTCTTTTGTCACCTGTTTCATCTGTACAACAACCCTGTGCAGTAGGCCTCAAGTATTTCAATTCAACAACAACCTGTGTGGAAGGCCTTAAATGTTTCTTCTCTACCACAACCCTGTCCAAAGTAGTGCTTTCTGCCTGGGAGCTGATCTTTATACTCTGCAGGTGAGCTGTAATTCCAGGAGCTCTCCAGGCCCCACCTGGAGGTTGGCTACCCCTGGGTTGGAAATATTCCTGGAGGTTTGGAGGTGGGACTTCAAAATCGTACAATGCCTCAGAGTCCAGCCTTCAAATGAGCCATTTTTGCCTGCAGTTGGGAGGGAGTGGTGCAGGTGTGTCCCTCCTAGGCTATGGCCAGCCCTTACCAGCAACTGTTTGTATTCTGGGGCACAGACAGGCAGACCAGCATCAGTCCTGTGAGTCTGGAAAGTGCAGGAAGATCTAAATAAATATTTACAGCCTGAAACTGTAAATCGTGAACAAGTAAATGGCTGGAGACACATGGGAATTGTAATTTTTTTTCAACCTTGGCCTGGCAAATAAAAAATAGGATAAAAACCTTACTAAGGTCAAGACTGCTGTGCACAGAGAGTCTTCCTCTTAGGGTTGCCAGCTTCCCTGTGAGGCTCTTTACCCCACCTCCCTCATGGGGAGTCTGCTATCGGGAGAGAAAGGGAAGACATTTGGAGAATGCTTTGAGACACCTGAGGCCTGCTGGGTCACTGCGGCCCATTCCCAGTTCTCTCAGACCTCTCACCGCCCCACATACCTCACAGGTTGACTGTTGTAGGGAGACAAAGGGAAAAGGTGTTTGTAAACCACTTTGAGACTCCTTTGGGTAGTAAACAACAGGGTACAAAAATCCGTTCTTTTTCTAAAGAGCAACCATGAAAGAAGCATGTGCTCACATAACATTTTATCAACAGTGAAAAAATGGAAAAGAAGGAACAGGGTGGACACCTGTGTACTGTAACTACCCCATGTGTATTAGGGCAGAGAGGAATTTCGGTGTCTGTGGTCTAATTCACACAAGAAGGGAAATGATGCAGAACTGGGGGGAATTGGTTCCCCTAAGAAGAGCGTTCAGTCTGATTTTTCCTTCACATATCTGAAGACATGGCTCTGGAAAGCTCATCTGTAACCACTATGCCACAATTCCCAAAGGTTGGTCCTCTACCATGAACATTCCACACCACAGGTTCTTAACACTCATATCTCCACACCCATGCCCTCATTTGCCACCATGCCACCACAACCTTCCACACAACACACATGACAACCCCATGCCCTTACAGACTGGACAACTCCTCCCCTTCCTCTTCCCACTGCCAAGCTCTAGCGCCCGTTGTATTCTTGGGTGCAACGGGCTTTGCCCCTAGTTATTAATAATAAACAGCAGATAAAACTTCAGCCTTCACAGTCATCCCCACACATACAGAGCTTTTTATAGAAAGCGTAATCCACCTTGAGTCTTAGTGAGAAAGGTAGGCTATAAACTAGAGTAAATAAACAAATATTCTGGTGTAAACATACAAACCACTTTTAAAACTTATGGAATGTTAGGTAAGTAAGCTATCACAGATATGAATCCCACATATAGAGGGCTTTTGTACATATGTGACTTCTGTACTGGTACAGTAAGAAACATCTTGTGACTTGGGTATCACAGAAGCCTCACCTCCTTTAGTTCTTCATAACTGATAGCTGTAATGTTTTCTTCATCAATATATTTATCCCATTCTGCAAGATAGTCAAAGTAGGAACCCCAGGCCACTGGAGAGAAATAAAATGAATATTGCTTGCATCTTTATACCCATTGTACATGCATCTCGAATCCCTGCTTGGGTCAAGATTCCCTCTCAGGTGTTCAAAGTTGCATAAACATGTCTTTATGTCAGGGGTGGGCAAACTGTGGCCCACCAGGCAAACTGTGCCCCCCCAGACATCTGGAGGGCCACAGCTTGCCCAACCCTGCTTTATACTATGGCGCCTCCTGAGAGCCAACCCAGTTTCCTGGATGGGAAATCAGGAGTCAATTCTCATTTGAATTTCCGGGTCAACTGTCAATTTCTGAAACCTCCCTCCCCCCACCCAGAAAAACACCCTCATTGCAAGGCTGGATGCCAGTAAAGTATCCAGGGCAGTTGATCAGATGCCAGTTTTCAGCTCATCCCCACAATCAGCTGAGAACCGGCTTTTGACTTCCCACTCAGATTCAGCAGAAATGGAGCAGCCAGAAACATTTTCAGCAATTGCTTGTGTGGGCTGATTCTGAGAGGAACAGATTCAGTTACAAAGTTTGAAACTTAGAATCAAAGACTTTAAATCTAATCTGGAAACAACATGGCAAGCAGTGGAGTTCCCAGCTGACACACATTTCCCAGCCACTGGTGGTGGTGGAAAGCGCCATCAAGTTGCCGTCGACTTATGATGTCTCTGTAGGGATTAGACTTGTGTGATTCGGCCACCAAAGCAGCCATTCCCTCCTGGCACGGAATTCTGCACCTGCGTGGTTGCGCCCGCTGTCATGCCGCTGCTACCCCCCCCCCCTGTGGCGTGGTGCTAGCTGCGGCCGGAGGGAATAGCCGCCGAAGCGGCCGAATCGCACAAGCCTAGTCGGGATTTCAAGGCAAGAGATGTTCATAGTTGGTCTGCCACTGCTTGAAGAAGAAGAAGAAGAAGAAGAAGAAGAAGAAGAAGAAGAAGAAGAAGAAGAAGAGTTGGTTCTTATATGCGGCTTTTCCCTACCCGAAGGAGACTCAAAGTGACTTACAGTCGCCTTCCCTTTCCTCTCCCCACAACAGACACCCTGTGAGGTGGGTGAGGCTGAAAGAGCCATGATATCACTACTTGGTCAGAACAGCATTATCAGTGCTGTGGCGAGCCCAAGGTCACCCAGCTGGTTGCATGTGGGGGAGTGCAGAATCAAACCCAGCATGCCAGATTAGAAGTCTGTACTCCTAACCACTAAACCAAATTGGCTCTATATAAAGGCATTCCCGAATAAGTGCCTAGCTGCAGTTCAGTGGAGCTGCTGCCATAGCTTTTGTCATTATGGCCAGGGCTTACCTTTCAAGGAAAGGGTGCAGCTGGTCTATCAACCAGTGGGCCCAGTTACAGCCCCAGTCCCTGCCTAGCCATCTAAAAGCAGAGCTGGGTACAGGATGCCTGCCAACGGGCAAATGAGTCCCTACATTGATGTAAGATAGGAAGGATACCTTTCCCATCCATAAAACTGGTAAAATGATCGTCCCATGTTGAAGGAGGAAAAATCCCAATTTTGTTTATAAAATGATAATAAGATACCAGAGTGTCTTTGGGGTTTCGAATCAGCACCAGTATCTGCAAGACAAAGGAACAAAATCATGCATTTACAATTTTGCTGTCACCTAAATATTTCATTCCTGGCAAATAGAAGGGGAAGAAATGGAGATAGTGACAGATTTTATTTTCCTGGGCTCCAAGATCACTGCAGATGGGGACTGCAGCAAAGAAATTAAAAGACGCTTGCTCCTGGGGAGGAAAGCTATGGCAAATCTAGACAGCATCCTAAAAAGCAGAGACATCACCCTGCCAACAAAAGTGCGTTTAGTCAAGGCTATGGTCTTCCCAGTTGCAATGTATGGCTGCGAAAGTTGGACCATAAGGAAGGCTGAGCGTCAAAGAATTGAGGCTTTTGAACTCTGGTGCTGGAGAAGACTCTTGCGAGTCCCTTGGACTGCAAGGCGAACAAACCGGTCAGTCCTAGAGGAGATCAGCCCTGACTGCTCTTTAGAAGGCCAGATCCTGAAGATGAAACTCAAATATTTTGGCCACCTCATGAGAAGGAAGGACTCCCTGGAGAAGAGCCTAATGCTGGGAGCGATCGAGGGCAAAAGAAGAAGGGGACGACAGAGAATGAGGTGGCTGGATGGAGTCACTGAAGCAGTAGGTGCAAACTTAAATGGACTCCAGGGAATGGTAGAGGACAGGAAGGCCTGGAGGATCATTGTCCATGGGGTCGCGATTGGTCGGACACGACTTTGCACATAACAACAACAAATATTTCATAGCACAGGTTATTGAGGAGAAGTAACTGAGGATAAATTGTATCACTCAAGGTCTTCCTTTCATCTGCCTTTTTAAGGCCCAAAATGACTAACAGAAGTGTATTGTTGGAAGCTTGGCTAGCCACGTTTTGGGGGGCTACTAAGCTGTATTACCCAGTCAGGGACTGAGCAGCTAGGAGGAACATGCTTTCAAGTTCCTTTGTGGTGAATAATTGAGATGCCTAAGCCTCATCTGGCCAATTACAAAATCATCTTTGGTTATACATAAGACTTAGGTTTGCTCACCTTGGCTTTATTTTTAAAAATAGATGATGGTAGTGCATGAGGAGACAGATGCGTAACAATTATTCTTCTGGAAGGTAATTTCTTCATCCGCTTCAAAGAAAGAAAAAACAAATTGCATTTAATCAGCTCCCACCTTTTAAATATATCTTATTTGAAGTATGCAAGATCCGCAGTACGCATGATGGAACAGAATAAGAAGAGTTTCCTACAGGGGGCATTGGAGAAGATGTGTTTCTAGCATAGTTAGATTAGGAACTTCCTAATATTTTTCAAAGAGTCTCCTCCCATGACCTGATTGGCTAATTGGAGATTTCTTCCTCATTGCTCACCTACTGAAGTAGCAGAAAGAATGAACACATAATGACTACGTACCATCGTTAAACAGGCAGTTAGGAACCTCTCTCTACACAAAGTTTGTTTCTCTTCTTAATAAAATGTTTTAATTCTTTTGAGCAGCCTGGTGCTCTGCTCCTTTGCATATTCAGACTCTGCCAACCAATTTAAACCAGCAGAACCATTTCTTTTTGTATAATCCCATCACTGATTACATTATCTTCAAAGGCTTTGTGAGCATCATCTTCAAATACAAGTACAACCTGTAGGCCAAATATTGCTGCATGAAGACCTGGGAACAACATGAGTAGTTTTATTTCTGATGGGTTTGGATGAGACAGATGCTGCCAAATGCAAACTCTTGGAGGTAATTGCGAACAACTTTGATAAAGTGTAATAAAGTCAAGAGGTAGGGGCTATATAGACACATGCTTTCCCTGCAGACCCCCAACTTACTAAGAACGGACTAATACCTGATCTATCAAGGCTATGTAGGATAATATTGCACAGGCAGAGGTGGACTGCAAGGCCAAAACAGTCTGGGAAGAATCTGAGTTGTGTGGCCCTGATGGGACAACTCTGCAGAGACCGCTCACTTCAGACCTGGCTGGTGATATGGGACAGCAGGCCAGCCAAGTCCAGTCATCTCTACTGCTAGCAGGTCTGGGCTGAATGGTCCCTGCACGGCAACTCTGCATGGGCTGCTTGGATTTGGCCTGGCTGGTGAAGCCACGGAGGACGGGATGGGTAAGGTAACTTCTGATGCCATTCAGACTCAGCCCAGATTTTTCCTTCCTACCAGGAACTTTCTCAGTAACATACAGTGCTCGTTCATCCCTGCTTAAAGGTAATATGCTCATAGATATGTAATATGCTCATACAAAGCAATATGCAATTCACGTGTCTGCAATAATTTGTTCCTTTCCTGGCACATTACTGTGCCTTTTTTCTCTGCGGGAGGGGGATGCTCACCAAATGGACATCATTTCTGGAATTCACCCTTTGCAATATTAGACCTCAGAGAGCTCTCCTTTGTTCAAGTAAACCTGACAGTGAGCTAGAAATCAGATTTCCTGAAATGGTGGATTTATTTATAGAACAGCTCAGTTAGTGGACTATTTGTTACTATGAATGATACCATTTTCTCTGGTAACAGCTTCATTTCAACTTGTAATTGTTTCTGCCTCTGACACTAAAAGCAAAACCCAAGTTAAAAACTAGCAAAACAATTGGCAACAGCACCACCTGGTGGCTAACACTGGAAATGCACCTTCATTCAATGACCCTAACATTTCTTTGAGCTACCAGTGCAGATGTATACCTGGCCAGTGGTGGAAAGCAGATTGGCCAATGGCCTCAAAGGGGGTATCAGATTCAGACGCTTGTGAATTTGAGGCATTCAATAAGTTCATTAACTTGTTTTATGTGCCATCTTTTAAATTTTTTAATATGGCTAGGGGCCTCAAAAACTGGAACTGTCGGACCTCCTGTGTGCCAATGTCCTTGAGCAAGTCAGCAGAAGGAGGGGAGTAGGCACATATGAATCACAAGGGCCTGCTTCATCTTGAAGCAACAGGAATTGGTTGTTTCAAAATTTTACTTCACAGACTCTCTCTATAAAACAGCATTTTCTTCCAGGGTATGAAATCAAAGTCCTATGTCTTCTAGAGGTTTACTCTTAGTTCAAGCACTAACACCTGCAACAGGAATTTGGGGGTGATCTTTGATGCCTCCTTGTCATGGAGGCTCAGATCATGAAAGTAGCCCAAATGGCATTTTTCCATCCATGCCGAGCACGGCTACTAGTGCCCTACCTGCCCTCTGAACATTTGGCCACAGTGATCCATGCAATGGTCACTTCCAGACTAGACTTCTGTAATTTGCTCTATGTGGGCCTGTCCTTGTCTTTGACCTGGAAACTGCAGCTGGTACAAAACGCAGCTGTGAGGGTCCTCACTAGAACACCTTGGAGGGCCCATATTCAGCCAGTGCTGAGGCAGATTACTGATCTGCTTCTGGGTCAGGTTCAAGGTTTTGGTTTTGATCTTTAGGCTATATGAGGTCTGAGTTCTACTTATCTGAGGGACTGCTTTTCTGCTTATGCCGCCCCCAGGGCTTTTCACTCTGTGGGTATGAATTTGATGGATGTCTGCCTGGCCTTGACCAGGGCCAAGGCCTTTTAGGTCCTGGCCCTTACCTGGTGGAATGAGCTCCTGGGAGAGCTGAGGGCCCTGATGGAGCTTTCTGAGTTCTGCAGGGCCTGCAAGATGGAGCTCATCTGCCAGGCGTTTGGTAGAGGCCAGGGCGATGCCCAGAGTTTTGAACTGCGGATTCTGCCCACCTCAACACCCTTGGGTCATCTTGTCGGGGGTTATCAGCATGGGCCCATAGGCTGGAACAGTGGGGTTGGGTGGAATGATTGAAAATTGAGTAAGCTGCCATCTGTCATTTGTTGTATGAGGTTTTAATGGGAGTTTTATATTGTGATCTTATTGTATTATCCGGTGAACCACCACAAGACAGCCTTGGTCAAGAGTGATGGTATACAAATGATGAAATAAATAAATAAGATAAGGATTTTTCTTCAAGTTTAAAGACTGTTCAGCACAATATTTTGAGGAAAAGCACCATATTTTAGTCCATATTTTAGTATTGCTCCACATCTTGAGAAAACTTCCTTCATGGCAAAGGATGAAATGGGCAACAATTGTAGCTTGCAACCCTTAGCTGCTTCAGTTTGTTTGGAAATGACAACATGACTAGAAATGTTCAACAATTTGGAGAACAAGGGCTATAAAGCTTGGTTATAACTATCTAGTAATGAATTTTGCATTCATTACTATGCTCCCATTGCATGTATTTAGCAACATATGTTATCAGTACAAATAATTATGTCTTACTGTGTTTGATATAACTGTGCTCATCCCTTTATGACCATTGTATTTATATAGCCTTGTTTGCAATTAGATTACTTTTGGTGGTTCAGCCCCACCTACCTCACAGGGCGTCTGTTGTGGGAGAGGAAGGGAAAGGTGTTTATAAGCCGCTTTGGGACTTCTGGTAGTGAAAAGCACAGTATAAAAAATAGCTCTTCTCCAAAATGTTCTGTTTATCCTTTCAAAGAGGGCACTTCTGTCATCAGTAACTTTTCTCTCATGCTCACCTGGAATTTATCTGGATTTCCAAATTCAAGGCGTGGAGTTACTTCCAATTCCTTTTCAAGCTCCATAATCTTTTTCATTTCTTCTTCTGTATATTTTGCAGCTGTATTTTCCATAAAGTTTAGGATGTGATCAAGCCAGTTGGTGCCTGAAGAACAAGAAGAACGTGGAGAGCATGCCCTTGGAGATGCCCAACATATCCCACCTGCATTTTAAGTTGCTTTGAAAAATACCTCAATTGCACATATCCTTCTTCGGCAGCATGATCTAGAGTTTCCCCCTTTGACCTCTGCTTTTGTTCCCTACTATATTCCAATAAGAGCAGCCATACCTCTGAAGCCTCAGGCCTTTCAGGGAGGCTTGCAGGGCATTGCAGGGAGGCTACTGATAATTTTCTAGGGACTATTAACACAGCAGCTTCTTCACTGGTGACTGAAAAATAGTCACGGTAGCCCAAAGGTAGGGGAAAAGGTGAGTTTGGGTGACCATGCAAGTATCCTGAAGACTTACTAGATAATACTTGTGGTGGTGGTGGTTTAAATGATAAATGATGCCCACAGTCTACCATTTATAGCATTCAAACAAACAATATTCACCTGATCCTTTTTATTAAAAAGCTACTCTCTTCCACACTCCCTCAAAAATGCCTCCCCAGTTTGGGAAATTAATGGGAGTGATCTTGTTAAAAAGTTATTTAGTTCTATGCAATGCCTCCCCCCATAAAAAAAAGTAATGACTAAAATCATTGTAGTTTGATTGCTCTAGAGTGCAAAAAACTATCCTTGCACAGAGTGCAATGAACTACAAACCTGTGAAGGAATAGACTCCCTTACAAACTGGTCTGGATGGAAATGTGAGGCATGAAAGATAATATTGGGACATACTATCACCTGTGTGACCAAAACTCTGAAGGTGATTTTGAAATGAAGAAAAAATGAAGAGGGAGAGGAGGAAAAGAGTAATAACAAATGACTTTTATTACCCTTACATTATGTTTATATTACAATATGTTCTTCATATTACAATGATTATGCCTTGAAAGTGGAAGCAAAAATTCTTAAGGAAATGGACAATTCAGTAGTGATACTATGTATAATTAGTATGTAGTTTCTCAGTTGCATGAATTTATATCTGTACAGCTTCTATGGGACATTTTTATGAGGAAAAAAGAGAGACTCACCAGTTTTGGGATATCCTGCCAAGATTATATCATCCATCCTGGCTTCAAAGGATTCCAAAGCCTGCAAAGTGTTTGGGTTACAAACTGCAGCAGGATATGACACTCCATTGTAGGAAAAGATCATGTCTTCTGGAGGTATCTTGGCACCCTCACTTAACATCTTATTCAGAAACTCAGCAGTAACTTTCTTATTCTTAGGCATTCTTGTGTCTCTTACAATAGAGACCATGTATAGATTGATCTTTCGCTATGACATTCCTGAATCAGCCAACATTTATATACAGGTCACCCAGAAGACAAAAAAACCTAAACATTGTGGTTTCTGTGTGCATGCAGGGAGGTGCAGAGGTAGAAAAATTACTATTTAACCAAGAGAGCTGTTGGAAAGTAACTCTAGCCTTTGCTTTCCTCATTGCAGATTCACTGTGAATGGGTTTTGTGGAGCCACTGGAAGGGATCCAGAGTTGTCAGTTCCCATTTCCAGGGGAAGGAGAAAAAATGGCCACTGGGTCAGCAGTGTGATGTCACTTCTGGGGAGCCCTCAAAAGTGATGTCAGTCATCTCTGTTCATTTCCAGAAATGTTAGGGTTTACCAAAGTGATTCATAGAGAGACATGATGTCACTTCTGGGTTTTTCTGGAAGTGAAAACTTGCCATTGCCAACCATTGCCTTCCATATCCCTACCTTCTGCATCTTGCACTAGTTGCCAGACCCCAGAATGTACATGTATAGTTGCCAACTTTAGTTTGGTAAATTCCTGAAGATCTTGGATGTGCCTGGAGAGGACTGTTGACAGCATGTATATTTGATATCAAAGTGATATCTATTTATTTCATTGTCTTTGCAAAAATCTGATAATGAAATTCTGAATATATGCCATATGCTCTTCCTCTTCCCCAAATTTACATAGGTTCATGAATTCATAGAGGGAGACAATTTAAAAGGGACACATCTAGCTCCCTGGCAGGAAGGGGAAGTTAGACAGCCAGCTTGGTGTAGTCGTTAGGAGTGCAAATTTATAATCTGGTGAGTCGGGTTTGATATCCCACTTCTCCACAAGCAGCCAGCTGGGAGACCTTGGGCTCACCACAGCACTGATAAAGCTGTTCTGACTGACCAGTAATATCAGGGCTCTCTCAGCCTCACCCACCTCACAGGGTGTCTGTTGAGGGGAGAGGAAAGGGAAGGCAATTGTAAGCTGCTTTGAGACTCCTTCGGGTAAAGAAAAGTGGCCTATAAGAACCAACTCTTCTTCTTTGAATCATTGACATACCATGGTCAATGTGATACAGACTACAAGCATAGAACAAAAAATGGCCTTCCATAAGAAATCAAAAAGTCTGATTTCTTGTTGACCTTCAGGAAGTCTGAAAGCTATCACATAGCTGGAGATGTGCTACCATTCATTCATGTGGCTTAACTGATGTCTTGCTGAACCTTGAGACCTGGCAGTCATGACCAGATCCTTAACATAGATGGGTGGAGGCCATAAAGAGGCTTTGATTGGAAAGATAAAAGTATTTTAATAAAATTAAATTAGAAGTCTATACTTAGAAGATCCATAAAATGTAGATTCTAGCAACATAAAAATATAGGAAGGTAAGCTTCCCCTGTGCCATCATTCTGACCTGAAATAGCCAAGAGGAGACACCATTTGCTTCACTGAAAAAACGGTGAGTCCTGATGAGCTGCACATAAGTTTCTCCAAACAGTGGCTGGCCAGGGCTGCTTCGGGCTGAAAAAATGGCAGAGGGGATGGGGGACTAACCCTCCACTCCCTCCTTGTTGAATCCCAATATGAAGCAGAGTCCAAGCTCACAACATCAGTCTGGTCACGCTGATATAGGGAGACTATAAGGACATGTAGTAACCTAAGTGCAAACCTTTAATTTGAAATGCTGAGCGAGAATATTCCTTCCCAAGTCAGTTGTATTATCCTTCTCTCAGAGCCTGTTTCTATAGATATTTGAGTTTTTTAAATCAATCAAAATCACCATTTTGACTATTGCGTTACCATATCTCTGGAGGTTTCTTTGCAAACATTGCAGTGGCTGTATTCAACAAACCCAATTTGGCCTAAACTGCAATCTGAATCACCTCTCTGTGAGGTAATATATAGTTTTCTGATTATAGATCTGAATGGGGAACAGGGTGTGATGTGGGTCAAAGTTACACGGGAGGGCTCAGTTATTCATTAAAAGGAAAGTTTATGACACAGGAATGAATCTGGACAAAGGTTGCAATTTTAATTATACCGGTAGCTTGCCACTAGTTTGCTTTGAGAACAACTGTTGGGTGTGTCTTTATTGTAGTGATAGTGCCCTCAAATAGGAACCAAAGTATGGTGGGATGTATTCAGTAATTCGATCTTTGCACGAAAGGAGAAACCTGAAGCATCGATTTTGTGACTCTTTAAAAGGAGCACGAATTAAAAGTAAAGAGGATCCTTTATTTCATCTGCCAGCAAATGTTATCATTTGGCTTTTATTATTCTCAAAAATTAGAATCATAGTGTTGGAAGAGACCTCCAGGGTTATCTAGTCCAAACCCTGTACAATGCAAGAGACTCAGGGCCATTCTGCACAGCGCTAATGTTGCTGAAGTCTAACTGTTGTGTAACACTGTTTTTTTTAACGTTATGCACGACGTCGTGCACAATCTGCAACACTCTTGCAAAAAGCGCTTCAATGTAGCGCTTTTCAGGGAATCGTAAAAATTGGATTCCCACTAAAAAAAAATGCTTCACTCCTGAGAACAACCTGCAACACATCCAAAAAAGACATGTGCATTCTCAATGTAGCGGGAGAAAGAATGTCCCTCCCTAGGTCTCACCCCCGAGGTTCCGGATCACCATTTCCCCCCCTTAAACCAGTGAAAGCAACAAATAAGTGAGGCTTCTTCGGCTGAAGTCCCTCCACAGAAGTGCCTAACAGTAAAACAAAGCTCCCTTCTGCAATTGTCTTTAAACTTTCTGAGCACAATACAGGCCCCTGTTCGACACTGCCTGTCATTTTTGGCAAGAAATTGCACCCATCGGGGGGGGGATTTTTGTACTTAAAGATCGTGTAAACGATTAAGCGCCAGCTCCTACGCCAGTGAAAAAGGTCTTTCTGAAACATCAAATGAACAAATATTTTTTGCTACTGGTATTTTGGGGTTTTTTTGAAAGATTTTAAAGGGAAAGGGGCTTTCCGTGAGCTCAAACTCAACAGTTCATTGGCTGTTCTGTTTGATTGATGGCCAGGAGTGGGAAGAAGCATGGGAAAATATCACCTCCTTTGTTGCGATTCCGGCAAGACCGGAAACTTGTGGGTAACGAAAACAGCATTAGTGGGAGAGCCTTTTTTCTGCTAGAAACGGCTGTGTGAGTTGTCAAGACCTGCTGCTATTAATTGTAGCACTTTACAATAGCACTTACATTTAGCTACATTGGTGGTTGTGTGGAATGGCCCTCACAACTACCTGCCTACCCACAGTGATCCCAATTTAATGCCCAGATGATGCCTCTCCCCCCAACTTGGCATGGAGGAAATTCATCTCCTGTCCCTCAAAGTGGCCATTGGCATATCCCTGGGTGTGCAAAAAAGGGCCACAAGAGCCAAGTGCTGACACAATCCCTTCTTCCCACCCACACAGAAATATATGACAGAAGTGATACTTGAATATGGTAGAATTGCTACTGGGACTACAAAGAAGTGGGTCATTTTCTTTCATCAGCATTTTTATATGTTGCAAAAAGATGTAGGAGAGAGTAACAAGTGTGGAAGTTTGTGGATTTACTTTTAATTCGTGCTCCTTTTAAAGAGTCACAAAATCGGTGCTTCAGGTTTCTCCTTTCCTAAAAATATCTAATCACTGATTACATCCCAGCAAATTTAGTTCCTATTTGAGGGCACTATCATGACAGTAAATACACACCCAACAGTTGTTTCCAAAGCAAACTGGTGGCAAGCTACTGTATAATTAAAATCACAACCTTTGTCCAGATTCATTCCCGTGTCATAAACTTTTCTTTTAATGAATAACTAAGCCCTCCTTCCATGTAATTTTCACCCATATCACACCCAGTTTCCCATCCAGATCTTTAAAGCAGAAAACTATATTTCATCTGAAGGACAGGTGGTTCTGATGCAGTGTATGTTGCATCATCCAGCTTGTGCTGAGGTAGCTGCATTGATTGCCAGTTTTGGCCCGGATCAAGTTCAGGGGTTTGGTGTAAGAGCTAGTTTGGTGTAATGGTTAGGAGTGTGGACTTGAGGAGTTGGGAGCCTCTTTGTGTGTGCAGGATGGAATACAGTTTAGAGGCCAAAGCAGGCCTGTTCTGCCATTCCAGAGACAGCAAAGGGTACTGGTTTAAAGGGCTCAAGAGCACTGCTGAGATGTTTGGTTTAAATGGCTGGGATCTGAATCAAAGAAAGCCCCTTTAAATAACTGAGCTGCCAAGACCTGAACATGTGGCTCAGCTATATAAAGGGGATTTCTTGGGCAGTGATACCCAGCACTGGCTGCCCAAGAAAGCCCCTTTAAGTAGCTGGCAGGAACAAAAGGAATTACTCCATGGGGTGTTTGCTCCATGCATCTCAGCTGTTTAAACAGGATTTCTTGGTGTTTTAAGAGTGTTTTTTTTTCAGATTTACTATAATATCTCTGGATACTTTTTTTTTGTTATGTGCAATGAGTGGACAGTATATTTGTATGCTTCATTTTCATCCTGATGTATAAAGTGAACCTTTGGGAATCATTAACACCTCACATCAACACCAGGCCTCTATCTCTCCCCATCCCTCTTCCCCTCCCTCTTCCTCTTGACTCCTCCTGACTCAATTGCCCTTATTATATAACACCAATTGGTCAGCAGGAGGCAGCAATTCTTTAATTATAACTCAATTTTATGATGACTTATTGTATTGTTCTTACTACCTTGAAATGCTTGTATACTCATATGGTGTTCACTGCCCCAAAATGGCCGGCCTGAGAAGGGCAGTATATAAATCTAAACATACATAAATATATAATAAATAATTATTGCATACTGTTTTTAAAAAATAAACCAAATGGTCATGAATAAAGATCAGAATAAAGAAAGGACCAGCCCAAGGGGTTTTGGTAACCTGGTAAACGATGAATTTGGTTTGTATCTCCTCCTCTCTGTCAGTGTATATTTTCATTTATAAGAGACAAAATGGGAGTGAGAGGAAAGGAGAGAGACCATACTTATATTGTTGAACACTTTATTAACATTCACAACATTGTTCCACTTAAAAAAATACAGCGAATCAACAATGTAAAAAGAGGTGATGTACTAGAACAAAATGTACTCAACAAAACTGGTTCAAATGTATTGTTGATCACTAAAGGCAATCTTAACATCAGAAATAACATAATTTGGGGGTGTGGCTAAAGATGTCGTCCTGAGAGGGTGGCAGGGCATCTGCTCTGCTATCTCTGAAGCCTGACAGGGGTCAATTGTGCAAGCAATTGGCAGAAAAGAGGAGGGGTACGCAAACCTCACCTCACCTTTCTACCCAGGAAGTTCTTGGGGCCGTCTCCAATCCTTTAGGGAGTATATCTCCCTGGATTATAGGCTGTCAGCGTTCCAGGTCCAGAGGACGACTGCCATTTTCTACCTCGGACTTTCTTTTCTTTCTTTAATCTTAAAGTATCTGCTTCAACCCTACATGATGATTTACCACAAATGAACGCTTTGAACTGAGGGGAGGACTTCGGCTGAGTTCCAAAACATCATTTACTGCAAGTATCTCTCGCTTTTTTTTTCTCCGTCTCTCTTCCTGCATCAAAGCCCTTTGTTTCCCCCCTCCTCTTACTCTGCTCTGCCTGAAGCCACCTCGTTAAGAGGCAGGCTAATTCTCCTAACTAAGCAGAAGAAGGATTCAAATCAACTCGAATTAATTGGCAAAAGCTCTTATTGTAATTGTTTTGGTTTTCGGAGATAGAGATAAGAGCAGTGAATGTGAAAATCTCACGAGAACTTTGTGCCAGTACGAGAATCCCTGCCTTAACCGGCTTCAATACGTCACATGCCTGTGCCGGAACATTAGAGGATAAAACAGAGGACCTCTACTGGCCACTTGTAAAATTGTTTGGGGCCGGGTTTTTTTAAAGTCAAAATCATGTCTATGTTAAAAAGATTGGCTCATCTAATAGAGATACAAACCCAAGATTACAAAGTATTCTTAGATGGATTGATCAAAAATATCTCCAAGGAGATCCAAGATGGCAAGGAAGAAGTCTTCAATAGGAATGATGGATCAATAACAGTGACTGATGACAGCTTTAAACAAGGTGGAAAACCAACAGCAGAAGAGAAATCTGAAATTCATATCTTCAAGGAGATCCAAGATGCCAAGGAAGACGTCTTTAACAGGAATAATGGATCAATAACAGTGGCTGATGACAGCTCTAAACAAGGTGGAAAACCAACAGTAGAAGAGAAATCTGAAATTCTGGAGACGGAAAATGGGATGCCGGAGTTCTGCAGCCCAGATAAGGACACCCTTTTTAAAAAGACATACAGCCATCTCAAAGCAAGAGTGTACAAAAATCAATCAAAAGAAATATGGATCTGCAGTGAAAGTAACCGATTTAAAGGATCTCTCTGGGGAAAAAATTGTATTGATACTGGAGTCCAGGAGGTGCAACGGCCTCAAGATTTATCGATGCATATTTTGCGGGAAAGAGTACAACTGCACTTTCTACGCCAAAGGCCAATGGGACAGAATATAATTTTACGGGAACGACAAGATGTAGCAAGCCTCGAGATGAGACCCCCTTAAGAAGACCGAAAGCTCATATTGTTCTATGTTTAATGTTATACCGTATTCTATATTTCCATTTTTATGAAAAAGGGGAAGCAGTGTCTCTTTCGCTCTTGTTTTTTTTTTTTGTCTCTTTTCTTTTATAGGCATATAGGTAATATAATCATTAGTGCTGAAAATGTAAAATGGGGTTCTCCCCCCTTATTTTTTCTTTCTTCTATTAGTGAATTGTCCTAGGACTAAAGCCTACACTGAGGATGGTTCTTAGAATGGGTCAAGCAAAAATTGTTTTGTAGATGTATTAGAACCAAGGATAAGGAGAAGCTATAGAAGACTGAAAGCTTATATTGTTCTATGTTTAATGTTAAGCATTTAATCTAAACCTGGAAATCTTATTATTCTCTGTATTAACAACATATACTGTATCCTATATTGCTATTTTTATGAAAAAGGGGAAGCAGTGCCTTTTTTCTCTCTTGTTTCTTTTTCTTAGTAGGCATATAGGTAATATAATCGTTAGCGTTGGAAATATAAAATGGGGCTTTCCCCTCTTATTATTTTTTTTATTGGTGTATTGTTATAGGGCCAAAGCTCATATTGATCTGTAGAAAATGCAAAGCTCTCAACTTATACCTGTCAGGATGGCTCTTAGAATGGGCCAAGTATAAATGGTTTGTAGATGTATCTGTATTAAGGATAAGGAGAAATTATGAAATCCTTTTGTAATTTTTTTTCTTTGTACATCTTTAAGGCAAAGCCCTACTTTCCTCTCCCTTTATCAGGGTATTGATACAGGGCCAAAACTAATACTGTGCTATAAGAAATGTTTAATGTTAAGCATCTAACTCAAACCTAGAAATATCTGCTAGGATAGCTCTCAGATTGTATCAAGCAGTTAATGTGAGGTCTACGATCTCTCAAGTAAGTTGATTAATAATAACTTTTCTTTTGTATATCTAAACAGGCTTTTTTTTTTTTTTTAATGTAGTGGAAATGTGGATGGCTCTTAGACTCATGGCTCTTAGAGTTTTGGGCAAAAGTTTATATCACTGTGGAGTCAATGTGGGGTCGTATATTCTCAAATGATGACTATATTTCTATCTTTATGAAAATAAAAAAAATCATTATAAAAAAAAATAAAAAAAAAAAAAAAAGAAATAACATAATTTTTTAAAGTACAAACAAAATTGATTCTTATTCAAATTAATCTATTTCCCATCATGCCATATGAAATCTAGAACCTTGTTGTATTCAACACTTACAGTAAACATCATATTTTAACATCATTCCAAGCTTTGTCCTTGCTATATTCTCTTCAAATGTTTTATCCATTTCTTCATTTTGTTCCTCTGAGAAGATATTTTTCCAGTCACCCACTATTCCTGCAAATTTAAAGTATAATAACTATTACAGTAAAAGAGAGAACTGCCTCTTCCCTGATACTATTGTTTCATGGCCAAGATAGTTTTTCTTTCATACTTGTTAGAATAAGCAAAACCTGCAGTATGCATTATTATAGTTATTATATTTTTTAATTTTTATGCTGCCGCTAATAGCCCACAAGCTCACAGTGGCACACAACTAAAAAAAACCCTTCCACCCACCCTCTCCGAACCTCCAATATCAAGCTGTCAGTTACAGCTGTATGCATCGCACGGTGATGTAACCAAGGGCAGAAACCGGAGGAGGGACCAGATCTCTCTCACCCAGAATCATAGAATCATAGAGTTGGAAGGGGCCATACAGGCCATCTAGTCCAACCCCCTGCTCTATGCAGGATTAGCCCTAAGCATCCTAAAGCATCCAAGAAAAGTGTGTATCCAGCCTTTGCTTGAAGACTGCCAGTGAGGGGGAGCGTTAAACCCATTATTGCGTGTCCTCTCCTCTGCAGCCAACAGAAACAGCATCCTGCCCTCCTCCAAGTGACAACCTTTCAAATACTTAAAGAGGGCTATCATGTCCCCTCTCAACCTCCTTTTCTCAAGGCTGAACATTCCCAAGTCCCTCAACCTATCTTCATAGGGCTTGGTCCCTTGGCCCCAGATCATCCTCGTTGTTCTCCTCTGTACCCTTTCAATTTTATCTACGTGCTTCTTGAAACGAGGCCTCCAGAACTGCACACAGTACTCCAGGTGTGGTCTGACCAGTGCCGTATACAATGGGACTATGACATCTTGTGATTTTGATGTGATGCTCCTGTTGATACAGCCCAAAATGGCATTTGCCTTTTCTACCGCTGCATCACACTGCCTGCTCATGTTTAGTTTACAATCCACAAGTACCCCAAGGTCTCGTTCACACACAGTGTTACCTAGAAGCGTATCCCCCATCCAGTAGGCATGCTTTTCATTTTTCTGACCCAGATGCAGAGCTTTACACTTATCTTTATTAAACTGCATCTTGTTCTCATTTGCTCATTTTCCCATTGTGTTCAGATCTTGTTGAACTCTATCTCTATCTTCTGGAGTATTTGCCAATCCTCCCAATTTGCTTTAAGCTGTTTTGCTTTAAGCAAATTTTGTGAGTAGAAGAAGACCCTAGAACTTGAATTTGCCTTTGGTTCCAACACCTACATTACATTAAAAATATGAAAAGTACCCTGGAAGCAGAGGACGAATCAAAGCAAGCTCAGATGGACAACAAGCTATAGACAGTTCACCAATCCTATCAAATAGATGACAATGTACCTTTACGGAAAAGACTCTTGCCCATTTCTCCATGAGTTTTTGAAGCTTCCTCTTTCATGCTTTTGAAACTAGTTTTCTCCACAATGGACTGAATCTCTTGTTCACTCACAGAAAAATCAAAGAAGTCAGCCATTCTTTTCATTCCCAGAGCTGCATTCTGAATAAAGAAAAATAAACAAATGCATTGCTATTGAATGAAATAACCTTCACAGAAACTTTAAAAATCCTCAGTTAACCTTCATTCAGAAGAGATAAGATCATAGGGTTGGAAGAGGCCATACAAGTCATCTAGTCCAAAACCCTGCTCAATCCAGGCAGTTTATTTGTATTTTAAAATTAAAGCAATGTTGCTTTAGGAACTGTTGTATCTTACCATTTCCAGACATGAACTTCCAGATGCGAACTTATGCAGTTCACAAGGACACACAAAGACATTCTAACACTCAACAGGCTGAAATTGTTTATTAATTATTAATAACTGATCATGATTATACAAACAAAGAGATAGAAAGGTTGAACTAATAGATACAGAGGCTGAATTTTAAAACAAAATATTTCTGATAGACTGAAGCATGTAAAAGTATCAAGCAGAAATCTGGAATTAAATTCTATTAGCATTATTTCTTGGATAGCATTTGATTGACACGGTATGTCAGAAGTTAAAAAAATGCTCACCTCTTTTATTTCCTCATAGGTAATAAACATGACATTTTTGTCATCCAGATACTTGTTCCATTCAATAATATGGTCGAAATAAAGACCCCAAGGCACTGAAAGGAAATCAGCCAAAAATGTTCTTATAACGAAGTTAATATTAGCTTTAATATTAAAGTCAATATTTAAGGATTTCTATAAAATTTTAATGAACTTTCCAGTGTGAGGCCTTAGTATTGAAAGTCATGCCCTGTGTGCAAAGACTGTCGGGCAGTTTCGGTTAGAAATATACCAACAGTTTCTCATGTCATGTGGCAATACCTACAAAGGACATATATAAGTCATGCTTCTGATTTAAATTTTGCATGGGCAACAAAAGATCACACACCAGAACTCACAGGAGAGATATGAAAATCTCCCCTGCACAATCCACTTGAACTCTGAAGAGATGACAGGATGGTTGCCACCTCTCTCTAGGAGCAAGACTGGATGGAATGACGAGAGAGGGAGACCTGAAAGACTGCAATTGAGAAACAACAGTCAGAGGTTAGTAGCTGAGAAACTGCCAGATAAGGGCTGAAGAGGAAAGAGGTTTTCTGACTGACAGGAACTGTATAGAAGAGCTGCTAGGAACAGGCTGAAAATAATACATTTGTAATTAAAGGATTATAGTTGTAGGTGAGGAGTTCTGTGCAAAAGATCAATGGAAGTGAAACGTTTCTTAGGCATTTCCCTCAGTGTTGAAGGGGAGTTAATATCTCTGTCAAAGTACATATATTCTAGAATATGAATTAATGGTGGCAATGACTGATTGGAACAGTGTTTGAGCCCCAGCCCTGAAAGCTCTATGTGAGTGAGGATTGATTTCTAAAGGGGACTGAGCTACCCTATCTGTGGATATATCTGAATGTGAAAGAGAGGACCCAAGGTGTGAAATAGTCATAGCTCTCTATAGGTTTTAAGAGAGCCAAGAAGGAAGGTGAGTGTGACATCTAACCCACTTAACAAACCATAATGTAAAAAAGAGAGGTTGTAGAAGTTGGTATGCATTTTGCGTGAGTAGACAAAGGTGTGTTGCAGTGACATAATGCTATCCTGCTATGGATTTCCTTATCTCTATGTGACAAGCAATTATGTGTTACTAGGGGCCCAGCCCATTGCATTCAGGAATACAACAGGAGCTAGATTAGGGGGGTGGGGGGGGGAAGAACTCTGCGGATGGCCTCCTCCTCCCCCCAGGATCCGGAAAGGCTGCAGGCAGCTTTTAGGAAACTCACCGGCAGGGGCAGCTCTCATGCAGCAGGGATCTGCAGTCTCCAAGCCTCAGAGGGAAGTGGAAGGAGGAGGGGGTGGTCAGGGGTAGGGTACGGAAGGCAATTGGCTGGCTGCTGGACAGCCAGGCAAGACAGTTGGAGGAAAAGGCACTCATGGGTGGGACAGCCCTGAGTGGGTGTTAAGCACTGAGTGGCACTTAAGCCATGAGACATGCTCCTCTTCCAAGGTCTTACCAGAAGTATTAAGTGGAACAGATGGGACCATTAAACACAGTCAGTGTGCTGTGCATTTATTGTGGAGCTATTAAGCTACTAGGGATTGCCAAAATGTGCTTTACAGTAAAACATCAAACAATTCTGCCATGTTTTCTTTAACTTTCTTTATAAAATGATTGCAGGAGACATTCCATGAAATCACATAGCTAAGAAGAATTAGACCCTTTTTGTCTGTTACTCCTGTTTATCCTAGAATGTACTGGAAAGGCTAAAAGAAGAAGCAAACACACCTTTTCCACTGTTAAAGTCTGAAAAGAATTCATCCCAGGTTTTTTGGGTTGGAAACAATTTCATGCCATTTGCAAAATGTAAGTAAGAGACAGCTGTGTCCTTTGGATTCCGAAACAAAACCAGCATCTATAAAACACAAACACACATGCAAAAAAGGTCTTCTAATAAACTATTGGAATATGCAAGATCTATAATGCATGACTGAACAGAATCTGGAGAATGCCAGGGGCATCAGAGGAGATGTATATTTAGCATAGCCTGAGAACTTCCTGATATTGCCAAATAATCCTCTCCAGTGTCCTGGTTGGCTCTTTCAGCACATTTCCTCTATGCTTACCTGCAGAGCAGACAGAACAACAGAATAGGGCAGTTAGACAGAAATCTCTCTCTCTTTTTATACAAATTTGTTTCTCTTCTAAATAAAACTACTGAATTCTTTAAAGTAGCCTAGTGCTGACCTACACTTTGCACATTTAAACTTTGCCATTCAGAGAGCAGGGGTATTAAGCATTAATTTTCAGCCAGTTAATCACAGTGCTGTGCTCTTGTTCTCCTTCCATTCTTTTCAGATGGAGCTTGCACAGGAATCCTTCCTGGAAGGACATCCCCGTGATAGGACTGAAAGCCAAACTATCTGAAGGGTCTTTCACATAAAAGCTTTCCCTCAGGTTTTGGTTTCAAACAGCATTTGATATTTGTTGTCCTTCTGAGGTTCCCTCATTGTTTCTCCACACATGAAATCTTATATAGAGCACTTACCTTTGCCTTCTTTTGAAAGATTGACTTGGGTAAGTTTTGAGGAGCAAGATGTGTTTTTATCACTCTTCTGGAAGGTAGTTGCTTAATCCTCTTTAAAAGAATGGAAAAAATAGAAAAGTAAACATCCCCTTTTTGGTGAATAACATTTTTATTTATTTGTTAAAATACTTATAGTCCAGTTTCTGTAGATTCCCAAAGTGCTTCACAAGGTGCCATCAATTAAAAATGCTTCTTAATCACAAAGTAGTCAATATATAACCTAAAATTGTTAAAAATTGTTTTAAGCAAATACATTGAAAGCTGAAAGGTTTGCCATAGTAGAACTTGCTAACTTGGTTTAAAACTTTCCCTAAACAAAGCAGTCTTCCCAAGTTTTGGGAAATTGAACTGAGATGATATCAAAATATCATTTTTTGCACTGCCACTTTGAGTAGAATCCTATGCAAGTTAGGCTGATCAGTCCCATTTGAGACTTATTTCATAGATTGTCAAACAGGATTACATAGAAGGATTCAACAGTGACTCCTTATATGCAGAAGGTCAGCACTCAGAAACTTGTAAAACATCCTGTATAGACTATGACCATTTCCACATGAGGAATCTGCCCCTGGACAGCCTCTGGTTGCTGGCGGGTTTTAGAATCCCCTCCACATGATATTGCCTGCATCCCAAGGATGTCCAGTGGCTGGTTTGCATTTGTTCAGATTTGGAAAGAGGGAAATTGGAAAAAGTGGATCTGCCAATTTTTATCTTGCATCCCATTGGTGAGCACCCAGTGAGCTACCAGAGATGAGCCTTTATGGAGGGGGAAAGGTGTGATAGTCTCTACAGTGTTGTCCCACCCTCACACCCTCCCTACCCTCTCCATTTTCTGTTCCAAGTAATGTTTAAAGAATGTCACAGTCTGCATTGCTGCATGACCACAAAACTACATTATCAAAGGTAAAATAAAATCTTATTTCGTAGGAGTGTAAATGATCTCCTATGATCTGGGAAAACGAGATTAGATAAATAAGGTAATGGCCTCAAATTATTAAATTGAGGCATTGGAAAAAGTGGATTTTTTTCTTGATTGAAGTCTTGTTGACGGTGGATATCCAAGATTCTTTGTTTTATCATCTCCTTTGCTCGGTTGAAACCAAGAGACAGTATTAACTGTTTTGATAAAACATATGAGCAAAGTTTTTTTCTCAAGAGTGGGTATCCATGGCACAACCAATGAATCAGACATCATTAGATAAAGCAAACTAATTGTGGAAAAAAAGCAATTTTAAACAGTACATGGACATACATATCCATATTCTGGTTTGGACAGAATACATTCTATTTCCACCCAGATTGCAGCATTGGAAATGCTGGTTGGTACTTGGAGCAGGGATCTTAAGAATTTAACCTGAATCATTTCTAGGCTGGAAATATTGACATTTATACACAATACATCAACTGTGGTAGAAGTTTTAAATCTTATTTAAAGTGTCCATGGTCTTTCTGGGATCCGGCAGGCAAAATACAGCCCCTTTTCTGTTTTCTGGAGGTGGGAAGTGAGCTGGGAAAGAGGGGTGGGTGGGTGATCAAGCATCCTTCTTCCGATCATACAGGGGTCTACGCACTTTGTTTTTAAGCCAACCATTTACACAAAATGACTTTTTGGGCTCCAGGAACCATGTTCAGCATCTCAGAAATCCACCCAGACATAAAGTCCAAAAGAACATGAATCCTAAAAGAAGGGGGGGTGCTGTATCATTCTGGTATTTCTCCATAGCAGTGTTGATTTTTATTAAAAATGCATCTGTGTTGTGGCATTACCACATAGCAACACAGAAGTGCCTTTTTTGTAATTAATTTTGGGGCTGGGGTGGGAGAAATATTCAGTCCACAAGAGAGCTGCTGTGCTGTGATTAGTGATTTGCTGTGATTGACAAACTAAGGAGCGGGAAGAGATGTTCAGTCCAAGACAGAGCAGAGGGGAGATGTGGGGGAGGGGAGCGGGGTTCCCATGAGGAGGGCTACAAACACAAGGTTTACCATCCCATGTTTGCAAGCAGGGGGGCACAAATGTTTTACCCCTCCTTGTGGAAACAGTCTATCTAAATCTACTTGACCTTCCTTGCTACTGTTGAACTTGGCTTATTATTTCTAATTTTGTTGTTTCCAGGTAGCCCTCCTACTTTCTACAGAGATAGAGGCCAGGATGCCCATTCACAGTGAAGAACCAACCATCTGCAGAGCCCATGTCATGCTCATCAGCTACAGTGATTAGAACATATCTAGATGTTCTGCTGTGAGGCCACGGGGACAGAAGGAAATGGAGTTGAGAATAAAAAAAAAAAGGAGAGTACTGGTAACTGGAGACTCCCTGCTAAGAGGAATGGATCGCCATGTGGCTGGGCCCAACCCCCTAACCCGAGAGGTGTGTTGCTTAAAGATGTTTCAGAACGGCTGCCCAAACTCCTCAAATCTACGGATCACTACCCATTTGTGATGGTCCATGTGGGAACGAATGACATGTCCCTGAATACCATCGCTCCTATTAAAAAAGACTATCAAGATCTGGGGAGGAAGCTCAAGCAAATGGGGGCACAAGTCGTATTCTCTTCAATCTTGCCTGTCAAGGGAAGAGGAATGCGTCGGGAGAGGAAGATAATGGAGGTGAATCACTGGCTGCGTAGTTGGTGCCGGTAGGAGAGATTTGGTTTCTGGGACCATGGGATAGGCTTTCTTGAGGAAGGTCTACTAGCACCTGATGGACTGCACTTATCGACACTGGGGGAGAATGTGTTTGGCAGGAACCTGGGGAGATTCATCAGGAGAGCTTTAAACTAAAGCCACTAGGGGAAGGAGACTTAGCTGAGAGTGAGCTAAGATTGGCCAGGGAAGCCCATTGTAACAAGAAAAGATTTTTCAGTTATGTGAGGAGCAAACGTAAAGTAAAGGAGGCAATAGGCCCACTGTTGGGTGCAGATGGACAAACTCTAATGGAAGATGCAGAGAAAGCAGAAAGGCTTAGTGCCTATTTTACATCTGTTTTTTCCCACAGGTCAAAGTGTTTAGGCACATCTAGAGATGGCCGTAACCAAAGGATAGTGTCTGGGTGGCAGGTTAACATGGATAGAGAGGTTGTCGAGAGGCATTTAGCTGCACTGGATGAGTTCAAATCCCCTGGTCCGGATGAAATGCACCCGAGAGTACTCAAAGAACTTTCCGGAGAACTTGCACAGCCCTTGTCCATCATCTTCAGAACCTCTTTAAGGACTGGAGATGTCCCGGAGGACTGGAAGAGAGCAAACGTTATTCCGATCTTCAAAAAAGGGAGGAAGGATGACCCGGGAAACTACAGACCAATGAGTCTGACCTCTGTTGTGGGGAAGATAATGGAGCAGATATTAAAGGGAGAGCTCGGTGCTCGGCCCGGTACTTTTTAACATATTTATTAATGATCTAGATGAGGGGGTGGAGGGACTACTCATCAAGTTTGCAGATAACACCAAATTGGGAGGACTGGCAAATACTCCGGAAGATAGAGACAAAGTTCAACGAGATCTGAACACAATGGAAAAATGGGCAAATGAGAACAAGATGCAATTTAATAAAGATAAGTGTAAAGTTCTGCATCTGGGTCAGAAAAATGAAAAGCATGCCTACTGGATGGGGGATACGTTTCTAGGTAACACTGTGTGTGAACAAGACCTTGGGGTACTTGTGGATTGTAAACTAAACATGAGCAGGCAGTGTGATGCAGCGGTAAAAAAAGCGAATGCCATTTTGGGCTGTATCAACAGAGGTATCACATCAAAATCACAAGATGTCATAGTCCCATTGTATACGGCACTGGTCAGACCACACCTGGAGTACAGTGTGCAGTTCTGGAGGTCTCACTTCAAGAAGGACGTAGATAAAATTGAAAGGGTACAGAGGAGAGTGACGAAGATGATCTGGGGCCAAGGTACCAAGCCCTATGAAGATAGGTTGAGGGACTTGGGAATGTTCAGCCTGGAGAAAAGGAGGTTGAGAGGGGACATGATAGCCCTCTTTAAGTATTTGAAAGGTTGTCACTTGGAGGAGGGCAGGATGCTGTTTCCGTTGGCTGCAGAGGAGAGGACACGCAGTAATGGGTTTAAACTTCAAGTACAACGATATAGGCTAGATATCAGGAAAAAAATTTTCACAGTCAGAGTAGTTCAGCAGTGGAATAGGCTGCCTAAGGAGGTGGTGAGCTCCCCCTCACTGGCAGTCTTCAAGCAAAGGTTGGATACACACTTTTCTTGGATGCTTTAGGATGCTTAGGGCTAATCCTGCATTGAGTAGGGGGTTGGACTAGATGGCCTATATGGCCCCTTCCAACTCTATGATTCTATGATTCTATGATTCTATGAGGTTGCCAACCTTTTTCCCCCTTTATTTTTGTTTTCTCTGTCATTGCAAGCAGTTTAACAGATAGTTGTTTGACCAGTACAGTTTTACCGATCATGGGTATGATAGTGACAGCTGTACTCTAGAATCATAGAATCACAGAATCATAGAGTTGGAAGGGATCTCATGGGTCATCTAGTCCAACCCCCTGCACTATGCAGGACACTCACAACCCTATTGCTCATCTACTGTAACCTGCCACCCCTTTGAGTCTTCACAGAATCAGCCTCTCCATCAGATGGCTATCCAGCCTCTGTTTAAAAATTTCCAGAGATGGAGAACCCACCACCTCCCGAGGAAGTCTGTTCTACTGAGAAACCGCTCTGTCAGGAACTTCTTCTGCATGTTTAGATGGAATTTATTTTGAATTAATTTCATCCCATTCGTTGTGGTCTGTCCCTCTGGGGCAAGAGAGAACAATTCTGCTCCATCCTCCATATAGCACACTTTTAAATACTTGACGATTTTGTAGTCTATCCCGTACAACTTACAAAGGCCTTGCGAGAATAAGAGTTGTCATCTCTTTCATCCAATTTATTTTCAAAATTCCATTTCTGATGCTATTTTATTAGGTTTGGGGGGCAACCTTCTATGCTCATTACTGACTTCAGCTATTTGACAGGGTTGTTCACTGTTCAGAACAGATATGCTCCTGCAAGGAGGTGGGGCATAACCCTCCAAGTGCTGTTGAAGCATTATAAGTAACACAAACTGCATGATAAAGTGTGGGGAAATGGAGAATATGGGTTGCTGGGATGAATAGCAGCAGATGGCCATCATAAAACAGATTAATGCATTACACAGATAGTTGGAATTTAAATAAAGTAACTACTGGGTGACTGCTCTTCCCCCTTGTTGTGTTCTGCAATTGAGTAGGGGATTGCTGATGTCAGAGAGACCTTCTGACATCAGTTTATGATGCTTCCATATATGACTGATCATGGCATCACTGAATTGGTGAGGCTTGAGAGAACTGCTATGAATTCCAGTGCAGTTGCTATGTTTCCAATTCCTCAGAGTTAGGTACTCTTATAAATGAATGTTCCAATTTTGATTACCTTGTCTCTCCCTCCTCCTCCCTCTTGATGTAGGGGTAGGGGTTGGGGGTTCTCTGCCTTGTTGGGGACTGTTGGTTTACTGTATTGGTATTTTTCTCTCAATTTTAATGAGGTTTTAATGGAGGGGGGTTAACTGGACATCTGTAAATTACCACAAGCCTGCTTGGGTGTGGCAGGTAATAAATTTAATAATAATAATAATAATAATAATAATAATAATAATAATAATAATAATAATAATAATAATAATAATAATAATAATAATAATAATAATAATAATAATATCCCAGTCTATTATAAGATATTTTGGATGATGAAAGAAGCTGTAGTACATTTTTTTCAGTTACTGACCTCTAATTTTGCTGGATCTCCAAATTCAAGATATGGAAATAATGATAATTCACTTTCTCTTTTCCGCATACTCCTCTTTTCCCTTTCTTCTTCATCATATTTTCCAGATGCAGCTTCCAATTCAACTAAAATCTGACCAACCCAATTAGTACCTGAAATAATGCAGGAAGCACAAAAAGGTGATATGTAGTGACAGTGTCACAGTTCCTCAGGGACTGCAAAATGGAGCTCTTCCACCAGTTCTATGGTTGAGGCCAGTACATTTAAGACTCAGGGCTCCTCCTGGGTTGCCAGTACATCAGACCCGACTTGTCATCGGCCTCCTGTGGTACAAGAATACAGTCTGAGAGCAGGGTTGGGGGGGGAGCTTTTACCCCGCCCAAAATGCTTGTATAATTTTTATGGTTTTATGGGGGGCTTGTGATATTGTTACCCTCCACAAGCCACTTGTGGGTGTGTTAGGACTGGGGTAGTCAACCTGTGGTCCTCCAGAATCCATGGACTACAATTCCCATGAGCCCCTGCCAGCAAATGCTGACAGGGACTCGTGGGAATTGTAGTCCATGGACATCTGGAGGACCACAGGTTGACTACCCCTGTGTTAGGATATAACAACAACAATAATAACAAACTTAGGTTCACAGTATAATATCTGAGATGTCTAATGGTATGCATATAAGATGACTACCACTATAATGCTGTGGACAACAGATGCTTATGATTGATTGATTGATTGATTTGTAGGCCACCCCTGTCTTGGGGCAGTTAACAACATGTAAAACCCATACATACATAGCTTTAAAAATAATAAACAGTTAAAATCTAATTTGTTATTTAAAATGTATTAAATGCTCCAACCATCCCTCTAAGTATAATTTCTACATTGAGTTTTGGGACCGAGAGCCCTTATCCTTGTGATAGGGATAGGTAGAAAGGAGAGGAGGGAGGCTTGTTCTGAAGTCCATAAGAGCTTGTGTTAGCCTCAGCCATATGCCTGGCAGAAAAGCACTGTCTTTATTATCTCTCTCTCTGGTAATATTAATTGAATTTTCACATGCATTCCCACTCATGCAAACACAGAGACCATGGTACTCCTTGAAAGACAGAGCTACTCACCGGTTTTGGGGTATCCTACTAAAATCACATCATCACTCCTGGCTTCAAATGTGTCAAGAATGTTCAGTGTTCCTGGACAACAAATTATAGTAGGATACATCACTCCATTATGGAAAAACAATGGATCTGAAGGATTGATATCTTTACTTTCTGCCAATGCCTTTTGAAGAAGTTCATGCATTCTTGCCTGAGCCATGACTATGCTTGTTCTAAATCTGAAACAACTAGTATGGGGGCAAAGAGAAGTCTTGGCTGGCTCAGCGAAACAGGCAAATATAATTACAAAAAAAAAAAAACTGAGATAGTGGGAGTACTACAATCCAAAGGAAAGGAGCTTGTGTTACTTATTAACTGTGTTCCCAGACTAGATTTGTGAAAAGTAAACCTACCTTATCTTTCTCTTTGCACAGATTCGACTCTCTCACTCTCCCTAGTGGAGTGGCCAAGTCTTTCTTAGCCAGAAAACTTCTGAGAAATATTTCTTGTTAAAGGAGAAAATATTGACTTAATAATAATAAAAAAACTATTGAAATGTAGCCAGGTTTCCAGATTGTTCAAAACAGAAGAAACTTCTTTTGTTCAATTTTGATCCATGAGAGTTCATAGGAAAACTTTCAAAAGTGCTCTTGCCTGAGATTTTGAAGTCCAACTCAGTGAAGGATTTGCAATCATACTCTCTCTCTCACACACACACACACACACACAGAGACAGCCTTCTCAGACATTGGAGACACTTCTCAGACATTGTGCACCCTTGAAATGCCTCCCACCCAGCCATCTCCAAGCCTGAGAAGGCTGGGTGGGAGAAATTTCAAGGGTGCACACCTCCCCCCAATCTTCTCAGACATTTAAGAGTGTCTCTGTGCCTGAGAATATTGGGCAGGAGGCATTTGAAAGGCACCCCAAATAGCTGTTCATAAAATTAAAAATCAAGTGTTTTCCATAGGCTCTCCCCCGTTAGCCTTCTCAGGCATCAGAGACATTCTCCATGGCCTGAGAAGGTTGTGGGGGTGAGAGTAGTTTAAACTGACCAAATTGGGGCAATTCAGCCACCACTGCTTCGGCTGTTTTAAAAACAGGGATGGGCGATTTGGATCAGATAAGGTTGAAAAGTACCCGAATCAGCATTGATCTGGGTACTTTTTGGCTTATCCAAACCAAATTTCCCATTTTTACTCGAAAATCTTTCTACCATGTCAACCTGCAACCAAGACACGATACCTTGCCTACTACCAGCCCTAGATGTGTACACATTCTTCCGGGGAAAACAGAGGCAAAATAGGTACTTAGTCTTTCTGCTTTCTGTCTGTCCTCTGTCAGAGTCTCTCCAGCATCACCCAACAGCAGGCATATTGCCTCATTTACCTTATGTTTGCACCACACATCTGAAGAAGCTTTTCTTGTTGCCTGGCAGTGTGGTAAGCGGCCAATAAAGACGCAACACCTTTATTTGGCGTCAAAAAGGCCACAACTTTATTAACTGCCCTAAAACGCAGGGGTTGGCTTGGCACGAGGTGAGGAGTGATCCCCATGCAGCCGTCCGGCTGCTGACATGGGCTCAAGGGGCGCCCTGGGTCCTCCTCCCTCCCAGCCGGGAGGAAGGTTCCCTTGCCCCTTGAATGACCTCCCCTGGGAGGAGGCTGGTTAATGGTTGTCGGGCGTCCACCGCATACAACCATCCCTGCCTCCTGGCCCCGAGCCCCAGACCTTCCCTGCCGGGCAAGGCCGCACTCGTTGTAGCCGGTCTCTTATTGAGACCCCCAACCCCAGGGACCAGTACGCAAACTGGTCCCTGGCCAAACTACTCCGCCTCGTGCCCCTCTTCCGCCACTGAACGGGGGGGTTCCCCCCGTTCCCGCCAACCCCGCTGACCCCGTCCCGCAAAGCAGCAAGGCCACCTTTAAACTGTGCAACCATAACTCGTTCCCATGATCGGAGAGATGAACTCCGTCCCTCCGAAACACCGTCGCAGCTTCGTGCGTGATCCCGGCGTGCCGAATAACTGCCCCCCCCCAACTCAGCCATTAATTTGCGGACTTCCCGGTTAATCTTCTCCTTGGCCCGGTGCACTTTCTCTGGCCAGTGGGCATGTCTCCACGCCCTCCTATCCAACAGTTCCGACCAAATCAAATATGTTCGAGGCAGCTGCTGCCATAGCAGCCTCATGTCGTCAAACACCATGCGTCGTGTCTGGCAGGTCATTCTCACCCAACTGAATCACAAGTATCGCTGGGGGGCCAGAGTCATGAACCTCACGGGACACCACGTCCAGTAGGGCTGGCCACTTCATACCACGGTGGCCGGACCACTTGACGCCAAGTTTCGCTTCCAATCCCAGCTGGGACCCCCATCCGGAAGTTCCAGCGTACTGACTCGCCCAAAAGACGATGCTGTGACCCACGATCATGGCCACTGGCTTCCGCGTGCTCAATCCTGTAATCAATTGACATGACATGAAATGAGCTTAACCTTATATAGGCCGCAAAGGCCCCCGACCTCCACCTCCCAATGGCCTGAATCACGCTGGGCTTGGCCCCTTCCCTGAATGCCTGCGTGGCTGCGCCTATCCTGAAAGAGTGTGTGCCATACCACTCTGGGCGCAGCCCCGCTTCCCGCAAGCAGAGCTTCAATACTGCTGCCAGTTGGAAGCGGGACAAGAACGAGCCATCCCTGTGGATGAGCAGCAATCCCGCGTGGCCTGGCCTGATGGCCAAGTACCCACGCAAGTTCCGCACCGGGCATGCGGCCCTGTGTTACGAGCAGCGAAGGAAAACCACTGCGCCCTTACCGCCCTGGTCAGTTTTTGACCGCCTGACCCACAGCTCCACTCCACCCACTGTGAATCTGACGTCCTCGATCCGGAGAGCAGGCGACCAGCCTGCCCCCTTGTTCGAGGCCACCAGCTCAGAGCACCTGAACTAGTGCGAAAGGCTAGTGCGAAAACTGCCCGGAACAGTGTTGCCTCAAACCCCGAGGAACAAACAGCCGGTAGCTAACGTATAATCAGCAGCAGTATGTCCAACGTTATTGGACGCCTGGCATTGGTCGAGGCTGCCGCCGATCGCCCCCAACCGTTTATAGCTGTCCGTGCTAAAAAGGAGGTGCCGGGGTCCCAAGATCCCCAAAGCATGCTAAAAAATCACAGCCCTGCCATGGTGACCCGTATGGACCGACCCGCGGCCCTTCATGTGGGCCAGATAGGTGAGAAGCAGCCCTCCGTCATGGGCCAAGGACCCCCACACCCCGCCCCTTGGGCAAAGGACACGAAGTCACTGGCCGCCCTTTCGTAGCTCCGCCGCATAGAAGGGGCGATGGACCCCAGCACACCGTCCCAAATCACGCAGCTCCAAGGTCCCAAAGGTCTTCCGAAAAGGCGTCTGGCTCTCTCCGGGCTTGCGGTGCGAGCAAATGGAATTTCTCGACCTGCAATCGAGATAAACTGTCAGCCACCACGTTCCGGGCCCTGGCCACATGCCGGGCCTTGAAAGAAATGTTGCCATCTAAACAGACCAGGACCAAGCATCTCACCAGGCACATAACCTGTTCAGTCCTGGCCGACTGCTTGTTTAAAATGCGAACTGCGGCCTGATTGTTGCACCAAAACTCGACCTTCTTGTTCTGAAACTCCTCCTACCACAGTACCACAGCCACTAGCAGTGGAAAGAATTCCAAGAATGTGAGGTTCCTGCGCAGGGTCTCAGACCACCATGCGGACCAAGCCTTGGTGCACCACCTGTCTCGGAACAAGATCCCAAACCCCACACCGCCGGCAGCATCAGAATGAACCTGCAGTTCATCCCCGAGTTTGCAGTCGGACTGCCAAATGGCGATGCCGTTGAAATGAGCTAAGAAGCTGCTCCACACTCTCAAGTCATTCTTGATGCCCTTGGTGACGCGCAAGTGCTGGTGTGGCCGTGTCAAGCCCCTGGTTGCGTGCGCCAATCGGGCGCAGAATGCCCTCCCCGGCGACACCACCTTGCAAGTAAAGTTCAAGTGCCCCAGGAGCACCTGCATGTCCTTCAACTTGTACTTGTGCCTTTTCAACATGGAGGCGATCAAAGCCTTCAAGACCTCAATTTTGTCCGTTGGCAAGCTAGAGGTGCCCGCCTCTGAATCCAATAGGATTCCCAAGTGTGTCAGTCTCGTGGCTGGACCCTCCGTCTTGTCATGGGCCAAGGGGATGACTAACTCCTCTGCTAAGTCTTGGAAAACCCTCATGCGGTCTGCACAGGCTCCCGTCCCCCCAGGGGTGGCAAACAGGAAGTCATCGAAAAAATGGGTGACTTCCTGAAACCGCCCCCCCTTCCGTTTTACGGCCCATTCCAAAAATGTGCTGAACCGTTTGAAGGCCGCGCAAGCCACCGAACAGCCCATGGGCATGGTTCTATCAACGTACCACTGTCTGCCGAACTGTATTCCCAGGAGATCGAAATCCTCGGGATGAATGGGCAGCAGCCGGAACGCTGACTGAATGTCACTCTTGGCTAGCAGCGCACCAGGCCCACAGCCCCGTATCATGGCCACCGCGTCATCGAAGGAAGCGTATCGCACTGTGCATTCCTCCTCCGGTATGCCATCGTTGACAGACCCTCCGGACGGATAGGACAAGTGGTGGATAAGCCGGAATTATCCAGCTGCCTTCTTTGGCACGACCCCCAGTGTTGACACCCTCAGGTTGGGTATGGGCGGGCTATTGTAGGGGCTCGCCATGCGCCTTGCCTGGCATTCCTTCCTTAACTTATCCGCAACAACATCCGGGAGGTCCCATGCAGAACGGAGATTCATGCACACAGTGAGAATCCGGTCCCCCATGAAAGGGATCTGAAACCCTTCTGTGAACCCTTTGGCTAAGTACAATGCATCCCTCCCCTTGGGATATTCCCCCAGCCATTCAATTAAGGGCCCCAACTTGATAGGGGTAGACGCCACCTGGCGCAACTCCGAGGGAGCATTACGCTGTCTTGCCTACTGCTGAAGGTCCTGCTCCACCCGACCCTCCGTCCTTCTTGCCGGAGAGCCGGGTCCCTTGAAAGGGACCACTCCCTGCCCCCTGGGTGCAAGCAGATAAGCTGTGGGTCCCCCCACAGCCCTCGCATTTGTGCTCGAACTTGCACCGTTTGCGTTTGCACCCCGTACGGTTATAATCCCAGCATACGAAACCAGTCAGTTTCTTGCTGGGACCTCCGCTCCTCGCTTTGTCCTTGTGTTGTCGGACGCTGGGACCCGCTTGAACCGGATCGCTGCAGCCGCTCCACGCGGTCCCGCCTGGCCTTCTGTGGCCCTGCCTCCCTCGCGGCAGACTGCAAGGACGGGCGAGCCGCATCCCGATCCCTCCCTCTGGTGCATGGCAAGGCCTCTGCTGGAGCTCCGGACAGCACGCTGTCCTCTGGCTCGTCCCGAGGCAAAGGGGCGAGTCCCCAGCCTCGTGGTGCTTAAGTACTGCGCCTGAGGCCCGCCCCTTGCCCCTGTCCTGCCGGCGCGTCCCAACCCTTGCCAGGCAGACACCTTTGCGTCCTTTTGCCCCGCCTCCCCGCCGCGGCAACCACGGCCGCCGCTGACTCGTGGCCGTTCTTTACAGTGGACATCTTTGGCCACTCTCAGCTCACTCCCAGATTTGGCTTCTCCGATGGTGGACATACAGTGCCTAGTAAATCAAAGATACTGTTCTTTAGAGGTTTTTCCTTCCCTCCTTTTGTTGAAAATTTCCTTTTTCTTCATTAGCTCCTCCTGAAACTCTGTTCATCCAAAAATAGGCTTCTTGGAGCCCCTACCAGATTTCCATCTTTCTGGAATACTCATAGCTTGAGTATGCAGTACCTCTTTTTAAAGGAGAGCTCCTGTTTAAGGAGAGCCCACCATTAACTTATTCCTTTTTCATCCAGCATTCTTATCCATGGAATGATTCTCAATATGTCGGAAATTATTAAATACTGCCTTATGAAAATTTAACGTACACCTGTGATTATGAACTTCCTCCTCCCCTCAAAAGAATCATAGAATCATAGAATCGTAGAACCATAGAGTTGGAAGGGGCCATGCAGGCCATCTAGTCCAACCCCCTGCTCTATGCAGGATCAGCCCTAAGCATCCTAAAGCATCCAAGAAAAGTGTGTATCCAACCTTTGCTTGAAGACTGCCAGCGAGGGGGAGCTCATCTCCTCCTTAGGCAGCCTATTCCACTGCTGAACTACTCTGACTGTGAAAAATTTTTTCCTGATATCTAGCCTATATCATTGTACTTGTAGTTTAAACCCATTACTGCGTGTCCTCTCCTCTGCTGCCAACAGAAACAGCATCCTGCCCTCCTCCAAGTGACAACCTTTCAAATACTTAAAGAGGGCTATCATGTCCCCTCTCAACCTCCTTTTCTCCAGGCTGAACATTCGCAAGTCCCTCAACCTATCTTCATAGGGCTTGGTCCCTTGGCCCCAGATAATCTTCATCGCTCTCCTCTGTATCCTTTCAATTTTATCTACGTCCTTCTTGAAGTGAGGCCTCCAGAACTGCACACTGTACTCCAGGTGTGGTCTGACCAGTGCCGTATACAATGGGACTATGACATCTTGTGATTTTGATGTGATGCCTCTGTTGATACAGCCCAAAATGGCATTCGCCTTTTTTACCGTCACATCACATTGTCTGCTCATGTTTAGTTTACAGTCCACAAGTACCCCAAGGTCTCATTCACACACAGTGTGATTTATAGAAAGATCTGGTCCCTCCCCCCGGGGTCCCCATCTCCTTCACCCCATCCATTCACTCTTGTCTGTTGGTCAGTATTAAGTCAAGTATGGTCAAGCCTCTCATAGATTCTTCCACCATTTGATAAGTTAAACAATGCTCTTTTTTCCCCTTCCTTAGAAGAAGAAGAAGAATTGGTTCTTATATGCCACTTTTCTCTACCCAAAGGAGGCTCAAAGCTTTTTCCCCTTGTGAATTCAGTTTAAAGCTCTCCCAGGTTCCTGCCCAATACATTCTTCCCCAACTTGGATAAGTGAAGTCTATCATGTGCTATTAGGATTTCTAGAATACCTATCCCACGATCCCAGAATCCAAATCCTACTTGCTGGCACCATCAATGCAGCCAGTGATTCACCTCTATTATTACCTCTTTTATCTTCCCCTGAGAGGCAGAATCGAAGAGAAAACCACTTGTGTACCCATTTGTTTCAGCTGCCTCCCAAGACTTTCAGTTAGCCATAATATGTGCAGTTGTGTTCATGGCTATGTCATTTGTTCCCACTGAATCATTACAAATGGGTAATGATCCACAAGTTTGATCAGTTTGGGCTCTTCATCTGTAATATCCTTAATCTTTGCCCTGGCAAGCAACACACCTCTTGGACTAGGGGATCAGGCCTCACCACATGACATTCCATGCTCCTCAGCAGAGATGTACCGATTACCAACACTTCCCTTTTCCTTTGAATGCCATTACCTGCTAACCCCATGGATTCTTCATACCATCTTTGATTTCATTTTGGTTCCTTCTCTGCCCTTGTTGCTGCTTCTATCTCCCCTATAAGTGCCTGAAACCTATTCCTGAGCTCTAATGACTCCAAATGTCATCTTTTTTTTATGTCTTCAGGCTTGTGTTGTAGCAGTAAGAAGTAAGAAGTGAACCCCCACCCCATTCTCCTTTGCAATGTTATCTTCATTGCTATGCAGGTTTGCACAACTCCTTTCAATGAAATCTTCTCACAGAATCATAGAAACATAGGCTTGGAAGGTACCGCTACGGCCATTTAGTCTATCCCCCTGCAGAATGCAAGAAATTCACAACTATCTGCCCATCCACAGTGACCTCAATTCCATGCCCAGTTGATGCCCCTCCCAAAAAATCAGAATCACTGGCCAGTCTGGCCTGGAAGAAATTTGCCTTCTGATCCCAAAGTGATGATTGGTATTTCCCTGAGGATACAAAAAAGGCCACAAAAGCCAGGATTTTAATCCTCTCCTCCAGGCCTTTAATCTTCTCTTCTAAATGCCCTATCAGTTTATAATTATGAAATGATGGCACACTCCTTGTAGGTCACTGGACATGATTCCTTAACTCTAGAATCTTTATCTTTAGGATAAAGATGTTAGGATGATCCCCAGACTAATCCCAGGCTAACAACCACAGGCCAATTTGGAAGGTGATGAGATTTATCCAGGGAGTATTGGGATACCTGGTTCCATCCACTCATCAAATGCATGAAGGAGCCACCCAGGGATTTCTGGTATTTGCAGAACGAGCAGGATGCCATGGGGGTATGGCCGATATCTGAATCATTCAGACTTTCAGTATCTTGCACAACTGAGAGAGAAGGGGATCATACCTGGGACCATGGCAGGATTGTCATTTTTGAGCAAACTGATGGGGGCCTGGGATCCGGACAGGTCCTTTCTAGCAAGGAAAGCAGTGGAGGGATGGAGGAGGATCAATTCTCCTAGGCGGGAATTTGCATACGCCCATTACCAGGCCACTGCTAGGACAGAGCTTGGGGCAATTGGGGCACATGTGTTTTGATTCTTATGAGGAAAAATTGGCAGCAGCGGTCTTCACACTGGCATTTTATGGAGACTTCTGGAGTAGGGAATTGGTGGCCCCATCCAGGGTCCCAGGGGTGAGGGCCCTGATTGGCAAGGGGGATGTGGTCTTAGAAGTGGACCTGGTACAAATTCACCTGGGCCATTCAAAGACAGACCAGAAAGGGTGGGGTGTGCTGTGGAAGTCAGGACATGGTGGGCCATGCCTGGTGGAAAGCCTGAGGGTTTACTTGGCAGTGTGCCCTGGGTCAGAAGGGCCTCTGCTTATCCACTTGGATGGGACGTGCTTATCATGTTTCCAATTTGTGGCCATCTTAAGGGCCAGTTTAAGGAAACTAGGGTTGCAGACAGAAATTATGGGGCACAGTCCCTGAGGATTAGGCCTATGTGGATGGGGATACTCTGGGCCAAATTATGGGATTGGGGCAATAGCGTTCTAGGGCTTATAAGTACTATGTTTGGCCAGTATCAGACACTAACTGTTGACTTGTTTTAGGACCAAGCCCGACAGGGCTCCCAATATGCATGATGGGTTACAGCTATGTCCATTGGGTGGATGAGTACACCAGCAGCTCTGCATGGGGACCCAATCTGGGGAACCATCAATTGGTTTGGTCAGTGAGGGGTGTCCTCCAGGATGAGAACACAAAGATGGTGATGTGTGACGGACCTCCCACGGTGCTTATAATACAACTTGGTGGCAACAGCTTGCCTGGGTTGAAGAGGGTCCACCTGAAGGCGGGTATATTGGCAGCAATCCGGCGGAGGCTTCCAGAGACAAAAATCATATGGTCTTCAATGGTGGAATGGCGGTCCTGGTGTGGGGCCATGGCAATGGAGAGTGTCAAACACTCCATTAGAAAGATCAACATGGCTACCAGTTCATATGTTTTTAAGCGTTGTCCTTTGCCCAAATCCACTCCTGCAAGTCAATAATAGCCAAATAGGCTTTTTGCCTGGCATGCCAACGCCCAGTGATGAGCACAGAAGTAGACAAAAACTTTATTTGAATAAAGGGATCTTGGATTTAAAATCAAAGATTTCACTGAAACAGGCTTAGAAACTTTTAAACATATGCAGTTGTCTGTTATGCTGTAGATCTTTGCCTTCCTTTATGCTATATATATTTGCTGAAGTATACACTTATTTTCTTTTTCTTATAAGTACATTTGCCCTGCTATTCTTGTAATCCCACTTCCCTTTTCACCAAAAACCTGTTTTGCCTAATCAGCTGTGTTATAGGACATCTTACCCACTTTGCCACATCCTGTTTTGTGCATTTGCTAATATTTGCCTGCTTAACCAGAATACAATAATAACTTGCTATGTATGCATAAATCCTCAGCTGAGCCCTGACCATTTGCAAATGCCTTTAATCTTGTCCATCGATAACTGCCATGCAATTAATTCTAAAGCATTTTGAATATGTTGCTAACATATAAACAGCTCAATAGAATGCAGAAGTGACAGTGAAACACATGAGCATGGTAATGTAGCAAGGAAGTATAAGGAGCAAAAACAGGAATATTCACTTCACATTCAGCCATCAAGAAGGAAATAGCATGTGACTATTGAAAAATAATTCCTGTGTAGAGTTGTGAAACCTATAGATAAGAATGGAGAAGATTATCATTTATGAGTGGCTCTTCCTCAGTCTTCAAGGCTTGCAGTAAATGTTGTACTTTATCTTTTCTCCCACTTTGGTTCCTCCTAAACGCTCTTGAAATATTGTGTCCATTTCCTGATTGTTTTCTTCATTGAAAAGTGTCTTCCAGTCGCTGACACCCCCTGACAATTAAGGAAACATATTAGGGTGACTGTGACTTTGTATGAATGTATACATCTGATTTGTAAACGAGCTATTATAGATTGTGTCCCAATGAAGCCTGTCATATTATCCTTGTCTCTGTGAAAAAGGCATTAACTGATCATACAAACTGCACCACAAACTCCCCAGACATGCTTCTGTTGGAAACCGTTCCAAGTATGCAATGAGAGCATATAGATATGGAAACATAGTGACATGGTCCAAACATTCTTCAAAAAGGTGCACATTAGAGATGCTGTTGAATTTAATGAGGTCGCTGGCTTGACTGGGATCCCTTCATTGTTTACTGCCTCTTTAAGAGACCATCTCAGTAGACCACTGAGTAAGCAGGAGAAATTCAGTGCTTCTCTTTGCAATCTCCCTGCTAGCATCCTGCAGGAATGCAAGGCCTGCTAAGATTCTGCAGAATCAGGGCAAAATCTCCCTTCTCTCCACCTGGTCCCAGTCTGCACTAAAATACCCACATCTGGGGCCAGGTTGAGAATTCAATTTATTTATAATGACATATTCATCCATTTTAAGAAACAAATTAATTTATATATGTGATATAAATGATGTCCCCAAAGACACTTTATAGAAATAACTTTAAAAAATGAAAAAAAAACATATATTCATCTACCCTTAATGTACATCTGTGAATAATGAACACATATAGATAATTAAAATAGAATTAAGCATTTGACATACAATTGAAATCATGCTCTTTTTCACAGCTCTGACTTATTGTTAGAGAAGAATTGAGATATCATATTTATCCACTAAAATCAGGATGGGAGATTCCCCAGTTGTTTCAGCAGCACTTTCCGAATGTTACCTTTACGGAAGAGAACATCTCCAAATTCACCATGAGTTGATTTGGAATTCTCCTTCATAGACTTGAAAGTGCTCCTCTCTGCAACACCACAAATATCTTTATCATCTAGTTTCAGGCCTAAGAATTCAGCAAGCTTTTTGGTTCCTGCAACAGGGTTCTGCAATTAAGAAAAGTAAAGCAGTATTTATGATCAGTTTATGCATTTGCGGAAGTAACCTATGTCTTATGTAAATTTTGTTTCTAACAAAAGAAAAATCTGGCTTGCTTAAGGAAGGTGATTTTGTAGAACCTGCTGGCTTCATTTGCTCCTATGTAGAAGCATAGGTGTAGCCATTGATGTACCTATTCCACGGATTCCCAATCAAGGTTCTAGAAAACCCTGTGGGGTTACACAAGACCTCCGCAGGAGTTATGCAACCATTCCCAGGAGTTTGGTCACTAGATGTCACTGGAGCCCACTTTCTGTGTTGTTCTACAAGCTGTGTTGTTCTTTCTCCACAATGGAAATGGTATATATACTAGGGGAATGGAAATGGTATACAATGGAAATGGTAAATGATCGATCAATTGATTTATTGGCTGGCTCTTTCATCTGCCCGGCCTTGATCAGAGCCAGGTGGAATGAGCAGTCAGCCGAGACCAAGGCCCTGAGGGAGCTATCACAGTTCTGCCTGTAAGAACCTATAAGACTCTTCCACCAGGCCTATGGTTGAGGCCAGATTGATCTAGTAAAACGGGCCTCCCTCTGTCCCTCACAGGCTCTTCCCTCTCTTTTTCCATTCCACTGAACAGATATAACTGCCATAGTCAATGGGCAGGAAATGACAAATGATGATTAGGGGAGGGGGGAGTTAAATAGTAAATTGTTAATTCTTAGTGAGTTGAGGAGTAAATTTTAATTTTTAAAATCTTACTTTTAAATTCAAATGAATTAACTGTTTTATGTATTTTAACTATGCTGTACCCTGCCACAAGTCTATTATGGGAGAGAGGTAGTATAAAAAGCCAACAGATGATGATGATGATGATCAACTGTAATAATCCTACCTCTTTTATTTCTTCATACGTTATTGGCATGACATTTTTCTTATCGATATACTTATTCCACACACAAAGATATTCAATGTAACTTCCCCAGGGCACTAGTGGAAACCACATATCATAAAACACTAGTTAGAACAAGTCCAATACAGGCTTTTAAAAGTTGAATTAATTCACTATAGTTCCAGACTTACCCAGCTCTCATTCTGCATGGCTAAGTAGAGCAAAAGTGATTAAACGTTGGGTTATAGCTTATGAAGATGTTGAGGGGGTGTGTCAAAAATGTCCTCTTAAATGTCATCTGTGCTGGGACAGCTAGCTTAATTTCTGATGTTGCTTGAAATTATTTGCGTGCTTCACCCTAAATTCTTCTTTATCAAATATTAGCCTAACTGGACGAATTATAATTAAACTGGAAGACCAATGTATTTTTTTTAAACTGCCTAGCTATGATAATTCATTTGTGCTTTACCAATGTAGAAGCAATAAGACTGATTGTGATTGTTTACTGAATTTGCATTAACTGGTTTAAATAAGCCCATCATTCCCAAATGGTGGGTCACAAGTTGCTGAAACCTGACTTGAAAAAATAAGTCATCATGGATGCATCTAGCAATCTGTGTACCTCAGTGTGGGAAGGCCTTGTTTAGCATCATTCCTTCTACCCGTTATTTAATATTTAACTATGGAATGTGACATTTTGGCAAGGACAGTAGTAAGAATACAGTGGCATGGACCCTATGCTGCAATTGAGATATATGGGAGAATCCCAGAAACACCCTGATTTTCTAAGGCAAAAAGGTCAGCAGTACTGACTGGGTTCTTTTGCAATTACAGAGAACATGTTTTCCCATTCTTCTGGGAGATGATTAAGAAAACATTTATTAATGCCTTCACTGCTCTCATTGACTTTCCCTTTAAAAAACCATGTGCCCTACATACCAAAATTTTGGGAAATACAGGAATCAGTACCTGGCAAAATACCAAGCTTCTCATTAAACTGCATCTCATAAATAAAATTTAGGCTTCCTGGTGTATCAAGGGCTGGGATTACAGGAATCAGGTGGCTACTCCCCTTTGTACAGATTTCATCTACTTTAACTATAAAAGGTCAGTGCAGACTGAATATTAGGGCCAGCCTTGTAGATACTCACACAGTATCATCAGTTTTATGAGTAGGAAAAGAAAAAGGTTCAGTCCATGATGTTCAAGAGCTATGCCATTAACAATGCACAATTCCTTGCCCATTACGAGGAGTTCTCTGCTTTGGCCAGTTCTTACATAGAGCTCCTGCTTAAGCAGTCTTTCCACTACTTCTCTTGCTCACTTTCATTTTTTTTTAAATGAGCACCAGCAAAGAAGATGTGGATATCTTCAAGGAACTGATAAAGCAGGAAATTTATCTCCAGAATTATTCTACTACATATACTTTCTCCCTTCTTCTCATAAGATGTTTATGAGACACTAACACATTTGTTCATTTAAACACGGCCTATTTGCATTTCATACAACATTAGCTGGTCACAAGTGAGAAACACTTGGACTGATTATATATGTTTAAATATGGATAGAAAAGGGAATCTCTACTTTGTCCTTCCATTAAAGCTCGGAAGTAGTCGTTGAAGTTGTCATAAGGAGGATATGGAGAAAAATTGTTTGAAAAATGGAAAAAAGATGCAGCTACATCTTTCGGATTCCGAAGCAGCAACACTATCTAAAAAATAAATAAATAAAATAAATTAGAATAAAATCAGAGAAAGGATGAAACAGTGGCCATCTAAAATGTATCAGTTCCTAGTAATTTTATCTCAAACATCACATTTCAATATTTCAATTCCTTTACCATCTATTCTGAGAATAAGTTCCATTACATTCAGTATGGCTTACTGGGACCAACATTCAAGTATTAATGTCTTAATAACATCTGATTGACAGATTGTTCAAACAGAAATCTGTGGAGAAAGTCAGTTAAAATCACAGTTGGGAACTGACTGTTGAAGAGACAGTTAAACACTGACTGTGGACTGGGAAGGAGGCAAAAGGAGTGAGAGGATCAGAGAGGATTCACATTCAGGACAAACAGGGAAATGGCTTCTAGTTAAGAGAAGTAAACCCTGCCCATTGAAAAGGGAGATAGCTCTTAAAAGATGAGTGACCCCTGGTCTGTGCATAATGAAGGATTTGGGCAACTTCATTGGATGTTCTTGCCTTCTAGACTTTAAAAATGTTTAAGCAGAAACTGAAAATAAAGCAAACCTCTATGTCCTCTTTGTATAGCAGAACACTGACTTGTTGGCAACAAATTGTCTGGAGTTAGTGTGATTACAAAGTTCCCTACATTTTGTTATCAGTTCACCTCATATGTCCTCCTCCTGATTTCACCTGACCTTTTCTCCTCTTAGTTAAATAAAGCATGTTGTTTATTTTGAACTCTCTAAAGCCTCTTGTATTCCATTTCAGAAGCTGGTTTTGTCTCTTTCCTCAGTTCTCTGGACTAGGCCAGCATCAAAACTTTTGTGTGTGTGTGTGAGAGAGAGAGAGAGAGAGAGAGAGAGAGAGAGAGAGAGAGAGAAAGAGAGAGAGAGAGACTAGGTGGTACAGACATAGACAAACAAATAAGAAAGTAGATATAGGGACTGCTCAGCAAAAAAAGAAGAAAAAATGGAAAATCCTGTGTGTGAGAAAGGGAAGAGAGAGAGACATGCATAGAACTGGACCATAATACTGCTGATTGATGAACTTCTGCTTTCACATTTGGAAGAAAAGCCCAATGGTGGCTGATTTGCAAGTACTACCCAGTCTCTGATTCCCCCAAATCCAATCTCTCTGATTTTTTTGTGGATGGCAGATAAATTGCACCAATGGCCACTGCTGCAGCAGCAATATTGTTGCACAGGAAAGCCAGCACCAAGCCTAAAAGGTAAAATACCCCCATACCTGTCAATGAGTCCTATGGAAATTCTATACTAATGAATATAGGCCCACATCCTTAAAGAGAGCTGTATACATTACAAGGACACACTGGCAGATGAATCATGGGTGACATCTGAATGTGGCTATCAGGCATTTCCATGGAAGAAGGCGTGATGAGTACGTTCCCACCTTCCAAAGCACTTCCTCCACTGCAACAAATTTCAACTTGTTGTTCAAGGGTGCTTTTGAACTTTTGCACTTTTTTGTTGTGATGGACTGTCCTTTTGGAAGAGTTAATTCTCACAAAGCAAAAGGGTGACAGGATGTTCCAAGGAATTTGATTGGTTAGCATCAGTTGAGTCGAGAAAGACTTCTGAGCTGAATATGAATATGAAGGAGAATTCAATCTGGGTCTAGCCCTGACAGAGAAGAGTTATGTGCTGACTGAGTCTGAATTCAGCCCTGACTGAGAAGAGTCTAATAGTGACAGAGTCTAGCCCTGACTGAGAAAGGTTTAGTGTTCACAGGGTTTGTGCTTAGCCTTGACTGAGAGCAGTTTAACACAGAGTGTTTACTCTGTTTAACACAGTTTAACACAGAAACTTGGTAGGAGTGGCTGGTTATGTGAAATATTCATTCAGGCCAGAAAAGGGGATAGATCTTGTAGTGAGAGATGGATTTCCCTACCCACTTAAAACAGGGAAGTAGCTCTGAAGAGTGTTGAGATCTGGTGTGTTTACTACCTTTTAAATCCTGAGGAATCAGTAAAAACTCAAGAAAAGTACTGGTGTGTTTAGTGAAGGAGTTTGTGTACTCAACAGAGTATGCCTGCCTTCTGGAAACCAGAGTCAAATACTCTCAAGAAAGTATACTGTTTAGAAAACAATGAAACAAAAGTCTCTCATTTTAAATATTCTAAGTTACCTTGGGGTGATGCCCTCTAGAGCCTCTTGTGGCGCAGAGCGGTAAGGCAGCAGAAATGCTGTCTGAAGCTGTCTGTTCATAAGGTTGGGAGTTCAATCCCAGCAGCCGGCTCAAGGTTGACTCAGCCTTCCATCCTTCCGAGGTCGGTAAAATGAGTACCCAGCTTGCTGGGGGGTAAACGGTCATGACTGGGGAAGGCACTGGCAAACCACCCCGTATTGAATCTGCCATGAAAACGCTAGAGGGTGCCACCCCAAGGGTCAGACATGACTCGGTGCTTGCACAGGGGATACCTTTACCTTTACCTTTACCTTTACGTTACTGTGAAAAGCTTAAGAAAGTCTCGGTTACTTGAAACATATGAACTGTATACTCATATTGATTTAGCTCAGAAATTTATCCCTGATTTCACTTGACCTCTATCCTGAATAAAATATTTTGATATTTTTAAACTTAAAAATCCTTGAGTATTGCTTCACTGGTTTAAGTTAAAGGGAGATCTTGACCCTTCCATCCAGTTCCAGGGCTGAGCAAGCAGTAAAATATCTTACCATTAAAGGGTAGGATAGCCGTTGTTCTTCAGAAAAGAAGAAAATAGATTAAAAGGGCTGCTTAGACACAAAGAGAGAGAAAAACAGAGGGAGAACCTTGCCTCTGAGGGAGGGAATTGGGTGAAGTCATCATAGTTGTTTCCATATTCCTCTCTATTAGTGGTAGCAAGAGCTATGGTCTAGACAGGCCCACAGGTGTCTTTTGGACTCAGTATACAACTGAGCCCAGGACTTTACAGGATGGCTGCTGTTGAACAGTAATGAGCAGCTGAGCCTTAGTGAGCTGTGCAAGTCAAATGGCAACAAATTGCCCAGTGATTGCTGGTAGGATTGCTAACCTCAATGCAGGGCCTGAAGATCTCCTGGAAATACCAGACTGAAAACATCAGCTGCTATAGAGGGTGGACTGTATGGCATTATACCCCGGTGAGGTTCCTCCCCTCGCCAAAACTCTTCCTTCCCCATCTTCATCACCAAATCTCCAAGAATTTGGCAACCCAGAACTGGAAAACCTAGTTGCTGTTGAGCCTGTATCCATGAGTCCTCTTTCAAAGTCCAAAACAACTCATGGAAGGGGGCCTCCCTTTTACCTGATAGAAACCAAGGTTGGAACGCTGGCAGTATTGTTGTGGTTGCCTAGTAAAGGCCACTGAGGGCATTTGCTTTTTAAAACTACAGTCACTACTATAATTTTGGAGGGCTTTAAGCATATTTATTTTTAGATTTCAGATTTTTCTGCAGAGTTGTTTCCCCCTGCCCTCAGGTTTGTAAAAGGTTTGTACTGTCTGTCCATGGCTCTATTTTCTGGATTTACATGTACACTCTTTTGGGTATGCTGAGAATTAGACAGAGTGAGCTTTCCAGCCCCACATGATGACTGGATAATGAATGAGTATAAATAATTGTGGCAGCCACCTCATTAGCAATGTCATTATGTAATGACAGTTGCTCCAAACCTGACTTTGTGTTTTGTTTTGTTAATATGATTTATTGACCTGGGGCCACTAAAAGCATTATCAACAATTTGAATAACTACAATGTGTAGTACAAGGGTTACTCACTTGAGCTTTATTCTCGAAGAAAGATTTTGGAAGCTTATCAGCACGGAGGTGAGTGAACATAACTCTCCTTGAGGGATAGGTGTTCATCCTCTTTTAGAGCCAAAATATACAAGCAAAATAAGAAAAGTTAGCAATCCATTAAAGAGAGCACAAAATTTACTTTTTGTTCAAACTGTCCCTTTGGCTGTCTGCTGCTGGCAACATTGATTAGGTAATATGGGCCTTTTGTCTGCCTTTTGAGAATTCTTTTTCAGGGACTTCAACACATCAATACATTTGCTTCTAAATATTTCACGGTTAAGGATGGCCCACTAAAAGCTTCAAAATGTGTGTATTTGTTTTTGTAAAGTTCCAGTTAAGGGAGGAGAGGGAACCATCCATTGTGTTCTACCAATTCCCATCAGTTTCAGTCTGAGATAAAAATATAGATCATCTACAAAAACAATCACTGGTTATCCAATGGCAGAGAATATTGACTTGCAGGAGGGCATTTTGGTCTCAAGGAAGATGCTCACACATTTCCATTGGCTTAAACAAGGTCACAGCTGTATTAATACTCCACAGGAGTGTTGGCACAACATGGGAGATGGAGCCTGTCTTGCAGTCAGAAGACCACAAGAACCTAGCCCCCAGCAGCACCCTGGAGCCCATCCAGATCCCCGCTGGGAACACAGGTCTCCTTGCTGCTGGGATCCCACTCACAGGAAGAGCCAGCGGTGTCCTGGGGCCACCTGGTTCCCCTGCTGGGAATGCGGGTTCCCTTTCCGCTGGATTCCCACCATAGGGAAGTGTCCATCTGGGGTGCCAAGAGGAAGCACCCACTTCCCTTAGCCTTGCCCCAGGTTACTTGGCACTGTATGCCCTGGGGTGCCAAGGACAGGCATCCACCTCCTTCTTGGTCCCACCTCAGGCTACCTGGCTCTGCTAGCCCCAAGCCTCCCCAGCTGAGTCAGCCCTGCTTGCAGACCTGCCACCTCGTAGGGAAGTCCATAACCTGGGGAGTCCAATGCACAGACCAAATTCCCCCGAAACAGGCTTCATCCCATGCCAAAACCATGAGCTGTGACAAAATGCAATATAAATATATAATCCAGTGGCCATAAAGACATAGTCTAACAGCCAACATAACAGGGTGGGTGGGAAGCTGCTCGGGTGGCGAGCTTGGTGAGAGGCTGGACTCCTCCATGTGGCACTTTTTAAGGTGCCCTGAGCCTATGCCCAGGTGACAAATGGTGCCTGCACAATGCCCTTCCTGCTGCAGTAGAACTTCCCCCCAGTGTGTCTTCTCACTGCCCGCTCCTCTGCCGCATCAATGGCGGCTGCAGCTAATTCTTTGCCGCTTTTTTTCCTGCTCCCATTCTCATTTGGCTTCATTTGCTGATATTGTTAAAGCAAAATTTGATGGTTAGCACGTGTCATAACATCACCATGTTCACTGTATGTTCCCCATTTGACTGGGACCACCTGTATAATGAAGGAAAAAGAAATAGCTCTAAAGCAGCAAAGCACTCAAAAAAAGGAAGATAATGGTATAAAAAAGTATCATGATGGGGGGGGGGGGCGGGAAGTAGATATTTTTAGTATTAAAGAACTATTTGGAAAATACATTCCCAACTTCCAGTCCAAAATCAACATTATGAATGAACCCAGGATTCCCAAATGAGAAACAAGAACAGCTCTAGAAGGTATAGCTATGAGCAATATAATGTTTACTATACTGAGTAGAAACAAAAGAAATTAGACATTTTCCTTGGTGATACCCAACCATGATGGGCAAGGAATGGAGGAGGCCTCATACCTTCTCTGGAAATAACAATACGTAGCTTGCTATGGAAGTCCATTTCAGAGACTGACCCACTTAAACCATAATATCCAAACTATAGTTTGTTCATCAGTACTGCATCTTAGGCTTCAGCATGTTCCCTTCTTTCCTCCTACGCTTACCAATTCTCCTAAGTTCCTGCTATGAAATTAATCATGGTTTGCTGTTACATCAATACTTAGCAAACTAGTTATTGTAAGCCATAGATTATTTCCAAGCTAGGGCAGTGAGCCATAACAATCCAAACAGTCCACTGAGAACCTTTCTCCTGTACTGGACCAACCAAATGTCAGACAATAGCAAGATGGAAATAGAATCATAGAATCATAGAGTAAGAAGGGACCTCATGGGTCATCTAGTCTAACCCCCTGCGCTATGCAGGACACTCACAACCCTATTATTCATACACTGTATCCTGCCACCCCTTAAGCCTTTACAGAATCAGCCTCTCTGTCAGATGGCTATCCAGCCTTTGTTTAAAAATTTCCAAAGATGGAGAACCCACCACCTCCCGAGGAAGCCTGTTCCACTGAGAAACCACTCTAACTGTCAGGAACTTCTTCCTGATGTTTAGATGGAATTTCTTTTGAGTTAATTTCATCCCATTGGTTCTGGTCCATCCCTCCGGGGCAAGAGAGAACAACTCTGCTCCATCCTCTATATGGTAGCCTTTTAAATATTTGAAGATGGTTATCAAATCCCCTTTCAGTTGTATCCTCTCCAGTCTCAACAGACCAAGCTCCCCCAACCTTTCTTCATACGTCTTGGTCTCCAAACCCCTCACCATCTTTGTTGCCCTCCTCTGGACATGATCCAGTTTGTCTACATCCCTCTTTAGCTGGGGTGCCCAAAACCAAACACAGTACTCCAAGTGAAGCTAAACCAGAGCAGAGTAAAGTGGTACCATCACCTCCTGTCATCTGGACACAATACTCCATTTGATACAGCCCAAAATCCCATTCACCTTTTTAGGCACCGAGTCACACTGTTGACTCATATTCAATGTGTGGTCTACTAAGACTCCTAGATCCTTTTCTCACATGCTACTGCCAAGTCAAGTCTCCTCCATCCTATATGGGTGTGTTTGGTTTTTCCTACCTAAATGCAGAACTTTACACTTGTCCCTATTAAACTTCATTTTATTCAGTTTAGCCTACTCTCAAGCCTATCAAATACATTTGAGGAAGTAATAAAGAGTGAGGGGAAGAGAATGAATGGTAGACAGATGGCCATTCAGGGACTACATAACCATATTATTTTACAGTCTTTAAAATCTTTCCAAAATATTCATTTCTCACCTTATACTTTTCAGTATCTCCAATTTCAAGATAAGGAAATTCTGCCAGCAGTAGTTCTTCATTAAGCTTGTGTGGTTCATGTTTCTTTGCAGATGTTATTACTAGATCTGTAACTATCTGGCCAACCCAGTTGGTACCTAGAAAAACAAAATGAAGGTAAAAACTGGAAATGGAACATTGTTGAGCTGAAAACTTATATAAGGTACTTCGACAACCTGCCTATTTGTGACAAGGGGATCAGTATAGTTCAAGAAATTCTGGCTTCAAGTCTTCATGTTTCCTATCAGATTCTTCAGTTGCAAAACAAAGAAACAGGAACATTTTAACTCTTCAATATATTTGTAATGTTCACTACCAGAAAATTTATAAAAAGAGTATTATATAGGATAGCTCAGAGTAGTAGCTTATCATTCCTTTAAACTTAAAAAAATGATTCCAAGCTCCAGGATTTGAAGAGTAAAATTACATAGGCAATAAACTTTGAATATGATACTATTCTGTGATTAAATCAACATTACATTCCCATTGGAGCAGAGTTTAAACTAACAAGTTCCTTCACAGATTTTTGGCTAGTGGGTGAGTAAATTACAAAAGACTGAAACAACTTTTTGTGTGTTCGATCCGAAACTTTTCAAAGGGGCATAAGGGAGGAGGCAGTCCTACAGGCACAAAGATCCCAGACTGTTTAGAGCAGGGGTAGTCAAACTGCGGCCCTCCAGATGTCCATGGACTACAATTCCCAGGAGCCCCCTGCCAGCAAATGCTGGCAGGGGGCTCGTGGGAATTGTAGTCCATGGACATCTGGAGGGCCGCAGTTTGACTACCCCTGGTTTAGAGCCTTAAAAGTCAACAGCAGCACCTTGAACCTGATTTGGTCCTCATACTTATATATTAACTTTACTTATATATTAATTAATATACACCTCAGTATAATTAATCTTCTGCAAAGTATCCATGATGGTTTGGGGATCAGTATGCAAAACACAGCCCCTTTTCTGTTTTCTGGAAGTGTGGAATGACCTGAGAAAGGGGGCAAGTGTTCAATCATTCTTCTCCTGATTATACTGGGGACTGAGCACCTTGTTTTTAAGCCAACCCCAAAAAATGTTTTTTGGGGGGGCGGGGGGCTCCAGGGACCATTTGCAACCTTCTCAAAACTCAGGCAGGCAAAAACAGCCCTGTTTCTGTTTTCTGGAGGTGGGAACTGAGCTGGGGAAAAGGGGGGGGGGAGATCGGGCAGCCTCCTCCCAATTATACAGGTGTCTGGGCACCTTATTTTTAAGCCAACCATTAACACAAAATATCTTTTTGGGCTCCAGGGACCATGTTCAGCATCTCCAAAATCCACCCAGACAGAAATAAAGTCTCAAAGAACAGGAATCCCAAAAAGGAGGTGAATGCTGAATCGTTTCTCCACAACAACACAGCAGTGTTGATTTTTATTAAAAATGCATCTGTGTTGTGGCATTACTGCATAGCAACTCATAAGTGCCTTAAAAAAATAATTTGGAGGCTGCAGGGAGGAGAAAGTTTCAGTCCACAAGAGAAAACTGCTGTGCTGTGATTGGTGGCTTGCTATGATTGACAAGCCAAGGAGTGAAGGGAGAAGTTTGGCTTGTTTTCCTTTGCAGCTTCATCATCATCATCATCATCATCATCATCAGAAGAAAAGGAAGAAGAAGAAGAAGAAGAAGAAGAAGAAGAAGAAGAAGAAGAAGAAGAAGAAGAAGAAGAAGAGTTGGTTCTTATATGCTGCTTTTCCCTACCCGAAGGAGGCTCAAAGCAGCTTACAGTTGCCTTCCCATTCCTTTCCTTTTTGCCTCAGGAGGCAAAAAGCCGTGACAGAGCAGAGGGAAACGCAAGAGGAGCTCCCCGTGAGGAGGGCTGCAAACCATTCCATGTTTGCAAGCAGGATATTGTACAAATAAGAGGCAACCAAAGATAAATTATTTAGATGGATGGATGTTATAAATAAGAACTGAAAAAGCTCCTTTTTGTACCCCAGTTTTTACTACCTGTTGGAGTCTGAAAGCAGCTTACCCTTCCTCTTCCCATAATATACACTCTCACTGATTATACATGGGGGATGGGGTGGGCCAGCACTCACATGGCAGTGGGGTAAATTCCTGCTTGAACACAATGTTAACTATTGCTAAGCTCCCTCCTGGCCCTGGCCCACTTTAGGGCCTCCAATGCCCTCACCAAGGGAACACTGATTTTTTTTGCATATCCATTTTTGCCGCAGTCACCATTGGTGACCATACCGGGCCAGGCCCATGCATATGCACCTACAGTTTCCCAGCAGGAACAGAAAATGCCCCCTTAGGTTTTGCAGCATCATAGAGCCAAAGGGGGTGGGTTTTTGCCTTTCACTAAGGTAGAATTGTGTTGTCATACAATCAAATCCTCATGGAAGTAAATCTACCCACCCACGTTGCGGCAAAGAATTGAAGAATCTTTCCACTATGGAGTTGTGCATACACACACACAACTCCAGAGTGGACTGTGTGTGCCAGGGGGAATTATCCCCTATGCATACATGGGAAGCAGTGGAGTATGCTGCTTTGCAGCAAGAAACAGGTGGCAGCCCAGCACAGCAGCCACCATGCATAATCAGTCTCTGTGAGACAGATCAGGCTGAAAGAGCTCTGAGAATTGTGGTTCAAGGTCACCCAACTGGCTGCATGTGGAGGAGTGGGGAAATCAAACCTAGTTTTCTGGACTAGAAGTCATTGCTCTTAACCGCTACACCAAGTTTTTCATCTTTCCTAGAAATATGTTATTTTTAATAGAGGGAGGGTACGGGGAGATGGTTATTCTTGTTTATTTTTTATGTATTTTAATTTTTAAAATCTCAAAATAAAAAAGTAGGTTTGGAAGGCGTTGAATTTACCTGAGGTTTCTATATGACCAAAAATGTGCTAATTTTTAAGTGCTTTCTTTGTAACACTAGAGGCTTCATTTTCCAGACATTTTTTAAAATACAAATTTGACTAGCTTAAACGTTAGCCTATTTGTGTCATATCAACTGCAGACTTTGGACTTTCATCACTGTCACTTAAACTCTGACTTGTTAAAAACCCTTGTATCATGTTTTGTAATAATGATATACATGTGTTGAACAAATTCTAAAGTGATTTGTTCTCTGTTTGTTCTAATACATGTACCACAGCCCCACTGAGCAACTTCCCACCTACCATCCCCAAATGTCCAGGAATTTCACAAGCCAGAATTGTCCACCCTGGTCTAGACAGATCTAACGGAGCTCATATGTCAACATACATACTTATATCTCATCAGTCTGTATAAACAGTACATAGGGTTGAACTGAATAATCTTTCCAGTTTCTCTGTCCTGTTCACAGATTGCAACAGCAATATATCTCTCTTTTTGACAGTGTTTTAGGAAGAACAAAGTTTTCCCATATTGAGGGAAGGAATTTGCTCCTTGGTTATCTCAATTTAGCTTTTATTCAAGTGACCCATTTTCCTCCCAAATAGGCATAGCTGTAAAGGGAGCAGAGAGAGATCCAAAAGAACAGAAAGAACTGGATACCATGGGAAGCTCTGCAAGATTTAGTACCATAATGAAGATTCTCTTCATTAAATCGGAATAAAGGAGAACTGGATAGCAGTGCAGAGAGAAATTCTGGAATAGAGCAGGGGAAGCCCTCTGATCCCTATATCTGGATGCCTTTAATGCATCCCAGCTAAAGCCTTCCCATTTATATATAGCTTAGTGCTTTATGAAGTGTCATTCTAAGCAGAGTTACAGCCTTCGGTGTTCATTGAGAACATTAACACAAAAATTCAGTTACAGAGAATGGCTATGTGGGATAAGTAACAAAGGAAGTGAGAACAATACATTTCCCCACCTTTAGTAACTGCAGCACTAATTTCAAGTATGTGCTGTTGAGAGTTATGCTGGTAGTTCCCCCCCCCAAGCTGTCATCAGTTTCTATTGCATATATCCAGAATTACTGAAGCCATTATTTAAAAGCCCTTCTAACTGATTCCTACTAGCCAATTAAATTCAAGCCTAACTCCTTGTGCTAATTTGTTTTATATCAAACAGATCATACTCACCAGATTTACAGTATCCAGCCAACATGACATCATCACTCCTTGCTTCAAAGGACTCAAGAGCCTTGAAGACCCCTAGATTGCAAAGAGCCGTTGGGTACACGACCCCATCATAAGTGAACAGCATCTCCTCTCGGGTCATCTTTTCCCCCTCTTCCATTGCCTTTTCCAGGATCTCAATAAACTTCTTTCTAACAGGAGCCATTTTATCTTTTCTTTTGCCTGCTGCTTCCTCGTCTGCTGGCTGAGTGAAGAAAGCTGGAGCTCTAATCTGCCTTATGGAGTCTTTCTGTAACTTGATGAGTTCCTGTTAAATGGAAATACAGATCTTTGAAGCATAGTTTTGTCCAAACCCATGAAACCTTTGACCTGCCTCCACGTCTGTTCCTCCTTCCACTCCCTCATCCCCTTAGGGACCAAATATTTGGACCTCCTATAGTCCTTGGATATTTTTCTTGTGTGTGAAACAGCTGCATGTTTTGCAATATGTTAGCTTAAAAAAAACAAAACAAAAACGTCAGTTCAAAGTATAATTTCAACCAGACTGTGGTAAGAGTTCCAGATTCTGCAATAGTATTATTTGGGTGTCTATCCAAAGAACCTTTTATCCAGAATGACAAATAATTTTGCTGTCTGTATCAAATAGTCAAAGGAGGGGGGAGGTGTCAGCCCCTCACACACACACACACACACACACACACACACACACACACACACACACCTTATTTGTTCAGGGAATCTGCATCAGAACTAGAGGGGGACTGCTAGGAAGAAGCCCTTGCTTGCCAACTCAGACTAGTTAATTCCAATTTCTTGGCAGATGAAACTCCCACACTAAAATCCCCTGTGTCTATTGCAGCAACATAAGTTGCCTGCCATGGGTAAATGCTCCACTCCACACTTATTCTTCCTCTCCCCTCCCCTTCCCCTTTCTCCTTTAGTTCTATGTTTCTCAAAAATAGGTAGTCCTGGTTTCTCTCTCTTTCTCATACCACTTTTTCTTCCCTTCTTAATTTTGTGTTCCCTGTTCCTTCTGTGCATTGGTCTCATTTGTTTACCATCTACTGTCATTCCTCTCAGTAACAATTGTTCTTTTCCCCATACCATCAGCCAGTCCAGAAACTTTTGGAGGCAATGTGCTGTCTTAGAATCCTGAGATGCACTCTGCACAAATTTTGATCTCCAAGGTTTGCAAACCTACCCACTTACATGAATGTTATTCTCCATTTGTATTGTGTGTGTGTGGGGGGGGCTGTTCTTTTTTTACAAGAATTAGAAGTAACCATAAGGGTGATGTGCTTGCAAGCCCTCTGCCAGAAATATCCATATGACATCAGACCAACACATACTGACCTAACCCAATCCAGATGCCATCTATACCACAAGCACAAAGCAAGAACTGAAAGTGCACAACTGAAGCAGGTAAACCCATCTATAGGCTACATGTACAGCCATGATATTAAGGATTTAAGCATGTTCTAAAAGGCCAATGTTATATAGCAATTATATTGCCAGATGAAGATTTGGGAGATATCAGGTTTGAATCCCCACTCTGCCATACAAACTTGCTGAATGACCTTGGGCCAGCCCCATTCTCAGTCTAACCTACTTCAAATGAATGTTGTGAAAGAGAAGATAATTGTGTCAATTAAATGATGAGCTATAAGAATGACATTATAAGTTGCTTTGGGTCCCCACTGAAAAGTAAAGTTGGATATAAATACCTAAGTATATTTTTAATTGACAAGTTTTACAGATGGGAAACACTGAGGCTGGAAACCTTTAGTCTGAAGGACAATTACTGAACAGTCCACACTGTTTCTTTTTTTTTGTTAGTTTCATGCACTCTTTTTTTAAATATGAAAATAGTGTTTATGTAGGATACCATTCCAGCTTACTTATTTAGAAGCCAGCAGATTTCCTCCTGTTGCTACTTCATACCTGACCCCTAGCCCAAAGGAATCCCAGAATCTCCGATCCACCCTGACTCAACCTCGCCCAAGCTGAGGATGCCCAGGTGTCTGACTCACCCATGCAAGGAAGGCCAGGAGAGAGTGATGGCTAGGGTCCAGGCAGATCCCTCTGACACAGCTGAGAATAAGTCTGGGACCCAGGCACCGTCAGAGAGCAGTGTGGTCAGAAGGCATAGCTGGGCCCAGACATAGGGAGGGCCAGGATGGGAGAGGCTAAAGAGGCAGCACTGAACAATGAGGAGGAGGAGCAGAGCAGAGCAGGGAGACAGGCAGCAAGGGGAAGAGGAAGGACTGACTGAGCAACAGTGGGAAGAGAGAGGAGCACAGCCATTCTCAGGAACAAAGAGGACTTGATGTGGAAATCCCTTTTCCTTCCCAATTCTGAAGCTGTTAGGCCAGTCCAGAGATGTAGATCTCAGTTATCCCTGGGGGAAGGCACAGGGCTGAACTTCACCCAGGCCCATACTTAGTTATTTATATTAAATTATTTCAATATGAAATCATTCATATTTCAGAAAACTTCATGTTATCAACATTTTTTTCTATATATTTTTATTTTCATAAAGATAGAAATATAGAATACAATATAAGTTATTAGTACAGAGAATAGTAAAATATAGTCTTCGTTTGAAAATAGAAGACCCCACATTAACTACACAATGGTATGAACTTTTGCCCAAAGCTTATAAACTTATTCACGTTTCCACCACGTTTAAGAAGAGAAGCCTACTTTGTTACCACCTTTCCAACATTTGTTTACATCGTTTTAACAATTTTAACGGTCATTTTTGGTGTCCCATAACACCTATAAAACAATTTATACTTTACACAGTCTAAGAGCCATCCACATTTCCACCACATTTAGGAAAAGAGGCCTACTTAGTTGTACAGAAGAAAAATAGAAAAGATTTCAAACATTGCTTCTCCTTTCCCTTCCCCAGTCTTCTATAAAAAAGAGATAGTATAAGTTGTTAATATAAAAAATGGTAAAATAAAGTCTTCATTGGTTACATTTGCACCTCCTCCATTAGGTGCCTCCTTTTAGTTATGCTTTAAGTTTGGTCTGGGAGTCACTGCAGAGATATATTTAATAATACAGATTCAGCTTGCATAGGAAATCAAAGACCCCGCACTAACTACATAATGGTATAAACTTAGAAGAAACAGTAAAATATAGTCTTCATCTGTTCTACTTAAACCCACTTCATTAGGTATCTTCTTTTAGTTAAGCTTTAATTTTAGGCTGGAAGGCACTGCGGAGATATATTTAATAATACAGATTCAACTTAGAAGATCTTAGACCCCACGTTAACTGCTTTGACACAGTCTGAGAGCCACCCTGACAGATATTTCCAGATTTAAATTAAATGCTTAACATTAAACATTTCTTGTAGAACAATATGAGCTTTGGCCCTGTATCAATACCCTAATAAAAAAGAAAAGAAAGAAGGGAAAAAGCCCCACTTTTTCGTGACATTGCCTTAAAAATGTACAAGAGAATTACAAGAGGATTTCAGTCATTGCTTCTCCTTTCCCTTAATACAGATTCAGCTTACATAGGAAATCTGAGTCCCCATGTTGACTACACAATGGTATAGACTTTTGCCCCAAACTTATAAGCTTTTTCACATTTTCGCCATATATAGGAAAAAAGCCTACTTTATTACCACATTTAACATAGTTTTTAGTAATTTTTACAGTCACTTTTATGAGCCTCTTGTGGCGCAGAGTGGTAAGGCAGCCGTCTGAAAGCTTTGCCCATAAGGCTGGGAGTTCAATCCCAGCAGCCGGCTCAAGGTTGACTCAGCCTTCCATCCTTCCGAGGTCGGTAAAATGAGTACCCAGCTTGCTGGGGGGTAAACGGTCATGACTGGGGAAGGCACTGGCAAACCACCCCGTATTGAGTCTGCCATGAAAACGCTAGAGGGCGTCACCCCAAGGGTCAGACATGACTCGGTGCTTGCACAGGGGATACCTTTACCTTTACCTTTACAGTCACTTTTAGTGTCACATGCATCTATAAAACAATTTATACTTGACACAATCTAAGAGCCATCCTGACAGGTATATTTTCAGATTTGAGTTAAATGCTTAACATTAAACATTTTCTACAGACCAGTATGGGCTTTGGCCCTATGGCAATACACTAATAAGGAATAAAGGAGGGAAAACCCCGTTTTATATTTCTGGCACTAACAATTATATTGCCTATGTGCCTACAGAAGAAAAGAAAAAAGAGAGAAAGAATTTCAACCCCTGCTTCTCCTTTCTCTTCCCCGGTCTTCTTAAGGGGGTCTCATATTGAGGCTTGCTACATCTTGTTGTTCCCGTAGACTTATGTTCTGTCCAGTTGACCTTTGGCATAGAAAGTGCAGTTGTACTCTTTCCCGCAGAGTATGCATCGATGAATCTTGAGGCAGTTGCACCTCCTGGACTCCAATATCAATACAATTTTTTTCCTGAAAAGCTCCTTTAAATTGATTACTTTCACAGAAGATCCATATATCTTTTGATTGGTTCTTGTGTACTGTTGCTTTGAAATGGCTGTATGTCTTTTTAAGAAGGGTGTCCTTATCTAGGCTGCAAGATCCGACATCCCCTTTTCCATCTCCAAAATTTCAAATTTCTCTTCTGCTGATGGTTTTCCACCTTGTTTAGAGCTATCATCAGCCACTGTTATTGATCCATCATTCCTGTTAAAAACTTCTTCCTTGCCGTCTTGGATCTCCTTGAAAATATTCTTAAGCAATCCTTCTGTGAATGCTTTCAAATCTTGGGTTTGTTTCTCTATTAGATGAGCCATTCTTTTTAACATGGACATGTTTTAGGCTTGAAAGTCAGCCTCAGATAATTTTGCAAATGGCCAGTAGAGGTCCTCTGTTTTGTCCTCTGACGTTCCTGGCACTGGCATGTGACGTATTGAAGTCAGTAAAGCAGATATTCTCGTACTGGAGCAGAATTCTCGTGAGATCTTCCCATTCACGGCTCTTATCTCTTATCTCTGAGAACCAAAACAATTGCAGTAAAAGCTATTGCCAATTAATTTGAGTTGATTTAAGTCCTTCTTCTGCTTAGGAAAGAGAATTAGCCTGCCTCATAATGAGGTGGCTTCGGGCAGAGCAGAGAGGGGGGGAAAAGAGAGCTTTAATGCAGGAAGAGAGACGAAAAAACCCAAAAAATACTTGCTGTAATTGATGGTTTGGAATTCAGCAGATGTCCTCCCCTCAGTTCACAGTGTTCATCTGCAGTAAATCGTAGTGGAGGGTAAGAGCAGATTCTTTAAGAAAGAGAGAGAAAAAAGTCCAAGATAGAATATGGCGGTCGTCCTCTTGACCTGAAACGCTGACAGCCTGTAATCCAGGGAGATATACTCCCTAAAGGATTGGAGATGGCCCCAAGAGTTCCCTAGAACTTCCTGGGTAGAAAGGTGAGGTGGGGTTTGCATACCCCTCCTCTTTTCTGCCAATTGCTTCCACAATTGGCCCCTGTCAGGCTTCAGTGATTGTACTGCAATCCTCTCAGGATGACATCTTGGCCGAACAACCATGTTATCAACAATTAATCACATGGCCTTTAAAAAAACCCACCTGTAATAGACAATCTCAGTCAAAGAAAAAGGATTCTATAAGAGGAGAAAGATGTTATGTTCCTTCACTGGAACAATTCTAGTCAATATTTCATCCTTCCATGAAAGGCAATACTTCCTGCCTCTAACAATTTAAGCTGACTGTGTGACTGGCCCAAGGTTACAGGGTGCTTTGTAGCTAAATGGGTGCTCTTTAGAGGAATTTTTGCAGAGTGCTATACAAAACAGCTGACAAGGACAGTTCAGCCTTTCGGCAGGTGCTGTCTCTCCTCCCCCCCCCCCTCCCACTTCTCAGGAAGTGGAGATGCTATTTGCTGCCTGGGAAGGAGAGCATGTGCACCAAAAAAACAAACAAACCCTGAACATTCTCAGATTCAGCTGAATCATTGCAGCAAAATCCAAAAAGTGAAGGATGCTTTGGGTGCTTTGGATTTGGCCCAAATTGGTTTGGGTCAAATCTAAATTGGTCGGATTTTTTTGGTGTGCACGTACCTAATTTGAGCCCCAGACCTTTGCTCCCCCCCCCCCCGTACCATCAATTCCATTTCTTTTTCTTTAACTTTCTTTAACTTACAGTTTACTGTCTGTTTCAACAATCCACAGATTGGGGGCTTTAAGCAGAACTTCCAAAGATTCCAAGAAATAAATAAAGTAATTCAGTGGAGGGGTGCTCTTTTGTGGTGAGTAATTGCCCCAAAGTCCGGGAGAAAGAAAAGCAGCAGATCAGCAATAATTAAAGGAGCCAGCACAAAAGTATTTCAAAGAAATAAAGTCCAGGAATTCAGGGTAAGCCCAGGATGAGGATTTATGGATTTCTTGGACCTGACTGAGTGAGAGGACTCCAGAAAGGCAACTAGATTGCATCCAGTAAGGGTGGAGGCGGAAGGTCAGCCAAAGGTAATCAATTCCCCTGGCTGCTTGATAGTAATCAGATTTTGCACTCAACGAGACTTGCATTTTCTAATGAAATTATCTTGATGGACCAGAGTGAGTGCCCCTGTGGCAATGGATAGACATGCAGATGTCCCATCAATTCATCACTCTCCCGCCCAAGGTTTTGAGCACTGTTTGGTGTGCCTTGACCTCATCTTCTCCAGATCAAAGCATTGCTAGCTCCTAAAATGGCTGCCAGGGCAAATTTAGCCCTGGTGGACAACACACACCTAGGTAGGAAGAGGGTCCTTGGTAACCCTCCCCCAAATGCATAACTAAAGATAATATAGAGATGGGACCATTCTTCCTCTAAAGCTTGCCCACCAGGACACAGTAATAATGCAATAATTAGAATCCCATCTGTGAAGACAAGCCATCATTCTCACAACCCATTTCTTATCATGAAATAGTTTCAGAGGGTAACCATATTGGTCTGCAGTAGAACAGCAACACAATCTCCAGTGTAAGTGCAGCTAGATTCAGGTCCATTAGCACCCTGGAGTCCAACAAGTTTCTCAGGGTATAAAATTTCGAGAGTTTGTCAGATACCAACGAAGGAAACTTTAACTCTCAAAAGTTTATACCTCCCAAATCTTATTGGTCTCTAAGTTGCTAATGAATTTGAAGCTAGCTGTACTTACATGGGAGTTTGTGTTGCATGCTCCAGCCACTGAGGCCTCTGGATTTTTCAGTGGGTTGATCTTTCCCTTCCTCAGTCCATGCTCTTTCTCTCTGTATATAGTTTCTTCACATACAGTATTATCCACTGAATGTCCCCTTCTCATTTCTACAAAAACAAACATGAAAACCCAGCCCTGTACCTCTTAGAATTTTGTTGACTTGCTAAGAAGTTAAACTGGACTGACTGGACTTGAGAAGCTGACAACCTGAGCAACTTTATGATGCTATCTGGCAATCTGGGGGAGAGGAGAATTTTCCCTGATATGAAATCCTGGAGGGCCTAACAGCTCAGAAGGGGCACGGCCCCCATCAGGAAATCCTGGGGAAGCTGAGCTCCTCTGCACCCCCACCCTAGTATATGCTCCTGGGCAAGATGTTCTCTTTGGTGGCAGGACAATGGAAGTCTGGTGTGGGGGAGCCTCAGCGAAGGTTTCCTTGATTCTATAGAAAAACAGTGGCTGCATAACTTCTTTGCTTTTATCAGCTCTTTTTGTATCTCTCCGAAATATGAAAAGAGTGATTTGCTGAGTAAGAAACTCTCTGAATGTCACCTAAATTGAATAAATGACCTATATCTTAACAGCTGGAAATACATTTTGCTGTCAGTTTCTTTTGTATCTTAGAAACTATGTAAAGCAGACTTTCTTAACCAGGTTTCTATGAAACCCTGGGGTTTCTTGATGGCTCTGGAAAAGTTTCCTAAACGGAACACCCAGCTGTTAAGATATCGGTCATTTATTATTTATTATTATTTATTTATTATTTAAATTTATTGACTGCCATTTCCAGACCAAGCTAGCTTGTGGCGGGTTGCAATAAAACATTGATAAAATTACAGAAATTTCCAGGCAGCATAACCCCTAGTACTTACACACCTCTCACCAGTCCACCCCCCCTACACCTCCCACTCACATGCATTGGGAGGGGGGTACTTCCTGTCTTAGATGCTCAGGACATCCTGAGGAGGAATACTTGATCTTCCACAACTTGGCCTATATATATATATATATATATGGTCATTGTCAACCCACCGGTCCCTCCCAAAGTAGCCAATTATGGGCCTGGAGGCGTAGGGAGGGGAAGGGCCCCAGGTGGGTGGGTACAAAGCTCTGCTTCCTCACTATATTCTACATGGCTTTGCCACTTCTGGGGTTTCTTGAAGCCTGATAATGTTTCAGGGGGTTCTCAACAGTAAAATGTAGAGAAAGGCTGGTGTAAAGTGTACTGTCTCTGAAATGTCATCCAATTTGGACAGAAAATAATGGAGTTGTAGCCAGAAATATATTTTCCATTGAATGGAAATGGAAAAAAATATTAGACATGCAATGACAAGCATAATGAAAACAAATGAAACTTCTGAAAGAAATGTACAAACAGAAGAACAATTGCATTCCAAGCTGACTTGAACAGCCCAGGCTAGCCTAATCTTGACAGTTCCCATAAGTATTTTGATAGGTGCCCACCAAGGAATACCTAAGTCAGCTGTGACCTGAAGGCACATGGCATTTCAAGTTCCATTCCTGCCCACAGTCATGCCCTTTGACTGATAAACCCTAGCCTAGAAACCTCCCTGGAGGGATAGCTGTGTTTATCAAGCACTGAAAACTTATTTTCAAGATGTACTCCAAATTCCAAGGCTTGGTAAACCTGCCTCCCATCTCAAATAATCTGGCTTCTTAACAGGGAACTAACACAAGATTTCCTTGTCCTTTTACAGCACTTATGCAAGTACATTGTATTCCTCCTACTCAGTTTTTCTTGACAGACACACAGCTAAAACTAATCAGTGGTTTGGCCACTGTTAGGAAAATAGGCATCCAACTGCCCTGAGTCTAAAGTTTTATCTGTAGGTTTTGAGTTGGAACTGTACATTTTTTAAATTGGAATTTATCATTGATAAATTCTCAGATTAGGGCTGTCTTGCTCTCTCTCAGTCTCATTAAATGGGAGCACATTACAAGTTGTGGACTCATAGAAATACACTAAAAACTTTCTCATCATGGATTTTCAACATCATGCTCACACATAAACCCACTAGATTGATTAGGGCTGATTCTGCACTTACTAATTCAAGACCTCGGCCTTGTTTGACCTCCATAATAACTGCTGGTCACTGCAGAAATCGGGTCTAGCAGGGTTCTTCTTTTGTTCTCCTTAGTTACCATGGTGACTAACCATTGATAGATTCATCCCCCCAAAAGCCAGGAAATAAATTAGAACAAATTGAAGGCAGTGGAAATAAAGGAAGACCTAACATTAGATAGATTGACTCAAATGCAGAAAATCAAGCTGTGGAAGCCAGTTTGATGTTTGTTTTCGTCTTAGTAATTTTCCATTCCTAAATCTGCCACTGCTCCAAATCCCTTTGGTAAACCCAGATGTTTGCTTTGTGTATTAAGCAAAGAAAAGTATTCCTTAATTATAAGAAGTTTCAGTTACTTCCTTTTTAAATATGAATGGAATATAGGAATTACCATCCAGGGGAGTTTTATTCCCACATCTTCCTCTACTTATGCTACTTGAATTCCATTTTTGAGAACAAATCTGCATATTTACTCATGGTAGTTTTTGAAATATTGAGGCTTATATCCACTCCAGGGGGATAGGTAGGGTCACCACGAATCAATCATGCATGCTGCAGAGAGAAAATTTAAAGTGTCCAAAATCAAAATGGAAATCAGTATACACTGCAGGGATTTAGTCGATCTGGGAGTAGGTAAAAAGCTCCGTGCAGACTACATCTAGGTTTGCAGATGAGTGATTCATGGGGGGGGGGGGAAGAATTCCTATCAAATGAGTGCTTTGGATGGCATGTATGTATGTATGTATGTATGTATGTATGTATGTATGTATGTATGAATGTATGTGATTTTTAGGCCGCCACTCTCCAAGTGGTCTTGGGATGCCTTGCATAAAACCAATCAGATCCCACCCCCAATGCTCACTAACAAGTGTCCTCCAGCCCTACCTGCCACTTCATCAATTGTGGCCATGGTAAGTTGCAGCCACTTTTTAACATTGTAATAATAAATAAACATAACATACCTCAGTCTACAGATAGATTTTAACAAAAACTTAAAGGGTATCATTTTGGCTTGAGCTCAAATGTTGGGGTCATTCTAGAATGACCCCTAACATTTGAGCTCAAGCCACAGTGATACCCTGTAAGTTTTTGTTAAAAGCTATCTCCAGACTGAGGTATGTTATGATTATTTATTATTACGGGTCTAGCAGGGTTCTTCTTTTGTTCTCTTTAGTTACCATGGTGACTAACCACTGATAGATTCATCCCCCCAAAAGCCAGGAAATAAACTAGAACAAATTGAAGGCAGTGGAAATAAAGGAAGACCTAACATTAGATAGATTGACTCAAATGCAGAAAATCAAGCTGTGGAAGCCAGTTTGACGTTTGTTTTCGTCTTAGTAATTTTCCATTCCTAAATCTGCCACTGCTCCAAATCCCTTTGGTAAACCCAGATGTTTGCTTTGTGTATTAAGCAAAGAAAAGTATTCCTTAATTATAAGAAGTTTCAGTTACTTCCTTTTTAAATGTGAATGGAATATAGGAATTACCATCCAGGGGAGTTTTATTCCCACATCTTCCTCTACTTATGCTACTTGAATTCCATTTTTGAGAACAAATCTTGCACTTTTGTGACTTTTTGAAATGTGTGTATTATGAAATGTTGGATAATTTTCTCTGACTTTTTCACATATCATATGATCCTTTGACAATTCACAGAGTATATTGTATTTGAGAAGAGTTTGTAGAGTTTGTATATTGTGATTAGAATTGTTTGTATAATTTTTCAATTTGCATAATATTTTTTGTATTTGAGGGATTTTTGTGGTTCATTTATTTATCCTTGATGTGATATGAAAGCAGGTCCTTTTGAGTGATTTTCATATATTCCCCCAGCTGTGTGAGAGCCACATACCCACAAACAGGTTTTACTTGGCCAAAAGAACATTTAAGTGCATGCACAAATATTGATTGTTGCTTTGGCTTTGCACCAGGAGGTTGTATGTGTGCTTTACTAGGTAATCTAGCTTGTTCCTCTGCAGCAATTCTTGAGTCTCTCTGAGTGGGGGGGGGGGAAGCTCAGTGCTGAAAAGCGCAAAGTAAATATGTTCACGCCCATTTGAACTATATTATGGTAGGTAATATTTAGCAAGTATTGATTGAATAGACTATGAAAATAATAGTGTATTTTGTCAGTGAAGCAGATTATGAGAAAGGATGAACACAAACTGAAAACAGCAAAATTCATAACGAATTTTCCTCTGTTTGTAGTTTGTGAACCGAAGTTGATGACAGATATACACGAACTTCCTCAAAGTAGTTCATGGCAGTTCATGGACAGAACCGTTCCCTATGAAAGCTGCCGTCTGCTTTTTATTCCCCATGGAAGTTGCTTAGTGTTTCCTGCAAAAGCTACAGACAGTTGTGGACAAAACCCTATTTCTACAAACCAAACCAGTTTGTGAAGTTCTTGATGTGGTAACTTCTTGATGTGAAGTTCTTGGAGTGCTAGAGATACCAAATTCACAGATCTCCAGCTGACTACCTGCCCTCCAGATTTAGTGAGGATTGGATTTATGAGGTTTGAGTTACAGTTCCCCCAAGATGCTCCATCCTCCATTGTTCTTAAGTGGGAGGGGGCATCAAAAAAGCAAAAGCCCAGCAGAACAAAAACAGAATCAAAGTTCCTGAATAGCTTGGCAGTAGAAACTGAAGGTAACAGCCATTTTTGCTAACTCAGGAGAAATAGGGCAATGTCTCCCGAGACCATCTGAGACCCAAACCAGCATGCAATTACATCTATAGATGCTGTAACTCCAAACCCTGAGACATATGTATGCTTGCTTGCTTGCTTGATTGATTATTTATTACGGTCATTGACCAGCATCAAAGTATCTACAGACCACATACATTATTACAGCGTTTTAACAGGACATTCGGCATCAGGGAGTTAACAAAGGCACAAAACATTAATACAGCATTTTGACAGTCAGGTCATTCAGCATCAACAGTAACCAAATATTTCTGCACTCTGCTGGCAGTATAGCAAAACTTTGTCACCATGTAAGAAACAGAATTATCTTTATCTGCAAGCAAGATGTTAATTAGATGATCATCGGTTGATGTCATTTACTTGGATTTTAGTAAAGCTTTTGACAAGGTTCCCCATGATGTTCTGATGGATAAGTTGAAGGACTGCAATCTGGATTTTCAGATAGTTAGGTGGATAGGGAATTGGTTAGAGAACCGCACTCAAAGAGTTGTTGTCAATGGTGTTTCATCAGACTGGAGAGAGGTGAGTAGCGGGGTACCTCAGGGCTCGGTGCTCGGCCCGGTACTTTTTAACATATTTATTAATGATCTAGATGAGGGGGTGGAGGGACTACTCATCAAGTTTGCAGATGACACGAAATTGGGAGGACTGGCAAATACTCCAGAAGATAGAGACAGATCTCAACGAGATCTGAACACAATGGAAAAATGGGCAAATGAGAACAAAATGAAATTTAATAAAGATAAGTGTAAAGTTCTGCATCTGGGTCAGAAAAATGAAAAGCATGCCTACTGGATGGGGGATACGCTTCTAGGTAGCACTGTGTGTGAATGAGACCTTGGGGTACTTGTGGATTGTAAACTAAACATGAGCAGGCAGTGTGATGCAGCGGTAAAAAAGGCAAATGCCATTTTGGGCTGTATCAACAGAGGCATCACATCAAAATCACAAGATGTCATAGTCCCATTGTATACGGCACTGGTCAGACCACACCTGGAGTACTGTGTGCAGTTCTGGAGGCCTCACTTCAAGAAGGACGTAGATAAAATTGAAAGGGTACAGAGGAGAGCGACGAAGATGATCTGGGGCCAAGGGACCAAGCCCTATGAAGATAGGTTGAGGGACTTGGGAATGTTCAGCCTGGAGAAAAGGAGGTTGAGAGGGGACATGATAGCCCTCTTTAAGTATTTGAAAGGTTGTCACTTGGAGGAGGGCAGGATGCTGTTTCTGCTGGCTGCAGAGGAGAGGACACGCAGTAATGGGTTTAAACTTCAAGTACAACGATTTAGGCTAGATATCAGGAAAACGTTTTTCACAGTCAGAGTAGTTCAGCAGTGGAATAGGCTGCCTAAGGAGGTGGTGAGCTCCCCCTCACTGGAAGTCTTCAAGCAAAGGTTGGATACACACTTTTCTTGGATGCTTTATCATGCTTAGGGCTAATCCTGCGTTGAGCAGGGGGTTGGACTAGATGGCCTGTATGGCCCCTTCCAACTCTAGGATTCTATGATTCTATGATCATCTGTAAGTCCAGGTAACCTTGATAGCAAGGGCAAGATTAAACGGCTTCTGGCAACCTTATAAAAGTCACAATATAATATAATGTGGGCAATTGATTCAATTACACCTGAACTGCAAGGGCATAATCGGTCCTCTATAGGTCCTCTATATGAGACATATGTAGACATGGTAGCTTAAAGCACTGAAATGTAAGTACATTTGGTTGCTTGAAGCCCTGAGAAGTAGTTAGTATAGTGGCTTAAAGTTCTGAGAAGTAACTAACCATGATGGCTCAAAGCCATAAGATATAAGTAGACATGATGGCTCAAAGCCATGAGACGTGGTTAGACGTGTTAAGATCTAGGCCCTGACAGAGCTGTCAAAGTTCCACATGGCCTCTAAAATAGCATTCTTCAACTAGGCCTATGGTTGAGACCAGGGCAGGCTGATTTTTTATGGGCCTCCTTCCATCTCCTCCCTCTTGGCTCCCCCTATTGGATGTCATCTCCAGTCAGGGGAAGCTAGCAGAGGGCATCAAGGAGTGGGGAATATACTTTTAAAATTTTATTCTATTATTGTAATTGAATTTTATTGAATATATTTTATTCTTGTAAACCACCCTGAGCCCATAGGGGAAGGGGTGATATAGACATTTTTATGCTGATGATGCCCTAAGAAGTAAGTCAACATGTAAGTCTGAGCAGTAAGTAGATATGGTAAGTTGAAGCCCTGAATCCAAACCTAACACACAACACCCAAAGTGTGACCACATATTCATACACACACCCAGGCGGAAACACAAAGCCGGTACCTAAAGGAGAGAAGGGAAGGCAAGCACCCCCAGAATTTTGATGAGGGCTTCCCAAAGTGCCCTACCCCAATGCCAGCTGGGAGGGTATAATGTATGTGGAAACTCAGCCAAGGAACCCACATGAGTTCACTGCACACCCATCAATGGGTAGTCAGTCTGTGTTAAATTCAAGGCTTCTCAGCTGGCTCAGTCATATGTAGAATTTCTACATACCTCAAGACGGGGAAAAAAATGTCCTGTCTCTCTATCCAAGGCTTAAGCCACAATTGGATATTATTTACCTGGTGACATAATTTAACTCTATGTCATGTAAAGCTTCAGTTGCCAATTTCTATTTATTAACAAGCAGAGGGCAATTTCTCCAGGCCTGTTGGCAACCTGGAGTTACAAGCTAGAGCAGTTTGGGTTAAATTCAGCCTATAGCGATGCATACATTCAGATACTTGAATAAAAATAACATGACACTCTACAGTAAATATTTGACAATTTACTATTAAAATATAGTTATTTTAAAAGGCTATAGTTTCATAGTAAATGTGTTACAAGAACTTTGCAGTATTCTATAAACTAGGTATAATTTATTATAGCATCTTGATTAAAGCAGATTTATCTGTTGTCTTCAGCAGGGTGAGTGGGTGTAAAAATCTGTCATTGACATAGTTATTGCTTTCAGTAAATCCGCATATTTGACCTTCCTGTCAGTCATAGTCTCTTGTTCCCAATACACTCTGGTGCCCCAGAGTCTATGGCATACAAAGGGTGAGGAATATTGCTAGCAGACGGGAAAGCAACCCACTGACTGCTTAACGAATCCTATCTCTCAATAGCAAAGTTAAGATCCTAAAGAACCCTGGGCTTGAGGGAAATCATGAACAATCTTCAACAACACTTTCTGGAATGAAGGAGGTGGCAAGGTTTTATCCCAAAAGGATGAGGACTCTATGAATATTATTTCATCACAATGTAGAGAGGAGATGGACAGGTATAGTCACCAGCCAAGGAGAATATTATCACTGGAATGAACAATTCATTATTAATCACATTCATCCTCAGGCATATACCCTATCTTATACTGGCAACACATCCTGTGGTGTAGTTCAATTGGGTAAACAACCTTCTTGAGACCTTATACTCTATTTTGATCACATGCAATGATTATTACAAAGCTGAGGAAGTCTCACAACGAAACTAGACATAACCTAATTTCTGGTGATGCCTTGAGATATACCACATTTATGACTGATCTCCACATGACAGAAATCAGCTGCAATGGAGAAAATGGCTGCTCTGGAAGGTGGGCTGTATGCCATTACACCTCACTGAATTCCTTCCTCTTCCCAAACCCCATCATCTCAAGTCTCTACCCCCACTCCCCCAATTCTCCAGGAATATTGCAACAAGTAGTTGACAACTCTAGGTATGGATAATTAGGATTAGAGGCAGTGGCTAACATTAAGATACCTGGTAGGGCTGGTGGTTTTTATTAAGGTCTCACCTTTCCTTTCTTCCATAACTGAAGCACTGGACTGAACCATTGTTCAGTTTGTTGGAATTCATATCTGACATTTCAAGAGGAAAGCAGGAGAAGCTGGGCTTAGTAACCCACTGCAACCACTTTTTTCATTAGATCTATCTTTGTTCATAGCATTAAGGAAGTTAAGGGTATGTCCTATTCTTTGTACTTCTTTGGGATAACTTTGTGAAACCATCTAAACTCAGGGATTCCCAACCCGGGGTCCATGGACCCCTGGGGTCCACAGGAGCTCTGAAGTAGCATGATATGAGGGGGGTCCAGGCTCCCCCACATGCAACCAGCTGGGTGACCTGGCTCGCCACGGCACTGATAAAACTGTTCTGACCGAGCAGTGATATCAGGGCTCTCTCAGCCTCACCCATCTCACAGGGTGTCTGTTGTAGGGAGAGGAAAGGGAAGGCGACTGTTAAGCCGCTTTGAGCCTCCTTCGGGTAGGGAAAAGCGGCATATAAGAACCAACTCTTCTTCTTCTTCTTCTATTTTCAGCTTGTACTCTTCTTTCTGGCCAACATGAGGCAGAGCCACCATAGCAGTAGTAAAGGCAGTAGGAGGGAGCAAAAGGAGGGCTAAGGGTCCAGGTAATGATGTCACTGCTAGGGATGTCACAGGGGTCGTAGCAAGCTGACATCGCTTCTGGGGCTCCTCAAAGTCTGAAAAATTAGTTCAGGGGGTCCTCCACAGTCAAAAGGTTGAAAAGGGCTGGCCTAACTGGTACATAATGCTGTATATAAAGCAAAGTCTGGATGTTACTGTCATGAGATTGTATTTCCACAGTTCTATTGTTGCCTTCAGGCCTTGCAATACACCCCATATTTTATTTTTTCTCCTAATTTAGTTCCCCCTAAACGTTCTTCAAATGTTGTATCCATTCCCTGGTTGTGATCTTCATTGAAAAGGTTCTTCCAGTCACTAACTCCACCTGCACAGACAGAGTATCTGTGTTACTATCCATTATATTCTCAATACATTTTGATCAATCATTCTACTGTCATTTCGGATGTTTCCTAATCCCAACACATTTTCATTACATATTGCAATAATTACTGCTTCAACAGCCATTTTTACAAAATAGAATCAGATGACTCAACAGTATTTTTCAAAGAATGAAAGGGAAAAGCAGCCACACTGTGATATTAAAAGAAATTACTAACAGAATAGGCCAGTTGTGGCTGCTAATTTAGTCCCAGCTACTGAAGAGCACTTCTAATGCTACCATAATGCCATTTCATCTCTCACTGCTTAGAACTAAAGACAACTTCCATGGACACTGGAGCTTCATATCCCAAACAGCTGCCATATTTGTTACAACAGAAGTAGTAGACCCACAGACCAAGGGGAATATGCAGTCACCTTGTAGCAGTATGGATCAGAATGCATGTCTGAACATCAGTAAGAATGGATGGTCTGAATTTTATCATATACAAACTGATGTACAAACTACACTACCCTGCATGAACACTGGCAGTTCATGGATCAGGGGATTTAGAAGGGGATAAATTAGTCTGGTATTGCTTAAAGTGTGATTATGGGGTTAATTCTGTGTTCATTTTTTTTTCAAACATAATGTAAAATTAATTTTTTAATTTGGAGCTCTTTGGAAAGTTACCTTTGCGGAAAAGAACTTTGCCAAATTCGCCATGGGTTTTTTGGGAATTTTCTTTCATAGCTTGGAAACTGCTTTTATCTACAACTTCTTGAATCTCTTGCTCAGTCAGGTTCAATTCAAAGAATTCACTTATTCGTTTCACCCCCGAAGCTCTATTCTAGAATGAAAAAAGTGTCTGTGAGTTTAGAAGATGCTTAATATCAGTATAACCCAGACAAACCTAGCACTCAACAATCTTTGGGACTTCTTCCAAAAGAAGAGCAGCAAATGTTTATACTCAGTCCAAATTCATGTATTATATATCTTGTACATTCAGAAATGTATAATGGAAGTCAATAGAGAAAGAAAGAAAATCACAAAATAAGTCCCAAAACACCACCACACACTGTAAATGTCAACCAACGAACGAAAAAGGGGACAGAGGAGACTTGCTGTCTTATGAGCACTCTAAAAATAAGAAATGTGATTCAAACCTTAATTTTAAAAGTTAAATAATAAGGAGAGATTTGGCAAAGAAGTATTCTATATTATTAACAATATGCTCCGGAGGCCGAGAGAAGGCCGGATCCCACCACCCCCACCCTCCCCAAACGAATGGGGCTCTCCCCAGCCTTCTCTCGGCCGGCAGAGCGGCCTCGCGGTGTCTACGACGCCGCGAAGCCGCTCCGCCGGCTGAGAGAAGGCGGCCAGGCCCACCCGCCCAGGCCCACCCGCCCCCGAGGCTGTCCGAAGCCTTCTCCCGGCTGGCGGAGCGCCACGAGGCGCCACGAGGCCGCTCCGACGCCACGAGGCCGCTCCGGCGCCCGGGAGAAGGCGGCGCGGGCGACCGCTCACCTGTCGCTGTGCGGGTGAAGCAGGGAATGGGGAGCCGCGCTTTGCGCGGCTCCCCATTGCCTGCTTCGGGCGGGATGGACACTTGGAGGGGCCAATCAGGAGCCACTTCACGGCTCCTGATTGGCCCCTCCGAGTTTTTATCCCGGACCGGTCCCGCCCTAACTCCTCCCCACTACCCCTTAGTCTTTTATACAGTCCGTGGCGCCCGTGGCGCCACAGGCTGTGTACAGATGGTTGAACATTTCCGGAATAGTGAATTACATCCCCTCAGATTAGATAGCAAACATATCTCACTACTGCTGTATGCAGATGATGCTGTCCTGTTATCAAGAACGCCAAATGGAATGAGAAGGGCCTTGGTTCTACTGGCTACTTACTGCCAATTGAACCAGCTAGAGGTCAATCATTCAAAAACAAAGATTATGGCTTTCGGCAAGTATGGTGTCTTAATTCATCACCCATAGAACAGGTCAGATTTTACAAATATCTGGGAGTATTATTCCAATCAAATGGCTATAGAAATGCCCATATATATCATATATTTCCTCAAATGCCCAGAGAAGCTCAGATGCCATTCAGAAATTCTTCTGCCACAAAGTTGGGCGTAATGTTCCCGCAGTCCTTAAGCTGTTCAAGGCAAAACCTCTAGCATAGATGATGTATGGGGCCCCATTGTGTATAAATGCCAATATTTCCAGCCTAGAAATGATTCAGGTTAAATTCTTAAGATCCCTGTTCCAAGTACCAACCAGCATTTCCAATACTGCAATCCGGGTAGAAACAGGAATGTATTCTGTCCAGACCTGAATATGGATATGTACGTCCATGTACTGGTTAAAATTGCTTTTTTCCACAAAGGGTTTGCTTTATCTAATGATGTCTGAATCATTGGTTGTGCCAGGGATATCCACTCTTGAGAAAAAAACTTTGTGCATATGGTCTATCCAACCAGTTAATACTGTCTCTGGGTTTCAACCGAGCAAAGGAAACGATAAAACAAAGAATTTTAGATATCCATCACCAACAGGATTTCAATCAAGTAACAAATCCACTTTTTCCAATGCCTCCACTTAATAATTTGAAGCCATTACCTTATTTATCTAATTTTGTTTTCCCAGATCATTTACTCTCCTACGATATAACATGCTCCCATCCGTTTTTTGTTGTTGTTGTTATGTGCGAAGTCGTGTCCGACCCATCGCGACCCCATGGACAATGATCCTCCAGGCCTTCCTGTCCTTAGGGAAGGCTTATTCAAAAATATACCCATTTGTGATTATTTATGCATCTGCTAGGATGGGAGCATTGAGACATCTGAACATGTATTACTCCAATGTACTCAATTCAGGAGAGAACTTATACCATCCCTACAGAATAAGTCCAACTCAGAGGTGATCAAATACATGTGGACTTCTAATCTGGCAAGCTGGGTTTGATTCCGCTCTCCCCCACATGCAGCCAGCTGGGTGACCTCGGGCTCGCCACAGCACTGATAAAACTGTTCTGACTGATCAGTAGTATCGGGGCTCTCTCAGCCTCGCCTAACTCACCGGGTGTCTGTTGTGGGGAGAGGAAAGGGGATTGTAAACTGCTTTGAGACTCCTCCGGGTAGAGAAAAGCGGCATATAAGAAACAACTCTTCTTCTTCTAATGGGATGTCTACAGAACTGGGTTATAGGGCACGTCAAGGCACTTTGCTGATTTGTTTCCAGCATACACTAACTTTATTGGTTATGTAATTCAACATCTTCATCATTGCTGTAGATCAACTCAAAGGAAGAAGCATGTACACAGTAATCTTTGAAGTGCAGTCCAAGCAACGTGTTTGCTGTGAAGGTGCAGCATTACCCTTCATCTCAAATCAGTGCTTGTGATCTCATTATCCCAGTTCCTTAGCAAATCTTTACTGTGTGTCTTCCACAAAGGATTAACCTTACCTCCTTCAGTTCCTCATAAGTGATTGTCATGATATGTTCATCATCAGCATGCTTGTTCCATTCAAAGACATAGTCAAAATAAGAGCCCCATGGCACTGGAAGTATAAAAAAAGGTAGAGTATTTTTTTGGCTACTGGAATGCAATGGAGTTTACATATATTACAAGTATAATGTATTCCTGTGAAGATGGAGCTGTGATTCAGTTTCCTCCCCTTCCTTAAGTATTTCAACTCCGCTTCTGTTTTCACCTGTCCAAATCTAGCAACTTTCTTTAATATGGGAAACAGTTGCAAACTTAGCCATTCCTATATGAGACAATACACCCCCTGCATAGATACAAGGATTACCCAAATCATGGGCAAATTTGATTGCTCTTCAATAAATTAACATTTGGACAATTAGTGCAGGGGTAATGGTCTTAGTCCCTGATACACTGATGTCTTTGTTGAATATTTAGAGAAATGTCATTTAATGTATTATAGTTCTTAATTTTATTTTATTTTTATGTATTTATGCTTGCATGGACCTACTTCTGTTCAATACATTTCTACAGTGCTCTGAGTGTAACTCAGGTTAGAACTGCAGTGTTACTTGACGGGGGAGAAAACATACTTTGTCCAGTCATAAAGGCTTTGAAGTAGTCATCCCAGGAGCTGTAAGAAGGAAGTGGAGACAATTCATTGGAAAAGTGGTAAAAAGATGTGGCTACATCTTTTGGATTTCGAAGGAGCAGCAGTATCTAAAATTGAAGAATATATATACAGTATTTCAAGAGATAATGAAGATAATGTAGTAGTACATGAGTGCCACAAAATTACAGGATTAATAATCTAATCATCTACCACCTCAGATATTTCATCTTCTCCCTTTATACTTTATCACATAACTATCAACCATATTCATTGCAAATCTGTTTATCAGAACATACCACCCCAATTGTTTTTTTATGAATAGATGTTCTGCATCATACAAAAGATTCAAAAGAAGACTGCAGTTATGTATCTACATAAATTTCATTGATTACAATGATACAGTCAAATTGCCTCCACATGAGGTGGGTTTCCCATAGTGTCTATGTTACCAGTGTGATTGTTGGACATCATCTAAAAGAAGCACTTGCATCAGGTACATAAACATTATCTATGAGGTTTTTATATCAGTATTTGATTTGGAACAGACCAAAGGGATTCTTAATCCATTTTGTTGTTGTTGTTGTTGTTGTTGTTGTTATTATTATTAGATTTATAGCCCACCACTCCCTTGCGGCTCGTGGCAGGTAACAATATCACAAATCCCCATTAAAACCCCATAAAAACAATAATAACATTGCCAATATTGCCAGCATGGCAAGAACGGCAGCTCAACTTCCCCCCCCCCTCCCTCCCACTACTAGCGGGTGGAGAGGAGGTCCTGATGATGTTTTGCTTCGGGTCCAGAACCTGAGTCCCCGGTTCCATGTTTTACAATTCTATCCATCAGTAAGAAATGACATTAATTCATCCTGTTTAGAGCTTCAAATCCATGCAGCCCCTCTCAATAGAAGTACAAGGAACAGAAGGAAAGTACAAATTTCCTCTATTTTGGGTAGCTAGATGTCTGCATGCATAATGGGAAAGTCCTGTTGTCATAGGCAAGCCTGATAATGAACTGTGAAACTGCTATATTGTAACAAAAGTTCAAAGCATTGTATATCTGCTACAATGACTTAAAGGCAATTGGAATTCTCACCTTGACCTTGTTCTCAAAGACAGATGCAGGTAGATTCTGAGGAACAAGGTGTGTAAACATAACTCTTCTGGAAGGTAGATTTGCCATCCTCTTTAACAAATTGAAAGATGGAAAGAAAAGAAAACTTAATAAATTAATGATACATCAGTCATATAATTCTGTATAATAATAGCTATTTGCTGTTAGAAGGGCTAATTGCAAAGTCAAATATAACACAGATTATAAAAATCAACCTAACAATGATCAAGGGGGGGGGGGGATCTGCAGACAAAACTACATGTTAACAGTTCCTTGAGTAGCCACCTGGGTTATTTTATTTTAAATCATGTTCAGTAGAACAATGATGTCAGATTAAGATTAACTGACCCTGCTATGGAAGCTTACTAGGTGATTGTGACTCTGTCACTCTCTTGCAGTCTATCCTACCTCAAAGGGCAGTTTTTAAAGGAGAAAACAGAGGAGGGAAGAATAGAGCTGTTTTGATTCCTTTTGGAAAGAAAGTGGGGTATAACTATCTATATAAATAAAAATTGGGAGCATAGCACAGTGAGCACATGAAAATGGACACTGGGGACAGGTAGAGCAGAATTCTACCAATGGAAGCGATCCTGACAGCTTCTCTTCCATTACAGATGATTGACTGGGGAAAATCTTTGTAGTAGGTTTTCTTTTTCTTGGAGACAGAGCCTTGGTTATTCAAATGCCAATTATGTCATCATGAGATTCTATCTTAAGCAAAAGAAATTCATCAAAACAATTCAGAGCTTCTCTGCATATTTTCAGTGCTCACCTGATATTTCTCAGGATCTCCAACTTCAAGATATGGAAATTCTTCCAGTTCATCGTCGGTGCTATTTGTGTCTTCATTCTTCTTTTTAGATGCATCTACCAAATCAGTTATGATCTGGCCAACCCAGTTAGTACCTGAAGATAGATGGATAGCATGGTTTTAATTATACAGCCATAATGATCAAAACAGAAGAAGAGCCCTGATGGATCAGACCAAAAGTCCATTGAGTCTCACACAGTGGTCAACCAGCTCCTATAGAGAGCCAAAAGAGGGCATAGAGGTGGAGGCCTTCCCCTGATGTTGCATCCTGTCTCTGGGATGCAGAGCCTGGATGTGGAAGTTCTCAGTCACCATGGCTAGTAGCCATTGATGGGCTTATCTTCCATTAATCTATCTAACCCCCTTTTAAAGCTGTTTGTTCTTATGGCTGTCCCAAAACATGAAGCATAATTCATCACATTTTCCCCCTGTTTGTGATTGGCAAACTTCATGCTGGGTCTACCATCACAAATTTCCATGAACATTTAAAGTTGTTATGGTGGTTTGTGATGGTTCGAGGATACAGCAGAAAACAGGGATTTAAATCCCTTCTTTCGGTTCGCCACAGAAGCTGCAAAAACAGCTGAGTGGTAGGGAATAGACTGCTCCCTGTTGCACAGGGTTGTTGTTTTTTTTTAGATTTTTCTGCAAACCCCATCCCTTTCAAACCCCATCCCTTGTAGGGCCACATGCTGGTTCAGTTTGTGAATGAACCTCCTGGTTTGATTCAATTCACCAATCCATGAATTAACATGAACCACATTTATTTGGTTCATGTCCATCCTTAATTACTACATTCTCTGGTGGTGAATTCATATTTTAATCACTCTCTGTATAAACTAGTACTTTCTTTTGTTCATTCTGAACCTACTTCCCATCGGCTTCATTGGATGCCCTTGAGTTCTAGTTTTTTGGGAGAGGAACAAAAGTTCTCCTTGTCAACTCCACCCCATGCATTACAGAGAGCCAGTTTGGTGTAGTGGTTAGGAGTGCTGACTTCTAATCTGGCATGCCAGGTTCGATTCTGCGCTCCCCCACATGCAACCAGCTGGGTGACCTTGGGCTCGCCACGGCACTGATAAAACTGTTCTGACCGAGCAGTGATATCAGCGCTCTCTCAGCCTCACCCACCCCACAGGGTGTCTGTTGTGGGGAGAGGAAAAGGAAGGCGACTGTAAGCCGCTTTGAGCCTCCTTCGGGTAGGGAAAAGCAGCATATAAGGACCAACTCTTCTTCTTCTTCTTCTTCTTCATCTCTTTTCTAAACTGAAAAGTCCCAGCCTTTTCTCATAGGGAAGGTGCTCCAATCTGTTAGTCATTTTATTTGCCCTTCTCTGTACTTTTTCCAGCTCTACAATGTCCTTTTTTGAAATATAGTGACTAGAACTGTACACAGTATTTTAAATGTCCATACTACAGATCTACACAGGGGCATTACAATACTGGTTGTTTTATTCTCAATACCTTTCCTAATAAAACACAGAGTTTGCCTTTTTTACCACTGCAGTCATGTTCACTGAGTTGTCCACCATGACCCCAAGATCTTTTCCCCCCTCAGTCTCAGCAAGTTCATACCCATTAGCCTGTACTTGAAGTTGAGATATTTTTGTCTCAGTGTTTTTCACCTTACACCTCAGAAGAATATAATCATTTGCATGTCAAGAAACACACAAAAGTAATAATTCAAAAGACTATTAAAATAATTCACTCATAAATTATCTTATGGAAGTCACAATTTGTAGCGAACCTATGATTACTATCAGTAACTATCACTTCTCCCTGGATGGAGAATTTACATGACAATTAAGATCCAGTCAGTACTGTCATTTCCACTTCTGTGGCAGGTAAAGTCAAAATGTTCCTAGTCAGTATCCCACCTATTAATGTATGTCTTTAGAAGTGTTCACATGATGATTATGGACAAAATAGTGTATGTAAACAGTTGAGACAGTGGAGAAAACATCCACAGGATCTTTTCATCCAAAAATGGTCTCTGCTTACAAATTATTGGAATAGACTCAAACCAGAAGAAATTTACAGTTGCAGTTAATTGGCATCCCTGCAGATTATCAGATCTCAAGAAGGTGGGATTCCTGTATATACTACATATACAGTGTATAAATCCATACACAGAAGTTATTTAATTTCATTACTTTTATTTAGAAAAAAGAGAGAAGTAGCAGCATATTAGGTTGATTGGCATGATGTACCAGGCCAATAAAGACACAAGCTGGGTTTGGCATGAACAAGGCCACAGCTTTATTAACAATAACCAGGGGTTGGCCTGGCACGAGGTGTAGAGTAATCCCCGCACAGTCATCCAACTGCTAACTTAGGCTCAAGGGGCGCCCTGGGTCCCTCTTCCTCCCAGCCGGGAGGAAGGATCCCTTGCCCCTTGTAGCCCTCCCCGGGGAGAAGGCGAGTTATGGCTGCTGGGTGCCCACCACATGCAACCATCCCTGCCTCCTGGCTCTGAGCCCCTGAACTTCCCAGCCGGGTAAGGCAGCGCTCAGTGTCGGCCGATCTCTTAAAGAGACCCCCCACCACAGGTCCCAGTGCGCAAACTGGTCCCTGCTTCATATACTCCACCTCGTGCCCCCTTTTCCGCAGCTGTGACAAAATACTCCACTTCCAACAGGGGGCGGGTGGGTGGGCTGTCCTCCGGCTCAAGCAGCGGCAGAAAGGGCGTTCTACGGCTATGTGGTGCTTGTAAAGCGGCCGGCCCCCTCTCTGCTGCGCTGACGCCCTCAGCGTGACGACGGTCTTCTGCCCGGCCGCATCGCGTCTTCCTTGCTCCTCCCATCTGCCTCGTCAACTGCGGCCCGCGCTGAGCAGCGGCCGCTCTTTGGAAAAATATGCAGTTTGTCAATATTACCTACACAAATAACAGAAGCTAAACTTTTGCAGTAAATGTATTCCCAGTACAATAATAACAACACAAAGTAAAAAACAAATGAAAACTCTCACATCAGATCATTCCTAGCAATGGTGACTAGCATCCTTTGTCTTCCTTGCATGATTGTCACACAAGCTATTTCAGATGCAGGTGGGATCACAATTCCATGAAGTCCTTCCCCACCCTCAAATCTGCCCTTATTATGCCTGATGGTTTGCTTAGATTTTCTTTCTCTTTTAAAGTAGAAGGATTGTCCCTGTGATGCATATGTTCTACTGGAGTTGGCCCATTCTATCTTTTAGCATTTAGAATTTAGAACATTCATTAAAAAAAAAGTTCTTTACCAGATTTGGGGTATCCTGCTAGAATCACATCATCACTTCTTGCTTCAAAGGATTCAAGGGCTTTGAAGATTTCTGGACTGCAAACAGTAGCTGGATACAAAATCCCTTTATAAGTAAACATCAATTCTTCTGGTGCCATCGTTTTACCTTCAGCCAGGGCTTTATCTACAAGGGCAATGAACTTCTTCCTGTGCTTTGACATTTTTCTGTCCTCTACACACCCTCCCCTCACTTTAGATGGAAGGAACTGTGGGTATGGCTCCAGGCTTCCTCTTAATAAGCCTTGTGAGCATGAGGAAGAACACCTGATTCTGGCACACATTTATATAAAGGAATATAGCTATGAACAAAGAGCACCAATTCAGAGTAATTTAAAATAATCTCATCTACTTTACTTGGAATGGATCAGACTCAAAAGGGGAGGAAACAGAATTTAACAGCTTATTTAATCAAGACACCTATTTGGTTTCAAAATATAACATTTGCATTTCCCCTGGCTATCCCAAATCTAATATTAAACTGACATTTATTATTAAATCCATACACTGAGTGAACTTACAGAGCAGGGGGAAGTTTGGACAAACCAAGTCAAGCCCCCATGTCTGCACAAAATTACAAAAAGTAGAGGGGGAAAGAAAAAATGTTGGAAAACAACCGATCTCACAGAGCTATATTGCAAGATTTCAGCAGCCGTTTTGAGGGAACAAAAGAGAGGGGGAGACCTGTTGCCTAAGCCAGATGTAGTGCCAGTATTTAGCTGAGCCTCTACTAATCAGAAAAAAATGAGAGCCCCCACCATTACCCACGCTGCCACATGAGTCACTTAGGTGGAGGCAGAAGTGTTGTAGTCAGATGAGCTGGTTGATGAGAGGGAGACCTAATATAGGAGTTGGGGAAAGGACGTTATTTCTTCTCCCCACAAGTATTACCGGTCCCCTGCTTGTCATGGGTATAATTCCAAAGTATGACAGAAAATAAGAGACAACAATGGTCGAGAAGGAAGAAGGATGTATGTGGAATGGCCTGATCAGATCTCAAAAACTAAGCAGGGAGATCAGGGTTGAATCTGCACGGATTTTTTATTCCAATCCCAGGTCAATTCAATCCCTGCCCTCTACAACGAATGTGATTTCCATTTTGATTTGGGGCAATTTAAATTTTTTATGAGCCTCTTGTGGCGCAGAGTGGTAAGGCAGCCGTCTGAAAGCTTTGCCCATGAGGCTGGGAGTTCAATCCCAGCAGCCGGCTCAAGGTTGACTCGGCCTTCCATCCTTCCGAGGTCGGTAAAATGAGTACCCAGCTTGCTGGGGGGTAAACGGTAATGACTGGGGAAGGCACTGGCAAACCACCCCATATTGAGTCTGCCATGAAAACGCTGGAGGGCGTCACCCCAAGGGTCAGACATGACTCGGTGATTGCACAGGGGATACCTTTACCTTTACCTAAATTTTTTATCTGCAACAAGCATGATTGATCCAGAGTAACCCTACCTGTCCCCTGTGATATCCTGGAGTGGTTATAACTCTCGAAATTTGAAAAAGCAGCATGAGTAAGCGTGCAGCGGTCTGCTTTCCCCAAAATAACTTGCTGCCAAGCCTCCAATGCTATAGTCATCATGGCACAGGGTTGCTTATGTCTGCTGTGTCCAAGGCTCAGGCTGCCAACCTGGACTTTTGCTCAGGGGCTTAGAATCAGTGAGGCTGTCTCTGATACTATGTGGCAGAGCTAGGAAGCAGTGAGAAATGATCTAATTTAAGGAAATTGCAAAAAGCCCAAAGGGACAGGAACTCTTCTTTGTAGTCAGTAGATTTTAATGTTCATTCTAAAATACTTATTTTGCTTTCTGTGCCTAATTGTTGTTTGGTTTATGCTATCTACTTTAAGCCCTCAAGATAAAAACCCTCAATCTGGATAAAACCAGAAACAGAGTTAAGTGAAGTATTGTCAGACAATCTCTCAGGTGTAGAGAACATATGACAACATCTAGCAGAGCCTGAATGTTACACTGTGACTTGCGTCTTTCCATCCTTTAGTGGGGGGAGGGGGGCGAGGGAGATAGCAGCTATACCTAAATATTGCCAAATGAACCAGCCTAGATCAACATGAATAAAATAAACTGATTTTTTAAAAATCAATTCAGTTCTTTTTTCTTCTCTACTTATGTAATATCATATTCCTGCTCTGCCTGTTTACTTTTCAAGTTCCCATCCCTTACAGTAAATGTCAATATTTCTTTTAAAGATTATTTGTTCTCATAGAACCAGATTGCATATCTCTTTAAAATTTTTCTCAATTGTTGCTTGGGTTGACTAACATCGAGGGAACTCCAAAAGTCTATTATTTATTGAACAATATATCTGGAACCCTCTTCATAGCTCAGCATTAAGCTGAGGCCAGATTTCAAACCTGTCAAGTCTTGTCCATCAGTTCCCCATTCCAGACTTTCTCTGAGTAGCCTCCATAGCCTTTAGCTCTTTCCTTCCTGCTCCCTGCACCAAATGTGACCAAATATTTGCTGCAATGATTCACATGTATGTATCTAGATGTGCATATCAGAAATTAATGAGGGCTGTTGCTGTACCACCAGGAAAAGGAGTGTGAGGCATAGTGAGCACACAATATAACAACATTTCAGAAATGAAGCAAGTCAGTACCTTTGCTTGGAATCTTATGTAAGGGGCCTTGATTTCTATGTGGGAAGAAATGTGGCAAATAAAGGCAGTTATTAGTCACAGTCTTGGGATCAGGTATCAAAGCTGGCACTCCGTATTTCTGAAGACAGGATTTTAATCTTTTCTTCCACCAAAATGTTAGGAGTTCACACCGTCATGTGTTTTTAATAAGCATTATTTCTTCATTGTTTTTATTGGAGAATTTCCCAATGTGATTGCAGCTGCAGAAATAAGCAACTGAAAAATCTCAAGTATATTTGAGCCTTGTTACATCACTGTGCTATTAATTCACTTGAGAATGATGGTTGGGAAAGATAAGAGGGCGATGTCAGGCTATTGAAAGTTATATAACCTGTGTGGAGCAGCAACATAAGTCATGGCTCAATATCCCAGACATACATGCACTAACATCGAAGTCAGTCCAGTCATAAGGCCAGGTAAAAATTGTGCCTCAAGCTGTGAATTGGAGTGCCATTTAGGCAAGGATTGAATGATTCAGTGGCATCATTTTACCAAGATTGCCACTGATATATTCATGAGGATTGAATGCAGAACAACAATACCTCAGTAGTATACGACAATGTGCCTGTGGGTGCAGCCAAACTGATACTGGCCCAGAATGGAAAACAATCTATACAAGCCAAAACTGGAGTTAAAGTATTGAAAATTGTGGTCTGTGGTGGTAATGAGCAAACTTTCTATGCTTTAAACAAGACTCAAACAAGAAATCATGGGAAGATTCTATATTTGGCCAATGACAGCTGCCTTTCATCACTTTTTGGAATAATTCTGCAGAATAAGACTATTCTGCAAGAATAAGACTATTCTGCAAGAAACAAGGAAGCATTCAACTGGACTTCAGAAATGAGTCTTCTTGTAACAGGATGAAGTAGCCTTTGTAGAGAATTATCACTTGTTGTATATGTTTCTGTTCTACTTTTCTGATTTTTAAAAAATAAAATAAATGAAGGAACAACAAAGGATAGGAGATCAGTTTCACTTGACCTAAAAGAGAGTCAGTGACCTGTAGGGGTTGCAGCAGCATTTCCCAACCAGGGATATGCATAACCCCAGGGTTACTGCAGAGACCCAGAGGAGTTAAGCAGGTGGGGGGATATATATGATTTTTAAAAGGATCCAGTTGGATTTCTCCTTATTTGGGCCGGTGGACCCACCCCCTCCCAAAATGGCCAGTGATACCCATGGAGGGGGTGGGAATGAAAGGGGCCTTGGTCATACAAACCTTTGCCAGCTGAGGTTCCTCTGTTTTGTTCCTCTGTTAGTGGTGGCTGGAGTTCAGCACAGTGAGTCCTTTTGGAGTTGATTGTGGGATATAACAACAACAACAATAATAAGATTGCTGGAGATCTCCTGGAAATACAACTGATTCAGAGATCAGTTCCCAGAAAGTGGTTGCTTTGGAAACTGGGCCCTATGGCATTCTACCCTACTGAGATCCTTCCCTTCCCTGAACCCCATAATTCCCTGTCACTACTTCCAACATCTCCAGGAATTTCTAAACCCAGAGCTGGCAAACCTAAGGGAAGTGGAGTGGCTTTTAAAAATGCCTCCATCCTTTTTTGGATTGAATAACTTTCAAGGGGAAAGTTATGAACATCTACTATATACTTTAACTTCTTTGTAGTCCTGCTTTAGATATAGAAGGGAAACCTCTGAAGGTATCAAGCCTTGCTTCCCAGTGGCCCATTATGCACGGGGGGGATAGCGCGCATTCGGGGTGGGATGGCGGCGGCTAAAATCACCGATAACGTATGGATCCGGCTCCAACCGGCTGCAGATTCGGTGCATGCCACCGAAAAAGCTGCACTAGCGAAACACGGAAGAAGGCGCAGTTTCCAGGTGACCGGGGGGCAACCAGAAGCGGTGCTGGGGTCGCCGCATGCATAATTGGTTACTCTGGGTTATGCCGCCATTGCGTCCCATCCCTAAATGGTTTGCTTCACCTCTTCCCCCTCCACGTTTTCCATGTTACCCGAAATCACCGTTTCGGCGGCCGTGCATAATGGGCCAGTGAGAAGGCTACAGGCCACAACAGGCCTACTCAGTTTACAGTGCTTTCATTTCAGCATTAATGGCATTTCCATTGGATGGGAGATTTTTTAATATCATTAAAGCATATAAATAAACAAAAGAGGGAAGTATTTCAACACATATACAAACCGAATTTAAAACACACAAGATTTGATCCATGTTATATAATCATTTGTAAGAGGATGCCAGCTTGCTTTGCAAAAGCTTAACACACAGTGCAGAGAAGAAAGATGATATTATGTACACTACCAAAAACAGGCAGATTTCCAAAAATATTAATATATCACTTGAGTTGATTCACATAATAGAGCTGCCTTTAAATCATTTGATGGCTCTGGACATGCAATAAAGTCCATTATTTTTGACACTTCTTGGAGAACAGGTGCGGTGCCAGATGATTGGAAGTTGGCAAATGTTGTCCCCACCATCAAGAAAGGGGAAAAGGAGGATCTGGGTAACTACTGACCCATCAACTTGACATCTGCAGCTGGCAAAATTCTGGAACAAATCATCAGTCAGTCATTGAGCAGCTGGAACAGAAAGCTGTGATTTGTAAGACTCAGCACAGGTTTCATAAGAACAAGTCATGACAGACCAACCTTATCTCTTTTTTCAAGAAAGTGACTACCTTGCTGAATCAGGGGAATGCTGTGGACATAGTTTTTCTGGATTTCAGTAAAGCTTTTCATAAAGTTCCACATGATATTCTTGTTGATAAATTTGTAAAATACGGTACGGATACCAATTCTGTCAGGTGAATCGATAACTGGTTGACAGATCATATCCAAATGGTACTTGTTAATAGTTCAGCTTCCTCTTAGAGAACAGTGACTAGTGGCGTGCCCCAGGGATCTGTCCTGGGGCCTGTGTAGTTCAAAATATTTATAAATGATTTGGATGAGGGATTATAGGGGACACTTACTAAAATTGCAGATGATACTAAAATGGGGGGGGGGGTAGCAAACACAACAGAAGGCAGAATCAAAATACAGGATGATCTTGATAGGCTCAAGAAGTGGGCTAAACTGAATAAAATGAAATTCAATAGGGACAAATGTAAAGTTCTGCATTTAGGTAGGAAAAACCATAGATACCAATATAGGAGGGGGAGACTTGTCTTGGCAGTAGTATGTGCGAAAAAGATCTAGGAGACTTAGTAGACCATACATTGAACATGAGTCAGCATTGTGACTCAGTGGCTAAAAAGGCAAATGGGATTTTGGGCTGTATCAAATGGAGTAATGTGTCCAGATCACGGGAGGTGATGGTACCCTTTACTCTGCTCTGGTTTGGCCTCACTTGGAGTCCTGTGTTCAGTTTTGGGCACCCCATTTGAAGAAGGCTGTAGACAAACTGGAGCATGTCCAGAGGAGGGCAACAAAGATGGTGAGGGGTTTGGAGACCAAGACATATGAGGAAATGTTGGGGGAGCTTGGTCTGTTTAGTTTGGAGAGGAGATGACTGAGAGGAGAAAAAATATTTTTGGCAAATTTCAGGTACAGCTATTGGATACAAATTTGCCCCAGAACTTGACAATCTTTTCATGATGGAGGCAATCTATTTAAAAACAACATAATTTTGTACAAGCATTACCTTGATGTCTTTATTATTTGAAAAGGCTGAGAACACCAACTATTATAAATTGGACATTTTATTAATACATCCATCAATTGGGTTTGAAATGACATTTGATAAGATAAAAAATCAAATTTTGGCATGTGGAGGTTAGGAAAGTTGGCAATATGATACATATTGACTTACATAGGAAACAGACTGATACAAGCTATTTTTTTCATAGGTGAAGGTTTCTACCCTTATCATCAATTTTCTTACCCCATTCACGAATGCTGGGAATAAGAAGAAATAGCTTGTTATGGGAAGACAATGGCGTAGACTAGCCGGCATTTTGTATTAAGGCTGATATCCTTATCGTTCCATATTTGGTTCATGCTTAACACTGCATTCCGGCCCAGTGTTATTTGCCGTTTGATCTCACAGCTGCATCCACCGCTTCGAGTGATCATAGAGCCAAGAAAGATTAATTCATCAATACGTTCAATGTTCTCATTGTCAATTGTGACTTTGGTGCTACTGCCAGTAGTTGTCATGATCTTGGTCTTTTAGATATTTAGGTATAATCCCATCTTTTCACTTTCTTCTTTCAGTATCTTTATCAGGGTCTTCAGATCATGCTCTGATTCAGCAAGGAGTGTGGCATCATCTGCATAGCAGAGATTATTGATGTTATAACCTCCAATTTTGACTCCGATCGTAGATTCTTTCAGATTAAGCTTCCGCATAATTACCTCTGCATATAGGTTAAAATAAAGAATGATAAGATACACCCTTGTCTCACTCCTTGGCTGACCATGAACCAATCAGTGTCTCCATATATTGTTCGTACTGTGGCCTCCTGGGGGGTGTACAATGAACTGATGAGGTGGGTTAAGTGGGACAATATTCCCAATTCATGTAAGATATCCCTTAGCTTCTTGTGATCAACACAGTCAAATGCCTTAGAATAATCAATAAAGCATAAATCTGGCCTTTTGATATTCATAGTTTTTTTCAAGAATCCAGCCCAGATTTGCAATGTGGTCTTGGGTGCTGTGACCATGTAGAAAACCAGTCTGGACATCCAGTAGCTGAGCATCATTGGCGGCATTAGTAGAGGAGTGGCAGTCCCGATTAGGGATGGGCGATTCGGATTCAGAAACGTCCGAATCGCCCAAATCGGGCCCGATTTGGACGTTTCCGAATCAGAAATGGTCCGAATCGGGCCCCTGCACCTTTAAAACAGTCCAAATCGCCAAGATTCGGCAATTCGGAGTCGGAGGCCAGGCAGCCGTTGCCTGTAGCCTCTGGCTGCCCTTTCTATTTTTCCCCCTGCTTTTTCCCACTGAAAATAGCGGCAGGGGGGAGTGAGTGGCCAATCAGAATGCCTGTAGCTTTTCAGCTCAGGCATTCTGGCCACTCACAGAAGACTTTTGATTTTTAAATCCCTTGCTTTGTAGCCTGCCCAGGAGGAGGCTACTTAAAACAAGGGGCTGCTTGCTGGAGCTCACTTGAACTCTGGCTGGCTGGCTGGCTGTGCTGCTCCCAAGCACCCCGCCGGTTGAGTGGCCTGCCTGCCTGCCTGCCTCCTGGACCCTCCTGGACCTGGCTTGGACATCGCTGGAAAAGACAGCAAATAGTTTGTTTTAGGGTTTTTTCCCCCCTCTCTTTCCTATTTTTCTCTTTTTTCTCTTGATTTAGAGGCCAACAGGTTTAGGGGTCTTCTTAACAGATCAGGTGGGGGCTTAGTGCACAAATCTGCACCAGCCTTCCTTTTAGCTAGTAACACTCAGGTAGCTTAAAACACTTTAAAAGTGTAAAAAGGGTTTTTTTTTCTAATTTTTCCCTGCTGTAGGTTAGCTAGGCCCAGACAGGTTCCTTAAGTTTAAAAAGTAAGAGAGAGGGAGAGAACAAGGAAAACTCCATAGAAGTCAGGTCAGCTTAGGGTCTATCTAAAACAAACAAACAAAAAAAAAAACAGGTAGCTGGTGGGAGGTTTTATAAGTTGCAAGGTTTCCTTAGAAACAGGTGTTAGGGCAGTTAGTGGTAGGGCCTCAAATTTCCCTGTCTCTTAGATTAGAACTAGAAACAGTTTGTCCAAGGGAACATGAGTGGGAAGAAGGAAGGTCAGGCTAGGGGCCCTGGGGGAAAGGCCCAACAGAAAACTAGAGGGGTGGAGAGGAGCGACAGGGGGAAGGAAGTGTCCTTTCCCCCACCTGAGCAGAGGCCTGTCTTGGGTTGACCTTCCACCACTCTGACCTCTAACCGGAGTGGTGCAATAAAGAGCGTCCGCAAGGGTCTCTTTATTGAGGTGGCTGCCGGGGTGCCCCCTTCTAAGGTGCGTCAGGCAGGGGTCTTTGCTGGCACTTCTGTGGGTCCTGCTGATCAGGCAGCCCCTCGTGCCGCTCCTTTTGCTAGTGAGGCATGGGGGCGTCAGGAGGAGTTGCCTGATCTCTCCCTTGGGGTGAGGCTTGGGGACATGAGTGGCTTGTCCTTCATGTCCCCAGGCATCACCTCGGGGGTGCAGAGAGCCCTGGAGGAGATGGGTGAGGGATTGGCCCACCAGTCTACTCCCCTTTCTCCTCCAGGATCCAGCAGGCTTCAGTTGGGGGGGGTGGAACAGGAGCAGATGGAAAAGGTGGAGCAAGAGGAGAGATGGAGGTGGCACCCCTGCCCCGCTATCTTGACCCCTTCCCCCTCTCTCACCTGCTTCTGTCCCCACCTCAGGACACGGTATGCCCTTGTGAGGAGGCTTCTGAGAAGGCTTGACAGCTGCTTTGAGTCCTTCTGCAAATCAGTGATATACAGGCTTGCCGCCATGTGTGATCCGTGCATCAAGGGCACCATAGCGGGGAGGGAGAGGAGCCTTCCTGAATGGCGTGAGCTGCTCATTCAGAGGCTTGTCTAGAGGCTGAGGTGGCAGGCCAGGCAGGGGAGGAAGGAGCCAGCACGTTGGCACATCAGCCACTGCGGGCCACCCCAGCAAGAAGGCTGAGCAGGGCAACTTCTTGCTGGGGTTCCTCCAGCCCACTCCTTCTCCTGAGGGCAGCGGGTGCCTGAGGGAGGACAGTGCATCTGGGATGGTGAGGGGTTACCTCAGTGAGCGCCAGGAGTCTGAGAATGCCTGTCCCTTGAGATACTGGGCCAGGATGGAGGCAGTCTGGCTGGCACTCTCCCGCCTGGCCCGTGTCTGCCTTTTGTGCCCGCCAACAAGCATCCAGAGTGAGCGGGCATTTTCTCATGCGAGCAGCACCGTCTGTGAGTATCGCTCCCACTTGGTGCCCAAAAGAGTCCAGCAATTGGTCTTCCTCAAGGTCAACTTGCTGGCTCTTGGCCATCCAGAACTATTCTTGGAGAAGGACTGAGGTGAGGACAGAATTGCTGTGACTGCATCCCCTCTGAGTCTGTTCTGGGTGGCGGGGTTGAAAACGCTCAGCCAAGTTAAAGATTCAGACAGGAGCAGTGCCCTGGACAATCTAAATTGCCCCCCCCACCCCTCACACAGAAATTCTGCAATCACCAGAGGGCCAGAGATTAAATCTGGGTCCCTCAGTCATGCCACCCATTTGTAAACTTTTCAAAGTCCCAAAGTGAGCCTTAGAGCTCATCTTAAACCCAAGAAGTAACTGAGCATTTCTCAGAGGGTGCCCAGGAGGAGTTTGTTGTTGTGCGCGCGCAGATTTGTCTTTTTGCTGCTGCCAGGGCTGTTCTCCCAGAACAGCTCTGTCAGGGCTCTCTCAGGATGTGGCCTGAGTAGAGAAGTTGGATTAGAGATGGTTTAAGGCAGTGGCCTGTTGTTGTTAGGTTGTTGGCAATTTCCTTGTTCTGAAATCATTTTTAGTAGAGGAGTGCTACAGGGCTGTCAAGCAGAGTTGGAGGGTCATGTCTCTAGTCCCCCCCCCCCAAAAAAAATGGAGAGTCTTATCTTTTGCTATACATTTAAAGCAAAGGTTTAGATTTTAAAAACAGATTAGAATTACTGTGAACTTAAAATAGACATTCTTCATCTTGACCTATGACATTATCATTTGAAAGGTTGCATTTACACAGTGACCTTTTAAAACAGGGAAAGTAGCCATTCTGAGAGCAATTCCTCCTGTAATTCTTCATTTTTGTCATATTCTTATATACTACGAGTCAGGACAAAAATCAAGAAAAAGCACTTCGGTTTTCAACTAGAATATGTGACGTAGCTGCATCTACAGGGAAGGGAGTGGGTGGGTGGAATATTTTCCCCAGAAACCAGCAAATTCATGGATTTGGGGCTGAAATTTCTTGAGTAAAGGGAAAGGACCACATTGGTGCACACGAAAGCTCACACCTTGAATAAATTTTTATTGGTCTCAAAGGTGTCATTGGACACAATTTTTGTTGTGCTACTTCAGACCAGCATGGCTACCCACTCGAATCTATATTGATGCACTTAGTGAGATTCAGACAAGCTTTTCCAGATATCTTCAAAAATTTTAGAACCAGAGATTACTGTGCTTTGACTCTGAGGATCAATAACCATATCAATAGAGGATAAGAGGAGAGACCTCAAGATGGCGCCATAAGAAAGCTGGACTTCAGTTCAGCTCTTAAGCCATGCCGAGGGTCAGGGGCTTATGCACCTGGCAGACCTGAACAGATACGCAAATCTGCTCACCGGTCGCCCCAGGAACCGGGAACGGTGAACTGAGGGTCCTACAGATCCGTAGGGAGAAGCAAGACCTCCCTGGATTAATAGCGGCTTGAGCTCAAGGTCAAGATGGCGTCTTTGTCGCAAACAACTTTACAAGCTTGAAACGACCAGCCGACCTCACATTCTTCCCAGACCATCATTTACCAGATCGATAGGAGCAGAAGCTGACAGAAGCTGGAACCTACAACAGTAAGAATTGAAAGCTTTCTGGCTTTTCTCTCTCTCCTCTCACAAGCTCTTCCCTCCCCCCCCTCAACCAATTTACAAGCGAATTCCTTCTTTCCCCGAGTGAGAGACTCCCAGCTAATTACACCCATTAACCAAACAAAGAGAGTGCTTTGAAGATTTATGGGTGAACGTTCAGTGGGAGAATTTGACTTGATACGGAGATCGACAAACTGATAATTTGGGATCGCTCGTGCTCCCGCGAGACCTCACGAGACTTTCTGTTTATAGTTTGTGTCTGCCTAGAACTATGGAAGAATTAACAACTGGAGAATTAACAAAGGCACAGCTTCTCTATCTGTTATGCAAAGGAAACTCAGAGATACTGAAAGCAGTCAATAAGCTGGAAAAGGAAATTCGTGGGACTAAGGGGGAGCTTTTGGATGGAGCCCAAGATCCGGAGAGACCAGCTGATGACGCAGCTCAGCTAACAGTAAATCAAGTGAAACTTCAATGTCTGGAAGTTAACCAACTGGAGGGAGAGAGTGCCAGAGATGTAAAAACCCAAAGTATCTTTAAAGAACCTGGGAAAACAGATTCATGGAAGGAAAGTACCAAAAACCTGGAAGTCTATTCAGAGCAGGAAATGACTTGGATCAGCAAAATAAAAAGAGTCTATTCAAAAGCGACAGCAACTAGGAAGCTATCAGGAGATATTTCTGTGCGACCAGAGGAAGAGATCCAGATTGACAAAGGATTCAGAGCCCCCTCAAAGGCGATTACAAGCAAGAATCAAGCAAGAGATTTCTCTGGCCCTGACAGAAGGACAATCAGAAACACTCTACTATGGAAAAAAATACAATTTCATTTTCTGCGACCACCTGAAAGATGAGCTGAACAATGGAGTACTCTCCTGGCTTCTTGTGAGAAAAAAAAAAAAAGCAGTAGCAACCTTTAGGACAGGTCTAATATATGAAGGGAACTGACTTTATATCACTTAAGACAATAATAGAATATATCCTTATAATAGATTATACCTTCCTATGTATCAACAACTACTTTGTTAAGAAAGATGGTAATAACTCCTAGATCAGGATTAATATGCGATGGGAATTGAATATGTATGTTAACATGTATGCCAAAAGAGGATGACAAACCATATTTTATAGGCATTAACAAGACAACAGTAGTGAAGGAGACTGACCTAATATCATTTAAGATAATAACAGAATGTATTCCTATAACAGATCTCATATGTATTAACAATCACTTGGCTAAGAAAAATGGTAAAAACTTTTAGACTAGGAATAATATGTGATGAGAACTAAATATCTATGTTAAAAGAGATGGCAAACCATATCAACTGGTCGCTTTTTCTTTACAACTTCTCTGTAAATGCTTTATATAATAATAAACAATAAAATTATCATAAAAAAAATAACCATATCAATATACTCAATCAATATTCCATTTTTATTTTGAACTATGGATATTTGTTCCATTACCAGGAGGTTCTTAGAAAGCTTGAATGGAAGTTCAGCAGCGTCCCTACTGGGTATTTCTCAAGTGAACTTTCTTGTTATTTTCACATCCATTATTTCTTTGTAGTCTTCTCCTGATGGCTCAAATATACTGGGACAAAAGGAATAACAATGGCACAGCAGGAACTTCCAGCTACAGGCTTAAGAAAAGGACAGCAGCCCCATAGCAATCTCACCATAGTCCTGGTAAAGTCTGGTAAAGTCTGCCACCTTTTGGTTGTTCTATGTAATTGCACACTACTAAAACATTTGCTCATTGAGGTCGGTGGCATCGTTTCCATAATGGACAAATTATACAAGCAGAAACCCACAAGGACTTGCTAGGATGGAGCATTCCCTTCAGCTTGCCTTTCCTTTCCTCTCCACCACTCTTTCTGTGTCACTCATGTCTCCCTCCCCATCCCTTCTCTGTCCCTTCATTCACTCAGATATTTGCTGTGGGGTGCTTTCTCTCTTGGACCTAGTAGTGGAGAAAGCATAGCTGGGGGGGAGGCTCCCATCATCCTTGCCCACCTGCCCACTTCCAGTGATGTCACCTCAAAGGTAGTTTGAGGGGAGAGGATAACGGAGAGGACCGTGGTGGCTCCCCACTCCTCCTCATCAACCCACCCATACAAAGTTAAATTAACTTTGTGCTTGTCTCAGTACTGCTGCCAATCAGTGTTTGCTCTTAATGGGGTTTCAGGTCCTGGGTGCTGGGGGTGCTTTTCTAGAAGGGGCTTCATAGGCTGCTGTGATACAGAGCATGTCTTACCCTGGATTAAGATGCTGCTTTGGCTAGTTGCATAGGGTTGCCCAACTCCGTGTGGAGCAGAAAGAGTTCCTAGAATTGCAACTAATCCCCAGACTATAAAGATAAGGTACCCTGGAGAAAACAGCATGACATTATACCCTACCAAAGTCCCTCCCCTCTCTAACCCTTGCCCTCTACAGGCTCTGCCCCCAAAACGTCCAGGAATTTCCCAGGTCAGAGTTGGCAGTCTTATTGATCAACTTACTTCAAATTTTAAAATTTTTCTGTTGTGGAATGTCAATGAACGGGTGGATGCCGCAGACGTGCAAGCTCCAGTAGTGCTTCTGTGATGCTTATTCAGAGAAACCCTGTCCCAAACCACCTTGAGAAAATGGGGGTAGAGGGGTGGGCAAGTGTCATGTAACCCGCCCCTTGTTTGTAGTGAATTTTGAGTGTGCTACATGCCTGATCTTTCCAGGGTGTTCACTCTGGTTTCCGGGGCTGCCTAACCCTTCCCTCCCTCCCATTGTCCATTTAGCTCCCAGGTTGCTTTGGTGCTTCTTTCTCTGGGGTGTTATCAGAGTTCTTGCTGCCAAGCAGCTTCACTGACATTTAGGTGCAAATACTCTGTTTGGTTGTCTCTTTGATGATAAAAGCCTAGTTATGGTGGGATCAGATTCTGGCATGCAGTTTGTGTGTGAAGAGGGGAAAGGCAGATTGCCTATATGAATCCCAGTTGTACCTGAGATCCCTGCTTTCAGCAATGCCCAGCCTATCTATCATGAAGGTTCCTACCAGTGCTCTCTGTGGACTTGAATAAACAGCTATTGGACTTTTCTCTAAGAGATGCCTTGGCTTGTTTTGTGCGTCCCTTGGGGTTACCTTTAAGTTTGTGTCAGGTAGGATCTACCCCCCCCCCCCCGAAAAAAAGAACCCAGCAAGGACAATAATCATTTTCAGTGACAATGTGGAATGGAAATAGTGTCCTGTGTTCCCATTCTAGAGTTCAACTTATTTATCTATACAAAGACTACACATATACAGCAGGCATGCATGTACAGATAACCAAAGGAACATATGGAAGTCAACATAGGAGATTCTGATTTTCCTTTCTCCAGGTCCATTGAATATTTGAACAAGTTTCAGAGGTGTGATTCCATTCTCTATTGAAGATGCAACTGACAGCTAAAGCATAATAAAAAGAGACTGTCTATCTGAATAAATTCCCCAGAGAGCACTTTGGTCAGCCAATGACAGCCAACTGAGGATCCCGGGCCCCAAAGAAGCATGTGTGGTTCTGGCTTGCCAAGTTCTTCAGGTCCTACAAAATGGAGCTCTTCTGCCAGGCTTATGGCTATGGAAATATACTAAAACAACAAATTGGTCCTACCCCCCCCCCCCCCCGCATTTCATACCACCTCCTCGCTAGCAATATCAATAAGCCAGTATATATCATCCCATCAGTTGCTGATAACAGCACTTTTAAACTATAATTTAATATATATAGTTTTGTTGTTTGCAATGAACTGTTGATCTGACTCTGTTGTTTGCCACCCCAAGACAGTGAGTCCAACAGGGGCAGTATATAAATGAAACTGTAAATAATATAAAAATGGAGAACTAATTTCAGACTTTAAAAAATGATTGTATTTAGTTATTATCATACTTTTAGCCTACCCTTCCCTGTAGGCTCTGTTTTCCAACAGATAAAATAGTACAATTTGACATGTCCTAAAATTTTATATCTTAAATTAATTTACTTAAAAATATAATTCTAAACATAAAGGTAAAGGTAAAAGTATTCCCTGTGCAAGCACTGGGTCATGTCTGACCCTTGGGGTGATGCCCTCTAGCGTTTTCATGTCAGACTCAATGCGGGGTGGTTTGCCAGTACTTCCCCCAGCAAGCTGGATACTCATTTTACCGACCTCGGAAGGATGGAAGTCAACCTTGAGCCAGCTGCTGGGATCGAACTCCCAGCCTCATGGTCAGAGCTTTCAGACTGTATTTCTGCTGTCTTACCACTCTGCTCCACAAGAGGCTCTTCTAATTCTAAACATACAAAATTATAAATTTTCTATAAATACAAAAATACAGCACTGTTTGCCTAGTATGGCAACCTATGTTTAAAAAGGAGGAGGATAATGTATGAAAGTACCACTACATTAAATTGGAGTTGGCTTGATGGATTTAGGTAGGTAGCAGGGAGATCATCTGAAATCAGATGTACCCTGAGACCCCAACCAAAGATCTAGTGCAGTGGTTCTCAACCTTCCTAATGCTGCCACCCTTTAATACAGTTCCTCATGTAGTGGTGACCCCAATCATAAAATTATGCAAGTGTTCTTTCACAGAAATTAAACCGAAAGTGACCAATGGCTGTTCATGATTGTATATAAATTGTTCCCCCCCCCCAGGGTTTCTCAGTTCAATTCTGCCTCTTGTCCCACCATGCTGATCTCGCTGTTTTCTGCTGCTCCAGACAGATGAACACTCTATCTCGATCTACCCCAGCCAAGTTGCTCACCCTGCCATGACCCTTGTGAAAATGTCCTGACCCCCCAGGTTGAGAATCACTAGACTCTAGTGGAACAACTCTGTCTTGCAGGCCCTGCAGAACTGTTTAAGGTTCCACTGGGCCCTGATCTCATCAGGCAGAGTATTCCAATAGGTGGAGCCATGACCAAAAAGGCCCTGGCTTTGGTCAAGGCCAGTTTGAATTTTTTGGGAGCCAGGGATTCTAAGCAGGTTTTGATTGCTTACTCTAAGTGTTCTTTGGGAAACATATTGGGAAAAGTAATCCTGCCAATACAATAATCCCATACCATTTAAGACTTAAAGCAGTGGTCCCCAACCTTTTTATCACTGGGGACCGGTCAACACTTGACAATTTTACTGAGGCCTGAGGGGGGGTAGTCTTTTGCCAAGGGATGTCGTCGCCTGAGCCTCTGTTCCACTTGCTTTCCCACCGGTGCCCCTGCCTTAGCACTGCCCACTGGAGGCACTGCCAGCAGCATCAGCACAGTGCCATGCCAAGGGGGAGCCCCAGCCATGGCAGCTGCTGGAGAGCACCAAAGGTGAGCCGGCGGCAGAGTGGCGGGCGGCCCCCAAGGCCGCAGCCGGGGAGGAGGACGAGGAGGAGCCGTGGCCCAGTACCGACTGATCTACGGACCGGTACCGGTCCCCGGACTGGGGGTTGGGAACCACTGGCTTAAAGATTAAAACCAAAACCTTGTACTTAATCCAGTCTCCAATCTGGAGCCAGTGCAGTTGGGAAAGCACAGGTCAAATATGTGCTCTCCCTTGGGTCCCATGAGGACTTGTGCTGCTGTATTCTGGACCCGCCGATGTTTCCAGAGCAACTCATATAGAGTGAGTTACAATAATCTAACCTGGAGGTGGCCATTGTAGAGAACACAGTGGTAAGGTTGGACACCAACAGTTAAGGTGCTAATTGTCGTGCCTGGCAAAGATGGTAAAATGCCCGGTGAGCAACATTGTCCATAGACAAGAAGGCATCCAGATTCCCGATGAGCAGTGAAGCTGTTAACTGAATGTGTCAAGAGCCGGGAGTTGCACTTGGGCGTGCTGCCCCAGCCAGAGGAACTCTGTTTTAGCTGTATTTAACTTCAGCCGATTCCGCTTGAGCTAATCCACCTTGGGTTTTGTACACCTGAAGATAGCTCTCCAACAGGGAAAATGATGGCCGATATGATCTTTGTGCCTTATACCATGCAGTCTTCAAGATTCACATGAGCTTGCAATGTGAAAACTCATGTCATAAAAGAATAATACAATGTCAAAACCAATCCTAAAATAATTTGAAGCATTAAGGAGAAATAATAAAGACAATTTACAAACTATGCAAACTGCCTTTAATGGAAAAGCTTTTCATAAACTTGGAACCCCAATGTAAAGCTTCCTCCAAGAACAAAAACAAGCTTCATGAGAGAAAATGGAGCTGCACAAATCACTTGTATAACCTCTAGCAAAGGAAAGGCTTAAGTCTGGCAAATCTGAACAATAAAAACCTTCCAGTTAACATTATAAAAAGGTAATCTAATATGAAAAAAACACGCCCAAGGCGGCAAAAATAAATGGCCATGTGTTCATGCCAATTGTTCCACCTGGGAAGGATCAACAGATCTCCAGAAACATGAACTACCAAGCACTAAAACAAAACCAGGCATCAGACTAGGGATGCAATATCAAATATGTCCTGGACTATGGGCACACTTTATAGAATTACAAGTTCTTTGCTATGGAATGTATTAAGCTTCACAGATTTAACTAGATCAGTACACAAAATTCACTCTTACATAAAAAGATCTTTTGATTTACACATTGAATAACTATGGATTAAACTGGAAAATTAATAGTGCAGTCCTGAGGGGAGCCCATTGGCTGCTATGCCAGCATGTCCTGGAGAGACAACAGCATAAACAGGAGATACACTGGCACAATGCCCCAGCACCCTACTGGGACACCAATAACATAACCTCCTGTGTCGATGGGGGAGATGGCAGTTCAGGGGAGTGGCAGATATCAATCCAGTCTGGGAATGCTCCCTAGAACTGGTAGAGGTAAAACCAGCAAAACCCATGGCATAGCCCATCAGTGCTTCTGGAGTCCACAAAATCCAATCTTCCCCCACAGCCACCATGCCTGTTGGTCCAAGAACCACTGAATGCCAATAGGTGCCAGAGCCAGCACACTATGCCCCTCATGCTGAGCCACTGATTCTCCTGCCCACACATCTTAGCATGGCCAATGGTGGTACCTGGCAGGCAATCTAAACCCCATCTATGTGGATTCAGGTAGATCTTCCTCTCAAGGACAATGAGTGAGATGTGGGTGCAGTCAATGGTCCCCATTAGATTTGGAAAGCCAGTGAGTGTATTGAACCCAGCATTGATGAGTGCCAGCCTGGCCTCCTCTGCGGGGAAGTGCACATGTTTTTGCAGATGCAGCAATAGGATTGTCATCTCTGAGTAGATAAATAAGTGAAGATTTTGGGGGTGGAGCTTGAGGAGGGCAGAGTTTGTGGAGGGGAGGGACTTCAATGGGGTATCATGCCATAGAGTCTACCTTCCAAAGCAGGCATTTTCTCCAGCTTAATTGATCTCTGTCACCTGGATCAGTTGGAATTGCAAGAGATTGCCAGCCACCACCTGGAGTCCTGGTGAGCAAGGCTTCACCTCTTCAAGGATACTACCAGGGTTGAGGGGCTTTAATGTTGTATGCTTCGTAAGCACACAATTAGCATAATTAGCAATTATGCTAGGACTAGTAGGGTAAAAGGAAACCAGACCAACAATCAACATGGTACTTAGATACAACCAAAATGGACACTGAGCAGAGCATTATACAACTAAAAGAAGCAGTGCAAGATTGAAAAGCAATTGACCCATAGGAACACCAAGAGATGGACATGACTGAATGGCTAACATCCTCATCATCACAGAGCACTACTAAAATAAATGTGACATTACCTCTTAAATATATTTATGACTAGAACCTCTGGGGTGGGCAGTATATAAATATAATAAATATAATAAATAAATAAAAGCCCGTTGCAAACAGGAATACAACAGGTGTTAGCACATACATCTGCACTATGGCCTTCCTGGGTTTGGGCCCTCCCCCCCCTGCTCCCTGCTCCCTGCTCCCTGCTCAATCCTGAGATCCAGTGTGGTAAAGTGGTAGCAAAGTCCAGGTTGGGCAGGACATGGAGGGGTGGGCTGCCACCTTCCTACCCCCTGTATCTTCCAAAAGCCAGGTCAGGAAGGTCACAGGTGGAGCTGCCACCTTCTTCACTCCCCCCCCCCCCATTTCCCAAATGCTGGGCCAGGCAAAGAAGGTTGCAGGGGGGCTGCTTCCTTCCTACCCCCACCCACATCTCCCAAAGGAAAGACTGGACAGTTAAGGCTGTGGAGGAGTTGCCTCCTTCCCATTCCCTCAAATCTCCCAAGGACCAGGCTGGGTGGGGAGGCTGCTGGATCCCCCAGCCCTTTTGAGGAGAGGGAGGGTGGGGGAAAGTAAAGAGTGCTTCATTGGCCAGCCGCAGACCTCTGGGGAGGTGTTGTGAGCCCAGGTCCTGTTAGGGAGGACTCTGGGAGGAAAGCTGTGCTAGAAGCTCCCTGCTTTACCTGTGCTTCAGCTGAATGAGAGCTTAGCCCAGCCAAATGTTCATTAGGAAGACAGCTCTGACTAGGAGGAAGGAATGGAGCAGCAGACAAGCCAGGGCTTAGATGCCAAAGTTGTTGTAGAGCTCCTCATTCCTCTGCCCATCCTCCAGCTGCAGCTCCCTTCCTTGTCAGCCCACCTGAGTCAATTAAGAGAGCTCCAGTCTAAAATGCACCACACTGCATTAGCAAGACAGTTGCTAACTGCAGAAGACTGGGAGTATTCACAAAGTAAGGACTGAGAGGCTGCTGACAACCTATATTAATGAGGCTGAGAGGCCTGGGTTATGGAACAGCTCTTTCAACTGATGCCCTTACACTTCCTGAATGAGCCCTTGACTCACTGGACTGAATTAAGACATTCATTGCATTCTGTCTTTACTTTGGTATTTTGTGTTTAAAATACTGATCATCTCTGCCTTCCTTGCAGCTTGTCTGTGCATCCTTCCATCAGAGAACTGAGACCAAGACAGGAGGTAAAGGAAGCATCTGGCTTCCCTCCCTTGCCTGGGGGAGAGGGAGGGTGGGAAGAGGCTGAGGCAACTTACCAGCAGAGAGGCCAGCACCTCTTCTACCCCACGAGGAACAGGAAGAGGAAGAAGAGGACAGATAAGCCTAGTGATTGGCCCTCACTGGATGAGTGCTCTCTCCCTATTGGTGGCACAACTGTAGGGGAGTACCAGTCAGGTAGAAGTGAGATTTCTGCATGCTATTTGGACTGATTGGCCCTCATTGGCAGAGTGCTATTTCCCTATTGGTGACACACACCTCAGGAGAGCCAATCCAGTAGGGAATGAGTGGTCTGCATGCAGTTTGAACTGACTGACCCTCATTGACAGAGTGCTCTCTTCCTATTTGCAGCACACCACCAGGGAGGGCCAATCAGGGAGGGAGAATCGTCTGCATGCAACTTCAACTTTATAATGTTTAGCAATAGGGCACAACTGCTTTTTTTGATGTTCAAAACCTTACATTGACTCCCATGTTTATTTTGTGGTTCAATTATTCCCACTATAATAAAGCCATGTGGCTGTTGCACCACCTTTTGGAAAGACATTTCTATTAAACTATTTCAAACCCAGCAATGTAACACTTTATTCTTGCAGTTACTTGATTGATATCCTTAAAAATGATTGAAACTAAGAGCCAGCATGGAGCATTGGATAAACAGTGGCGGACTGTAATCTGGAGATCCGAGTTTGATTCCCCCACTCTTCCACATGCAATCAACTGAGTGACCTTGGGCTAGTCACAAGATCTCCCTCAGCCCCACTCGCCTCATAGAATGTCGGTTGTAGAGAGAGGAAGGGAAAGGAATATATAAGACCCTGTGGGATTCCTTCAGGTAGTGAAAAGTGGAGCAGAAAAAAACAGCTCTTCTTTGTCTTCACGTTCTTCTCATATAGCTTTGTGGTTCTTTATGTAGTGGAATCAGTCTGCAAGTACAACATCTGAACAGTCTATGACACAAACTAGGAGTATTTCAAAGCTAGCCTTAATCTCTTGGTTTTTTAAAATTTATTCCCAGTTTTTTTCTTCATGGCAATTATCATTTGCATGCCATGCTGTCTGTAGGTCAACTTTTTGAGTTTACTCTGAGTAACAAAAATGCCATCAACTTTTTGTCTTCAAACACCTACAAACTGAAGTCATCCAGAAATGCATCAAGCTATCCATTCATACCTAAGGTGCAAAGAAACAACATACCACTGGGTGCCACTGTGGACCATATATAGTTCTTAACATTTCTGAATATACCTGTTATTTATTCACTGCATTCCATTCAATACCTAAAACTAATATTTTAAAAAATGTTCAAAAATCTGTGCATTCCCTTTTATTGCAGTTAGGATGCAACTGTTTATGGCCCACTATCCATTTAAGAGATAGGTGTGTTTTGCACATACAATACATGTTAAAAGAAACCCCTTTATTTTTGCAGATTATGGGACACAGAAAATAACTTTATTCACTGTGATGCTTCATCAAGTTTTTAAAAATAGTTGACAGAGATCTGTCATTGTGTACTTTTCACAAGTCTTTATGTACTCAGAAAAACAAGTGGCTTTAATATTAAAATCAATTATTTTCCTGCATTGAAAACACAGAACAATTCTGAATTTACAACCATTTTTTTAATGGAGAAAATGTTGTAGAATTGATTGTCACTTTTATGAAATGAGTCCCTCTGGTTTTCCTTCATTCCTCTTACCAATTTGATTTCATCTTCCTTTCCTCTTCACCCCAAATTCCTCAAACCATACACAAAAATGTAGAACAGGTTTTTTGCAGTTGCTTCAGAAATCATGAGCACTTATATTTTTGGATGTAGGAATGAAAAGTGCAATCTCATCTGCAAGTTCTACTGGCTTTTACCATTGCTTTTTATACATAACTTTTAAAAGCCCATTCCCTTGAATAAAATGGATTAACAGTAAGGTGACCAGATTTTAACATTGGTAAAGCGGGACACCATTGACCGGGGGTGGGGGTGTTTCTTGATTTAAAATTTGGTCTATATGGAGCAACAAAAAGTTTCATAGAACGCATAGAATGCCAAAATAGTATTGTAATATTTTTTTTAATTTCAACATAAGTACAATTTGCCAGGTGTCCCCAGATGTCCCTCCAAAAGTAGGACAATCTGGTCACCTTAATTAACAGTGAAAACCCCTGTGAAGTTACCTGAATTGACTAGTATGAAGAGAAGTGATAAAGAGCTGTGATGAGTACATCAACTGTGATAGATGCATAAGATTTACCTATGCAAACATTACATACTATTTGGTCACTTTTGTGAAGGTTATTGAAGATTTCCATCCAATCAAGACCGCCTGGATTAAGCAGCTTGGCCTGTGGATGTGATCGCTTGTGAAGCTGTGACTCGCCTTTCTCTCCAAACAAGAAGGAAGCCTCAGGAATGGTGGCCTTCCAGTGCCACTGCCCTGCTGTGTCTATTAATTCAATCCCATTTCTTCAGCTGCCAGGGTGGGCATCTTTGAAGTTCCCTTATAATCCAATCAAGATCATTTCTTTTAGGGAGACTGCCTGATGAGCCACAGCCAGAGTAAGTGGGATTACTCCCTCTAGTCATTTAAAATGAAACCAAGGAGAGGCTCGTAAAGGAAAAGGTTGTCAGTTCTGCTCCTTGATAGCTGTTTTCTCTTCCACACGCCCCTCTTTAAGCCCACTGCAAGCAAAGTCTCATCCACAAAATTCTTCAGAGAATCAAAACACTGAAGGGTAAAGCTGCCCTGAGACCTTATGGGAGCAGATCAAGTAATAAAATAAAGTGAAGAGGACTAGATGACCTATTTCCCACTTCTTTGTAATAGAAGACAAAGTAACTTTTACAGCTGTGGTATGGCAGCTGCTATTCTGTAGGTTCATCCTACAGTACAGTTGTAATGTTTCATATGGATGTGCCATGAAATTGTTATCTGGATGGAGGTGACAGAATCAGTGTGATTTTCAGGTGGGTTGCGGTCCTTTGTTGCAATCACGCATGCAGACATGAACCATGGAAAAGCTGTCCCAGCTGCACAGCTGTAATATTCCAGTGGGAAACAGACTCTGTTACATGTCCAGAGTAGTGCAAATTTCTGACCTGCCTGTCTGATAATTTCATTTATCAAATGGTGGAAGAACCTATGAGAGGCTTGACCACACTTGACTTAACACTGATCAACAGACAAGAGCTGGTGAATAGAGTGAAGGAGGGGGAGATCCAGGGGGGAGTGACCATGTCCTCCTAGAATTTCTTCTGAGGTGAGGGCCCAAGGAAGTTCATAGTCAGACATGTAGGTTAGACTTTTGTAGGGCAGACTTTAATAAACTCAGAGACATGATGAGTGTCATTCCATGGACAAGAAAGTTGAAAGAGAAAAGAGCAATTGACAGACTCTCCTTAAACAAGAGCTATTGCATGCAAACTGGATTTTTAGATGGTTAGTGGATAGGGAACGGGTACGAAAATCACACCTAAAGAGTAGTCAATGGTGTTTCGAGGGAAGAGAGCAGTGAGGTGCCACAGGGCTTGGTACTGAGTCCAGTAATTTTCAACATTTTTATCAACGATATGGATGAGGGGGTGGAGGGACTACCCAATAAATTTGCATATGACACCAAATTGGGAAGAGTAGTGAACACTCCAGAAGATAGAGAGATATGAACATGCTGGAATAGTGGGCAAAATGAGATGCAATTCAAGAAGGAGATGTGCAGAGTTCTACATCTGGGTCACAAAATGAGAAACATGCATACTGAATGGGAGATACAGTTCTGGGTAGCAGTGTGTATGAATGTGATCTTGGGGTACTTGTGGACTGTAAGGTAAGTATGAGCAAACAGTTTGATGTGGAGGTAAAGAAAGCAAATGAAGTCTTGAGCTGTATCTACAGAGGTATCACATCAAAAACACCAGATGTCATAGTCCTGCTGTATACCACATTGGCGAGACTGCACTTAGAAACTGTGTGCAGTTCTGCAGGCCTCACTTCAAAAAGGACATGGACAAAATGGAGAGGGTTCAGAGGACAGTGGTGAGGATGATCTGGGACCAGGGGACCAAGCCCTATGAGGGACCTGGAAATGTTCAACTTGGAGAAAAGGAGGTTGAGAGGGGACGTAATTGCTCTCTTTAAGTTTTTGAAAGGTTGTCACTTGGACGAGGGCAGGGAGTAGTTTCTGTTGGCAGCAGATGATAGGAACCACAGTAATGGGTTTAATCTACATGTTGAATGGTATTGGATAGATATCAGGGGAGAGATTTCACAGTGAGAGCAGTTCAACAGTGGAATCAGCTGCCTAAGGAAGTAGTGAGCTCCCCCTTGAAGATCTTTAAACAGTGGTTGGGCCTGTTCAGCCTGTACTTAACCTGGATGCTTTAGGCTGATACTGCATTGAGCAGGGGGTTAGACTAGATGGCCTGTATGGCCCCTTACAACTCTATGATTCTATGATTGTTTGTCATTCAAGCCATTATATGCAAATGCACATGCACAACTCTGACTGAGAAATAATGCTGTAAGGCTAGCACAAGAATATTCTTGCTGACAAGCAATGTTCTATACCCTAACTGTTTTTGTAAAAGCACCACTAAGACAAGATTCTTCAGACACACATATTTTTACAAGTATGTCCATGTCTGCCCTTAATCTTTATTGCTGATAGTACAACAGTATAATTGTATAACCATAAAAATATCCATCAAGGTAGCTTTAAACCAAAGCTGATGACTCAGGCTTCAATCTTAAGCCTGCTTACCAGGAAATAAGGCCTATTGAAATAAGTGGGCTTTTTCCCCCTAGTAATACAGTAGATTAGTCGCTCATTTCAGAAAAATGTATTTAGGATAAAACTGTCAGTCCCATGGTCTTACATGGGTGATACTTCCCACAAAACTCATAAAGAATGGTCAGTGAAATCTGTATGTGAAGCAGAGGAAATTTCCATGTAGCTTATCCGTATGAAGTTTCATATGAAAAGAAAAGTAGCAGGGGCAGAGGTAATCATTTTCATGAAAAGGAGGGGAAATGTTTGCAGGGAGCCATTTTGAAAATAGTAAGTGCCTCTCTCCATTCAAAACCCCACCTTAAGCATTAACTTGATAAAGTAAGCCCATTGATTTGCCCATGCAGTTAACAGTGAAAGTCAGAACATCCTGATCAAAGCTGGGTTTTCTAAGAGTTGGTTTTTATACTCTACTTTTCTCTGCCCAAAGGAGTCTCAAAGCAGCTTGCCAACACCTTCCCTTCCACTCCCCACAACAGGCATCTTGTGAGGTAGCTGGTGCTGAGAGAGTTCTGATAGAACTGTAACTGGCCTAAGGTCAAACAGCAATCTTCATGTGGAAGACTGGAGAATCAAACCTGAGTCTTAAGATTAGTCCATTGCTCTTAACCAGTACACTAAGATCGTATTTCAACATGAATATGTCATATGAAAGTAGGAAAAAATATGCCAATTATAGTTCAAAAGTCTCAGATCAGAGTAATTGTATTAATTGTATCCAACATAGTCCCACCACAATACAATACACATTGGGATACACAGGTTTCAGAGTCCCACCATAATAGTATACACTAAATTAGGCTATACAACAGCATACACTGGTTCCAGAGGGCGCAGTGTGCAGAGCACAGATTTGATGTCCTCCCTTCCTGAAAGGGACTAATGAATACTGGAGAACCCTCAGAGCAGTAAACAATGTAAGATTCCTCTTGGCAAGCAGAGGAAGTTCCTCTTGGTAAGCAGAGGGAGTTCAGAATCAAAGAGAAAACTATCCTCTGCATCTGATACCAGTCAAACCATAATCTGCTAAGTCTTCAGACAGCAGCATACCAAGTGTGGTGCAGGGGGTGAGCTCCGCATTGAGTGTAACTTGAGAAAGGTGCATGAAGGAGGGCCCTTGAAACCAGTGTCATGCTGTGTCCAACCCAACGTTTTTTATTTTATTTTTAAAATGCAGTTTACACTGCAGCTACTAGGAGTGCAAGAAAGTATTTTAAAAAGCCCTCTTGGAGTAGCTATACTTCCCTTTCTCCAAAACTGAAGTAAAATTGCTTAACCGATCATACAATGAAGCCAGCACACTGAAAGCTGCTACAGTAATTGCCAATCTGCAGGTCATTTTCTCCAATAGTGCAGCCTTTTTCTCCTCCTTCCCTTGCATCCAGCTCAGCCAGAACTTGCAAAGCAATACTTGGAGTGTTGCAGTAAGATAAAATAACCTTTCCCTCTCTATATCTCTCTGTTTTTCACAAGTTTCTCATTCATTTCTGTCAGCCTTCCCCTAATTTTCCTTGTTCCCCCTCCTTATTTTCACTTCTCGGTCTCAATACCTTCTCATCCCTGTCCTGCCTAGTGACACAATGTATCTGAGAGTAGTAGAATAGCAAACCTTTGTTAATATTATGAACAGAAGGGAATAGGTATGCTGGGCACCATATATTGCACTAGTTCTGCTGGGCTTCCAACCCCCCCCCCTCCGTTTGGGCTGTGATTCTGTGCTTGACATCAGCTGGCATTACTACAATGAAGATAACAAGGTGGAAATACACATGAGGATGAATACAAGGGGGGACCATGTGGCTCAATAAATCTTACAGTTAACAGGATAATTCCTATGTTCTTACTAGAGAGAAATATTAAGCATGAAGAAAAGTTCTTGTCTTCAGAATCTTTAATATCATCAGATTAGATTCCTGGGTAATGTCTAGTTTCATTGTGAAACTTCTTCAGCTATGTATGCAACCAAAAGTTTCATTCAAGCTTCATTCAAAGTCTCTTGAAAACAGAATAGAGGTCAACAAGCAGACAGGTGTCCTGGGTGAGATCTTTGGATACAGTTTGAGATCTTTAGAAGGAAAAGATTATTTAATCATCAGATTAAAGGAATATTGGGAAACTATATCAAAATATTACAGAGGTGTTACAGACTAAGAAAAGGAAACATCACATGAGGTTAAATTGTGTAAGTCACAGATTTTTTTATCTTGCCATCCTATTCTAAGGAATGGACATAGATCTTTAAAACAGATGCTGGTCAAAGCCAACTTCACACTATTTCTCCCTTCCCCTCCCTACCTCATTCCCTCAGTCTTTGCTTTGCACACTGTATTTAGCTTTTAACCTCTTACCTTCCCTGCTGGGAGTTTCCCCCCATGACATATCCTGGGTCTTATCTGCACTGTGCTGTTAAAGCTCATTGGCTCAGTTTTTTTAAAAAAAAGTAATCTGCATCAGTCCCCAGTCAGCAGTACTGGGGAGCATTTAACCCTCCACCCAACCCTAACCTGTGCATCGCATGTGCAGACTGGAAGAAGGAAGGAAGAAGTAGCTTGAGGTGAGTGTGGCTCCTCTTTACTTCTTCTGACATTAATGTTTATCACATAACTTGAGGGGGCTGGTAAAGCTACATAAAATGAAAGAAATATTAAAATGCACTAAAGTACAAAGCCCTGCTCCTGCTGCAAACCAATCACCAGAGACCAATCAACAGCTCTATTGGGGTGAGGGAAATCTTGGCAATCCAGTTTTTTCTTATTAGCATGCAGAGTTAAATTCTGCAATTTGGAAGAGAAAGTACAAGAAAGATGATAGATGCAGAGTACAGGAATAGATGCAAACAGGATGTGAATTAAAGGTACACTGCTTTAATTCAGTAAGAATTGAAATTAAACTGTGAATCCAGATTGGGACCTGGGATTGAATTTGAGTTCCCACAGGTACTGCCCTGCACCTTTCTCCAATCACACCAAAGTGCATGCCTCCAGACTTTTATGGTTCAGCTCAGGGTGTCCCAAAAGAAATCTGTCTTGCCCCTTCCTGACAGGTGGGAAAATGGTTCTGCTGACCTAGTTATTTGTCACTATAAATAGGAAACTAATATCCTCCCTACCTGAAACCCAAAGCATTCATGACTTTGCAAGGCCTCTCAGATGTTGATCCAAGCACCCTGCATTCCTTCATCACTGCAGAGGCAATTGCAATAGCAAGTGTCTACTCAGTGGTTTTACCCACACTTTGTTTGACCCAGCCTTCCCTTGGCTGCTATTCCCACCTCCATTCACCAGTCACCTCCATCACTCCCACTGAAAATTTTAAGGGCTTTTAAAAATGTTAATTGACATATTAGCTCTGACTTGGATAGCCCAGGCTAGCCCGATCTAGTGAGATCTCAGAAGCTAAGCAGGGTCAGCCCTGGATGGGAAACCTCCAAGGAATACAGAGTCATGTCGCAGAGGCAGGCCATGGCAATCTACCCCTGAAATATCTTGCCTAGAAAACCTTGCAGTTCACCATAAATCAGCTGTGATTTGATGGCAACCCCCCCCCCCCAAATTGGCATATTGCTATAGTAAACTACAGCTATGGCTTTTTCAGTCATAGTACTTTTCAATGTCAGTTACATAATATAATTGTAGAGGAATTTAATAGATTTATATGCCGCTTCTTTAAGACAAACTTCTCCAAAGCCATTTATACAAGAAATCATAAGAACAACAATCCCTGAATAATATAGCAGGAGATGAAACAATAAAATACAACAAATAAGCACATCCTAGGAAAAGGAATATAAACCTTATCAACTCACCAAACCAGAAAACGATAAAACCCACCAAATAACACAAACAAGCCTAGATGAGAGAGAATAAATTACAGAAACTTTAAAAGTTATTTATGTTTGCATATACTTTAAAAATTACAGAGCTTTCTTGACCTAGAATTTGGATTGCTTAGAAGCATCATTTTACTCTCCCTCTTCCCAGCATACACAGCCTTGCTAGTATTTTCCTTGCCTCTTTAAATTTGGCTACTCATTAGTGCAGATACGCTAAAGACAAGGAAGAAATGAACATCTGGCATTCTGCATCCTTTGAATCATGCAACTAGAAGCACTCAGAACTAATTTCCATAGAAAATAGTATGAGCTAATAGACAGTCTGGTGAATCCTCTGTTAGCATGGAACTAGAACAACGGGAAATCCCTGGAGTTTATGAATGCTTAGGGAAAATGGATAAACTTAAGCTGATTTATCATTATTACTAGAATTAAAGCCTGTTATAGCTGATACAATGGGTGCTAGTGGGGGGGAATAGCAAAGAGAGAGGGAGGTAGAAAGGAAGTGATTAAGATAGAAAGAGCTTGGCATTGGGAAGAGGAAGAGGAAGGGGAGGAGTTGTCCAGTCTGTAAGGGCATGAGGTTGAATGTGTGTGTTGTGTGTGGGGATGTGGTGGCATGGTGACAAATGAGGGCATGAGTGTGGAGAACCGGGTGTTAAGAACCTGTGGTTTGGAATGTTAGTTGAGTGTGGGAGAGGACTGACCTTTGGGAATTGTGGCATAGTGGTTACAGATGAGCTTTCCAGAGCTATGTCTTCAGATATGTGAAGGGAAAAATCAGATTGCAGACTCTTCTTAGGAGGAGATTACATGGCAACCAATTCCTCCCAGTTCTGCATTCAATGTAATTTCCTTCTCGTGTGAATTAGGCCACAGACACTGAAATGCCCCTCTGCCCTAATACACATGGGGTAGTCACAGTACGCAGGTGTCCACCCTGCTCCTTTTATCTCCATTTTTTACTGTTTTTTTTACTGTTGATATAATGTTATGTGCCCACATTCTTCTTTCACTGTTGCCTATTAGAAGAAGAAGAGCTGGATTTTTGTACCCTGCTGTTTACTACCCAAAGGAGTCTCAAAGCAGTTTACAAATACCTTTCCCTTTCATCTCCCCACAATAGACAACCTGTGAGGGATATGGTGCTGAGAGAGGTCTGAGAGAACTGGGAATGGGCCACAGTCACCCAGCAACCCTCAGGTGTCTCAAAACAGTTTCCAATCACCTTCTCTTCCTCTCCCCATAACAGACTCCCCGTGAGGGAGGTGGGGTTGAGAGAGTGCTAGCTCACGTTTTGGTGTAGGTTTAGTGCCTCACTTTGAAGCTGGCAACCCTAAGAGGAGATCACTCTGTGCACAGCAGTCTTGACCCTAGTCAGGTTTATGCACACCTAGGTAGTGTGGAATTCCAGAGCATGAACCTACACCAATCTGGCAACCTTTCCTCCTCTCTGCAATGTTTTCTTGACCTGAAATAGGTCAGGGGATGCTAAGTGGCTATGGAGCATTACACACTTTTGAGGCCCCACTTCCAGACTTCAAGGAATATGCTCAGACCAGGGTCAGCCAGCCTCCAGGTGGGGCCTGGAGATCTCCTAGAATTGCTGCTCATCTCCAGACTATAAAGACAGTCTCCACCCAGGAGGGCTTTTCACAATGAAAAGTGTTAAAGATAATGCCTCACCTTTGAAGAGTGCTTTTAGGTGCTCAAAGCACTTCATATATATCATCATCCTAACAATCCTGTGTGGTAGTATAATAAACAATACGTGTGGCAGTATAATAAACAATATCTTCTCCTTCAACATAAACATACTTCTAAGGTAAAAAAGCAGTATGCAGTTCAGCTTGCTGTGTTTTAAAAAATGAAATATTTGCTATGGAAAAGTCACGTAAAGAGAAAAAACAGTACAGATACTATTTAGACACTCACAATCCAAGGATTTTTTTTTCTTTTTAAGAGGTGGCCTATTGATAATCAGCAATGTTTTGTACATCTTCCATTTTAAAGCAAAATGCACACAAACATAATTACATACATTCTGTTGGAAGTCAATGACATTGTGCTGTTGCTTAGCCTCAGACCAGGCATAAAGGTAAAGGTAAAGGTATCCCCTGTGCAAGCACTGAGTCATGTCTGACCCTTGGGGTGACGCCCTCCAGCGTTTTCATGGCAGACTCAATACGGGGTGGTTTGCCAGTGCCTTCCCCAGTCATTACCGTTTACCCCCCAGCAAGCTGGGTACTCATTTTACCGACCTCGGAAGGATGGAAGGCTGAGTCAACCTTGAGCCGGCTGCTGGGATTGAACTCCCAGCCTCATGGGCAAAGCTTTCAGACGGCTCCTTACCTTTACCTTTTAATTATGTTCGTGTGCATTTTGCTTTAAAATGGAAGATGTACAAAACATTGCTGATTATCAATAGGCCACCTCTTAAAAAGAAAAAAAATCCTTGGCATATACCTAGCAATTTCAATGTGGGACTTGGTGACATGGGACTGGGGCTTGAAGTCACAGGGGTGGGCTTGAAGTCAAGGGGTGGGATTTGGTGACATGGGACTGGGGCTTGAAGTCACAGGGGTCCATGCTCAGTAGCCACCCATGAGGGTAGCCTGCACCCCAGCCCACCCCATTGCCCCAGATCCAGGGAAGATGGGGAGGGCAGTGGCAGGAAGCCTTGACCCTCTCAGAACAAAAAGGCCACAATGAAAGACACCCCACCAACAACAACAACCACCCTTCCCAATGAACCAGTTGCCTGTGTGGCTAAAGAGACAGAACTAACCAGGTGCCAGATCAAATGCTCTCCTTCTTTTATAGTTGGGAGGAAGTCCCAGCTCTTTGAGTGAATGACTGGGGAGGCTCCACAGCAGTCCAGAGGCCCACTCACAGCAGTAGACTGCCTGGGAAGCGTCAGCTTCTAGCACTCACCTCCAGTAGCAGGGCTGCCTGGCATGGGACAGTGGGAACCTGGAGCCACCAGAATTCAAACACCGGAAGCAGCCCTCAGGCTATCCTGCCTGAGCTCCAATGTCTGTGGTACCAGAGTGCCATGGGGAGGGGCCAAGCCTAGGAGAGGCATGCTGAGGGAAAATTGAAGGACTGCAATCTGGATTTTCAGATAGTTAGGTAGATAGGGAATAAGTTAGCGAACTGCACTCAAAGGGTTGTTGTCAATGGTGTTTCATCAGACTGGAGGAAGGTGAGTAGCGGGGTACCTCAGGGCTCGGTGCTCAGTTCAGTACTTTTTAACATATTTATTAATGATCTAGATGAGGGGGTGGAGGGACTACTCAACAAGTTTTCAGATGACACCAGATTGGGAGGACTGGCAAATACTCCAGAAGATAGAGACAGAGCTCAACGAGATCTGAACACAATGGGAAAATGGGCAAATGAGAACAAGATGCAATTTAATAAAGATAAGTGTAAAGTTCTGCATCTGGGTCAGAAAAATGAAAAGCATGCCTACTGGATGGGGGATACGCTTCTAGGTAACACTGTGTGTGAACGAGACCTTGGGGTACTTGTGGATTGTAAACTAAACATGAGCAAGCAGTGTGATGCAGCGGTAAAAAAGGCAAATGCCATTTTGGGCTGTATCAACAGGGGCATCACATCAAAATCACAAGATGTCATAGTACCATTGTATACGGCACTGGTCAGACCATAACTGGAGTACTGTGTGCAGTTCTGGAGACCTCACTTCAAGAAGGACGTAGATAAAATTGAAAGGGTACAGAGGAGAGGGATGAGGATGATCTGGGGCCATGGGACCAAGCCCTATGAAGATAGGTTGAGGGACTTGCGAATGTTCAGCCTTGAGAAAAGGAGGCTGAGAGGGGATATGATAGCCCTCTTTAAGTATTTGAAAGGTTGTCATTTGGAAGAGGGCAGGATGCTGTTCCCATTGGCTGCAGAGGAAAGGACACGCAGTAATGGGTTTAAACTACAAGTACAACGATATAAGCTAGATATCGGGGGGGGGGGAATATCACAGTCAGAGTAGTTCAGCAGTGGAATAGGCTGCCTAAGGAGGTGGTGAGCTCCCCCTCACTGGCAGTCTTCAAACAAAAGTTGGATACACACTTTTCTTGGATGCTTTAGGATGCTTAGGGCTAATCCTGCGTTGAGCAGGGGGTTGGACTAGATGGCCTGTATGGCCCCTTCCAACTCTATGATTCTATGATTCTATGCCTGCGGAGAGAGGAGGTTCCAGCTTCAGTCTTGGGGTAGGTGGGGCTGGCTGGCAGCTAGCAAGATTGTCTTGAACAGACTGTGCTGTGATACATGTGGCCGTGTTTCTTCCTCCTTCACCAGGGCTGGTGGGCAGCTGAGGGAGAGGCGGCATGGGTGAGGGCGAATCAGGCATGCCTGCTGCCGCCTCTGTAGCTGTGGCCAGGTCACTCTTCCCTTTCTTGCCAATCATAGCACAGGCTGCTCTCTCCCATGCCCCCTCATGTGGCACCGAGGCCTTGTGTCCAGCTGCCACACCCTAGACATGCCTCTGCCTCTGGCTTCAGAGGAGGACTGCAGAGAATCAGAGTGATAGGCCAGGACCCTGGGCATTGCTTTCCACTGTTCTGCTGCTATCCCTTTGATGTGTAGACTGCTGCTTTTAGAGAAACTTCCTTCCTTTGGCACCTTCTTTCCATACTCTGCCAGATTTCTCCAGCTTGGCACAATGAGGGCAGGACATGCCTGCTGCATCTCTAGTCATTTCTGGGAGCGGCGGGATAAAAATCCAATCAATCAATCAATCAATCAATATTCTCGCTACTTAGACTAGATTAGAATCTCTATCCCAACCCTTTTCATCCTTTTGACTGTGGAGGAACCCCTGATATATTTTTTTCAGACTTCTTGGAATCCTGGAAGAGGTGACATGCTCCTTCAGAGAAGTGGAAATAAGAGGTGGAAGCCAGCCAATCAATTACTCCATCATTTACCATTTTTCCATTGTGGAGAAAAATCCTTGGCCTGTGGAGCAACAGGAGAAGCGGGTTCCAGTGATGTCTAGTTATATCAGTGGCCATCCAAACTTCAGGAAAAGGCTATGTAACCCCTGGGGAGCTCTTGCATAACCTCAGGCTTCCCTGGAATCCTGATTGGGAATCCCGGCTCTATCCTGCCTAAATTGGAGTTCCTTACAATAAATGAATTTACAAAGATAAAGAGGCTCCATTTGTTATTTTGTTCCTTACCAGCACACATAAGCAGATAGACTTCTGCTTCATTATGTGCCTTGAGCCATCTGCTAACCCACCAAATAATTCCAAGACATTCCAATTTTATTTCATCCCTTCCTTGAAAGAGCTCAGGGCAATTTACATGAAGCAACTCCCCCCCCCCCCCTTTAAAGAAGAAATGGCAACATACAATCCTCCCATCTTCCTCTTTATCTTTTATCTTCTTTCATGGAGCTTAGAGCATCAGATATGAACCCACTCACCCTGACATATTCAGACACATTTTTTTTTACTTCAGTCCCAAGGAGTTCAGGATCCTGCCACACTCAGAGATTAATTCCCCTCCAAGATTTTTTTAAAGACAGGAAGCACTTGTGTCGAACACAAATAAATGATTTTAAGGGGGTGGGATGCCTTTTAATTATGTCCACTTTCTACTAAAACCTGAAGAAAAGTTGATTTCTCCTGTTCAGTGACAGCCCTTTATAGTACAGTAAAACTCACCAGAGTTCAATGAAGTCTCACGGGGAATGCTTTGATGAAGCAAAGCCCCTTAGTGAGCAGATGGCTCTAGAAAAATCACATGTAGAACACTAAAGTAAGAATTACTGAATGCACATTCAGATAGGAATGATATGCCCACTGTAGACATGTTTGATGTAATGCAAGAATTATTCAGCACATATATGAAGATGCATGGATCCATACAGTTGTATGGATATGCAGTATAACATGAACCATGGGCCAGATTCAAAGGCATTCTTCCACTCGAGGAGCAATCTTCCATTCCACATGAATATTTTGTGCACAAAAGGACTGTTTCCATTTATAGCAAAAGCTGTTCCGTGGAGGTTAGGCTCTTTCCTCTCTAAATGGAAGGGCATGTTTGGATCCAACCCAGTCTTTTTAACAATGTGCAAGTGCATAGCAGTAAGGAAGAATTCTTGTTAAGTGTTTACCCTTCACTGATACTGGAGAAGTGTATAGATTTATTTCCTTGAGATGGAAACCTCTGAAGGTAATGGAAGTGGTCCTGTGCTGCAGCAGTAACCATGGTTTTATTGACTAACTCACTAGATAAAAGCAGAAAATCCATGCTAATTGTGGCCACATGAGTATCTCTCCACCTCTGGATAGCAGTAGCTAATACATTCTCTTAATGGAAACTTTCAGATAATTAGCATACAGAAATGTGACAAACGCAGCCCTTTTTGACCTCCCGGCTCATCCATTAGGCAAGTCAAACAACATTTGTTAAAACAACAGTTTAGCCCTTGTGCCATTATGCTGTATGTAGCATCCAAGCAAAAAGGCGAAATTGTTAAGAAAAGAAGTATTTTGTTGTTGTTACGTGCGAAGTCGTGTCCAACCCATCGCGACCCCATGGACAATGATCCTCCAGGCCTTCCTGTCCTCTACCATTCCCCGGAGTCCATTTAAGTTTGCACCTACTGCTTCAGTGACTCCATCCAGCCACCTCATTCTCTGTCGCCCCCTTCTTCTTTTGCCCTCGATCGCTCCCAGCATTAGGCTCTTCTCCAGGGAGTCCTTCCTTCTCATGAGGTGGCCAAAGTATTTGAGTTTCATCTTCAGGATCTGGCCTTCTAAAGAGCAGTCAGGGCTGATCTCATCTAGGACTGACCGGTTTGTTCGCCTTGCAGTCCAAGGGACTCGCAAGAGTCTTCTCCAGCACCAGAGTTCAAAAGCCTCAATTCTTTGACGCTCAGCCTTCCTTATGGTCCAACTTTCGCAGCCATACATTGCAACTGGGAATACCATAGCCTTCACTAAACGCACTTTTGTTGGCAGGGTGATGTCTCTGCTTTTTAGGATGCTGTCTAGATTTGCCATAGCTTTCCTCCCCAGGAGCAAGCGTCTTTTAATTTCTTTGCTGCAGTCTCCATCTTGGAGCCCAGGAAAATAAAATCTGTCACTATCTCAATTTCTTCCCCATCTATTTGCCAGGAATTGAGAGGGCTGGATGCCATGATCTTTGTTTTATTGATGTTGAGTTTCAAGCCAACTTTTGCACTCTCCTCCTTCACCCGCATCAACAGGCTCTTTAGTTCCTCTTCACTTTCTGCCATTAGAGTGGTATCATCTGCATATCTGAGGTTGTTGATATTTCTCCCTGCAATCTTGATCCCAATTTGTGACTCCTCTAATCCCGCATTTCTCATGATGTGCTCTGCATACAAGTTGAATAGGCAAGGCAACAGTATACAGCCTTGCCGAACTCCTTTCTCAATTTTGAACCAGTTAGTGATTCCATGTTCAGTTCTCACTGTTGCTTCTTGATCTGCATATAAGAGACAAATAAGATGCTCTGGTATTCCCATCTCTTTAAGAACTTGCCACAATTTGTTGTGCTCCACACAATCAAAGGCTTTAGCATAGTCGATGAAGCAGAAGTAGACGTTCTTCTGGTACTCCCTAGCTTTCTCCATGATCCAGCGTATGTTGGCAATTTGATCTCTAGTTCCTCTGCCTCTTCGAAATCCTGCCTGTACTTCTGGAAGTTCTCGGTCCACATATTGCTGGAGCCTAGCTTGTAGGATTTTGAGCATAACTTTGCTAGCATGAGAAATTAGTGCAATGGTGCGGTAGTTTGAACATTCTTTGGCATTGCCCTTCTTTGGGATTGGAATGTAAACTGACCTTTTCCAATCCTGTGGCCATTGTTGAGTTTTCCAAATCTGCTGGCATATTGAGTGTAGCACTTTTACTGCATCGTCTTTTAAGATTTTGAATAGGTCAACTGGAATGCTGTCACCACCACTAGCTTTATTGTTGCTCATACTTCCTAAGGCCCATTTGACTTCACATTCCAGGATGTCTGGCTCCAGGTCAGTAACTACCCCATTGTGGTCATCAGGGATGTTAAGATCGCTCTTGTATAGTTCTTCTGTATAATTTTGCCACCTTTGTTTAATCTCTTCTGCTTCTGTGAGGTCCCTACCATTTTGGTCCCTTATCATACCAATCTTTGCATGAAACGTTCTTGCGTATCTCCAATTTTCTTGAAAAGATCTCTGGTCCTCCCCATTCTATTGTTTTCTTCTATTTGTTTGCACTGTTCATTTAAGAAGGCATTCTTACCTCTTCTAGCTTTTCTCTGGAATTCTGCATTCAATTGGGTGTATCTTTCTCTTTCTCCTTTGCCTTTCACTTCTCTTCTCTCCTTACCTATTTGTAAAGCTTCCTCAGACAGCCATTTTGATTTCTTGCATTTCTTTTTCTTTGAGATGGTTTTAGTTGCTACCTCTTGTACAATGTTGCAAACCTACGTCCATAGTTCTTCAGGCACTCTGTCTATCAGATCTAATTCCTTAAATCTATTTGTCACCTCTACTGTGTATTCGTCGGGGATATGGTTTAGTTCATACCAGAGTGGCCTAGTGCTTTTCCCTACTTTCTTCAATTCAAGCCTAAATTTTGCAACAAGAAGCTCATGATCTGAACCACAATCAGCTCCTGGTCTTGTTTTTATTGACTGGATAGAACTTTTCCATCTTTGGCTGCAGAGCACATAGTCAATCTGATTTCTGTGTTGACCGTCTGGTGATGTCCATGTGTAGAGTCATCTCTTGGGTTGTTGGAAAAGAGTGTTTGCTATGACCATTGTATTCTACTAGCCTGTGCCCTGCTTCATTTTGTACTCCAAGGCCAAACTTGCCTGTTATCCCGGTTATCTTTTGGCTTCCTACTTTAGCATTCCAATCCCCCATGATGATAAGCACATCATTTTTTGGCGTTGCTTCTAGAAGGTGTTGTAGGGATTCATAGAACTGATCAACTTCATCCTCTTCAGCAGCAGTGGTTGGAGCATAGACCTGGATCACTGTGATGTTGAATGGCTTGCCTTGGATTCGAACTGAGATCATTCTGTCATTTTGGGGATTGTATCCCAAGACTGCTTTTCCTAGTCTCTTATTGATTATGAAGGCTACTCCATTTCTTCTGCAAGATTCTTGTCCACAGTAGTATACCTGATGGTCATCTGAATTAAATTCACCCATTCCTGTCCATTTTAGTTCACTGATTCCTAAAATGTCGATGTTCAGTCTTGTCATTTCTTGTTTAACCACATCCAGCTTGCCTTGATTCATGGATCTGACGTTCCAGGTTCCTATGGAATAAAAATCTTTACAGCATCAGACTGTCTTTTCGCCACCAGTTACTTCCACAACTGAGCGTCCTTTCGGCTTTGGCCCAGCCGCTTCATTCATTCTGGCGCTACTCGTACTAGCCGTCTGCTCATCCCCAGTAGCATATTGGACACCTTCCGACCTGAGGGGCTCATCTTCCGGCGTCATATCGTTTTGCCTTTTGGAACTGTCCATAGAGTTTTCATGGCAAAGATACTGGAGTGGTTTGCCATTTCCTTCTCCAGTGGATCACCTTTTGTCAGAGCTCTCAGTTATGACCTGTCCGTCTTGGGTGGCCCTGCACGGCATAGCTCATAGCTTCACTGAGCTACGCAAGCCCCCTTGCCACAACAAGGCAGCGATCCTTGAAGGGGGAAGAAAAGAAGTATACTGGCAGAGTTAAAACAATAAGAAGCCCGGTCTTTAAAATCAGAAGAGGCAAGTACTGCATTACTCTGTGCCATCTGCACTGCTTTTTTTGGTATTCACATGTCTTTTGTCCTCTGATCCATCTACCAAAAGTCACTCACAGAAGCCATTTAAAGCAGTTCACATATATCGGCTGCTTATTTGACATTTGGCCAGCAGTTTTAAAATGTGAAGTTGAAAAGCACTGCAGGTGAGATTATATGAATGCTCTGTATGTGGTGTTGATCTGAGATGGTTCTTAGGGAGTCAACGGGCACATATGAAGCAGCCTGTATTTTGCTTTTCTAATTTCGGTAACAATAATAATAGAACCACAGGTCAAAGTGTTTAGGCACATCTAGAGATGGCCATAGCCAAAGGACAGTGTCTGGGTGGCAGGTTAACATGGATAGAGAGGTTGTCGAGAGGCATTTAGCTGCACTGGATGAGTTCAAATCCCCTGGTCCGGATGAAATGCACCCGAGAGTACTCAAAGAACTTTCCAGAGAACTTGCACAGCCCTTGTCCATCATCTTCGGAGCCTCTTTAAGGACTGGAGATGTCCCGGAGGACTGGAAGAGAGCAAATGTTATTCCGATCTTCAAAAAAGGGAGGAAGGATGACTCGGGAAACTACAGACCAGTGAGTCTGACCTCTGTTGTGGGGAAGATAATGGAGCAGATATTAAAGGGAGCGATCTGCACACATCTGGAGGACAATTTGGTGATCCAAGGAAGTCAGCATGGATTTGTCTCCAACAGGTCCTGCCAGAACAACCTGGTTTCCTTTTTTGACCAAGTAACAGATTTGCTGGATCGGGGAAATTCAGTTGATGTCATTTACTTGGATTTTAGTAAAGCTTTTGACAAGGTTCCCCATGATGTTCTGATGGATAAATTGAAGGATAAATTGAAGGACTGCAATCTGGATTTTCAGATAAATTGAAGGACTGCAATCTGGATTTTCAGATAGTCAGGTGGATAGGGAATTGGTTAGAGAACCGCACTCAAAGAGTTGTTGTCAATGGTGTTTCATCAGACTGGAGAGAGGTGAGTAGCGGGGTACCTCAGGGCTCGGTGCTTGGCCCGGTACTTTTTAACATATGTACTAACGATCTAGATGAGGGGGTGGAGGGACTACTCATCAAGTTTGCAGATGACACCAAATTGGGAGGACTGGCAAATACTCTGGAAGATAGAGACAGAGTTCAACGAGATCTGAACACAATGGAAAAATGGGCAAATGAGAACAAGATGCAATTTAATAAAGATAAGTGTAAAGTTCTGCATCTGGGTCAGAAAAATGAAAAGCATGCCTACTGGATGGGGGATACACTTCTAGGTAACACTGTGTGTGAATGAGACCTTGGGGTACTTGTGGATTGTAAACTAAACATGAGCAGGCAGTGTGATGCAGCGGTAAAAAAGGCAAATGCCATTCTGGGCTGTATCAACAGTGGCATCACATCAAAATCACAAGATGTCATAGTCCCATTGCATACGGCACTGGTCAGACCACACTTGGACTACTGTGTGCAGTTCTGGAGGCCTCACTTCAAGAAGGACGTAGATAAAATTGAAAGGGTACAGAGGAGAGCGACGAAGATGATCTGGGGCCAAGGGACCAAGCCCTATGAAGATAGGTTGAGGGACTTGGGAATGTTCAGCCTGGAGAAAAGGAGGTTGAGAGGGGAAATGATAGCCCTCTTTAAGTATTTGAAAAGTTGTCACTTGGAGGAGGGCAGGATGCTGTTTCTGTTGGCTGCAGAGGAGAGGACACGCAGTAATGGATTTAAACTACAAGTACAACAATATAGGCTAGATTAGTGATCCCCAACCTGTGGGCCGCAGACCACATGTGGTCCTTTGACTAATTGGAGGTGGGCCCCGAAGGACGCCTTCCCCCCCCCCCGGCCCTTTACTTCATCCCCCCCCCGGCCCTTTACAACACACTTCGGGTGTCATTGTCTCCCATCACTCCCAGATGGGACTATCTCGTTGCAGAGAAACAAGCTCAGGGTTACCATTGATTTGTCATTGTCATGAGTTAAAATTTCCATGAAAATAAAATGTTCCTTATGTTCATTGTTGTGGCGTGTCTGTATCTTATTTTGAAGGGATGTTTAAACATTACCATAGCAATCAGAGAGCACTAGATATCAGGAAAAAATTTTTCACAGTCAGAGTAGTTCAGCAGTGGAATAGGCTGCCTAAGGAGGTGGTGAACCCCCCCCCCCCTCACTGGCAGTCTTTAAGCAAAGGTTGGATACACACTTTTCTTGGATGCTTTAGGATGCTTAGGGCTGATCCTGCGTTGAGCAGGGGGTTGGACTAGATGGCCTGTATGGCCCCTTCCAACTCTATGATTCTATGAGCCAGCATGATATAGTGCTTAAAAGTGGCAAACTCTAGTCTGGAAAACTCAGTTTGATTCCCCACTCTTTATCCACATGGTCCAGTTGCAGTTCTCTCAGAGCTTTCTCAGCCTCAGCTACTTCACAGGTTGTCTGTTGTGGTAAGAGGAAGGGTAGGTAAATTGCTCTGAGACTCCTTTGGGTAGTCAAAAGTGAGGCGTAAAATCCAACTCTTCTTCAATATATTTTTTTTTAAATGACCAAATTATTCTTGCTATAAGAATGTGCCCCATTATAAAATGGGACAGTTAACCCTTGTTAGGTTAAAACCCTATTAATACAGGAGTTGCATTGGTTGAGAGCTTCTTCTTAGCAGTTGCATTGGTTGACAGCTTCTTCTGAGGGCAGACGGGGCCCCCACAGGGGAAAGAGCTGTCACTCCAAGTGTTCTTAAAGAGAGGAAAAGGGAAGGACAAAGGCTACAGGTCTGTTCGGGGGGGGGGGGAGGCACCATGTTGGTTTCCTGGAAGCATGGAGCCCGTAGCACGTGCTACAGGTGCTACGTGTGCTACATGGATTAACCAGCCCTGGTATGGATTCATGTAATTGCTCTCCTTTAATTATTTATGGAACAAAGATGGATTGATGGTACAATGTTTTGTAGATGTATGTTAAGAATACAATAAATATGCTTTAATACAAAGATTAAAATGGAGCAAAGATTTTCTAATGGTATTAACTTGTTTGCTTTATGAACCTATAGTGTTGCTGAGATTTTCCACTAGCTAGGACTTAAATGATTTGATATAAGAAAGATGCATAGGGTGTCAAAAATGCTTACCTATATGTGAATCATCCAGAGTCACCCAGAATATCACAGTGGTGAGTTCTAATATGCAAAGTCCCACAGGAAGCTATCCTCTCCCTGATGTTTTAAACATCTACATGCACCCCCTTCCCCAACTGGTCTGTGATTTGAGGCTGGGATGTCGCTGCTTGGTCACCAATGGGATACAAGATAAAAAGTGGCAAATCCACTTTTTGCAATTTCCCTCATCCCAAGGCAAATCAGGGCAAAACACGAGCCAGCCCCTGGACAGCCTCAGGATGCAGGTCCCCCCCATGTAGAGGGGATTCTAAAACCCAAAATCAGAGGTTGTCAAGGAGAAAATTCCCTGTGCAGAAACAGTCCTTGGTATTCTCCCATTCCAATGCTGACCAGGGCCAACCCTGTTTAGCTTCCTGAAGAAAATGAGAACTTCAGAAAGTATGCTAGATGGGATCATATACCAGCTGAGCTCCTTCCCCTCCTCAGACTCTGTTCCTCTCAGCCTCCTCCCCAGATCTCCAGGAATTTCTTAACCAAGAGTTGGCAACCCTTCCCCAAAAATCTCCATCTTTGGGAGGCTGAAAAAGCCTTCTGCTTGCTCCTGGCTATAGGATTTGCCATTGCTTACTTCTTTCTTGTGCTTATGCATGTGCTCTCTCTCTCTCTCTCTCTCTCTCTCTCATCTTTCTTTCTTCCCAATGGGGACTCAAAGTAGCTTTTACAAAGGCCTTTTACAAAGAATTTATATATATATATTCCAGATTAAGTTATGGCTGCTGCACAAAAATCAAAAAAGAAGTGTAAGCAATATAATATGTTTTGAATTTGCAGTAGACCTAACACCATGAAAGAGGTTTGTGTTCATATGTAGTGTGTGTGTGTGTGGGGGGGGTGAGCACTAGGGATGCAGCCTGGGAATCAAGGGGGGGGAGTGAGCACTAGGGATGCAGCCTGGGAATCAAGGGGGGGGGGCGGTCCGAAAAAGTTTGGGAACTATTGTTCTAGAATAGGGGTGGCCAACATGTGGCTCTCCAAAATGTTGCCAGCTTGGTGTAGTGATTAGGAGCCAGTTTGGTGTAGTGGCCAACTTCTAATCTGGTGAGCTGGGTTTGATTCCCTACTGTAACTTGCTCTACATGGGCCTGCCCTTGTCCCTGACCCAGAAATTGCAACTGGTGCAAAATGTGGCTGCCAGAGTTCTCACAGGGACATCTTGGAGGGCCCATATCCAGCCAGTGCTGAGGCAGCTTCATTGCAGCCTGGATCCAGTTCAAGATTTTGTTTTTGATATGTCTGGGACTCACATATCTGAGGGACCGCCTGTTGCCCTATGTATTTGCCCCTTCCCTGGGCAAGGCCTCCCAGCAGGCTGTTACATTTGGGTGGAAAGCTGTGTTCAGTCCCAGTGGCCAAACTACACAGGCCACCATTACGGTGACACTGGCCCTGCATTTTGCCCTGAAATTATGTTATGTGCACTCTACTTGAACTGAATTACAGTCTCCTGTGAACAGGCTTAAATTCAAAAGAATTGGCTTTTATTAGATTTCTCTACTGTTAAATAAGAACTGAGTTTGGACCAGTGTATCTACTGCTGTGATATATACAGTATTTCGTTTCAACCCACCCACAGGATATTCCTATCTAAAAAGCTACAAACTGAAAAGATATGAACCTCATAGATCAACTGCTCCCCTTCTCCTTTTTTTAAACTTCTACTTTGGAGGTTTTTACTGTATTTTAAATGAAAGCTCCCAGAGATTAAAGCCACTGAAGTCTTCTGTAATCACTTTTTCTGCTGGATTTATTCAGCTTAGACATGTTCCTTTTGCGGGGGGGGGGGGGGTCTGCTTTTAGTAATAAACAGTTCCATTTCTTCCTCCTTCTCCTGGAGATGTGTGTGTGTGTGTGTGTGAAGGAGAAAAGAAAAGACAGTCTGATGGATAGACAGAGAGATCATGTCAGAGAAAGGAGAAACACTAAGAACTGTCATCTTTACCCTTAGTGTATTTTTCACAAACCAATCAACAGTGTCCAAATCCTACAGGCATGTAGAATTAAGAGAGGATCAAAATGTTCCCATCTGTGCAGAGGATGCTCCTGTCCTGACTCTTTACTCTTTACTCCCTGTTCGCTGACTTCAGCAGAGGTATCCCTCCATGACCTTCCTTTTGCTGTTTGCACTATGATTATTGGAATATGCAAATCTGCAGTGGGTGTGATTCAAAACTTTATGAAGAATATCTTACAGGAGCATGAGAGGAGATGTGTATTTAGCATAGTTAGATTAGGAGCTTCCTGATTTTTTTTTTCAAATAATCACCTCCAGTGTCCTGATTGGCTGAATAGGAGACTTCCTACCCTTTTGAGCACACTTCCTCCCTGCTTGCCTCCAGAACAGAAAGAATAAGCAACAGAAAAGTTAGATCATTAGTTAAGAATTCTCTCTCCTCTTTCTATACAAAATTTGTTTCTCTTCACAATGAAACTATTTTATTCTTTTCAGCAGCCTAGTGCTGTATCCTCTTTGCATATTTAAACTCTACCAACAATTATTTCATGCCACTATTTCAATATTTCCCCATCCCTTCATTGATATTAAACCATCAACTTGCTAATCTTGCATTTATTTCCCAGGCAGCAAACTTGTGCAGCCTCTTCCCCTATAAACTTGGTTGGTCTTAAGGTACCACTGGACTCAAACTTCATCCTGGCTAGCTTGGAACACAATACTAGGGGGTATTGTGGCTCCTGAAAAAATCAGGAGTGTCACAGGGAAGAAATTACTGATGTCTTCTGAAACTGCCCTTATAATTGATGGCAACTGTACCACACTTGAGTGGTGTGGAGCCACATCCAGTTATTCTGCAGCATGATTTTATTATAAACTAGCTTCAAAGCCCGTTCCTAAAAATGGGCCTTGATAGGGCCCCTTCCCCTGGCCCTTGGCCAGGCAGCTTAAGGTGGGTTTGGGTTGCAGCTCCCAGCCAGATCAAATGGGGTGGGCGGGGGCTGGGCAGCTCATTAGCAGGGCCGAGACAGAGCTCCTTAGCAGGTAGTCAGCATGCCAGGAGACCCTCATCAGCACGCCCAGCCTTGCAGGATAAGAGGCCCTCGTTAGCAAGCCCTCCACCATGACCCTTTGCCCAGGGCCCTCTCCCCTTACCTGCTGCTGGCTCCAGGGACTGAGATGTCTGAGAGCAAAGAGGCTAGAGTCCAGGGATGGAGGGCGGGAGCTGCAGTGGCAGGGCCAATCAGGGCAAAGCTGGCTGCACCCTGATTGGCCCTATTCTAACTTGGACAGCCAGACACGTCCCACCCCCCAGGCTGTTTCATAAATATATAGAGGAGCAACAATGGATAAGGATGTTATATCTCCCCCCTTTTTCTTCTTTAAGGACACTTGGAATGACACCTCTTTACACTGGGGGGGGGGCTCTGCCTCCGATCAAGCTGCTCCTGCCCAAATTGTATTTTACAAGGGCTCCACAAATCTTTAAATTGACTCTGGTGCTACTTAAACCACTCCTGTTCACAGCCCTGTATCTGTTTACACAGCACTTCTAAGCTTTTTAAAAGTGTGGTCTGTTGCATCACCCTGCACCCCTGGCCAGGAATTTGGGGGTGATTTTTGATGCCTCCTTGTCCATGGAGGCACAGGTCAGCAAGGTAGCCCAGATGGCATTTTTCCATTTGCGCTAGGCACAGCTACTAGCGTCCTACCTGTTCTCTGAACATCTGGCCATGGTACTCCATGCAGCAGTCACTTCCACATTAGACTTCTGTAACTCGTTGTATGTGAGCTTACCCTTGTCCTTGATCCGGAAACTGCAACTGGTACAAAATGCACCTGCGCAAGTCCTCACTAGGTCATCATGGAGGACCCATGTTCAGCTATTGCTGAGACAGCTTCACTAGTTGCCGGTTTGTTTCTGGATAAAGTTCAAGGTATTGGTTTTGATCTTTAAGGCTATGTGCTGGTCTTACCTACCTATGGGACCGCTTACCTGCTTATGCCCCCTGCAGGGCACTTCGCTCTGTGGGTATGAATCTGCTGGCTGTCCCGGCCCCTGGGAGGCACGCCTGGCCTTGACCAGGGCCAGGGCTTTTTCAGATCTGGGCCTTACCTGGTGGAATGAGCTCCCAGGAGAGCTGCAGCCCCTGACAGAGTTTTCAGGGCTCCACATGGCCTGCAAAATGGAGTTCTTCCACCAAGTATTTGGTTGAGGCTGGGTGCAGGGGCCCCCTGGATTTCTGGACTGAGTGCTAGACATGTCCAGAACTATGGTACAATCTCCCCCGGGTTACATCTACCCATTGGTGACACCGTGGTGAATTGGTGCCAGGGCATTGAGCCACTGAGAATTGTTATCTCTGTCATCTTGATTCTTCTAAATTTTTTTTCAATTTTTGCAACATTGATATTGTTGGATTTTATTGTATGTTTTATGATATTTTTAGTGTTAGTGATATTTTTATGTTCTTCCCTGATTGTAAACTGCCAGGAGCCAACTATGTTGGGAGGGGTGGTATATAAAATTATAAATAAATTTAAAAGACAGATGTTCAGAATGCTTAAAAAATGTTCTCCTTCCAAAATATTAGGGAATTCAGTTGTGCTCTCACTGTTATTTATTATAAGATACATTGTTTAGTATTCGGAGAAAAGGAACAACCCTTTACTTGTTTTAAACAAGAGGAAGGAGATGTCTCAAAATAATTATAATCCCAGATGGGTAGCCCTTTTAGTTTGTAGAAAATACAGCAGGAATCCAATGCTGCCTTGGAGACCATTGGAATAACCATTTGCATTCCTGGTTCATAGGTGTCATAGGACATTCCTGATGTTAAGACCTTTCCTGTCTATGACTGTATAAATAAACTTGATTTGATTTTAAGACCCCCTTTGTAGAGATGAGTCTTAAAGGGAAGAAATAAATTCTTTTTCCTGGCTCCCTCTTTTTCCTCTTGTTTGACAGATCCAGACTGTAAAACCTACCCTAATCCTAACTTTACATAATTCATGCTTTAGCGTATGTGTGTGTGTAATGTACAACAGTGTTTGACTTGGACATGCAAACTCAGATTGAATACGTGCTGAATCATGAATTTTCCTCAGCGACCTGGGGGGGGGGGGAGTTTAGCACCTAAGGAACAATCCTACACTTGAAGCTGTCCTTGTGGATGAGTCACTGTTGCACCATTTGCCTGATACTGCTTAATCTGGCAGCAGCTAGCCAAGGGCTCCGATCTTTGCCTTCAGTGCTTCCTTTTTAAACTGGAGCTGCTGAAACGTTCTGCATGCAAGACAGATGCTCTGTCAATCCTAAACTCATTCTTGGATACGCGGCCAAACTACTTATTTATCTCAGAAGTAACCTGTTTATTTATTTCCCCAATAATACTCCTTTCCGAGGTGCTTGTAGCCAAGGTGAGGGGTATCTGGAAGTCAGAGAATAACTTGCTTTTGCAAGTCGAAGAACGAGCAAAATTTGACCAGGGTCGCGATGCAATCCGGAGCATGTTTGCTCCAGAACGGAGGGACATCCTCCTCCCTAGCAGAAGCATGCCTCGGCTGCTCCGACCTGCGCTCTTTGGGATCCGCTTGGCGTCAACCCTGAGAGAGTCCCGCTCCCCTCCAGCCGCCTCGAGGAACCTTCCCAACAAGGGGGCGGGGATTCCGGGAGGCCATGAATGAAGAGGCGCGCTGGTTGGCTGGGCGGCGGCGGCGGCGCCTTTGGCGATGGTGGCCCGAGACTGCCCCGTGCTGAGGCGGGTGTGGAGCTGCCGCCTCGCCGCCCCCCTCCCAGCCGCAGTGGCTCCTCGGCTCCATTCCCTCCGGCGGAGGCGCAGGGAGAGGGCGGCCCCTATGGCCTGGGCTTGAGCAGCGGGGTCAAGGCGCCGGAGAAGATGCTCCCGGCCAGGCAGCAGCAGCAGCAGCAGCGGCGCCCGGGCGGCTGGGACCGCTGCCGGATCAGCGAGAGGCTGCAAGCCGCCCTGGCCGGCCTCCAGGAGCTCCAGGTGCTGCGCGAGAGGCAGCGGGCGCTGGTGAGCGGGGCCTTGGCCATGCAGAGCCCAGCCGGAGGCGGCCCGGCGCAGAGCAAGGAGCAGCGGCTGGAGGCCACCCTGGCTGCCCTCAAGGAGCAACTGGTAAGCGACCCTGCCTGGCGGGCGGACGCCTCCGGCAGACGCGGTCCCTGGACAACGGCCGCAGCAGGGACAGGAAAGGGGTGGTCGGATGCTCAACCGAGCGCCGGGTTGGAAGTGTTCGTGAATCCTTGCAGCGGGATCTTCCCCCGCCCGTTCTGAATAGCTTTTAAGGGGACATCGACTCGTCCCAGGTTTGTTAGTTGCTCCGCTTCAGAAGGATACGGCCTCTGACGCTTGCTATTTATCGCACTTTTTAATAATAAGAAATTTGGTCTTATAACCTGCCCTTCTCAATAGGCTCAGGACGGGTAGCATCAGATAAAATCGCAGTATTGTACATTAAACATACTATTACTTAAAAGTAAGAAGTTTTTTTAAATCATTAAAAATTGCCCATGCTGGGAGCCCTTTGGAGAAGGGTGGTGTAAACCTGTGCATTTAGAGCAAGGTGTTCACTGAAGCAGTTTTGCAGGACAAGAGACCGCCCTGTGAATAAGGAGCAGTTCCAGAGGTCTAGCTCAGTTAGCCTGCTGAAGCAAAAACAATGAGGAGTCTTGTGACGCCTCAAAGATTTATTGGGGCATAAGCTTTTGTGGACCAGAGCCCAGCATCTGATGGAGTGGGCTCCAGTCCAGGGAAGTTTATGCCACCATAAATCTCTTCACTACAAGTCTTTTTTTTTAATGCGGGAAGAATCCCTGCATCTTCAGCATTTAAGGGCTATGCAACGTTACCCTCTCCCACTTACGCTTAAAGTGACAGAATGGTGCATGTGTCTGGCTGTCATGTAGACATGGCTTTCTATGAAGGAAGACGATGAAACAGCTCTCACTCCATGTAGTAATGCCTTGCCTTGCATCTGGTGTCAGTGAGAAAGCATGGGGAAATAAATTGCCTTTGATTGGTTATAGCAAATACTTGATTTTTTTTTTTTAAGAAAGCATCAGATCCTTTAAAAAGATCATCTTAGCTTTGGCTTTGGCAAATCTCAGTAAGTTCCCCAAGGGAGATTTCAGTAAGGTCTTTGCAGTTCCCCAATATCCCTTACCTGCTGGGGGGGGGGCAGTAAGTGGGAGGAAAGTGGGGGGAAAAAGGGCAGGCCAAAACATATCTACAGTATACTCCTTGGAAGTAACATTATTGAAGTGAACTGCATAGAAATCTTAGATCATAGAGCTGGTAGGCACCTCCTGGGTCATCTAGTCCAACCCCCTGCACTATGCAGAACACTAACAACCATATAGCTCATCCACTGTAACCTGCCACCTCCTTGAGCCTTCACAGAATCAGCCTCTCAGTCAGATGGCTATCCAGCTTCTGTTTAAAATTTTGAAAGATGGAGAACCCGCCACCTCCCGAGGAAGCCTGTTCCACTGAGAAACCACTCTGTCAGGAACTTCATAGAATTTTTCTTCTTAGAATTTTCTTAGACTCTTCTTAGAATTTTTCCATTAATTGAGAATGCTTCTACGTATTCATGGGAGAACTTCCATATTTCAGGCATGTTAGAACCTTTTATGATCAAGTTTTTATAGTCTCTTCTGCACAAATTTAGATGTGTAAAGTTATCAGAAGTTGGGGCTGGGTTTTCTGGCATTTCAGAGTTAAAATTATAGTCTGTTGGGGGGTGTGATGAGGAGAAGGCTCGTTTGCTGTTTCTGACTAAATGATTGAACTTGGCATACAGAAGCAATTGGGCTGCTCTGCAGAATGTTTTAACAAATGTGTACTTTTTAAGTCTTTAACAGCAACACTGTTAGCTGCCTTGAATCCAAAAATTTGATTTAGGGTTATAGAATCATAGAATCATAGAGTTGGAAGGGGTCATACAGGCCATCTAGTCCAACCCCCTGCTCAACGCAGTATCAGCCCAAAGCATCCAAGAAAAGTGTGTATTCAACATTTGCTTGAAGACTGCCAGTGAGGTGGAGCTCACCACCTCCTTAGGCAGCCTATTCCACTGCTGAACTACTCTGACTGTGAAACATTTTTTCCTGATATCTAGCCTATATCGTTGTACTTGTAGTTTAAACCAGTGGTCCCCAGCCTTTCTGAGGCTGGGGACCGGCAGGGCAGCGGGCCGTGCCCGCGCACCGTGCATGCGGGGGCCATGCCCGCTCATCGCGCATCCGTGAATGCATCATGGGCAGCTGAAATTGCACATGCGCAGCACTTTCGTGCATGCACAAAAGTGCCGCACATGCGCAATTTTGGCCGCGCATGGCGCGTTCGCAGATGCGCGGGCGCGGCCCTGATTTCCTCTCCCCGCCCTCCCGCAGTAAGAAGCTTCCCGGGCCGCAAGCTTGCGGCCTGGGAAGTTTTTTACTGCGGGGGGGGGCGGGGAGAGGGAGCCGCGGCCCGGCGCCATGGCGTTCGCGGCCCGGCACCGGGCCGTGAGCCGCAGGTTGAGGACCACTGGTTTAAACCCATTACCTCAGTTAGGCAGTGACAGCAGCCAATCACATCTCTTTCCATTTTATTTTGGAGAAGAATAGTGCAAAGGCATGCCGAAAGCCTTACTATCTGGAGTTTATCAGTGATAGGCTTGTAGAATGTTAATTCCAGATGGACAGCCATGGTAATATGCAGTAGCAAAATAAAACAGGAAGTCCAATAGTACTTTGGAGATGAACAAAATTTATTTCAGTATAAACTGATGTAGTGTACATCCAATAGATTGAACCAGTTTTGTATATAAATGGATTGGTATCATGGATCTATACCATGCACTGAGCACTGCTGGATGTTTTTTAGGGATGCACCTTGATGGCACTCATTTTTTGTTTTTGTCATTTTGTTGTTGTTGTTTACTTCCTATTATTGCAAGTCCAGCTATCAAAGAATACTTGGATTAAAATAAAATGATCGACTCAAAAATGGTATAACAGAAAGGGTACTGAAGATCATTTATATGGACTCCCTCTACTGAGGGTCAGCTCTTCTAGGTCAACCATTTCATCCAAAGATGGCAGAAACACACATAACCATTGTTAACTTGCATACTTATTTATTAATGTGCAGACTACTAGCAGTAAAAGCACTGAATATACATAGACAGTGTTGTTTCATTGCCTCTCCTAACACTAGAACTCACACATTGAAGGCGATTAAAAGAAAGTTTTATGGCAGGCAGAATCCTCGACTTCTTGACACAGTGCAGACCCAGTTTAAAGATTTGCAGTGCCTGTAGCATCAGAGCTAGTTTAAGGATAATAGGGCCTTAGGAGAGCATAACTGGTGTCCAATATAATCAGAGTCCAGTAGCACCTTTAAGACAGACCAACAAAGATTTATTCAGGGCGTGAGCCTTTGAGTGCAAGCACTCTTTGTCAGACTGGTGTACAATATCTCACTCACAACTTGTCATTTAATCTGCAATAGTAAAAAGGTTACATTAAAAAAAATAAACAGAGTGTTAGACTGAAATAATTTCTTATTTAAAATTTTGAAATTGTTTAATATAACAATACACAAAACACAATATCACTAATGCAATGTTCATCAATAGCTCACTATGTACATTATAAAATAATCACACAATATAATCACAGAAGTGGCATGATTGTGGATTATCTGCAGACCTGAAAAAGTGAATTGCTTTCTGATGATGGCTTTCATATCAGTCTTGCAGGTTTTTTTTAGAGTTTTTACTTGCAAACTGTAGGATTTTTGTTTTGTGATTAAAAACAAAGAAATATATATATATATATATATATATATATACACACACACACACACACACACACACACACACACACACACAAAGAGCCTCTTGTGGCGCAGAGTGGTAAGGCAGCTGTCTGTAAGCTTTGCCCATGAGGCTGGGAGTTCAATCCCAGCAGCCGGCTCAAGGTTGATTCAGCCTTCCATCCTTCCGAGGTCGGTAAAATGAGTACCCAGCTTGCTGGGGGGTAAACGGTAATGACTGGGGAAGGCACTAGCAAACCACCCCGTATTGAGTCTGCCATGAAAACGCTGGAGGGCGTCACCCCAAGGGTCAGACATGACTCGGTGCTTGCACAGGGGATACCTTTACCTTTACACACACACACACACACACACACACACACACACATTTATCTTGACATTATATGTAACAAATCTGTACAATCAGTATTATTATTACATTGCATTGATGCTGGGGTTCAGTGACCTGCCTAAGACTAATGAAGTTGTGATTAAGGTAACGTGTGCATTGGGGGTTTTCTCGAGGCGTAGACTTTTAGCCATTACACCACCCCTGCTTTCAAATATTGTATGTATGTGTGTCCGTAGTTTATAATATGCAGATGAATATTTCCATAAGGAGCATACATCTGACATATGTTGTGTGAATATATATGTAAAATGTTCATAATTGTATGTATTATTTAAAAGGATCAAGACAAACTTTAGTTGGCAGCTCTTACATATGATGTTGTTGGAACAAAATATACCATTAAAGGAAAAACTGATAGAATTTTCATGGTATCACCCTAATTTTTTTTTACTTCTGTATGTTTTTGTGGTAGGAGAGCCCCCACTCCCTCTATTCCTTACATTAGGACTGGAACTCTTTCCTAGAAAAAAAGAGAAAAGAATGCAATCAAAATGTTATAGACTTTAATCTCTCCAGTACTGGCAATTACACACTTCAGTAAACACCAAGTTAATTCAGAACTCTCTCCTCCCCCTTATTGGTGTCAGCCTTGGCCATCAGTTATCAATCAGGTGTGAAAACACAAAGGGTATTCCACTAACAGTAGGCAATTTTATCAGAAATCATCTCAGAGTGAAAATTGGCTTTAACCTTCAAGGGATGCTTAAGCCCCACTTGTGAAACATTGAAGTAAGCATATCTTGATTAGAGTAAAAATGGCAGCACAAGTGCACTACCAAGCACTTGATTACCTGTCATTGATCATTTTAACTAATGACTGCAGTTTATTTTATTCTGCCCAAAGGAGAATATGATTTAAGGCATTTACTGCTTGCTCAAGGCCAGTGAGGTTAACAGAAACACCCAGTGACCTCTGACCAAAGCAATCCATTCCTGTTTGACACCTGCAGTGGCTCATTTGTGTGTGTATTTTGTTCCAGTTCCAAATAAGACATCAGAATGGAGGATTATGTTATCAAGATTTGGCAGGGTTTGCAAGATGAGCTCACTGTGTTCTCATTTTTATTGGGAATGGCAAAGATTTCTACTTGAATCATAAGAACTATATGGACTCACTTCATTGTTAGAAGGGGATTGCCTATAGTTGTTACTCTCACAACTGGTACAAGGGTGGAAACAACAGCAACCTTAGACCCCCCCTCCCCATTCTGTGAGGTCACATCCTTTTCCAAAGTTCATTGCCTTACATCATCTCCCCCTCTTCATCAGCTGCTGCCAAAAAATATCTGCAGTCAAAGTTTCAGTGGTCAATCAGAAGCCTTGTTGGGCAAAAGCCCCGCCTGCCCCCTCCCCCACTTTCCAAAGACAATAAGCAGGCACCAGGAAAAGTCTGGGCAGGCTCCATAGCACTCGCAGTCACTCTATATAGTGCTACTGATGATGTTATACAATTAATAGTCGTCAACTGGTAATAACCTCCTTATCCTATCTTCTCACCTTTATCCCAGCCCATCTGTCTACTCTCTGTTACAATGAAGGTTTGTGCAATTTCAGAGTTCAGTACACTATCTAGCTGGGAAGAGGCTGTTGCTCAGTGGCAGGAGCTCTGCTTTGGATGCAGAATGCCCCAGCTTCAATCCCCAGCATCTCCAGTTACAAAAATTAGAGAGCAGATGATGTGAAACCTGTGATTGTGGAGATGAGCTACTAGTTAGAGCCAACAAAGGTCTGGCTTAAAGGTAAAGTGCCTGATTTTCATGCAGAAGGTCCCCTGTTCAGTCCCTAGCCCCTTCAGTTAAACAAAAGGATGTGAAAGACCTCATCCTGAGGCCCTGCTACCACCCAGAGGAGACAAGACTGATTTTGACATACCATTTATCATCATAAGGTCTTCACATGACCTAGCTCCACAGCTTAGTACATTGCCTACCAATTAGTTTGCTGTCAGAGTCATGTGGCAGAAAAAGGCAAGCCACAGGCATAGGAAACAATTTGAAGGATGGTTCACCCTCTTGGATATTTGAGAGGCTTCAAATCGTTCAGAGATCTCTCCCTCCCTCCTGTTTCAAAGCAGCCCCTGCCTGCTAGCGTCTCTCTATCTGCTAACCTGAATACTTCAGTTGTATATGTAGATGGGGGAAGGGGGATGATTGCACTCAACAATTTTGATGGTTTGGAGGGGGTATAAAAATCAGACTCAGCAGAGGGTGGATAGAGAATTAAAATTAATAAGACAGAGAACTAAAATGCAGGGATACAGCTGTAAGGATGCCATGGTGGTTTTATGAGCTTTGGGAAATGGTGGCTTTTCAAAGAGGGTTTGATTCTTTGCTTGCTGAAATGAAGAGGATGGAGCCTTTGCCTTTAACCATTTTTGCATATATTTAATTGCCAGTTTGTGCCTGCTCTCCTGAAACCCACTTGTGCTGGTTCCATCCAAAACCCAGCAATAAAGGATAGATTCAAATGGGTAGCCGTGTTGGTCTGAAGTAGCACAATAGAATCAGTCCAGTAGCACCTTTAAGACCAAGAAAGATTTATTCAGGGCATGAGCTTTCGAGTACCTGACAAAGAGTGCTTGCACTCGAAAGCTCATGCCCTGAATAAATCTTTGTTGGTCTTAAAGGTGCTACTAGACTCTGATTTTATCCAGCAATAAAGGATCCCACAGGAGCAACTGCAGCTTCATAATGGGTATTTCATGAGAAAAATTGGCTTGGTAGTGGTGATAGCTGCAGCCCCACGTCCAGTCACTCACTCACTTAGTCACCTGCTCCCTCCTTTACTTGCTACCTTCTCTCCACTCCTCAACACTGAGCACCAGAGTTTGTCGCATAAGGAAATTCAGTTTGCTGCCAGGGCATTGGTCTCCCGAGCTTGCTCACTACTTCCTCTATACTCTACCATTCTAGGTTTCTGTCTTTTCAGCAGTTGTGCAAACTTTTTGTAGGAAGTTTTTTGAACCTCAGCAATGACATGAGAGGCTGAAGTCGCTGAAATTCCTCCTAACCCTGAAGTTAGAATACTGTCCATCTATGATCCAGAAACTGGGAGCTAAATTACTGCAAGTTCAGCTGTGTTCTAAAGTTGTTTTTATCAGTTTTCTAGAGGTGGGCCCAAACTTAGTCGTGGCTCAGTGGTAGAACATCTGCTTGGAGTGGAGAAGGTCCCAGATTCAATCTTTTGAATTAATTTCATCCCATTTGTTCTGGTCTGTCCCTCTGGGGCAAGAGAGAACAATTCTGCTCCATCCTTCATATGGCACCCTTTTAAATACTTGAAGATGGTTATCAGATCCCCTCTCAGACGTCTCCTCTCTAGGCTAAACAGACCAAGCTCCCCCAGCCTTTCTTCATATGTCTTGGTCTCCAAACCCCTCACCATCTTTGTTGCCCTCCTTTGGACACGCTCTGGTTTGTCAACATACCTCTTCAACTGGAGTGACCAAAACTGAACACAATACTCCAAGTGAGGCCGAACCAGAGTCCCAGATTCAATCCCTGGCATCTCCCATTCAAGGATCATGTTACAGGTGATATGAAAGCTACCACCATTCCTCCCAAACCCTGGAGATTCACACTGCGAGTCTGAGTAGATGATGCTAACATTGATGTACAAATAGTCTGATTCAGTATAAGGCAGCTTCATGTGTGTGTTCATACGGATGTCCCAGGTTCAATCCCTGAGATCTCCAGGTAAAAGGATCTCAGAACCTGTGGAAAGACTTTGTCTGAGAGTCATTGCCAGTCAGGTATGCCAATAGTCTGATTTAGTACAATGCAGCTTCTTGCATTTAATACTTTCCTACTGGAGAATTTTCAGCTGCAGGGGGGAGTGTCCAAAGCAACATTTTCAAGGTTTACTGTTAACCTACAAAAGTCAGGGGTAAAGCTTCTGTCAAGAAGATATTTTAAAATGGTCTCCTAGCTATAGCTATGACCTTTGCACCATGAGCTACACTAATATATGTGATGTCATTCTGGTAATAGATGGGATGCTTTATTCCAAATACATGTACTGTTGCAGAATGTTCTACAGTTTTTTAAACAGCTCTTTACAAAAATCATAGTTGAGGCAAGCATGTTAGGATGTACAGCCTTTGAGGGTATAAAGGACTTCAGACTTTCTCAAAATCCTACTGAACTTTGGGGGGGGGGTGGAGCATGTGGGGTTTTGGCTCACATACTGCTGGATGCTTCTGACATGGGCCTTCAGTTGACTTGCAAAGCAATGCATCCTTACAGATTTCACATCTGAATTGTTTAATAGTAAAGCAATGCCTATGTTCTCTGATACTATTCATACTTTCTTTTTAGAGTTTTTGGAGTGGACATTAGTCCACAAAAAATTACGCTGGAGTAAAAATGTGTTAATCTTTAAAATGTCCCAAGACTCTTGTTATTATTCCAATTTAAGGATTATATTTGGGGATGCCCAAGACTCAGATGAATGAATATATACCATGTTTGGTCTTCAGAAATTAATGAGAAGCGTGGTATTTCCCAGAAGCAAGCTCCATCTCAGTGGTGGGAGACAATGAAAGGGTTAGCAATAAGGTGACAAGATTGTCCCACTTTTGGAGGAACATCTGGGGGCACCTGGAAAATTGCAATGTTGCAAGTAAATATATATATATATATATATATATATATATATATATATATATATATATTACAATAATATTTTTGCATTCTATGCATTCTCTGAAAAATTTTGTTGCTCCATAGAGACCAAATTTTTAATCAAGACCCCCCCCCCCCGGTCAATGGTGTCCCGCTTTACCAATGTTAAAATCTGGTCAACTTAGTTAGCAAGGCTGGTGTAACCATGCTATATTGGTTAAAATACTGTAAAAATCACGGACATACCAGTCTAGAAAAGCAATAAATTATTTTTGAATACCTGGGAGGCTTGTTGAACACTTTGTGGCCTCTGTGCCATTAATCAGAAACCACAAAGGGAGGAATTGGCTAGCAAAACATTAATCATTAAGCAATTAATTCCAGCCATGAAAACGAAACTCTGGGACTTCCTGAAGGTAAATATAAAGTACTCCCCCCCCCTTTCCACCATTTAAAAACAACATTGGGAATCTTGAAAGGTAATGCAGAAGTTTTAAATCTGTATCTTTCTAGCTTTCTAGCTGCCGGTTTTGAAGTGCAACAAACGATGGTGGGCTAATGCAAACTTGTTAGAACAGGCCCAGTAACATATGTAATACCCCACAGGAAGGAAACTTCAGGAGACAGTGTTTCTTGTAAAGCACTGTTGTATAAATGCTCAGGGGGTTGTGGCATAACATAGATATTAGTGACAGATGAGTGTTATTAATACAAATGACAGTTTAGCTTGCATTCTTCCATGGGTTTTGCTATAGATCTGTACCTAAAATGTAATAAAATTTTCTTTACTACGTGGCAGAATGATGACGACCAACTCAGTTCTCTCAGTGTAGGATAGTTTGCCCCTCCAAATGGTTTCTTAGGCAGCTACGATTCTGAGCAAGGAATAACATTTTAAAGGTGTATTTGGCCACTCTCATCACCTAGCTTGAGTTTTGTGTTTTCTAGACAGCTGGCAGAGCTGGTGTTAAGGAGCAGCAGTAGATGTAGGAAGTTTTGCAGGTTAGCAAATTTTTCATGATTTGTGGATGAACACATAGGCTTGCCTTTGGAGCCTGGCTTTCATTTGGGCTACAGTGAAGAGGTGTTCCTCTGCTGTGAAGCACATTCCTCCAGCATTAGAAGCTTCTGCTCATGCAAGATCAGTATCTAATGAACCAAAAAGCACCTAGGGCTTGAGGAATCCACAGCAGAGGCCCACATCTACAATTGGATAAACAGCACATAAATGAAAACAAGGCTTTGGATCAAAAACACAGTTTATATAATGATGTTTCTTCAATTACAATTTTATCTGCCTGACTTTCAAGGAGCTCAGGATGGAGTACAGGGTTCTTGGAACAAACCTGTCAAATCAGCCAGACTGAGAATGAATGGCCCTAAACAGACTAGTAAACTTCATGGAGTTCAACCTAGATATTCCCAGTTATGGCTTGATACATTTTTATTGCCTAGTGATAGCATGCTGATTCAGGGACCAACGGAGTAATCAGCAGCCTCTTTTTGTGGTATAATATTAATTAGAATTTAGCACTTTTGAATATTTGACTTCCTGAAATGTGAAAGATGGATCCCCCAATCCTCTTATTTTCAGTTAAATTTAGGATAGAAAACCTAATCTGGAAATCTGCTGCTAAACAATTTTAGTGTTCCTTTAAAAAAAGAACAAGTTATAGAACAGTAACATACAAATAGTTTTGTCTTTGATCTAGAAATGATTTAAAGTTTAAACCACTGCAATTAAGTTGTAAGGCCACTTAGGTCCAGTGGCTTTATTGACCTCTAGGTCTTTTGATGTCTATGAATGCTTTCTCTTTAGGAAAGTGAATATTTCATAGAAATTGAAATAGTTCCAAATGTTCCAGTGAGGGCAAGAGAACTTAACCTATTGAGGTAGATTATGGAGTATTTTAATCAGCACTGTGCTTTCTTTCTTTGAAGCTTGCTAACTTCAACCTGAAATCCAAAAATTAGAGCCATTTTCCCTTTTCAGTCACAACTCTTTATATTATCTCAGTGGCTGCTCCTATAGTTTCCTTGAGGTTTTGTCTGTGTCTGTCTAGTATGGAGGTTAACATTATTGGGTGGTATGAAAGTTTAACAACCAACAGACAAAGAAAATGGGGATGAATGGAGAAACAATAGAAAATAGTACATTGCTTTATGTAGGTGTCAGATATATTGGTTTGTGGACTGCCTGCATATCTAGAGATATCATTTTCTTTTAATTGTTTATACCCAGTGCCTCTAGATTGTCCTGTGCAGTGAACCATTTTCAGGAATGTGCTATTTCTTTAAAGATTAATTTTGTTGCAAAAGAATAAAACACACTAACTGGTCTTTAAATCTTAAACTCTTAAAATTCTTTCTTCCCTCTCCCATTGCTAATAGTCACGTCTGAGAAGACAAGATGTTGGACTGAAAAGCCACCTGGATCAGCTGGACCAACAAATTAGTGAGCTAAAGTTGGATGTTAGCAAGACCTCCATTGACTACCTTGACAGTGACAGCAGGCCCAGTTCAGGTAAAATGGGCAGATTCATTTCCTGGGTGTTGTACATAGATTGTAAATACTAACATTGTGTCTAAATGTCCAAAACATGATCCCTTGTATGCAATGGAACCCAATGGGGGCTTTCTGATATATATATTTGTTAACTTTGCAGGCTTCTATGAATTGAGTGATGGTGGCTCCTGCTCTTTATCCAATTCCTGTACATCCGTCTTCAGTGAATCCATCTCCTCTTCTTATGCCAGTCTGCTGCCCAGTTCTCAGCACCCCAAAACCTGTCTCAGTGTCTTTGACTACCGTCCCCGATCTGCAGATGAACCCACAGTGCACAACCAGCTCCAGAAGCAAGGAATCTATTCTAGTGATAAATACCAAATCAAGGCTTCTCCGGATATTTCAGGAACTCCCACCAGGTCCAGGCCAAGACCTGTTTCTACAGGTGATTATTTTCATATCCTGATGAAACTTAGGAGACACGGTAGTTAAGAAACTGGTGGCAATAACATGTTTAAAAACTTGAATTGCATGTCTGTAACTTTAAAATATTAACATATACAGCCTCTGCAGTAAATTGTTTAAGTAGTTAATAACAAAAAATAAAAATCAATAGCAAAGTATAGCAAAGGTTCATCTACCCGCGATTTCTGCCTCCACATAAAATCATAGAATCATAGAATGATAAGAGTTGGAAGGGGCCTCATGGGTCCTCTAGTCCAACCCCCAGCACTATGCAGGACACTCACATCCCAATCACACATCTACTATAACCTGCCACCCCTTCGCCTTCACATAATCAGCCTCTCTGTCAGATGGCTATCTAGCCTCTGTTTAAAAATTTTCAAAGATAGAGAACCCACCAGCTCCTGAAGGAGCCTGTTCCACTGAGAAACCGCTCTGTCAGGAACTTCTTCCTGAAGTTTAGACGGAATTTCTTTTGAATTAATTTCATCCCATTCGTTCTGGTCTGTCCCGCTGGGGCAAGAGAGAACAATTCTGCTCCATCCTTCATATGGCACCCTTTTAAATACTTGAAGATGGTTATCAGATCCCCTCTCAGACGTCTCCTCTCTAGGCTAAACAGACCAAGCTCCCCGAACCTTTCTTCATATGTCTTGGTCTTCAAACCCCTCACCATCTTTGTTGCCCTCCTCTGGACACATTCCAGTTTGTCAACATCCCTCTTCAATTGGGATGACCAAAACTGAACACAGTACTCCAAGTGAGGCCGAATCAGAGTAAAGTGGTACCATCACCTCCTGTGATCTGGACATGATACTCCGTTTGATACAGCCCAAAATCCCATTTGCCTTTTTACCCACTGAGTCACACTGCTGACTCATGTTCAATGTATGGTCTACTAAGACTCCTAGATCCTTTTCGCACATGCTACTGCCAAGACAAGTCTCCCCCATCTTATATTGGTATCTATGGTTTTTCCTACCTAAATGCAGAACTTTACATATGTCCCTATTGAACTTCATTTTATTCAGTTTAGCCCAGTGGTCCCCAACCTGCGGTCTGCGGCCCGGTGCCGAGCCGCAAAGGCCAGGGCGCTGGGCTACGGTTCCCCCCCCACCCCCCCCCCCGCAGTAAAAAATTTCCCAGGCCACAAGCTTGTGGCCCAGGAAGCTTCTTACTGCGGGAGGGGGGGGAGAGGGAATCAGGGCCGCACCGCGCATCGTGCATGCGCGGCCAAAATTGTGCATGCGTGGCAATTTCGCACATGCGTGCTGTGCGGGCGCGGCTGCGCAGGCGCGGCAGTTGCCCTGCCGGTCCCCAGCCGAAGGAAGGTTGGGGACCACTGGTTTAGCCCATTTCTCGAGCCTATTAAGATCATCCTGTATTCTGTTGCTGTCTTCAGTTGTGTATCCAGTTTAGTATCATCTGCAAATTTAAAAAGTATCCCCTCTAATCCCTCATCCAAATCACTTATAAATATGTTGAACAACACAAGTCCCCGGACAGATCCTTGGGGAACTCCACTTGTCACTCTTTTCCAAGAAGATGCTGAACCATTAACAAGTACCTTCTGGGTATGATTTGTCAACCAGTTATTGATCCACCTGACAGAATTGGGATCCATTCCGCATTTTACCAACTTGTGAACAAGAATATCATGTGGAACCTTATCAGAAGCTTTACAGAAATCCAGATAAACCATGTCCACGGCTTTCCCCTGATCCAGCAAGGTAGTCACTTTCTCAAAAAAAGAGATAAGGTTGGTCTGACATGACTTGTTCTTGTGAAACTCATGCTGAGTCTTAAAAATCACAGCTCTCTGTTCCAGCTGCTCAAGGACAGTGTTTGATTATTTGTTCCAAAATTTTGCCGGGTACAGATGTCAAGCTGATGGGCCGATAATTACCTGGATCCTCCTTTTTCCCTTTCTTGAAGATGGGGGCAACATTTGCCCGCCTCCAATCGTCTGGCACCTAACCTGTTCTCCAAGAAGTGTCAAAAATAATGGACAGAGGTTCAGAGATGACATCTGCAAGTTCTTTTAGGGAACTTCAGGGAGCAGGGGTGGAAAGGTTCTGTGGTGGGGGTAGGGTGTTATTTTCACAAAAGTGGGATTGTGTAACAACACAATCCCAGTTTCATGAAAAAAATTAAATTTAAATGCCCTATTCGGCTCTGCACCACTGCAAAGTGCTGCAGAGCCAACTAGGCATTTCTTTTTCCCTTCCGGGAGGCCTTCCAGGCTTGGCTCTTCCCCGTCCACACAGGTCTGGCCTGATATGGCTGCTGATGGTGGCCGCAGCCCGAAATGGACTTCAGAAGAGCCCGCATTACCTTGCCATGGGGAGACCACAGGCCTGATTCAAGGAAGCCCTCAGCCAGTGCCAGACTGGCACCAATGCCATGGGGGCATGGGAATTTGCCCTGCCACTTGACGAGCAGTAAGATGGGCTTTATTCCCTGTGCAGTACCAGTCATAGATGTAGAACAGCATAGGTGATAATATAGACTACCAAGATGCAAATTCCTAACTGGCAATAACTGCTTTCTTTGTTCAGTCTAATTGTTGACCCTTTAATGGCAACTCCATACTCCTGGTATCTTAACAAAATTCCATTGTATAAAATTCTGCCAATAAGTTTATGTGTTTTCTTGAAGGTGGAGACTGCCACTAGGATAAATAAAGTTTTCTTTCTTCCATAAGCATCCCTCAAGGCGGAACTGAAAAGAGGCAAGGGAAAAATAAGTCTTTCAGAAAGATCTGGAAATGCTCTCCTTCCTCCTATTTGAGAGCCAGTTTGGTGTAGTGGTTAGGAGTGCAGACTACTAATCTGGCATGCCGAGTTCGATTCTACAGTCCCCCACATGCAGCCATCTGGGTGACCTTGGGCTCGCCACGACACTGATAAAATTGTTCTGACCGAGCAGTAATATCAGGATTCTCTCAGCCTCACCTACCCCACAGGATGTCTGTTGTGGGGAGAGGAACAGGAAGGTGACTGTAAGCCTCTTTGAACCTCCTTTGGGTAGAGAAAAGCGGCATATAAGAAACAACTCTTCTTCTTCTTCTATTTGATTACTTTCCTCAGATAGGGCAGATTTGAAAAAGCTATAACTGTCTAGTAAGGGCTTCTTAATCAGAAAATTGTCATTAACTAAGGAGGCATTAATGAGCTTTCCAATAAATTCCCTTCTTTCTTCTAGCAAGCCCTCACCAGTCAAGAAAAGACAGATTCTGCTAAATATGTCTTGGACAATTTATCTCAATTTTTCCTGCAGACATGCAAGTTCATTCTGAGGTTACTGTTTATTTTAAAGATGGAAATGTTTTCTGAATTCTTATTCATATATATCATGTTCCACATGTCTTCTTGAGCAAATCCACAGATGAGATTCACAAGTTTATTTTTGGAAGTTTGGTTATAACCAAAACCATATAATATTTTGATCTATGACAATTATGACTAAGGTGGTGTTTCAATCAATCAAATAAAATGTAGAACTAGGATGCTCATTGCTATAACATTTTAGAATTCCTGCAATTTTCAGTAAGTTTGCTTATAGAGTAAGATAAAAAGGGTTTTGGTCTGATATTGATTATAGCTATATGTTAATATGTTTTTGCATTCATTTTTAAAAATAAATAAATAAAAATTCTTCCATCCAGGTGACCTTGAAAGACTGACGGCAGCAGATGCTGGATTCCTCAGAGTAACAGACCCCAAGTCCTTTCTGGTTTGCTCAGAAGGGGAAATCCAGCTCTATTGTGTAGACCCTAAATACCAGAGTGACTTGGTCTCTAAGAATGGGAACGATGTGTATCCTTATCCCAGCCCACTTCATGCTGTAGCTTTACAAAGTCCACTTTTTTCTTTGGTGGGACCACCACCAGAATCAGAGGCTCATCCTTTGCCTGACAGAATGGCATCTAATGCAATTGGACCCAGTTTGATTAGGACTCGGCCGGTCATAGAGCCCAGGCCAGGGGGCTACATCAACAAACTGCTCCAGCTGACACGCTACAGAGGAAATAATCAGGTGGATGCTGGTGACAGGGGTCCAACAAAGAACCAGGCATCCACAATGCACCAGAGACTCATTATAATCCCTAGTGCTGGTGGAGTGAAAATTAACAGCAGCAGCAGCCAGCTGGAAAAACAAGGGAGTTCACTGCGTCATAACAAAGCTGAAGATAAGCTGCAAAGGGAGATGCCTGAAGGGGAATGTGCCAAACAGCAGGGGACTACACACTGTATGAATATAGAGCAGACAGACACCATGCTTCATGCAGAGTCATCATCGGCTGTGAATGGCTGTTTTCCTGCCAACTTGTCTGTAAGAGACTCTCCTCTGACAGAGGCAGGAGAAAGCAGCTTGGAGCACAGCTCTTCTAGTTCACAGCTAGCAACTGATGATTCTAGCCTGAGCCCCCCCAATAACAGTGTGACCCCAGTCAAGAAAACTCACAAGAAATCTGTCAGCCTCAGTGCACTGAAAGTAGGAGGTCATGAACTATTGCCTCAGGGGGAATTTGTTCATGCTAAGTTTGTCCCTGCAGAATCCCATCATGTCAGGGTGAGGTTTGCTAACTCTAAGATGAAAAATGTGAAGGTAAAGAGGAGAAACAGTGAGAAGGTGATGAGGCCTGGGAAGCAGGCTTTTTATGCAGAAAAGCCAAGGAGTGCTCACCATGTTGCTACCAGGCTCCCTATCGAGTGGAATCTTCCTCAGAGACAACACAGAACAAGGAACCTTCTTAGGAGGCCAACTTTTGCTGGAGAAGCTACTGGAAGGTCTTGCTCAGAATCTAGTCTATATCCTGTGCCATTTAGAGTCCCTCAAGTACCCACTGGGCCTGAACTATACCAGACATCTGCTAATACCATGTATTCCTTTGAAGCAGCTTATATCGACACAGCTGCCAAGAAAAAACAGCGCAAATGGCAGTCCACAGTAGAAATCTCAGCAAAGACCCAAGTTGCCAGTCTTTCTAGTGGCTTGGCCTTGGTTCCACCAAGGCACCAGGCAAAGAGGGCAGGGATCATGCGTGCTGTAAGCTTGAGGTCTCACTCAAAGCACCACTACCCCTTTCGTCCTGGAACTTATGCAAAAAGTGAATCTGACCATTCTGAATATTCCGCGGAATGTGCTTCACTCTTCCACTCCACCATAGCTGAGACCAGTGAAGGAGAGGTCAGCGACTATACAACCAACCGCTTTGGAGACAGCGAGTCCAGTGAAAGTGATTCAGAAGGCAGCAGCCACAGTAGCGGCCTGACCCTTGACTATTATGATGAAGGTGAGGAGCATGAACTGGTCTGGGCCAATCCTTCAGTCAGGCAATCGGCAGCTGTTCAGACCTCCTCCAAGCCTCTTCCTCCAATCCCCAAACTCTGTCGCATTAAAGCTTCAAAGGCCCTCAAGAAGAAGATTAGGAGATTCCAACCTGCTTCTCTGAAAGTGATGACCATGGTCTGAGGGAGAGAAAACATCTGTTTTGTTAGCTGGTGTTACCTTCCTTTGCAAGACAAAGGAGGATAGATACTTACTGACTTTGTTAAACTAAATGTGATTAAACCCCCAGCTCTCAAGGCAGGGTACCTTTTCATTTGCTAATGCCTGTATAAATGATCCGATTACTCACTTCCTTTTTCTGTTTTTTAAATCCATGTGTGTGTTTGGTGTGGCTTTATATCCCCTCCCATGGGGGTGGTGGGGGTGGGGTGGGGACATTCTGATAGATGTAAAGTGTTTAGCTGAGGTGTCCTGCTCAACTAGGTCCTGTCTAATACACATAATAGGGAAGATGTGCAACCTTCCCATAGGGAAGATTTTATAAAATGTGGGGGGAGGGAAGGATTTAACTGATAAACATGGGTCTGCAGCCACTTTCTTGGAGGCTCTCATCAGAGTGAGGCACTCAGTACAGGTCACAGCTCACTTAAGAACTCATGTACTGCTTGCTACTCATCCATTTTTAATATAGCTCACCCAATAAAAAGTTCCATCATGGCCATATCCTGTCAGGTAGCTGGTAACTGATTTCTTTGAGACATGCTGCTTATATTTGATGCTTGGGGTCAGAAAATATGTGTAGCTCAGAGGAAAATGCTGAGACTGTTTTCCACTTAAATTCAAGAGGCGAAATTAAAGGCGAAATACCTTTTTTGAAGAAGTAAAACTGCAAACTCTGTGTGAGAACATAGTAGCTCTATCACTTTGCTTACTACAGGCTCAATAAATGTTATTATGATCTACTGCTATAAACAGCTGTCTGGTTCCTTTGCATTTTTTTACAAGGAAATTGTCTTCATTAATGCAAGTTTTAAAAAGGAATATTTCCTGTAGAATAATCCTTGCCATTGGAGGAGATCACTGGTTTTCAAGGGGAAAGTTTCTGCTCACCTTTCCCCATGTCAATTGCAACTTTTATGACCTATTTCACTACAAAAGTTCTCTGAACATGGCTAGTTTTATTTTTTTTAAAGAGTTTGGGGCTATATGACAAGCTATTGGGGTGGCAGACTAATTTCTGGTGCCACATTTGCTGCCACTGCCCCTTTACTCCCCCCTCCCTCCAAATGTCATTGCTACATACATAGAGGGCCATGATTGTCACTATATTATGTAGCCATAGATAGAATTCACAACACATACACATATACACAAACACAAACCCTCTACTGGAGGAGGAAGAATTAGTGATATAGTAGCAAGACAGTTACAGTGGAGGTGTAAGGAGGCTTGACAGGAGGATTGTGATCGGTCTAAGCTAAGGCACAAATTATTCTTTTAGTTTTGTAATGAGGCAGAAAAGAAATGAGAGGGAAACTAGGGTCTGGCAGAAAATTTAAGGTTTCTCAGTAAAGCTCAGGAAATTAAGTTGTGGCTGTCAAAGTAACATAGAGACTTACAGACAACAAAAGTCCCCCATCTTGCAGAACTGGGGTAAGGTTGGGGCATATTATGAGGGAAAGCAGAGATGTCAAGAACCATGAATCGCATGGCTAAGTAGGGAGTTGATTTCCTAGATTGCTCTGCAAGCTAAGTCTATCACTGATTCACCACATAGGTTTATTAGAAGTCTTTGCCCATAATACAGTTTATGTTTTGAGAAAATAAAATGTTACTTCTAGCTGGTAGATAAGACATTTCTAATGAGAACCCTACAAGTTATGTCACTTTCCTCAGTATAAGGAACTGAATTATTCATTTATAGGCAATACCTTAGTTGTTGTTGTTGTTTTTAGTGCACTGGGCAGACCCCAGTTCTCAAGCCCAACTGATTTTCATGCCAGCTGCAAGCACACAATCATACCTACAACTAGCCCATATTTTTGCCCAAATATGTTTGCTTTCCTTAGAGCCAAAATATAAGTGGTGCCACGAAGGGCAAAAACCCAGAAGCGTATGTCCATCTTTAAAGCGTTTTGTAGCACTTTAAAGATTGACAGATTTATGGAACCCTGTGGTTTGATGAGCTATAGCCACTGCATCAGATGCAGAAATGCCACTTAATTCATAGCAGCCATGCAGGGTCCCAATTTGAACTGAGACTGCATTGCGGAGGGAGTTTCCCCTTCATGGTTCTGCCACTCAAAATGATTGTTATTAGCTCTGAAAGGGACAAGAGACAGGCGAAGAGAGAGCGCTCCGTCTCCATTCAGGGTTAAAACAGTCAGGGGACCATTCCTAATTTAAAAAAACATACAAAGGGAAGGGCTAAATCCCTCCATACTATGACCCTGACCTGGAATGGGGTCCTGCATTGCATGGCTATTGTTGTACAATGAAATTACCAGCATTCGCAACTGTCTACCTTACTATCTTGGTACGAGAGTGTATATAACTTCATTCTTGGAACGTGTAATCCACTATGGATTAATCTAATGTATATTCCAATACAGTGTTACCCAACCCCCGGTCTGGGGACCAGTACCAGGCCGCGACTCCTCCTCGTCCTCCTCCCCGGCTGCTGCTTCGGGGGATGCCCTGCCACTCTGCCACCAGCTCACCTTTGATCCAGCAGCCGCGGTGGGTGATGCTCCCCCTCAGTGTGGCACTGTGCAGTTGCTGCTGGCAGCGCCTCCCAGCGGGCAGCGGGAAGTCAGGGGCACTGGCAGGAAAGCAAGCGGAGCAGGGGCTCAGGCGGCGGCATCCCTCGGCAAAAGACTACCCCCCCCCCCGGCCTCAGTAAAATTGTCAAGCATTGACCGGTCCCCTGTGATAAAAAGGTTGGGGACCACTGTTCCAATAAACCAAACTGAATAAGCTTCCCTGCTTATTGCTGGAGTGAGCAAAGGTGAATGTGCCTGGAGACTTTAAAATTAAAATCATTAAAAATCATGTAGGATGAGGAGCACCTCAAGAAGGTGCTGGATTGGTGTGATCATATTGTGGAAGATCCTTAACTGTTTAGTCCTTGCCAAAGTAATTTATTCCAGATCCAGAAATGGATTACATAATCCCAGTATGGATTCAGTGGACACAATAATTTAGCACTGAAAAAAATGTACTTACTACATTTAGGTTACATTTCTAAGCATTTGGTATGCTTGGCTGTGAGGCAGAATTGGTCTTGCCAGCCTCCAGGTGAGTCCTGGAGCTCCTTTAGAATTATAGTTGATCTCCAAATTACTATGGCATTACACCCATGAGGTTCCTTACCTCAGCATTTTTCTTTCCTTTTAACTGTAATATGAGATTTAGAATCTAACCAAGAGGGGGTGTGGGGAAGTAGTAGATTTTTGGGTGGTTTTCTATTCTGGGTCCCTTTTTTGTTTATAGAAAGTAAACTGTAAATGTTTTCTGGCAGTACTTTGGGGACATTATTCAAATATAAATAAATAAACAAACCAAAGGGGGGAGGGGAATTGGTTGTTTCAAGATATGGCTTTTTGAAATGTGGATATTGATCGAGTTGGCCATTTGCAGCCTTTGTACAGAAAATGCTGTGCATAATTAGTGGCTCACTTATATGTCTCACACCTAGTGGAAAGTGAGAGATGTGTTTTCCCATTTAATTAACAAGCATATATCGTAAAAGCCTGCAGAAGAAATAACGTTAGCTTGCAACTGGATTGCAAGAGACAATGTCTGCTATAGCTGCTAGACAAGACTAAGGGTCATCTATCACTGGAATTTATCAGGTAGTTAAGTGCTCTCTTTGCAGAAGATAAAAGCCTACACTTTCCTATGAGAACAAATAGTTCCAAAGATTAAAAAGGAAGAAGCAGCAAAAGGATGTTAAGGAGAAATCTGCCAAGCTGATTACACCATGACAGATGACAGCCACCAGTTATAGATTTATGTCTGGGATCATGAAAGTGGATAATAAAAATCTTTCTCAGTCCTGAAGTGAGATCTGCGAATTTCTGCCACAATGCAATCCTAATCAGAATTGCACTCTTCAAAAAACCACTGAAGTCAATGGATTTAGAAGAGGGCAACTCTGATAAGGATCATGCTGTTAACATTGTACAAATTGGAAGTTTCTGTTACAAAGACAACCAAGGAAATGAAAGGAGAGGACAGCTGTACCTCAGAGTTAGAACACATTTTCTGCTTTAGTTCCAGAATGAAGCATTTGCAGGGGAAAGAATTTTGGCAGGTGGTAGGGCTGGACCTTGTGGCGCAAGAACCTCTTGTGGCGCAGAGTGGTAAGGCAGCAGACATGCAGTCTGAAAGCTCTTCCCATGAGGCTGGGAGTTCAATCCCAGCAGCCGGCTCAAGGTTGACTCAGCCTTCCATCCTTCCGAGGTCAGTAAAATGAGTACCCAGCTTGCTGGGGGGTAAACGGTCATGACTGGGGAAGGCACTGGCAAACCACCCCGTATTGAGTCTGCCATGAAAACGCTAGAGGGCGTCACCCCAAGGATCAGACATGACCCGGTGCTTGCACAGGGGATACCTTTGCCTTTACCTTTAGGGCTGGACCCAATCCATGATTCTGGCTACTTATTGAAAAGGTCAGCTCCTTCATTCACCCCAAAACTGGGCACACTGATACTGATAGCCACTTACCAATCTGACCTGAAACTTAGAAGCCACTTTTGCTAAAAGAAAAAGCTTTCCTGACCACAAGAAAGAAAAGCTAATTGTTCAGGCCATAACCTAAATCTTAACGGCTGAGTAAATGCACAGGACTTGAAAAAGACCTCTTGTACTGCTTATGCAGTTATCATACAGAACTTGTGACTGGAATTCCTTCTATGCCACTGAAAGGAAAGGAAATTCCTCATAGCACCTTTGGTTAACCTCTTGTATGTCATGGTCCACATGACTGATCACCAAAGTTCTTAGTGAATTTCGATCCATCCTTTGGTAGCAAACTTGGATTTGTTGTTGTATACTGTTGCTAAGAGCCTCTTGTGGCGCAGAGTGGTAAAGCAGCAGACACTCAGTCTGAAAGCTCTGCCCATGAAGTTGGGAGTTCGATCCCAGCAGCTGGATCAAGGTTGACTCAGCCTTCCATCCTTCCAAGGTTGGTAAAATGAGTACCCACATTGCTGGGGGGTAAACGGTCATGACTGGGGAAGGCACTGGCAAACCACCCCGTATTGAGTCTGCCATGAAAACGCTAGAGGGCATCACCCCAAGGGTCAGACATGACTCGGTGCTTGCACAGGGGATACCTTTAACTTTTTACTGTTGCTAAACAAAAGGCTTTTCTTCCCAGAAAAGAATGGGATAGTGCCAAGATCTGATGTGAAACATTATATAACCGGTTAGTCAATGTTGCCAGCATGTTCTCCTCAGACCTGCCCATTGGTGAATGGTCACAAGGTGCTTTTGGTTTGTTAAAAAGCTTTCAAATGTCCACCTCAGCTCTATTCAGCTAGAATTTAAATTTTCAGCTCCATTTAAAGACATATTTTTTTCTGTGCAGTCTCTGGTTTTCTGGCCTGTTTTACTCTATAGGACTTATTGCATATTATTATCCTCTTAATTGCTTTGGGCTTTCTCTTCTTTACTGAGGGTAATAGCCGAAAGAAAAAATAGCTGTTTGAATGACTGCTAACCAGCTGTTATTTGCACATGGCTTCCCCTCCACCGCCCCCACTGCTGTTGATTATAATCTTTCATTTGTTTTTCACTGAGTTGCAAACAAACTCAGAAACCCAAATACCATGGACAGTGCATGGTAGAGACTTATTTACATGTCAATGTCTCCTTTCTCCTTAATCAGGGCCCCCAAGGTGGCAAACATTAAAAAATTGTATTTGAACAATTAAAAATGACATTTAAATTAGAAAATAATTCAATAAAAACATGGTTTCAACAGCAGCAGAATGAGGGAGAAGGGTCAGTAACTGTCATTTGGAGTACAGCAAAACAAATGAAAAAAAGTCTCTACCTGCTGGCAGAAGACGGATGGAGGGAGACGGATGGATCTCCCTTAGGAGGGAGTTCCCAAGAATTTTTTAAAGTGAATTCAAATACTATAAGAGCTTTCAAGTGCATTGAAAAGTCTCTGGTTCTCAGAAATCCTCCCTATATTTTTATCTAATAAGCAGATCAGTCTTACATGCACAAAATCAAAGGATATTAACAGCCTAGACACAAGCACCAACTGGTAGTAAGTAGAGGGTAACCAAGCCTCTATGAAACCATAATGCCCACCGTCTGAGCCAACAGATCGTCAAAATGCAGCATATGTTGGGAGGTGCATATAAAGAGATATTATGGTTCCAAAGCTATCAGAACATGTTAGTGCCAGGTGGACTAGTAGGTCGAAATCTGCTGGCTGCAGGGAAGATCAAGATGTCGATTTTTGTTTTGCTCTAAATGGTTAATCATTTTCTGCCTCATAGGTTCCTGTGTAAACACTGACAGCCTCCCAAATGAAGTGCCATCCATGTTGCTGTCAAACAGGCTTGTGTGCAGCATAAATACAAAGGGATTGCAAGTGAAGTATTTGGATTTAGAGGATGATAGATGTGTTTGCATCCTCCACAGCCCAAACCCCTCCCCAACTCTACCTATAGTGACAGCTGCTCAAGGGATTAGGGACTTCCCTCCATTCACACTCTCCCTGGGTACAGATTCAATCACAAAATGTTTCTGAGATTGGCAAAGGGATCATCTCAGAATGAATTTCAGTTGTTTGGAGATTCGTCAAATTGTAAGGATTAACCTTGGAGTGTGATCAAAATGTTAATCAGAGATGGTTTGTACATCTATCTGCACCAGATGACCTTTAGAAATACAGCTGATACCAACAGTGTTTGTGGGATAAATGACTATAGGAATTCAAAATAAAGAAGCATGGGTGCAAACTTCTCCTGATTCCCACGGGTGGTTATGAAAAAAGGAAGGTGCTGGCACTAAACTATAGCATTCTCAAGGAAGGAATCTGATTTTTGATAAGAAGTGTAGGGAAGATTGGGAGGAAAAGCTCATTCTGGAGAAGTGGCCAGCAGGATAAACACATGTTTTCTGTCATTTATAAGATTTATATATGTGTGGGTGTGTGTGTGTTATTATTTTTTAAAATGGAATAAAATACAGATTATAGATAGAACTTGCCTTTCAATATTGATTGTTACAGTCTCCTTCTATATCCATCTTATTACTGGACATAGGGGGACCATTTAATTCCCCATGCCCCCTGGAGGGCTTTATGCTCTGAGAGTACGAACAGTAGAGATCCCTGGCCCCCATGAGGTTTGCCTAGCCTTGACCAGGGCCTAGTGGAATGAGCTCCCAGAAGAGCTGAGGGCCCTGCAGTTTTTACTGATGGCACATAGGTTTGCAATCCCGCAGTAATGCTGACTGCACCTTTATTTTAAAAATAATTATCGATCTGGAAATGGAGAGGGGTGGGTGGGTGTGAGCGTGAGCAAAACACTACCAAGACTGTTGAGTGTTTGTTTCTCCACATAGGCTTGCCCCTGTTTGCGCCCCAGATTGCAGTGCAGCAAGAAGTGGCAAATCGTGATTTTGCAATTTCCTTCATCTCGAAGCAAATCTACCTAAAACTTGCACCAGGCCCTGCACAGCCATGGGTTGCTGCCAACGTCATATGGAAGCAGCATTAGAACCCGTGAGCAATAAAGGCTGTCCATGGGGCATATTACTCATGTGGAATCGGTCTCTGTCTTGACTCATACAACAGCTGACTGCAAAAATTTAGGCTCCACCATAACTTTCACTTGTTGTTGTTAGGTGCGAAGTCGTGTCCGACCCATCGCGACCCCATGGACAATGATCCTCCAGGCCTTCCTGTCCTCTACCATTCCCCGGAGTCCATTTAAATTTGCAATGGGACAGTTCCAAAAGGCAAAACCTTCACTAACACCAAGCAATTCTAGAGCTCAAGGATTCTTGGCCTGAGATACTTGGAAATGCCAAGGATCAAATTTGGTATGTTTCATAAATCTGCCTAGTATATCCTTTATCAGGAATATCAGTCATTTCTTGCTGGGGACTTTGTAACTGCAGGTGGTTTCACTTGGCAAATGCATCTTTCTATGCAAAATGAAAATGATTTGTTGAAAGGATAACCTGTGCACAGGGAAGCAGATAAACATTTAGCACTTTGAGGATTTTTTTAATTGTTTTTCTTTCTTTTTAAAGGTATATTTAAAAACAGAAAACCTTCCTCCTACTTTTTCACATCCCATTTTTTTTTCTATCAGGGAGAGGTTTGCAGTCTTATACAATTGACATTTTGTCCAGTAATGTGAGGGCAGATTTCAGAGCTCTCTCCCTCTCTGTTAATGGTACCAATTTGTTTAACTAAGAATGAGAATGACTTTCCTTTTGCTTTTGGTAAAATATGCTGAAATCCTAGTTTAAGATGATAATAGTGCCAAGAAGATCTCCTAGACTGATCAACAGAAAATTGGCTATGTATAAATTCCCAGTAAGCTTTCCTTTTCCTTCTTGGATAGATGAGGTATTATTTGCATCTTATAGAAGACATGCTTCAACACACAAATATTGAGCACATTTTCTATAATATTTAAATGGGCATTTATATTTTTGTGCTTCAGTAAATATCCTACTTTCTATTATCAGTCCAAGTGATAAGGAACTAATTTCTTACCCAAGATTATGGACTGGGTTAGAAACGAATAGCATACATTTCTTACTGGAAGCTGATTTGCTTTTGCTTTCTTTGCAAACCCAATCTATTCTTCCAGTCCAATCCAACTGTATAAACTGTAAATGTTTTGTAGAGCCACTGCACAGGCGTCTGAAGAAGTTTACAGGCTGGTTGGATAATCACAGCATTCCAGAGAACCAATCAAAAACTTTCTGATTTCCCCTGGGGCACAGAAAACAGTTGTAAAGGAAATAAACAACAGGCAATAAATCGAAAAAAATAATATTGTGGTAAACTCTCTTAGTTAGATCCAGCAACCCAAGTGGAGATATTTACTCCAATCCACCACTTCTGACGTCCTTTCTAATACCCCAGAATGTTATAGAGGGGTGGTAAGACCCATGTGGACTAAAGCATGAAGGAGGAACAAAATTGCCACCCCTCTTTCATCTATCAGCACAGCTGTACTTGCAGGAAGGGAAAACAATTTCACATCCACCAGTACCTTTTGCTAATACTTAAATGTTTGTTCAGAAGGGAGCATGACCAAGTGGTTGAGTATACAGTATATGTCGCTTCTATCTATGTGTCTGTTTACCAGTCTGCATATATTCCTGCTATTTTTTTCCAGTTAGGGTAGCACATCATACAATTATCCCTTCCTTCCAGGGAACTCAGACATACACAGAGCTAGAAGGGACCTGTTCTATGCCTGAAGCAAGGCAGAAAAAAACAAAACCCTCCCAGATGTCTGGCCAATTTAGCCTTAAGGAAAATTCCTTCTTGACCTTGAAATGGTGATCAGTATTACCCTGGGCCTGTAAGAATGAGAGCTGAGCACTGATTCATTCCTTCATGTCCTCCCTCTCATGATCTGCCTAAGTTCACATAATCAGCGTTGCTGTCAGATGTTAATCTAGACTCTACTTTAAGAACACCGAAGGACTTCCCGTAGAAGCCTGTTCCACTGAGGAACCATTCTAACTGGCAGGAAGTTCTTCCTAATGATTAGCTAAAAACTCATTTGATTTAATTTCAACCCACTGGTTCTGCTCCCACCATCTGGGGCAACAGAAGACAACTCCCCTCCATCTGGTACATGACAATCCTTCAAATACTATCATTTCACATGATCTGAGCACTATAGTTCTTCTGATGCAGACTGCCTGTGGCTGCAAGCTTCACACAATGATGGTGGCAATCCTGGTTTCCTATCCCTGTTCACAACCTGGAGGAGAAACTCACTGTGAGGTTCAGAAGACAGTGTGGGGGACAAGGAAGCAGGCAGCAGAAGGGTCTGGAAAGACGTGGAAGAAAAGACCTACCTGGTAGAATGAGACCCCAGAAGATATGCTCTAGGCCCTACAGGAGCTTCCACAGTTCTGGTCTGCAAAACAGAGCTCTTCAGCCAGGTATTTGGTTGGGGCCAATGAGCAGCAGAACACCCAATGGGCCCTCCTTCACAGAAGTCCCACCCTGGAACTGAGATGGGAACAGAGTTAATCTAACAACATAGACTGGCAGCTATAGTGCATAAGAACTGTTAATGATTTTAAATGTCATTAGTTAGCGCTCTTATTATTTTAATGTTTATTGTTCTCTAAATTGTTGTACACTGTCCCAAGATGGCTATGCCAAGAGAGGCAGTTAAGAATAAAATAATAAAGATGTTGAACAACATAGGGCTCAGATCTGATCCCTGATGAACTTCACCTGTCATGCCTCTCCAAGAGGATTAGGAACCATGAACAAGCACACTTTGGGTGCAATTTGTCAACCAGTTACAAATAGACATGTGCAAAAAGAAAATTGAGGTTTTTTTGGTAGGGGTTCAGGTATATCGGACCCCAAATTTCAGAAAATATTAGGAAAAGCTTTTTTTTCCCCAGCTCTGAGGCATTTGAATTGAGCAAGATCTATTTAAATGCTTTGGGTCTCACATACACATACATACACACACATTGCAGAGCCTGCAAAGCAGCTGCAAGAGAGAATCCTTTCCACAGGATGGGCTTGGGGTCTGCAGGGGATCCCCATTTGAACCTTTGCAGGGGAGAGGGTAGTAAAAAGTATGATTTAAATGGCTGCTGGCCATTAAAATTTTAGCTGATGGTCAGACCTGTCAAATGGTTAAGTTTAAATTATCAGCAGCTATTTAAAGCCTCCCTTTTGCTAACCTCCCCTTCCAAATAGAGTGAAGCAACAAGGATCACTGGAATGGATGCAAGCCTTACAGCAGGTTGGGTACATGTTTGGGGAGGCAAGAAGAGAAAGGAAGCCCTAAAACAGCTCCTAGCTATTTAAACTTAAAAGCTAACAGCCATTTAAACCCTTGCTTTCACTTCCCTCTCTTTGAAAGGGGTGGACCAAAAGGAAGAGTTTAAATGGCTGCTGGCCTCATCAAACTACGTTGAAATGGCCAGCAGCCATTTCAGGACTCCCTTTCACTTCTCCTTCTTTCAAATGGGGAAGCAAAATGGATGGATTAAATAGCTGACTGCCATTTAAACTTAACAGCGGACAGATGAACCATCAAGCTGCTAGGTTTAAATGGTCAGGAGCCATTTCAATGATCCCTTTTGCTCCCTCCTGATTAGAAGTGTGTGTGTTGGGGAATGAAACAGAAAACCGATCAGTATAACTGTCCATGTCCAAATAAAGACCAGGAAAATTTGGCTTTTATTCAGGGCAGCTGTACCAGTACCCAAAACAGAGTAGAGAATCTATATTTGGCTTAGAAAGGTATTTTTTGGTATTTTTTTCAGTTCTGGCAAATGTCTAGTTACCAATAAACTAATGGTAATAGGATCCAAACTGTATTTAACCAATTTGTCAGTGGAAGAGGAGTTCTCTTCTATTTGATCCTCATGAGGACCCTGTGCAGTATGATAGGTAGAGTGTGTGATAGGTAGAGTGTGTTACTGGCCTGATGAGCTTTGTGTCCCAGTGAGCTTTGGGGCAGAATCACAGAGGCCAAGGTCTCTGCATTCCTTGTTTGTCTTTAACCACTGCACTGCACTGGAATCTCAGCTAAGGAGCCCAGGTTCTGTACACAGTACAGTGCTAGAAGAACTAGTGAATCAGCCGTAAGGACACTTCATGTGCTGATGTGATATTGTTCTGTTGATCAAAGTTTGCTAAAATACAAAGGTGTTGGTGTTGGTGTTGTTGTTAGGTGCGAAGTCGTGTCCGACCCATCGCGACCCCATGGACAATGATCCTCCAGGCCTTCCTGTCCCCTACCATTCCCCGGAGTCCATTTAAGCTCGCACCGACTGCTTCGGTGACTCCATCCATCCTTTATTTGCCTAGGGCAGCCAAACATCATGTATCAATCATGCCCCCTATCAGCCCATTTAAACATTTAAAATTTAACTTACATTTTTCTCTGCCTGTTTCTGCGTGTGTGTAGATGTGTTTGTGCAGTGTAAGCCCAAGTGGTATATATATATGCCCACTCCTTGAAGATATAGCAGATATATATAGAAAGTATCTGTTTAATACAAATATCTGGAGGTTGCTTTTGCCGGTAACACTCTGATTTATTTGTGACAGAAAGGTCACACCCTTGTGAGAACCAGAATGTCACAATAGGCTTTTGAGGTCACTAGCATTCCTCTTGTGCTAGATTCAAACAAAATACAAAAGGTCATCCAGTTGGAGATGATGTAAAGCCCTAGCCTGTCTATTGTAATAGCCTTTAAGATGGAGCACAGGAGGAACCATACTTGAGAGGAAAATTTTGCTTTGTAAAAAGAAAAGAAAAAAGCCATTTTTGTCTGATTTATTCCACAGAGCAGCATTAAGCTTTTAACAATCTCTTGGGCTAGATTAAGCTGGAGGATTGGATCAAGACTTGCCAAAGGCTATCCAGGATACCAGGGATTTTGAACATGGATTTCTCCAAACCAAGGACTGTATTTACAGTGCCAAACTATGGTTTTGCTTTTTTCAGTAATACACATTCTTTAACTGCTGGCACTGTCCCTCTAAAAATCAGGGCAAGTTTACTGGAAAGCCTACACACATCTGTTGTACAGCTGAGATACTACTGCATTCCAGTGCTCAGAAGCAGGAGCCTTTGTAGGTTCCCTTTGTCCTTACTGTACATAATAATGGGATTTGCCAAATTCTGCTCTTCTTGCATGACAAAAGACTGGGGATGTCTTTTGACAGGAGGTCATTCCACTCCAGGGTGCCACAGGACACAAAACTGCCATCTTATTGAATAGAAAACTCCCCCCCCCCCCAACGTATTCATGAGAGCTTCCTGCTTGGGGGACCATGAATGAATTTCCTCCAGTCTTCCCATTTTGTTGATCAGACAGTGTTTAGTTGGCCAGTTCAAATGCACCTGTTTTTGGGTGAGGAGGGTCTCTTCGCCCTACCCAGATTCCAGTAAAGTATTGAAAACATTCAATGATCCTGGTCAAAAGGTTGCTTAAAATAGCCAAGATTCTGCTCTGTTGTTTGCAGTTTCTTTTCCCCTAGGGTATCTTACGTACCTGGTAAAATGTGAATGCACCTACCAATACTTCCATATCAGATAAGAGTTAATACTTTATTGGGCAATCTCTCTTTGCCTATCCTGACTCTACATTCTTGGTATGCTGGAGCTGACAAACATCAGCTGCTATTTAACAGGCAGATTCTTTTCAGCTCAAATTTCTCCTTCCTTCTCTTAAATCCCTTCCTAGTCCTTTTGGTGTCATCTTGGTTTTCTTGACACACCTTGATGGAGGCTTGGCAGAACTCACTTCCAGACTTGCATTCAGTTGGCTCAGAGAAAACAAGGCTACATGTTATATTTTGCCCACAGAGTATTTTCCCCATTTTGGTAATGAATATACAGAAACAGAAAGAGAATAACTTTACTTGAGCTACTTCAGGGACATCCACACTCAAAACTTCCTGCATTCTAACATCAGGCTTTAGTAAGTAACAACAACCAGCCCCAGAGGCAATAAAGTGGGAAATGGCCCAGGGATTCTGATGTCAACGTGGTCTTTTTGTGGAATGCAATCAAGACACAGTTCAGAATTCTGCTGGGAAGGTGCACTGGGATGAACACACTTGAGATCTAACAGACCCTGTATTCTATATTAGATTTGTAGCCTTCCTTCTAAGGCAGACTTTCTCAACCTGGACTACGTGAAACCCTGGGGTTTCTTGATGACCCTGGAAGGGTTTCTAGAATGGGTGGAAATTAACTATTTTTAATATATTTATTAAATGTGTTAAACATTTATCAGGTGATATGACCATATATGATCATGTCAACTCCCCCATCCCTCCCAAAATGGCCAATGATGGGCCTAGAGATGATGGGAAGGGGAGGGGCCCTAAACAGCTATGCATCCCAACCATATTCTACATAATTGCGCCACTTTTAAGGTTTCTCAAAGCCTGAAGAATGTTTCTAAGGCATATATAAATACATATGAAAGTGTCTGATATGGTGTCAGACCATTAGCCTGTCAGGGTCCACATTATCTATTTGGTTTGGCAGTAGCTCCCCAGGATCTCAAGCAGAGGTCTTTCACATCACATACTTCCTGGGTGGTAAATGGATCTATGACCTTCTGTATGCAAAGTTATGTTCTGTCACTGAGCCCAACCCTACCCGTATGGTTTCCCTCAACTCATGTTTTCCTACCAGTAATGCTGGAACATGGATTATGTTGAAAAATAACAAAATTTACCTTACTGAGAACCAAACAACACATTATTTTTCCATGCATTTGCAAATGTTTTCATGTGCTCCCTGTAGCCACATAGCAGCTGTGGGAACTGGCCTCTTCTTCCTCTTGCTCTAAAGGAGAACCTATGTGGGCTTGGAACAACACTATGGTGGGGGGGAAGTACTCTCCCCTACTCAGTGTAAAGATATGAAAATCAGCATGTAATCAAATGCTCCCCAACTTGAATTCATTATGGTCGTTTCTCACGGAGTGGAATGAATTAAAACATATTATAGTAACATGCAATGCACTCTTTGGAAAGAAGACTTTTAGCTTCCTTCCTAAAATCCAGCAATTCTTATACATGTAATGAAGAAAGCAGACTCCTCCAACTCAGGGCCTGGGTCTCCAGGAAATGAATCACTGTACAGTGACAAAAGCTTTCTATTAGAAATGTAATGCAGTCTCCAGCAGAAAACTGCTCAGCTTCTGACTGATGCTTTGATAGACAACAAACCATCAATATGACCCTCCAAAGTCCTGGGCTAGGGGAAAAGCAGTCCCAAAAGCATTTAATTAAAAATTTAAAAAGCCAGCACCTATCTGATAATAGCAATTATTTCAATAGAAGTTATTTGGGGTCATTTACAGATGCAAAGTTAGAATTTTACTTAAGGTTTGAGGGGTATTTTTGGACTGAGTTTTATTTAATTCTAGGGGCAAAGCCCATTGTATCCAGGAATACACTGGGTGCTAGAGATTGGTGGTGGGAAGAGGAAGGGGAGGAGTTGTCCAGTCTATAAGGGAATGGGGTGGAATGTGTGTGTTGTGTGAGAGGTTGTGGTGGTGTGGTGTCAAATGAGGGCATGGGTGTGGAGATATGGGTGTCAAGAACCTGTGGTTTGGAATGTTCATTGAATATGGGAAAGGACTGACCTTTAGGAGCTTTCCAGAGCCATGTCTTCAGATATGTGAAGGGAAAATAACTAGAAACTCTTCTTAGGGGGGGGGGATTACATGGCAACCAATTCCTCCCAGTTCTGTATTCAACATCATTTCCCTTCTTGTCCCTCTTCCCTAACACAGGTAGTCACAGTACACAGGTGTCTATTCTGATCCTTCTGTCTCCATTTTTTCACTGTTGATAAAATGTTATGTGCCCACATGCCTCTTTCATGGTTGCTCCTTAGAAGAAGAACTGGATTCTTATACCCTGTTGTTTACCACCCAAAGGAGTCTCAAAGCGGTTTACAAACACCTTTTCCCTTTGTCTCCCCAAAATAGGCAACCTGTGAGGGATGTGGGGCTGTGAGAGGTCTGAGAGAACTGGGAATGGGCTGCAGTGACAGAGCAGGCCTCAGGTGTCTCAGAACATTTTCCAATCGTCTTCCCTTTCTCTCCCCATAGCAGACTTCCCGTGAAGGAGGTAGGGTAGAGAGCCTCACATGGAAGCTGGCAACACTAAGATGAAGTCTCTCTGTGCACAACAGTCTTGACCTTAGTAAGGTTTTTTATACTGTTTTTTTTATTTGCCAGGCCAAGGTTGAAAAAGTCAAGTCAGTCCCCATGTCTCTCCAGCCATTTACTTGTTCACTATTTTCAGGCTGTAAATATTACAGTTTCAGGCAGGAAATATTCTTTATTTAGATCTTCCTTCACTTTCCAGACTCACAGGACTGATGCTGGTCTGCCTGTCTGCACCCCAGAATAAAAACAGTTGCTGGTAAGGGCTGGCTATAGCCCAGGAGGGACACACCTGCACCACTCCCTCCCAACTGCAGCCTGCAAGGCTCTACCTTAGTATCTAGACCGCTGCTCATCCCTAGATTATAATGATCAGCTCTGCAGGCAAAAATGGCTCCTTTGAAGGCTGGACTCTGAGGCATTGTATGATTTTGAAGTCCCACCTCCAAACCTCCAGGAATATTTCCATACCAGGGGTAGCAAACCTCCAGGTGGTGCCTGGGGAGCTCCTGGAATTACAGCTCACCTGCAGAGTAAAAAGATCAGCTCCCCAGGCAGAAAGGGCTACTTTGGACAGGGTTGTGGTGGAGAAGAAACATTTAAGGCCTCCCACACAGGTTGTTGTTGAATTGAAAGAGTTGAGGCCTACTGCACAGGGTTGTTGTGCAGGTGAAACAGGAGACAAAAGAACCTCCGCAACAACATCCAGAATAACGCTGTGCAGTAGGCCTCAAATCTGCAGAGAGTTGCAAAGAAGAAATACACATGGCTTGGCTGTTTCTAACCTCTAGCACCTAGGCCAGCCAAAGCAGTATTTTAAGTGAGAAGGGGCTTTCCTGTGGCCTCTCTTTCAGCAAACTGTTTGGCAGAAGGGGAAAGTTCCCCGCCCTCAGAAGGAATGCTCTCACCCATGCCCTCAGACTCTCCTGCATTGCTCTCAGAAATACCTCCCTCCCTTCAGTCAGGGGCTGTCAGAGGCTCCTTCGCAGCAGGCCTGAAGGGAGGGGGGGGGGGAGAGCATTCACCAGCCTCCTGCCAGCTTGACAGGTGTTCTGAGGCAAAGTGAGGGAAGTTACAATTGGACATGACAGTTAGGGCAGCCTTGGGGAGAAGGCTGGCACAGCCTGTCCAAGCCTCTGTTCTCTGTACAAAAATCAAAGGTTGATCTGATGCACTCAATACTGCCCAGTTTGGAAGTGTGATATGATTTGATTCAAGATCAAGAAGGTCATTATCAGGATGGTGGTGCAAAAGTATACCTCGCACTTTGACTTGCACAGGGGGAAATCCAAGGTGACCTTGCAAAAGAGCTATGTGCTATACGTTTTTGGTGTTTCCACATGTACAAGATTTCAGGAGCAAGCAGAAATGCTGCTCAAAATCCAGGCCACAGTGGTAGATGAACTCTTGGTGAAATGGTACCTTCCTGCTTCTCATCTTGCGGGAGCCCAATGAGTCCCCCGCCCCCCAAACCTTGGTCCAGGAGTTCAATGGGCACTTAGAAAGAGTATAGGGCCAAATGAAATCTTCAGGGGAAAGCACTGCTCATAATTTTATTTTGAACCTTTAAGCATGGCAGTGATATAGCACAGTACTCAGGTAGCAAATTATACCATTACAATTTGTAGGGGAGGGATATATTCAATTACATAAACCATTTCCTTTTACTAGAAATCCACTATCCCATACCTTTTAACATGGGGATATTGAAAATAGCTCCCCTACTTGCTTGAGATGATATAACCCAATCCATCATCACTTCCAAATTTGACCCTCTTATTCTGTCGCATAGAGCCTCTTGTGGCGCAGAGTGGTAAGCGGCAGAAATGCTGTCTGAAGCTGTCTGCCCATAAGGTTGGGAGTTCAATCCCAGCAGCCGGCTCAAGGTTGACTCAGCCTTCCATCCTTCCAAGGTCGGTAAAATGAGTACTCAGTTTGCTGGGGGGTAAAACGGTAATGACTGGGGAAGGTACTGGCAAACCACCCCGTATTGAGTCTGCCATGAAAACGCTAGAGGGCGTCACCCCAAGGGTCAGACATGACTTGGTGCTTGCACAGGGGATACCTTTACCTTTTTATTCTGTCGCATGTGCAGACCAGACTTTAATCTTTGAATATCAGAACTCAGGGGGAAAAAAGACCTACAGAACTATGGATCTAAGATCTAGATTTAGAGCCTGATCCCAGTGCTAAGATTGTCATGTCTCTGTCCAGAAATATTTCCTCTCTCTTCAAAAAGCTTTGAAGCGGCAAGAGAGCATGAAACTGCTGTGCCTCACAACACTCTGTTCTACAGATATGCATGCAAGTTATTGGAAATTTACATCAAGCATACATGATAGGAGACAAGCACAGGCTTGTGAATCAACTGGTGGAACAACACATTTTGTTTCTACCTCACGTCCTTGAAGCCCAGGTGCTACATCTCCTTTGTTTATTAGGACAACTATGGGATGCTTTCCAGCAGGGAAAAAGGATACTGGAAGAGGAGACGTAACTCCCCACGTTTTGCCCAGGCTACTGGCCAGAATGGATAGGATGCCAAGAATTTTGGGACTGAGTTCCTAAGAGATACCCAAGCATGTTAAAAACTGGCAAATTGGTCTCGAATTCAGATTGGAACTGATAACAAGTGGAAGGGGGGTGCTACTATTCTGAAATGGCTCTTAGAGCTGCTTTACTTCACTGGGATACCATGCAGGTCATTACAAAAGTCCTAATCAGTGTTTCAGGATAGTATATTAGGTTTCTATATCAGTGTGGAATACATTGACTACAAAGTGTACTATTAAAATAATCAGAAGGAATTGTCTTCTCTGTTTGTTAATGAGAAATGTGCATCCACCTAATAAATCTGTTTCCCCATTTTATCATAAACTCATGCATACAAAAAAAAAGAATTTGCATCTGTGTGATCCAGATTGATTTATACTCTCTCCAGATATTATAAAATACAGGCGCATGGAAAGAAAGAGAATTGGTTGCTTTGTGGTTTTCTTAATTAGCAGTTTTGACCCTGAGAAAAGAGACTCTGTTGAACGTTATTCATTACTACATTAATCACCATTCATTGGTTTTGTATTCCTTCCAGATTCGATACCATTTCTAGTTCATGGCTACGTCAGTCCTCATGGAAGTTGGATCTAGGTAGAAGCCTGATCTAGTTGGCTGAAACATAGCTGATCCCTGCCTGTTATCCATATTTAATCACATATACCTAGTCACCCTTTTATTCCTTCAGGTTTCCCTTTCAAAAATGCCCCCAAACTGCTTTTGAAACACCCCCAAAAGCTATTGGAGATTTGACTCAAGAGCCAACAGAACACCGAACACGCATACCATCCCCAATCTCATCTTTTAAAGAATTTCCTTTAGTTTGGATTTAAAACAAAAACCAAAAACCTGAAATTGGATTTTAAAAATTCAAGGCAATTTAAGAAGCCTTGGGATTGAGTGACAGCATCACTCAAGAGGGGAAACTCTGGATTTTACCTGACATTTTGTCATAAATTCAGCTTTGGGAGTCTAGTTCATTTAAAACAGCCATTCCAAATGGGCAGTACTTCCCCCTTGAGGGGACCCAAGGGGGATGCTACTAGGCAAGGTGGTGGCAGGAATTTGAGAAACTGTCATCACCACATGTGGTTTTTATCTCCATCGTATTTCAAGTTTAACATAATACTATTAAGTGTGGTATTTATTTTCCAGTGTTCTTCATTACTAAACTGGTTGTTTATGATGTGCATATTTTTATTTTGGTAATATGTGTTATTTTTTATCACAGCTCACTCAATATTAATATTTCTAGGTTATATAATGAGGTAAAATTTTTCAGTAATTATTTTCACAAAAGAAAAACATGGGAGTTCAGGAAAATTTAAGGGGGGAAAGAAAGATTTGGGTAACTGTGGAGAAATTTAGAGTACAGATTCTAAAATTCCAATAAGAGGAAGAATATGGTAAATAAAAATTTGGATATATTTTTACACAAACCTTTATAAAGAAAATATAACACATTGTCTTTATTCAGAACTGTCAAAAGAAAAAGAAAAAACAATACAAGTAGCAGCATTGCAGCAAAAAAGGAAAAAACAACAAAAGTATTTAAATGAGACAATATATTAAAACCATCTTCTTTATTACTTTGAGCTGAGGCTATTTATTTCTAATTTTTGTTCTGTTTTCGTGATAATATCTTCTACTTTTGTAAAAATGCCTTCAGTTTTAAATGGCCATAATGTATGGGTATACTTTCCCCTTTAGCAAAATGTTCATACCTGCATATTGTATCAGCATTTACTAGTATATTTGTTTGTGCAACTGATAGAGTACTATCAATGACTAGTCATTACCATGAAAAAATCAATGACAAACATCTTTACCTTTCAGTGTGAAACTCATTGCCAACATCTGGTTACAAAAAAACCACAGTGATTGCCTGCACAAGTCAGTACACACTGTCATTATCACAGAGAATAAAATTAAAGCCTATGCACTCAGTGATCAACTATTTTAGGAGCTTTGTGTTGAGAATGAAGTTAGGGATGGGCGCAAACCAAGGAAATACAATTTGGTTCATGGTGAACTCACAAACCAAACCATGAACCATCACAAATTAAAAAGGCTTCATACAAACTGGACTGGTTTCTGGGGGAATTGCAGCAAGAGGTTCAGTAGTGTATAGAATGCATCCTGTACAAGCTAGAGAAACCAAACTAACAGAAGATCTCCATCTGACTCTCCTACGTACCCTCGGAGTTATGTGTAGATTGGATTTATGGAGTCAATGTTACATCCCCCAAAGAAGGAGGATAGCAGCAAAAAAGCAAGAGCAATAGAAGCCCAGCAGGATAAAATCAAAGTTCCCAAGAATCTTTGCAGTAGAAACAGATGGTGGGGTATTTTTGCAAGCCCAGCAGAACTAGTACAAGGTACAGAGTGCCCAGCAGTATCAGTGCAATCAAAGAGATGTAATGCCAGCTCACCTGGACTGGTATCTAGTACACACTTCAAGCAAGGGAAAGGATTGAAAGGCCAGCAAAATCCGTACAGAAGCATTGCAATATAGTAGTATCCAGCATAGGAATGTACTAAAAGGAATGACACCATTTCCCATTGAAAACAATGGGAGAGGCTTGAAGGCATTGGACATAATGAGAGCTAGAAATACCAATTAACTTACATGGGCTCCATTGAAATATATTACAGTTCAAAATAGTTGCAATGAAAATGCAGTGTGGATTTTCAATTAATGTCTCTGGGCCCAGATAAACTGTTCTGGAACTGGAATAACAGGACTCAGAGTGGCAAGATGGTCACCAGATATGGAATTAGGACTAGAGTGACAGCCCCTAAGAGTAGCAGAGGTTTTCTGGGATCATAGCCACTAGTAGTAGCTATATGTGTTCTACATTCTGAAAGGTAAACATGACATATCTTTCTCGTATTTAAAACATCCAAGGAATGATGTCTAAATTCAATGAAATGTAATTTCTATGTGTGTGTCTACTTATTTGTTTTTAACAGCTAATGGAAACTATATTCACAATTCATAATATTATGTATGTGTTCCTTTAATGAATTGAGACATGATGTGTATAACAATGAAGACTGTTCTCTCCTAAAGTGCAGATGTTAAGTTCTCAGAGAGAGCATGGTGCAATGTATATCTGATCTTTATGATCAAAGTTGTTATTTTTTTAAAGCCAGCTCTCCAGTCTGTCATCCCTTAGAGATGAATGTAGGGGGGGGGGCTTCTTAAAACTTAATCATCCCCAAGTGTAAAGCACTGTATAGTTGGGAAGCTGGGTCATCGGAGGTCAAGAGGATTCATGGGAGGAAAGTGCCTTTCATGAGGAATTGCAAATGTTTACTTTCAAATAAGTCTTTAGAAAGTCAATATCTTGAAAGAAGCCATATGCTTCAATTCTGAGACCAATTAGTCCACCTTATCCACAATATATTTCATGGACTCTGGCCTCTTTCCTTCTTTAAAAGCAAAGATTCAAGACTGTATCTATGAATGCTAATAGAAAAGTAATAACCCTCAAATAGTTTAGCCCTTTGCTTTTAGGTATCTTTGATGCCTGCTGAAAAGAACCTCCATGGTATAGAAAAGTCCCCAAAGTGATTATACTGGACAGTTAAAATAAGAGGGTTTGCATAGTATAGTAAGGGACAAAACTCATTAAGAAATACGATTTTTTTTAAAGCACAGCTTAGTAGACCTTCCAATATTTTCCTTATAATTCCTTATCTGTATTGAGGACACTTAAAATGACTGGACTGGACCAGATTAAGGTACCAAGGAATAAGCAAACAAACTAAATTCTGACTCTGTATCTTTAGTAGGATGGGCATGGATGTACTTGCCAGCATGGGACTCGTGTCCCAAGAGGTAAGGCAGCTTCTGTGGAAAAGAACATTTAGATAGCCCCAGTTCTTCTTATTTATCTCTGTATATTTCAATATACGGATAACAAATGGGATGCAGCAGTCCTGCCTATAGCCAACAGATAAGATCATGTTTTAGAATGCAGCTTGAATGTTACTTTATGCATTTTTCGTTTACCTAGAATAAGCCACCACAAATCATGGTCAGTGGCAAAGAGACATGATTTGTAGAAAGGCTTAAATTTATGTGGGCTTTTTCATACTTGCAGGGCAGTGGCAGGAGCTTATTCCATTGAATTCTCATAACATCCCTTAAAAGCAGGATAATTTTCAAGACAGTCACTTGCCCAAAGTCGCCCAGTAAGATTTGGGCAGAAAGTGAAGCCAATGAGACAGTGGGAGACCCATTCTGAATTATTGACACCAGCCTTTTGTTTACCTTTCTTCCTTCCAAAGCCAATAGTAACACAGAATTTTCAGCTTACATCACAGCAGTTTTTACATGGGTGTGTGTTTCTGGTCAGTTGTATTTCTGGTCAGTTGTAATAAGCTGTATTTTCTGCATACCTGGGAAGTTCTTCAAATATGCAGAGACCACCCCAGTCTTGTCTGTGGGTGATTCTGGGGGACCAAACAGTATGCTGTGAAAGTAAGAAGATTCATTTGCACTCCAATGCAGACATCCTTCCCCAATCACATATTAGGCATCATGTACACACATGGACTCTTAAGCACAATACCCATACTCACAAAAAAGAGCAGATTTATCTCTCAAAAACTCACAAGAAGCATAAGAAAGAATTGACAGAGAGCATCAATTACTTCCACAATACTGAAGGTGTTGCATATGCAGCAATAGGAACTGTAAAGATGCCTTTGTTTCCCCAACTATGCAGATGTTAATCTTGATTTAGAAGTTATATGATACATATAGATCAAAGGTAAAGGAAAAAGGTAAAGGAATCCCCTGTGCAAGCACCGAGTCATGTCTGACCCTTGGGGTGACGCCCTCTAGCGTTTTCATGGCAGACTCAATACGGGGTGGTTTGCCAGTGCCTTCCCCAGTCATTACCGTTTACCCCCCAGCAAGTTGGGTACTCATTTTACCAACCTCGGAAGGATGAGTCAACCTTGAGCCGGCTGCTGGGATTGAACTCCCAGCCTCATGGGCAGAGTCAGACAGCATGTTGCTGCCTTATCACTCTGCACCACAAGAGGCTCTTTATAGATCAAAATCTTTACACAAAAGTAGTTTTTGTTTGGGTGTTAGCACTGAGGGCTACATCAAGCCCCAAGGTTGCAACCTTACACACAGTTACTTGGCTGAAGCTCAACCATTTCCTTCAATAAACTGACTATATAAACCACTTACCATCCTGAAGCCTAGTTTTTCATTCTAGCAATGGTAATCATAATGGGTAGGACATGACCCAACAACTCAATGCAAACTACTGAAGATGAACCCAATCCTTCTGCTGGATCCATACCACAATCACAGCACAATGACATTGCCTTGGTGATTCAGAAACTTTAAGGTACAATAAATGTTGAAGTAACAGATGTTGAAAAGCTGGGTGGGGGTGTAAATTCTAGTTAAACTTTACAGAATTGTTAAAGTAAACAGCTAATCCAAGCAATGCTTTGCTCACTCTAACATGCCCTAAGGCAGAAATTTGTCAGCTATTACCGGGGCTGCCTAGAAATCAATACCTCTTTGAATGCATGTAGGAGCCCACTCAAGGGCTTCTCAGAGTCTCATTGTCAGGCTGTGAATGTAAATAAGTCTCTATTGCACCAGGGTGAAATCATCTTCCTGCAAATAAGCACTATGGCAGCAGGTGAAAGAGTAAAGCCAGGCCATTGATACCCTACCCATAAACAAAGGGCCAGTTCAAAGTCTGTCTCAAGAACCTACTTATCTTAGGCTGTCCACAAACATATTAAGTGCATATTTGCTCTTTTTTAAAGTATTTTTTCTTTAGATTAAAGCATGCCAATTGAGAAGAGTCTGCTTGTTCTTCCTGTCCAAATGAGCATAACATTTCCAAATGCACAAGATACAGGCAAAAAATATTTTATAAGTCAATGCTAAGGTTGTCAGCCTTCAGTTGGGGCCTGACAGAGATCAGTTCCTCTGGAGAAAATGGCTGCTTTGTAAGATGGCACTATATTTTATTGAGGCCATTCCCTTCTCCAAGCTTAACCCTTTAAAGCTCCAACCAAAACCCTTCTAGGAACTCCCTGTCTATGACACTCCACAACTTAGTTTGCTGACCGGGAATTATCAAGACAAACATGGATCCATCTTCCTAAAAATGAATCATGCTGTACCTGTATACAAACGTCTCTCACAGGATAACCTTTATATGAACCATTACTGCAGCACAGGTCACAATTTGGGTTGCTGATGCTACAGGTAGATTATATCACAGCCTGAATTGTGGGTTGGCACAACTCATATTGATTGCACTCCCTTCTCTCTTGTGTGCTCAATCAATTAATGGCTTCCACAACAACACAAATCATTAGCTTGGTGTTTCATCTGAACTGCCAAACAATGGTTTTTCCCTTCCTTCTGTCACAAAGCAAACCTAGGATAACAAACAACACCTTATTCATGGTTTGAGATTGTTCTAGCCTCAGGCTTCTGCTGATCTCCCCAACAGCCTGGACTCATGCTACAGAACTGGAGTGCATTTCAGGCTGTTGGCAGAGTTTCAATATGCAGAGAGAGCAGAGCACCAGGCTGTTTAAAAAATAAAATCATCTTATCCAGACGGCTAAGTATTAGCTGTTGTCTGCAGTCATTAATCTGATCAATTGCTGTTCTGGAGGCAAGCAGGAGGGAAGTGTACTTAAAGACCCGGAAGTCTCTTGTTGAGCCAATCAGGACACTGGAGGGGATAATTCAAAAACCACCAGGTCTATGCTAAATATACATCTTTTCTTGTGCCCCTGCAGGACACCCTTTCCATTCTGCTCAATTATGCACACTGCAGATCTTGCATATTGCAATACAGGCAAGGACTGGAGGCAAGGATTGTGGCATTGGAAACCAAGGGGTCCAATAAAGTTGCAATGTAAGTACATTTGGAAGCAATTGAGCCCACCTGTATTGCCAACAAGTGCTGGAGGTTCTGAGGTGCTTCTGCATACCAGCAAGGTCTAGCAAGGAATCACCCTCAGTGCTCTAGCTCTACCCTGGCATTGAGTGCTGTCAGCCTAGTACTTCCACTATGCCACTTTGTCCTGGGCTTTCTGCTGCCTCTGTTACTGAAGATTAGGACTAGGCTGGGCATTGGACGCATGAGGCTTTGCAGTACCAGGCCCTTATAGCTCCCTCTGCACCTCCCTGAGGAATGCCTATTTAGTCACTGATGGGTAGGAGAGCATCATGACAGAAACTCTGATGTTGGGATGCACAGCAGAATTGTACTCTCAATTCAGGAGTAAATTATTTATTGATTCTGACTACTTGAAAAGGTGGGTGAGAGGAGAGGAAGCATGTAAGAGTTCTGAATTCATTCACTAAAACTGCACTGATGAGGGCACTTTCCTGGGAACTTATTTGTGAGTAAGATTCTTCCTCCAGTGTCAAACCATACCTTGGTATTAAATGTATATCATGCTGGAGAACAGATCACAATCAAGATGGCTCCACTGGTCAAGATCAGCTGCTAACACACTGAGCACTTCTCATTGTCAGCAACTCAGTCTGTTGTCTTTGATCAGCTCTCACATTCAATCTTTATATCTATTTCTGAACAGACTGCAGATTAAAAAATCCTTACAATGGGACCATGTACAGTTTGGAGAAATTTGTAAACTCCCAACATTTAAAGAGATTTATAAAAAAAAAAAACTGGAGACGTGATTTCTGTGCAGGCTCAAAAGTTCTAACTATGAGTTCTGAAGGATCTTGCATTGTTTGATCCTGATGAAAAAGATGTAGATAGGAAGCCTGAAGTGAAAAGGCTATTCAAGCTTTCTGCTCCAAGTCTATCTTGCTGCTGCCAGTGAGGTGTTAGAATCCATGTTAAAGGCATTTTCCCCTACAATCCTCCATTACGCCAGCCAGCCATTGGTGGTGGTAGCAAAAGGGTTGGAGCAATAAATGTGCAGGATATATTTTGTGGTCCAAACTTTCCTTCCAAGCAAGGGAGAGATGGACCAGAAAGTGCATCTGGTGTGCTTTATGGTCCAGGCCTTTGAGCACCACTGGCCAGCTGAGAGAAGGAAAGGAAAGCACCTCTGATCCGGACACCACACTATTGCCTCACTGAGGAGAGCGATGAAGGGGAAGGAAGCTGCGATGGGGGAAGGAAGAGGGGAAAGAAAGGTTTGGGAGGAGACGGATAGGGAAGGCAATGAAAGAGGAAGTGGGATCACCATCCCAGACAGGAGGGGAAAAATTGGAAGCCTGTGAAGGAAGAAGATTTCCTTGGGACTGCCACAAATCCCCAGTTGTCACTCCTGTTTTTCATTGTATTGTGTTTGTTCTGGATAGTTGCAAATATGCATACAAGGTAATTTTTACAGCATCATCCACAGCCACAAAATGATGAAGGCAATGACATCAAATCTGGATACAGGAAGCAACAGCCTAATTTATCTGCCAAGGAAAAGAAAGTCTGAGCTACTGAACATTAAACCATATATTTATATTCACAAATGCAACAGCTTCCAAGTGCTTCCTACCCATTTAGTCATATTTTACAATGTAGTTTAAACCAGATGATCATTTGGCTACTTGTCTGTTTGCAGGTGTTTTTAAACATAACATCTTTTGTTTCCTTTCTATGCTGCTGCCTTTTGAAGGCTAGCTTGTGTTTGCCATGGACACATGAGCCCAGAGGAACTCCCAGCAGTAATTTGGGGAGTTAATTCACAGAACAATGAAGGAAAGAAAATTCTTCTTCCACACCCTTTCATCCAAAAGAAAACAAAGCCATTGCAAACTCTGCCTGTTGGCCAGCTGGACATGGCTTAAGCATCTCTCAAAACAGCCTCTTAATAGAAACAAAAACCTAGCCCCAAGAATGTATGTGTTTTCTCTTCATAGGTGCAAAAAAAAAAAAAAAACATGGCATACAGCAGCCTTTTTGCAACCACAGAAGCAGCTAGAGCTCGCTGTCACTCTCTCTCTTTCATTCGCATGCTTTATAGCAGTGGTCCCCAACTTTTTATCACCGGGGACCGGTCAACGCTTGACAATTTTACTGAGGCCCGGGGGGGGCGTCTTTTGCCGAGGGACGTCGCCACCACGTGAGCCCCTGCTCCACTTGCTCCACTGGGGGGCGCAGCTGTGCAGTGCCCCGCCGAGGGGGAGCCCCAGCCATGGCGGCCACTGGAGAGCACCAAAGGTGAGCTGGCGGCAGAGTGCCAGGGCAGCCCCTGAGGCAGCAGCCAGGAAGGAGGACAAGGAGGAGCCACGGCTGACTGATTCACAGACTGATACCGGTCCCCGGACCGGGGGTTGGGGACCACTGCTTTATAGTATGAAAGAAGAGTTGGGGGAAGTTAGGAGAGGCACCAAAGTAAATAGAACAAGGCTAAATAATTTTCATACTGCACCATGGCCCCATTAATAAGAGTAGCCCACCAGAAGCCACAGATCTTAGAAGAAGTAAAACTAAAGAAACATGCGAGCTTCCCTCCCATGGTATTATTAATTAGATTTCTATATAGCCCTTTCCTGCAAGTGGGCTCATCTTCCTAGTAGTAATGAGAATGGTGGAGAATCATCTGGCAAAAGTGGTATGTACTTCACCCAGCCCCACTCCACCCCACCTTTGTTCTCTTCAATATCCTCCCAAGGCTATTTTCCCCCAGGGAGGTTTACTTTCAGTTCTGGAGCACAGTGAAAGCTAAAACAGATGTGGGAAGGGATTTCTGGGTGAAGTCTTCAAAAAAGGAAACAGCACCTTCCTCTTCTGATTCCTCCCCCACCATAAATGACCACTATTAGCATAACAAACAAGATGTTTCCTTTGTAATAGGTTCTTTTATCATTTCTAACGTGTTTTTGCAGTGTACATTGTCCATTTCCCTGATTCCAAAGACATTTGCAAATAAGTCTCAGCTTCTTCCTTCCCACACTAAAACAGAGCTCAGGCGTTTCCCTTTAAAGACCACAAAACCAGCTGATAATTTACCCCCCTAAAAGAGAATGACTGTGAATGTGTTAAGACTCATTTTCTAGCCTGCTTTCTCTTGGAACTATCACCATTAACAGGCTACAGCAAGCAACTGGTAAGCCTCTCTCAGCACAGCATTGGCTCCTGAAGGAAAATACCTGAGCTGCTATCACAGTCCCATGATACATCCTCTCGGGGCCTGGCTTTTGACCGCTTTTCTAAGCCAACTTCAGACCTCTCCATTTTCAGACCTCAAGCACCATCTCATTACCTACTGAAAAATCTTTGTGGGAAAGTATAATTACGAAACAGTCAAAAATGAATTAATGAATTAATGAATTAATGGATTAATGAATTTTGGCCCATTCCAGTCAGGCTTCTGACCTGGCCCTATGGTGGAGATGGTGCTTGTTGCCCTGATGAATCAAAGTAGTGACAGCCAGACTCTCACAGGTATGTGGAACATACCTCAGCTCAGTGGCTCCTTGGTCCCCCCTCTCTCAGATGCACACACACAAACTCCTTGCCCCCTGTCCTTGCCCCCTGACCTCTCACTTGTCTGACCTCCTCCCTGGTCCTTCCCCCTCCCTCAGACACATGCCCAGACTCCCTCCTCCCACCAAGATTCCTTCCTCTATCCCACCTCCCCACCACGTAGACTCCCTCACCCCCCAAGACTCCCTGCTCTGTCTCACCTCCCCACCACACAGACCATGGGTTCCCCAGCCAGCTGCCTGCCATGGTACCCAGAAGTTTCCCTGGCTGCTTCTGGTGCACTCCCTGAGTCGGGGCTACCCACTGTACCCATTTTCATCCTAGGGGCCATGCCAGAAGATGTGTTCCACATCAACAATATCCACCGCCTGCTGGATTGAGGTGAATCAGCCATTCTTGTGCTGTTCCATCTGTCAGCAGCATTTGACATTGTTGACTAGGAGTTGTTGCTCCACCATCTCATCAGGACCAGAATTCATGGGACAGCCTTGCAGTGATTTAACTCCTTTCTTTGGAACTGGACATAGAGGGTGGAGGTGGGAGAGGAGAGATTGTGCAGTTACCAACTCACTTTTGGGGTCCCACAGGGTATGATACTCTTCCCCATATTGTTTAACATCTTCATCTCTCCATTAGCCCACCTGGTGCCTCTTTGGTCCTGGCCTCAGCCTGTTTGGAATGAGCTCCTGGATGAGGGCCCTGCAGGAGCTTGTAAAGTTTCACAAGGCCTGGAAGATGAAGCACTTCTGCCAGGCCTTTGGTTGAGGCCGGGGGGGGGGGGGGTTGGAAGATCTTCCTCTCCTCTGATATGCCATTGACTATCTCCTTGGAGCCAGAAAAATGATCAGGGGCCAGGGGTTGGGGGTTTGTCAGGACTGATGGAGTTGGAAAGGTAGGATGATGATTTTATTGTTTTATTTTGTAAATTTTGTTTGTTGTAAGCTGCCTTGAGGCAGCTGTGCTGGAATTGGTGGCATATAAATATAACAAACAAATAAAATATTTTCTGTTCAGCTGTGCATACTGCAGTTCTTACACATTCCAACATCCAGAGATATCCCTACAGTTTTCTGTAAGTACTGGAAATTCATGACAATAGGCACTAAGTGACTGGAGGCCTTGCAAAATTATACTGAAACTACATTATCACATTTTTGTCTCTTTTTATATAGACCTTATTCTGAGAATAAATATTTATTCTTGGCAAATTGGCCTTTGTAATGGTGAGGATGCCCAGAATACAAAAGCTTCTGTCTCGGGGCCAATTAACACGTTGCTTACTAAGTAAGGTGCTAGTTTATGGCAGGATTCTCCATGGGACCCGTGTTTCTGCATGGATTTGCTAAATGACCACCTGTCTTGCCAGTTCACACCTCAGGGCCCTGACTGGACATAGGGCAGAGAGGTGCAAATCAAAATATCTAATGTTGCATATTTTATTCAAATAACAGGAAAGCAGGGGGAAGAACTAGCACCAAACTCCAGACGTGATGAGGTTAACAATAAGAAATAGGTAAACCTGAGAAAATAGCTATTGCTTTCAGTGGCAATAAAATTATATTTAATAGTGTATTTTCAGTTCCCAGAGCACTAGCTTGTAACTGTGAAGTTTGGACCGCTGGCCACATTTGGGGCATTGTCAACAAGAGATGTAAGTGGGAAATTTTCCACTGCTTTATTTTTCCCACTCCTAAAGATTTATTGTGTCATAAAAGTAACAACAATTCATGGATTCCATTGCCAATGCAGTATTAGGCAAGGTTGGCAGTATCGAAGTTGCAATTAATGTTTTTCAGGTGATTAGCCCTAGGACTGATGTGAGAGAGTAAATATATAATTGAATCCACAAATAATAATAACCATAATAATTATTATTAATATTTCTTACCCACCGCTCTCAGAAACAACCCACAGCAGGTTACAATAGAATAAAACCCCAATACATAAAAACATAAAAATGCATAAAAACCAAACAACAACTTGCTTATAAAATTATTATAAAATTATAAAAATAAACCTGCTCCTTAACCTCCGATGTTCCCCCTCCATCAGCACCTCAGGGCCTCCAATTCCCAAGGATGCTGATAGTTCTTGGTTGTAGAGGGGCCCTTGTGATCTCCCATACCCTGGCCTCAACCAAAGACCTGGTGGAAGAGCTCCATTTTACAGGCCCTGCAGAAGAAAGCTCCTGCAAGGTTCTTAGCTCTCCCGGGAACTTATTCTACCTGGCCCTGGTTGAGGCCATGCGAATCTCTCGAGGACCAGGAAGCACCAACAGGTTGGTATCCACAGAACACAAGGCCGTGCGGGGATCATAAGGCAATAGGCAGTCCCTCAGATATATGAGGCCCAGACTGCGAAGGGCATTAAAGGTCAAAACCAGAACCTTGAACTTGATCCGGACTGCAACTGGCAACCAATGCAGCTGCTTCAGCACTGACTGAATATGGGCCCACCAAGATGTCCCAGTGAGGACCCTGGCTGCTGCATTTTGTACCAGCCACAATTTCCAGGTTAAGGATAAGGGCTGGCACACATAGAGTGAATTACAGAAGTCAATCCTGGAGGTGACTGTCGCTTAATAATCCAACTGATCATATATGCAGGTAAACTCAAAACCAAACCTAAAACTCTTATTTGTATGTGTCTTCTCACATGGTAGAATTGGTATTGTAACCTGAAGAGAAATTAAGAAGTAATGCTACAAAGAGTGACAGTAAAACTGAAGTGCCAATTTACCTCCATGGAAGAGAGTTAGATTCTATTGAAGAAGAAGAGTTGATTCTTATATGCCACTTTTCTCTACCTGAAGGAGTCTCAAAGTGGCTTACAGTCGCCTTCCCATTCCTCTCCCCACAACAGACACCCTGTGAGGTGGGTGAGGCTGAGGGAGCCCTGATATTACTGCTTGGTGAGAACAGCTTTATCAGTGCTGTGGTGAGCCCAAGGTCACCCAGCTGGCTGCATGTGGGGGAGCGCAGAATCACACCCAGCTCACCAGATTAGAAGTCTGCACTCCTAACCACTACACCAAGCTGAAATGAACAACCACATTGATGGCATGTCACACACAATTCTTTGAATGTGTTAAGAGCCAACCTGGTGCAGTGGTTAAAAAGCAGTAGCCTCTAATCTGGAAAACTGGATTTGATCCCCCCCCCCTTCTCCATATGCAGCCAGCTGGGTGACCTAGTGCCAGTCACAGTGCTCACAGAGCTCTCACCGGGCTCTTTTAGCCTCACTTACCTCACAGGTTATCTGTTGTGGGAAGAGGAAAGACAGGCAATTGTAAGCTGTTTTGACATTCTTTTGGGTACAAAAAACCCAGCTCTTCTTCTAAAATTAGTGCATCAACACTTTTCAGTGCCTTTGTGAATTAGTATGGTTGTAGCAGTTAGAATCTCAAACTGATCACTGGGTGACCACTGTGATCTTAGTCACAAATTGCTGACCTAACCTACATCACAGGAGTAGAGGAATGATGTAAGCCACCTTGGGTTCCCATTGGGGACAAAGGCATGGTATAAATGAAGGAAATAAATGCATGTGCTTTACTTAAGTTTAAACATGCCATGAAAGTACATGTTGTACTATTTTATAAGCATTATTCCATTTTAAAAGTTTTAATGTAACACTTTGAAATTTTTTCCTCATTAAAGTTTTCAGTTTAGGTAATTGTTGCTATTGGGACAAAAAATTAGCGATGAGACCATTTAAAAACCTGTTAACAAAATACATCAAAACAAGCATGATAAATCAGATCACACTCAATGTATAGAATGAGATAATTTTCTGGAAAGTTTTTCAGAAAATGTTTCTACTTATGAGTTATTTCAGAAAATCCATGTAATCTTTTCCAACAATCTTTAGAATGGCTAATAATTTATTAAGTCACACTGTGACATCCATTCTCTATTAATCTTGCTTGTTACCTTAAGTTCGGCTGAAGATTATTTCTGTAATAACTGCTAATTAATAGCAAAGTGAGCCAAAACTTTGGATACTTATATCTGGTGACTGGAGCTGTGGGAGTTTAATAATCTGAAAGTGATAAAATGAGAGCCTGTAGCTTTAAGGAATGGATTCCCTGAATGGATGTGGCTAGGCAATCAGAGAATCTTTGTTCAACACATTAATAAGTGATTTGGATGAGGGATTAGAGGGGATACTTATTAAATTTGCAAATGATACTAAAGTGGGAAGGGTAGCAAACACAATTGAAGACAGATACAAATGGGTAGCCGTGTTGGTCTGAAGTAGCACAATAAAATCAGAGTCCAGTAGCACCTTTAAGACCAACAAAGATTTATTCAGGGCGTGAGCTTTCGAGTGCAAGCACTCTTTGTCAGACTATGATCTTCTTATATGACAGGGAATATATAGCAAAAATGAATTCTGTTATATCAGTAGACTGTGTCACAACTGATTTGGTTGTAGCACAGTCTACTGATGTAACAGAATTGATTTTTGCTATATATTCCCTGACGAAGAGTGCTTGCACTTGAAAGCTCACTCCCTGAATAAACCTTTGTTGGTCTTAAAGGTGCTACTGGACCCTGATTTTATTGTACAACTGAAGATAGCAACAGAATACAGGATGATCTTGATAGGCTCGAGAAGTGGGCTAAACTGAATAAAATGAAGTTCAATAGGGACAAATTTTCCTACTGCATTTAGGTAGGAAAAATCAAACACACCAATATAAGATGGGGAAGACTTGTCTTGGCAGTGGCATAGAATCGTAGAATCATAGAGTTAGAAGGGGCGATACAGGCCATCTAGTCCAACCCCCTGCTCAACGCAGGATCAGCCCTAAGCATCCTAAAGCATCCAAGAAAAGTGTGTATCCAGCCTTTGCTTGAAGACTGCCAGTGAGCATGTGCAAAAAGGATCTAGGAGTCTTAGTAGACCATACTTTGAACATGAGTCAGAAGTGTGACTCAGTGGGTAAAAAGGCAAATGGGATTTTGGGCAGTATCAAATGAGTATCGTGTCCAGATGACGGGAGGTGATGGTACCGCTGTACTCTGCTCTGGTTCAACCTCACTTGGAGTACTGTGTTCAGTTTTGGGCACCCCAGTTGAAGAGGGATGTTGACAAACTGGAACGTGTCCAGAGGAGGGCAACAAAGATGGTGAGGGGTTTGGAGACCAAGACATATGGAGAAAAGTTGGGGGAGCTTGGTCTGTTTAGCCTAGAGAGGAGATGACTGAGAGGGGATCTGATAACCATCTTCAAGTATTTAAAAGGGTGCCATATAGAGGATGGAGCAGAGTTGTTCTCTCTTGCCGCAGAGGAACAGACCAGAACCAATGGGATGAAATTTATTCAAAAGAAATTCCGTCTAAACATCTGGAAGAAGTTCCTGACAGTTAGAGTGGTTTCTCAGTGGAACAAGCTTCCTCGGGAGGTGGTGGGTTCTCTATCTTTGGAAATTTTTGAACAGAGGCTAGATAGCCATCTAACAGAGATGCTGATTCTGTGAAGGGAAAGGGGTGGCAGGTTACAGTGGATGAGCAACAGGGATGTGAGTGTCCTGCATAGTGTAGGGGGTTGGACTAGATGACCCATGAGGTACCTTCCAACTCTATGATTCTATGATTCTATGATTCTCCAAGGGGAACTGTGAAGAATAGTTGGGTAACAATGAAGTAAATAAATAATAAATATAGCTGAAGATGAATGGCAGATAAAAGGAAGTCTGGTGAATGGCTGAGAAGGAGAAAATGAGGCTGGTAAAGACGAAAGGATATGAAGATAGCTAAGAAGGACAAAAATGGGAATAGTGTGGGGAGGGGACAAAGTAGAAGTGAGATGCCACCTCACAAGTCTTTGAGGGTTCCCTACCATGCAAGAGGGTCTGCCCCAGTGGACAGTACCAGACAAGTGGATCACAGCTTTCCTAGGTAGGGGGAGAAGGAAAGTTGAAGACAAGGGCAGATAAATGTACATCAGCTGATGAATGGGAAGGAAGTCGGGCTTCCAGCTCTTGGTTAGGAATTTTTTGGAGACAGGGCTAGAGCCTAGAGAAGGTGCAGTTTGAGGAGGGGAGGGACATCAAATGCCATTGATGCCACTCTCCAAAGTAGTCATTTTCTCCAGGGGAAATAGGGTTATCAACCTCAGATGGGGTCTGGATATCACCCAGAATTATAACTGCTGTCCAGCTGACAGCAATCAGTTCCTCTAGAGAAAATGGCTGCTTTGGAGAGTGGATGCTATGACATTCCAGCAGACTGAAAATTGTTTCCCTCCCCAAATCTCATCCTCACCCAAATCTTCTCCCCCAGATCTCCAGAAATGTCCTAACCTGGAGCTGTTAATCTGAACTCTGTAGTTCAGAGATCTGGTGTGATTCCAGGGGTCTCCAATCCCCACCTGGAAGTTGGCAATACTAGAAGGAGGGAAGGAAGTGAGAAAAGGAGAAAGGCTATGGGGAGTTTCAGGAAAGGGAAAGAGGAAATAGTGGGGAAGAGGAATTAAGATGCCTTCTGTAAGTCCTTGTGGGTTCCCACTTGTAATTAACTAATAGCAACTGGACTAGAGGTGAGCACCCAGCCTTTAATTGGTAGTGTGGTTTGAAATAATCTTTCACCTTTTCAGGGGCAGTATTAATATCGAGTCCTTCAGTGATAATAAATTCTGTTCAGCCAGGATCCCTTAACGATGAATGAAATACATAGTGTAACCACGATAATGGTAATGGATGCATAGGGCTGGACAATGTGACAAATGAAAATAGGTGGCCAAATGATAGAATAGTCCTTCAAATGAGGTCAGTAAAAACAGTGTGAACAAAATTATTTCATGCCAGCTAGTATGTCCCACAAATGAATAGTGGAAATAGTAACATCAAAATATTCAGTTTCTACTAATTGTCAAAGAAACATTTTTTATTCTCGTGCCCTGCCCATCTTATTTAGTTTCTGCAAGACCAAATTGTTTAGGCTGGCCTTTGGAGTTTAATTGACATGTTTGAGTTACTTTTTTCTAGTGGTATGGTACTAGGCACATTTAACATCTGTTTTTAATGTTGTTTTTAATTTATTTATATGGTTTTAATACTGTAAATCTCTGCAAGACCCTTTGGGTTGTGTGGCAACTAAAAATATCTAATAAACATACTTAGGTATCACAAATGTATACACAATTCTCAAAATTTCAGTATCTATCATTCCTAAAACACTTTACCCCCCAGCAGCAAGCTGGATCCTCATTTTACTGACCTCGGAAGGATGGAAGGCTGAGTCGACCTTGAGCCAGCTGCTGGGATTGAACTCCCAGCCTCATGGGCAGAGCTTTCAGACTGCATTTCTGCTGCCTTACCACTCTGCACCACAAGAGGCTCATAGTTTATACCAAATGAGGTTGGAGGTATTGTGTTTTCAGGTTCTTTTACTACCGAATATCATGCCAGACTTTCTTTCCTTCCGTTACTGGGGGGGGGGGGGGAGATTAGAATACACTGTTCACTTTCTGGTATACCTTTCCACCATAGCTTCTTTGTGTCTGTTCTGGCTGTATCTTTTAATTGTATTATGAGCCATAATCATCTCTGAAAGAAATTATGAAACATCCCAAATTATTAAACTATAAGTGGCACAAAGAAAGACCGACATTTCTGTAGGCAAACAAACTGATTGGCCTTTTTTCCCCAGGTAATGGAAAATATAATCATTAGGAGTAATAAGTGCCACTCTCTTTGATGAAACTACGCCCAGCTGTTGCCTTTCCCATTATGTTTACCAGCCCTTGCCAGTTGCAGCTCCTGGAAACATTTCTTTCAAAATGACTGGGAGCTTAATACTGAAATTTGTCTGAACAGATGGCAGATATTTCACTGTGATGTGTGTGCTTACAGAATAATAGTGGTGTGGTTTGCTTCAATGTGAAATTCCTCCTCCTTTTACTGAAGGTGGAGTCTGACAAACAAACATGCTGAGCACTACAGAGAGGACTAAGATGGGTCCTTATAGCCAGGAAAGGCAAAAAAACATACAGGGCAAGAGTCCCACATTGGGATCGATTTCTTTATCTAGAACAGGCTTTCACATCCCGGGTTTTGTGAAACCTTGGGGTTTCTTGACAGCCCTGGAAGGACTTCCTGAATGAGTGGGAGTTAATAAATGTTATATATGTTAGTTGTCAGGTGATATGACCATAGTTGATCATGTTTATTTGCCCCCTCCATTGGGCAATAATGGGCCTAGAGGGGGTGGGAAGAAGAGGAGCCCCAGATGGGCTGCAGGCCAAATATCAGCATTCCTGGATGAAGCTTCAGTCCTAGATCCTTCCCAGTCAGGTTTCTGGCCTGGCCATGGGGTAGAAACAGCATGGGTCATCCTGACGGACAACCTCCGTTGGCAGCTGGACCAGGGTGGGTCATTGCTGCTCCTGTTACTCGACCTCACAGCAACATTTTACATAGTCGACCATGAGATCCCGGCTCACTGCCTCACTGATGCCAGGATTCAGGGTGCAGCCCTCCAGAGGCTGATCTCTTTTTCTGAGGTTGCACTTGGTAGAGCAACAGAATGTAGCACTTGGAGAGCAACAATCAAGCTGCTGCCAACTCACATGTGGAGTACCACAGAAAGCAGTCCTCTCTCCAATTTTATTCAACATCTTTATGTGCTCTCTTTCACAGCTGGTGTGTAAGTTCAGACTTGGGTGCCACCAATATGCAGATGATACCCAGCTCTTTCTCGTGATGGATGGCTGCCCAGATTCACCCCATGAGTCTTTATCCAGAGGCCTGGAAATAGTGATGGGATGGCTCAAGCAGAGTCACCTGAAGTTCAACCCTTCAAAGACAGAGGTCCTACGACTGGGCAGGAAGGGTCCAAATGAGGAAGCACAATTGCCCAACCTGGAAGGAGTGCAACTATCAGTGGCTCACTCCACCAGAAATCTGGGCATGATTCTGTTCAACTCACTCTCTATGGAGGCACAGGTCACAATAGTAGCGCCACCTGTGACAAATCAAACTACTAGTGTCTTACTTGGCTCCGGAACACTTAGCCACAGTGATCCATGTGATGGTCACCTCTGGACTGGATTTCTGCAACTCACTCTACATGGGCCTACCCTTATCGCTGATCTGGAAGCTACAACTGGTTCAGAATGCAACAGCCAGAGTTCTCGCATGAACACCCTGGAGGGCTCACATCCAACCCACACAACAATGGCTGCACTAGCTACCAGTTGAATACCAGATCAGGCTTAAGGTCTTGATAATTACCTTTAAGTCCATATGCAGTCTGGGCCCAGTGTATCTGAGGGACCACCTATGGCCCTCAAAGAGCACTATGCTCAGCCAACTCCAACTGGATGGTGATCCCTGGCCCCAAGGAAGCCTGTTTGGCCTCAACCAGGGCTAGGTCATTCTCTGTCCTGTCCTCCACCTGGTGGAATGAGCTCTCAGAGGAGATCCAGGCCCTGTCAGATCTAGCACAGTTCTGCAGGGCCTGCAAAATGGAGCTCTTCCACAAGGCATTTGGATGAAGTTAGTGAACTGACAACATCTATTGGGCCCCAGAACCCCCTCCCATTCAGATCCACTCATTAATCACATAGTGGGGCAATCAAGATCTACAAAAACCTGGGGGGGTTATGGTCAAAATGTTAACAGTTCTATTCTTGTTGATGTTGTTATTGTTAGTTTGATGCAGTTACTGAACTTACATTGTATCTTGTTATTCAGTTCTCATGGTTCCTATGAACCACCCTGAGTTGCAAGGGAGGGCTGCAAACCTGTCTCTGTGTGGAAAATACCTAAAATAGTCATCATGCTTTTAAGGTCATCTTCTTCAGACTTGCTTTTAAGCAAAAGGGAAAAAATAGAGGAAGAGAGAGAAAAAAAGATATTATTGAGCATAATGAAAAGTAGACTGAGGAAAGTCTTAAAATGGGACACAGGAGGTGTTATGTCGACTTTTGCTAGCTGCAGGAATGGTCTCAGGTTGCACTAAAAGCTACTGGGATGAAGATATAATGGCTGCTCTCCCTCTCCTCAGTATTCTGGATCTGTCTCCAGCACTAGTCAGTACACATGGGCGACTATTGAGGACAATATCAGACACCTCCTCTGAAATCAAGTGAACAGATATCTGCTCCACTTGAGAATTTATTATTTATATTGAAAACATTTCTATGCCTTCTACCCAGTTAGGGTCCCAAGGTGGTGGAAAGCAGAACAGGAAAACATTTCAACATTGGAACAACTTTAAATAAAGTGTATATAATAAAACTATATAGTTTTATGCATAACACCCAAACCCAGGAGGAGTCATTAACTGTCACTGGGGGTATGCCAACATAGCAAAAGTCTTCACTTGCTGGCAGACGACAAATAGAGGGAGACAGATGAATCTGCCTGGGGATAGAGTTCCAAAGTTTTGGCACCATGATCAGGAAGGCTCTTTCTCAGGTTGCTACCTGTCTATCCTCAGATGGCAGGAGCTGTTAGAGTGGATGGACTGGATAGGTAGGTTCACATGGGAGAAGGCAGGCCTTAAAGATATACTGTTTCCAAACCATGTAGGGCTTTAGACCCCCATACAAACACTTTGAATTGGACTCCCATACAAACACTTTGAATTGCCAACATAGATGGCACAAGACTGGAGTGATATGATCCTGATGATTCACACCAGCCAACATTCCAGCTGCAAAATTCTGTAGCATCTGTAGCTTCCAGTCTTTAAGGGCAGCCCCATGTAGAATGCATTTTAGTAATCTAATGTTTCCAGAGAGAGCACCACAGTGGAAAGCTCTCCCTCCACCCCAGGATGTTCCTGACCTGGGTCTTTAAGTGAAATACCCCTGTCTACAGTTGCCACCTGTTTATCCAACAGGAGACCTGGGTCCAGCAACAGCTCCAAATTACAACCCTGCTCCAGTACAGGAGATATCCCAGATATCTGGATCCAAGAAAGATCCAATCCGGTCACCTTAGGTGGTAGAAAGGGCTGTTAAGTTGCAGCCCACTTATGGAGACCTCCTCTAGGGTTTTCAAGGCAACTGATATTTAGAAAACTACTTTAATTTTAAGTTCATAATAAAGAAAACTATATGGTATTTATGCATTTGAACTACAGGTTTCCTGCAGCATGTAAGTTATGGGAATTTTTTTACAAGAGTACAACTTTACTTATGGAGCCAGCATTCAGACTTAGAGGAGTTGACTTTTATATTAATGCTCTGATTCTTTTCTCTTTTTTTAAAATGAAGAACTCATTATGGTTCCATAACCTTCAGGCTTTTTTCATTAACGCAGATGGAGCTTTCCAGTTGCTATCCATGGCATATCTGAGAAATTCTTGTGTTTTTATGAAGCGAATACAGTAAATCCCAGGGGAAGACAATGTGGTTGCAAACTGATAATAAAAGGCAGTGTTTTTTTCTAAAACATTTGTTGGACATCTAATGGGTGACCTCATGGCTGTGATAAGCAAAGCATAAATGAACACTCCCCCCCCCAGTGTAGTTCTCATTTCACATCTTTCAGTAATCAAATAACTGAAAAATTCCAAAGACCGTTTATGCAATGGGATCTTCACTGCCCCAGTTCTCATGCAGGAGCACAAATCAGGGGATGAGGCACACCAGGCCAAATGCTCCCCCGTGTGGGTTCTGGAAGAGGTGGGGCAACCTGCCACAAATAAACCTTCAGCCTACAGCCCAGCATGAAACCTCCAGTGCATAAACAGTTAAAGATTTCAAAGCAGATGGTGTCTTGTAAGTCAGGGAAAGGAAAATAACACCTTTGTCAAGCAGCAAGGGACTCACAGGTTGTCCTGTTTACTTCTGATCAGTAGTAGGGTCCACAGTAAAGTTCCCAAGGGAGCTCCAGTGGTTAGCGATAAAGTCTGTGCTAGGCATTTTTGTATGATATGAAGTTCCCTAATTTGCTTTGAAGGATAGCAAGGACTACATAGCAGACAAACTGATTGTTGACAGATGGAGACCAGGTAGCTGTTTATCACACTTGAGAAACACCATCAGCATCCTCAGAAGAGGGGTCAGACTTCTAACAGACTGAAAAGAGAAGTATTTTCCTTTAGCTCTCCTGAATTTATTTTCTATTTAAACGACTCAGTTGAGTATTTATCAGGGCTTTGATTAAATTAAAGGTTTTCTAAATAATGTGAAGCAAGCATAGGACTTTTAGAAAAGACAGGTTTGGATCCCAGATTCTCTTTTTGTAAATGTATGGCACATGTATGGCACATCAATATGCACCAGGAGTCCAGCTCGGTGCAGCGCTTGTCCGGTGGCGGGGCTAATTTCTACTTCTGGATGACATTGGCACTGGTCCGGGGTGGTCCGAGGCTGTCATTTGCCCTGTGGCAAGGGATAAATACATGTTCACTTGCTGTGGGGCAAATGAGGGTCTGCATTACACCAGGCCTGGGACAACCCCGGACTGGCACCAACCTTGTTCAGAGGCAGAAGTTGGCCCCATGGCCAGATGAGTGCTGTGCCAGAAAAAGAGTTGGTTCTTATATGCCGCTTTTCTCCACCTGAAGGAGACTCAAAGTGGCTTACAGTCGCCTTCTCTTTCCTCTCCCCACAACAGACACCCTGTGGGGTCGGTGAGGCTGAGAGAGCCCTGATATCACTGCTCGATCAGAACAGTTTTATCAGTGCCGTGGCGAGCCCAAGGTCACCCAGCTGGCTGCATGTGGGGGAATGCAGTATCGAACCCGGCATGTCAGATTAGAAGTCTGCACTCCTAACCACTATACCAAACTGGCTCTCCTGGCTGGATTCCTGGACAGAGTCTGCACTTACTTTGTTTATTCCATTGTCAATCCTGTTGAATTCAGATCGCTTTGAACTCAGATCTTCCTCTTCCCCCCTCCCCATTGAAACAGGAAAGTCTTCTGCACGTGGTTAGGGTAGTTCAGAAGGGGGTGGGGAGCCAAGCCTCTTTCTTTCTTTTCTTGAAGGGGGGGGGGGGAGAGGAGCCAGGCAGGGAGCCTCTTTCTTTTCTTGGAGGGAAGGGGGAGAAGATCGAAAAAGGCAGAGAAGGGAGAAAAAATCCAGAACCGACAGAAGTTGAGAGAAATTAGGGGCTTCTCCTTTAAGGCAAATTCGTCACATGACCACCTGTGGCCAATCACGGATCCTCTACTATGGAGGAGAGCCCCGATTCAAAACAATGCGATTTTATAATATATTCAGGATTAAATGCACTCTAAGATATCACACTATAAAGGTAGGGTCACTCCAGATCAATCCTTCTTGCTGCAGAAGGAAATTTTAAAACGCCCCAAATCCAAACAGAAATTGCATTCTGTGTAAAGGGAAGGGACGGAATTGATCTGGGGTTGGAATAAAAGCTCTGTGCAGTTTACACCCTGGTGTGGAAAAGGTCCTCGAGTGGCTGATTGGTTTATTGCTGGCTGAAAGGTATACTTTGTTTACTCCCTGTTTCCCTCTTGGTAAGATATGAACCTCTCCCACCAGTTTCCCACACACTTCCCCGTATAGAGCTATTGGGGGAGATGATAGGAATGCCTTTTGTGAATGTACAAATATGTGTTCTTCTGCTGCTTATCCCAGTGTCTTGTTCTTCTTGCCTTGCCAAACACTCTGATTTTTAGTGCTGTCTCCCCATTTTAGACCTGAATCTTTGTCTGTGTGAGTTGGATCTGTCCATGGAGATTTCCTCAGAAGAAAACTCTGAAGTAGTGTGTGATATAGCTAAAATGTCTTTATTTCCTTCCCTTCCTTGGATCTAGGAATTTTTGTTAGTTATTTTCTCTGCGGAGAGGGCATAGGGGAGCCCTAGCTATGCTTATGTCATGTTTGGCTGTAATCCTCTTCTTTAGCAATTCATCTTACACTAGGTATGGCACCATCATCAGGCTCAATATGATCAGTGGTGTTCTATATGAGGATGCAGGGGTCAATGAAACAGAATTTTTAATTTAAAAAATATCTTTCTTTCCTTCCTATCCCAAAGGTTCCTAGAAATAATTATTTCTACTCAGAGCAGTGGATAGAATTTTGCTTCAGCCACATAACCACACAAACTCAAGGCCAAATATGGAATCCAATTTTGTTTCTGAGCAAATGTGCAGCTTTGGCAAGTCATCACCAAGATGCAATTGGTCTACTTGCTCAAGAGCTGTCAAGACTTCTTCTGTGCATTTGGTTCCATTTCCATTTGTTTCCATTTGAGGAGGAGAAGAACTATTCTGCCATAATCTGGACCCATGCCATTAAAGACTGGAGTTCTCAATCCTGAATTGTGTCTGGAGGCTCCAGATGGCAAGCTATGGGTGTCATTTACTTCTTGCAACCAGCCCTGTCATGAAGCGTACCTAGAGTTGGCAGCCACTCTGAAAATCGGAGGCAGCCTAGCGATGGTTGGTTTGTTTAGCTGTCAAGCCAAATGTCAGAAAAACAAGAGTCAAAGCCAGTCCCCCCCCCCTTAACCACTTTTTAGCAGTACATCCTAGGTGAACAGGCAGATTTTGGACTAGATCCCATCACTGAGCCCACAAAAACCTAGTGAATTCTCCTCCCTGTGCCAGAGAGCTCTGCCTTCTTGCCCTACTGTCAAGTACTGACAACGCTGTGCAGTCTTAAAGCAGAATATACCTTTCTAAGTGATTTACTTCAATAGATTTAGGATTGTAAGTGTGTCTGTCTGCAGCTACTGATGGCTAATAGCAAAAGTACAAAAGTACAAAAGGATGGCAATTTTCAGGTCTGAATCCAGTGTCTCGCTAGGCAGTAAAGTATTACTGAAAAGCTCCAGGCTAGGGAAGTTATTAAGAGAATTTCAGATATTTCTGGTTAAAAATTGGATTTAAATTAGTTTAAGGGGTTTTCTGAATTCTTATTTTCCAGTCTTCTTCCTGCTTTTGCGGGGGGGGGGGGTGTTATCTGTTCCACATGTATTTTTCTTCCTCTGGTGGTTGATTCAATATTACATCACTTTCTAGTGGGTAGCCATGTTGGTCTGAAGCACCACAACAAATCAAAATCAGAGTCCAGTGGCACCTTTAAGACAAACAAACATTTATTCAAGGCATGAGCTTTTGAGTGCAAGCACTCTTCTGAGAAAGCTCATGCCTTGTTTGGTGTAGTGGTTAGGAGTGCGGACTTCTAATCTGGCATGCCAGGTTTGATTCTGCACTTCCCCACATGCAGCCAGCTGGGTGACCTTGGGCTCGCCATGGCACTGATAAAACTGTTCTGACTGAGCAGTGATATCAGGGCTCTCTCAGCCTCACCCACCCCACAGGGTGTCTGTTGTGGGGAGAGGAATGGGAAGGCGACTGTAAGCCACTTTGAGCCTCCTTCAGGTAGGGAAAAGCGGCATATAAGAACCAACTCTTCTTCTTCCAGAGAACTTGCACAGCCCTTGTCCATCATCTTCGGAACCTCTTTAAGGACTGGAGATGTCCCAGAGGACTGGAAGAGAGCAAATGTTATTCCGATCTTCAAAAAAGGGAGGAAGGATGACCCGGGAAACTACAGACCAGTGAGTCTGACCTCTGTTGTGGGGAAGATAATGGAGCAAATATTAAAGGGAGCGATCTGCAAACATCTGGAGGACAATTTGGTGATCCAAGGAAGTCAGCATGGATTTGTCTCCAACAGGTCCTGCCAGACCAACCTGGTTTCCTTTTTTGACCAAGTAACAGGTTTGCTGGATCAGGGAAATTCGGTTGATGTCATTTACTTGGATTTTAGTAAAGCTTTTGACAAGGTTCCCCATGATGTTCTGATGGATAAGTTGAAGGACTGCAATCTGGATTTTCAGATAGTTAAGTGGATAGGGAATTGGTTAGAGAACCGCACTCAAAAAGTTGTTGTCAATGGTGTTTCATCAGACTGGAGAGAGGTGAGTAGCGGGGTACCTCAGGGCTCAGTACTCGGCCCGGTACTTTTTAACATATTTATCAATGATCTAGATGAGGGGATGGAGGGACTACTCATCAAGTTTGCAGATGACACCAAATTGGGAGGACTGGCAAATACTCCGGAAGATAGAGACAGAGTTCAACGAGATCTGAACACAATGGAAAAATGGGCAAATGAGAACAAGATGCAATTTAATAAAGATAAGTGTAAAGTTCTAAATCTGGGTCAGAAAAATGAAAAGCATACCTACTGGATGGGGGATATGCTTCTAGGTAACACTGTGTGTGAACGAGACCTTGGGGTACTTGTGGATTGTAAACTAAACATGAGCAGGCAGTGTGATGCAGCAGTAAAAAAGGCGAATGCCATTTTGGGCTGTATCAACAGGGGCATCACATCAAAATCACAAGATGTCATAGTCCCATTGTATACGGCACTGGTCAGACCACACCTGGAGTACTGTGTGCAGTTCTGGAGGCCTCACTTCAAGAAGGATGTAGATAAAATTGAAAGGGTACAGAGGAGAGCGAAGAAGATGAACTGGGGCCAAGGGACCAAGCCCTATGAAGATAGGTTGAGGGACTTGGGAATGTTCAGCCTGGAGAAAAGGAGGTTGAGAGGGGACATGATAGCCCTCTTTAAGTATTTGAAAGGTTGTCACTTGGAGGAGGGCAGGATGCTGTTTCCGTTGGCTGCAGAGGAAAGGACACGCAGTAATGGGTTTAAACTTCAACGATATAGGCTAGATATCAGGAAAAAAAATTCACAGTCAGAGTAGTTCAGCAGTGGAATAGGCTGCCTAAGGAGGTGGTGAGCTCCCCCTCACTGGCAGTCTTCAAGCAAAGGTTGGATACACACTTTTTTTGGATGCTTTAGGATGCTTAGGGCTGATCCTGCGTTGAGCAGGGGGTTGGACTAGATGGCCTGTATGGCCCCTTCCAACTCTATGATTCTATGATTCTATGATTCTTCTTGAATAAATCTTTGTTGGTCTTAAAGGTGCCACTGGACTCTGATTTTGTTTTGTTACACCAGTTTCTGTTCTGCATAAAATTCTGTAGTTTAAATATGCAGGAAAACATGCAGGTTATAAACTGGTATCATATCAAATCAACCGCTAAAGGGCGCAACACACATTTGGAACAGAAAAAAACAGCAAAAGAAACAGGAATTAACCACCCAGGAAAATGAGCATGAGGGAAGGCTGAAGAACTAGTAAATATTCAGCAAGCCCTTAATACATTTTCAAAAGTAAATTGAAAATATGGCCATATATTTTAGAGTTATTTTCTGTTCCCTGGTATATCAATATGTTCTTTCAATGATGCTGCTACATCACTTGTGTGGACCACCTGTATGTGTGCAGACAAATTTGACTTCACTTGAAAGAACTCAATCAAAGTTCCTAAGATCTATTTTTCAAGTTCCAACAGCTTTTTAAAACACCACAATTCACCTTGAAGCAGGCCTGGTCTTGGTACAGGTGAGAATGTGGATTATGGCCTTTTATTATTAGTTAAAATTGATTTACTTGTCAACTGGCCTTGCCCACACTATGATGCAAGTCAAAATTTTGCTGCTGCAGCAGAAGAAGATAAAGAACAAATTGAGCTATTATGGATTCTCTGAACATTTTTTTCGATCACTGGACTACGCCCAGGCTAAAACTGTCTTAAAACAAAGAATATTGGACATAGAAAGGCAAACTGACATAAGCAGAATTAGGAGCCCTCCATTTGATTTAAATACCCTCAGTAGAATAACATTTAAGTCATATATTAAATGTTTAGAGAATTTTAATTAGAGAAGAATTTTAACTCTTTTAAGGTACAATGTGCTCTCCTCTGCAGGTCTTGAGACTACATCTACTGGATCCTGCCAGGAAAAACTGTATATGTGGAGTGGGAATCCCAAAATCTTTAGAACATGTTTTCTTTGACTGTAGGCTCTACCATACTATCAGAGAGGTTCGTATTAATCCCATTCTTGCTTCTTACCCTAGTAGAAGGACTCTTCTTTCAGTTATGTTAGCTGATAACCATGAGAAGCTGACATGGAAGGTTGGCAAATATGGCTGGCTATCGATTAGGAAAGAGCTTAGGGTCACACCTAATTTACTTAATTTTAAATATATGGTAATTTTATGTATGTTTTATCAAAACCAGTAACACTTTGTATGAATACTTTGTGTTAACTCCTAATGTTGTAATCCAGATTGTATCACATGGTCAATTTCATGTCTTATAGCATATGACTGAATGTTTTTATACTTATGTTTGTTTTTTGATTTGGTCAATGACTATGATAATAAATGACTGTCTAGAAGACCACAGCACAATAGTTAAAACCCGAAAACAGTCTCTCCACTGATGAATAACTGCTGCAAAGGCCAGTGTTTAAAATACAGCAGGACACAACAATAAAAACACACACAAAATCCTTGACATTCTGCTTTTTAAAAACTTTGCTGGATCTTTTATCTCTATCTTTGTTTTTGTTTGTTTGTCTACCAAATATTGGGATTTGTGCTCTGCCCCTCCCAGCAGGCCAGCTCAGGGTAGCTTCCGTCATTTTAAAATCACATGCATAGCTATATGATACAATTACATTAAGATATTAAAATTTAAAAACCGTTAAAGGCCTTAAAATTGATTCGGCCAGCTGATTTGCCAACATACATTTTAATGCAAGGTGTTTTATGAACTGGATTTTAAATATACAGTTTTGCTGTTGAAACAATTTTTGTTTTTCTTGATGTTTGTGTTGTGTTTTAAAGCCATGGGCCACACCAGGGCCATCTGAAAATGCAATACATAATATGGAAAAGGAATTATAATGTAAGGGACAAACTCCAGGTTTAATGCAAAATTTCTTGACAAATTTGAAAAGCAATAAAATATTTGTTCCAAGCTTAAACTCAAACCTGCTTCAAATCCAAGTTCCTGACTATTCTGCAGATCAAATGTACAATAAATAATGTACTTTAAGTGACATTAATGCACCATAAGCCTCCGGAACAAACAGGGCCTCTCTTGTCTTATTTTATGGCTCTGAACTTTGACACCTCCCCACTCCAAAGCAATCTTCTCTGTCTATTACCGCAGTCCAGGATTCAGCCTTGTTTTGGCTGGATTTCTTGGAACATTCCCTTGCAGAAGCCCTGCTAACAACCAGCCCCTATTGAGGCAAACAGTATTCAAGCAATTCTCCTCAGTTTTCACTTGATGCTTAGCAGCACTGAAACAAACTGAAATCTGGCCATGAAAGAGACACAATGCACGATCATTTTAAAAGTAGAAGAGATTGATATTTAGAACACCAGATTTCAGGGTTTTGAGTGATGTAGGCAATTTAGCTTCCAGTATCGCCACAGTCTAATAGCACCACTGCATTGTCAGAATGGGGTTAATTTTAAACAATTTTTAATGGGCAAATTCAAACACAGAAAGTATTGTGCTTTTCTATTATATTTGATGATTCCCAGTTTTGACCACTTTGTGTTCTGTGACTCCAACAGAGGGAGAGGGGGAGGCAAAAAAAGAGGTTGAAACCCCCAGTGTTTAAAACACAGAGACATGGTGCAAACAGCCAAATATCCATTGAAGAATAAAAGTTATCATGCTCAGGGCCTCCTGGTTCCCCAGCCTTTACAATTCAAGACCTGCAATGGTTAGGGTCAGACAAAAGTTGAAACAACAGGCAGCCACAAGCTGCCTCCTTCCGCCAGTGTTTCTTGCCTTGGGTGATATGTGACTGTTTGATCAGCTGGTCATTGTGTTACCCCATGTCAAGGGACTTTGGACACCCAGGAGTCTCTTTATCTTCTCTGCTATTTGATTGACCCATTGAACTGCAGCAGCCCTCAGGCAGAGCTGTTTACAAGAAACTTGAAAAGGAAATCTCAGATGTTCCCAGAAATGGCCAAGAAGGTGGTACAGGAGCAAACAAGACTTGTTCCTATAAAGTAATAAATCTTCACCATACTGAAGAATCACAAAACAACTCAATGAACGCCTGTTTTCAAGTGATTCACATGTGGATGCCTAACATATTGGCACTGACATGAAAAAGGATATTGTATTGTTTGGTCAAGTAGCTGATAATGATGTGAGGTACAATTATCTAGCAGTGCTTTCCAATCTTCTCTTCCCCTTTCCTTCTCTGGATCTGCCCAAGTAACTAAAGACAAAGCTTGCCCAACCCATTTATAAAAAGACTAGCAAGAGATCCCTTCTAATCTCTCTGATGATGTATTTTACACAATCCTTCCCCTCCAAATCCATAATCCTTAATCCATTTTATTTACCTGACATAATAGCCTCAGTTTTGCAATAAGGTCCTGTTCTAGTGTCAGACATTTGAGTTTCATTGTATTCATTCTTTAACAGGATAATGTCTTCTGTTAAGTGAGTTTGCATCTGCATCTGTGAGGATCATAACAGACTAGCCTTACTTCTAATTATTTTAATATCGCCTTTAGTGTTTGAGATGCTTTATTTATTTAGAAATTTGACACATGTGGGTGACATTCATTAAAAGCTGAGAACCCATCACTGTAGTGAAAAGATAGGAAATGAAAGGACACTGTCCATCTCTTTAGTTTTATAGTTTTAAAAAAAGGTTTAGTCCAGTGGCACCTTTAAGATCGACACATTTATTCTGGGTATAAGTTTGTGTGTGTGTGCACACTATGCCTGCTACTGAAAAAAAAAACATCTCTGGATCTGCAAGAGCCTGACAACTATCAACCCATCTTGCACTTAGCGTTTCTGGGGAAAATGGTGAAAGGGGCTGTCATAGACCAAATTTTGGCACTCCTGGAAGAAGCGTCTGTTCTACAGCCATCTCAGTCAGGTTTCTGGCTTGGCCATGAGGTAGAGACAATGCTGGACTGAGGCAGGTCAGCACTGCTGGTACTACTAGATCTCTCATCAGCATTTGACACAGTAGACCATGAGCTCCTAGCTCACCGCCTCACCTACACTGGAATACAAGGGACAGCCCTTCAATGGACAGGGTAGCAATAGGAGAGAGATCATCAAACTGCTGACAACTCTTATGCAGAGTCTTGCAAAAACAGTGCTCCTCTCTCCAATCCTATTTAATAACCATGCACCCTCTTGCTCAACTGGTATGGAGGTTATACCACCTTCGTCAAGCCAAATTACTAGTGCACTACTTGGAACACTTGGCCACAGTGATCCATGCGATCGTCACCTCTAGACTGGACTTCTTCAACTTGTTCTATGAAGGCCTTGATCCAGAAACTACAGCTGGTCCAAACTACAGCAGCCAGGATCCTCATTGCAATACCATGCAGGTCTCACATCCAGCCCACCCTCCAACAACTGCAGTGGCTACCCGTCAAAGAGCGTTACACTGCACCACCTAAAACTGTCTAGTGATCCCTGGCCCCAAATAAGCCCACTTGACCTCAACCAGGGCCAGAGCATTCTCTGTCCTGGCCCCCACCTGGTGGAACAAGCTCCCAGAAGAGATCAGGACTCTAACAGAATTATAACATTTCCACAGGGCCTGCAAAAGGGAGCTTCTCTGCCATGCATTTAGTTGATATTGAGATTGACTGGAACCAACAACACCTCTGGAACCACTAAACCCCCCTCCCAGGAATCTCATACACCTGACTTGGTCAACCATGGCTCTGTTTAGTTATATCATTGTTACTATTATCATTACCATTGTAGTGTAAATTTAGATAGATAGATAACTTGGTGGTCTTAAAGGTGCCACTGGACTCAAACTTTGTCCTGCAGCTTCAGGCCAACATAGCTACACACCTAAATTTATTGTTTTTAGAAGGGATGCCTCAGTTTTGCCCACCAGGATTAATAAAAACTCTCACACTTGGATAATTTCAAACTGGGGAAACAGTACCAGGGGTGAGGGGCAGAAGTACATTCTCCATGTCCCTCCTCCAATGCAGGCCTTCATGGTCTAGAGCAGGCTTTCTTGACCAGGGTTTCATGAAATCTTGTGGATTCTTGATAGACCTGGAAGGGTTTCCCTAATGAGTGGAGGTTAATTAATTTTAATATATTTTAAAATTTTGTGTGTGATTGGAAATGTGATTGAAAGGTCCAGTATTGTGGCAGACAAGCAGTAGGCACAAGGACTCTGTAATGTGTGACTGAGTCTGCTGAGTAAACTTTAATCAATTTCCTGGTTCTCCTCTGGATCCCTTTTTTAAATTCTAGTGTAACATTTGCTGTTTTCCAGTCCGCTGATTTTAGCAACAACTTACATATACCAGTCGGTATACTGATTTTTAAAGAGGTTCACATGGAAACAAGGAAAATACAGCCTAATATATTTCCCAGGGTAATTAGTAAAAACTCTTATTAAAGACAGAATTATTTGTTATTGTTGTTAGGTGCAAAGTTGTGTCTGACCCATCGTGACCCCATGGACAATGATCCTCCAGGCCTTCCTGTCCTCTACCATTCCCCGGAATCCATTTAAGTTTGCACCTACTGCTTCAGTGACTCCATCCAGCCACCACATTTTCTGTAGTCCCCTTCTTTTGCCCTCGATGGCTCCCAGCATTAGGCTCTTCTCCAGGGAGTCCTTCCTTCTCATGAGGTGGCCAAAGTACTTGAGTTTCATCTTCAGGATCTGGCCGTCTAAGGAGCAGTCAGGGCTGATCTCCTCTAGGACTGACCAGTTTGTTCGCATTGCAGTCCAAGGGACTCGCAAGAGTCTTCTCCAGCACCAGAGTTCAAAAGCCTCAATTCTTTGACACTCGGTCTTCCTTATGGTCCAACTTTCGCAGCCATACATTGCAACTGGGAATACCATAGCCTTGACTAAACGCACTTTTGTTGGCAGGGTGATGTCTCTGCATTTTAGGATGCTGTCTAGATTTGCCATAGCTTTCCTCCCCAGGAGCAAGCGTCTTTTAATTTCTTTGCTGCACTCCCCATCTGCAGTGATCTTGAAGCCCAGGAAAATAAAATCTGTCACTATCTCCATTTCTCGCCATCTATTTGCCAGGAATTGAGAGGGCTGGATGCCATAATCTTTGTTTTCTGAAGGTTGAGTTTCAAGCCAACTTTTGTACTCTCCTCCTTCACACGCATCAACAGGCTCTTTAGTTCCTCTTCACTTTCTGCCATTAGAGTGGTATCATCTGCATATCTGAGGTTGTTGATAATTCTCCCTGCAATCTTGATCCCAATTTGTGACTCCTCTAATCCCGCCTTTCTCATGATGTGCTCTGCATACAAGTTAAATAGGCAAGGCGACAGTATACAGCCTTGCCGAACTCCTTTCTCAATTTTGAATCAATCAGTGATTCCATGTTCGGTTCTTACTGTTGCTTCTTGACCTGCATGTAAGTTTCTCAAGAGACAAATAAGATGCTCTGGTATTCCCATCTCTTTAAGAACTTGCCACAATTTGTTGTGCTCCACACAATCAAAGGCTTTAGCATAGTCGATGAAGCAGAAGTAGACGTTCTTCTGGTACTACCTAGCTTTCTCCATGATCCAGCGTATGTTGGCAATTTGATCTCTAGGTCCTCTGCCTCTTCGAGATCCTGCCTGTACTTCTGGAAGTTCTCGGTCCACATATTGCTGGAGCCTAGTTTGTAAAATTTTGAGCAGAACTTTGCTAGCATGAGAAATGAGTGCAATGGTGTTGTAGTTTGAACATTCTTTGGCATTGCCCTTCTTTGGGATTGGAATGTAAACTGACCTTTTCCAATCCTGTGGCCATTGTTGAGTTTTCCAAATTTGCTGGCATATTGAGTGTAGCACTTTTACTGCATCGTCTTTTAAGATTTTGAATAGTTCAACTGGAATGCTGTCACCACCACTAGCTTTATTGTTGCTTAGACTTCCTAAGGCCCATTTGACTTCACATTCCAGGATGTCTGGCTCCTGGTTAGTAACTACCCCATTGTGGTCATCAGGGATGTTAAGCTCGCTCTTGTATAGTTCTTCTGTATAATTTTGCCACCTTTTTAAAATCTCTTCTGCTTCTGTGAGGTCCCTACCATTTTGGTCCCTTATCATACCCATCTTTGCATGAAACGTTCTCTTCATATCTCCAATTTTCTTGAAAAGATCTTTGGTCCTCCCCATTCTATTGTTTTCTTCTATTTGTTTGCACTGTTCATTTAAGAAGGCATTCTTATCTCTTCTAGCTTTTCTCTGGATTTCTGCATTCAATTGGGTGTATCTTTCTCTTTCTCCCTTGCCTTTCACTTCCCTTCTCTCCTTAGCTATTTGTAAAGCTTCCTCAGACAGCCATTTTGATTTCTTGCATTTCTTTTTCTTTGGGATGGTTTTAGTTGCTACCTCATGTACAATGTCGCGAACCTCCGTCCATAGTTCTTCATGCACTCTGTCTATCAGATCTAATTCCTTAAATCTATTTGTCACCTCTACTGTATATTCGTGGGGGTATGATTTAGTTAATACCTGAATGGCCTAGTGCTTTTCCCTACTTTCTTCAATTTAAGCCTAAATTTTGCAACAAGAAGCTGATGATCTGAACCACAATCAGCTCCTGGTCTTGTTTTTGCTGACTGTATAGAACTTCTCCATCTTTGGCTGCAGAGCACATTGTCAATCTGATTTCTGTGTTGACCGTCTGGTGATGTCCATGTGTTGAGTCGTCTCTTGGGTTGTTGGAAAAAGAGTGTTTGCTATGACCATTGTATTCTCTTGACAAAATTCTACCAGCCTGTGCCCTGCTTCATTTTGTACTCCAAAGCCAAACTTGCCTGTTATCCCGGTTATCTTTTGGCTTCCTACTTTAGCATTCCAATCCCCCATGATGATAAGCATTTTTTGGCATTGCTTCTAGAAGGTGTTGTAGGGCTTCATAGAAATGGTCAACTTCATCCTCTTCAGCAGCAGTGGTTGGGGCATAGACCTGGATTACTGTGATGCTGAATGGTTTGCCTTGGATTCGAACTGAGATCATTCTGTCATTTTGGGGATTGTATCCCAAGACTGCTTTTCTTACTCTCTTATTGATTATGAAGGCTACTCCATTTCTTCTGCGAGATTCTTGTCCACAGTAGTATACCTGATGGTTGTCTGAATTAAATTCACCCATTCCTGTACATTTTAGTTCACTGATTCCTAAAATGTCGATGTTCAGTCTTGTCATCTCTTGTTTAACCACGTCCAGCTTGCCTTGATTCATGGATCTGACGTTCCAGGTTCCTATGGAATAAAAATCTTTACAGCATCAGACTGTCTTTTCACCACCAGTTACTTCCACAACTGAGCATCCTTTCGGCTTTGGCTCAGTCGCTCAATTCATTTTGGCGCTACTTGTACTAGCTGTCTGCTCATCCCCAGTAGCATATTGGACACCTTCCGACCTGAGGGGCTCATCTTCCGGTGTCATATCATTTTGCCTTTTGAACTTGTCCATTGGATTTTCATGACAAAGATACTGAGTGGTTTGCCATTTCCTTCTCCAGTGGATCACCTTTTGTCAGAGCTCTCAGCTATGATCTGTCCATCTTGGGTGGCACTGCATGGCATAGCTCATAGCTTTACTGAGCTACACAAGCCCCTTTACCATGGCAAGGCAGCAATCCTTGAAGGGGGATCAGAATTATTATAGAGGAGCAAAGCCTGCTGAGTGAAATTCTGCAAGACTTCAGCAAAGGGAAGTCCTGGCTCACACACCTTTGAGAATTCTTTGAGAAAGTGAACAATCTTATATGTAACAGTGACCCAGTAGACCAGCCTTTTTCAATTTTTTGACAATGGAAATATCTCACCAAAAATTCCTACGTGTAGCAGTAAGGGACTCTTATGGATTAAAACTGGTTAAACAATAGAAAGCAGAGACTATGAACAAATGAACTGTTCTCTCAATGGAGAGAATGAGCAGTGGAGACCCACAGCAATCTATATTGGAACAGGCACGTAATAATCTGAAATTGAGCATCATCAGTGATGACACAAAATTATTCAGGATGCTGAAACCCAAGTCAACTATGAAGAGCTCCAGGAGGCTCTCCACTATCAATGTGACAAATGACATTCAATGTAGGTAAGTGTAAGGTGATGCAAATATAAAGCTGAGGAGTGAGGATTCGGATTGCAAAAAAAAAAAAAAAGCTGCAAGGAGAAACTTTTTAATCTATGGAAAGGTCTCCCATTATCATCTATAGTGTGGTCATAACTGCTGGCTTTTATATTTTCAAAGGGCAAATGATCCATTGTTTCTGCCAGCCCTTGCTTCAACCAATATTGTACCTTATATGTCATCAGTATTCCATAATAAGAATGTTGCAGACTATAAAAACACAGATATTCCTCCTTCCTCTTTGCTTAACATCCCGTATAACAAAGCATTCCAGGTAACAAAAGCTCACTTTACAATTTGTGATCTCTCAGTTGGTCTTAATCATTCAGTATTACCCAACTCTTCTGGATTTTGCCCCTTAATCATGCATTATGGTTACTTGCAGTTTTTGTCCATTCCTTTCAAATTTTTTTCTTAAGGAGGACCTGTTGATTTTCTTAAATGGTAAATACTATGAGTTAAATTAAATTAGAAGATATAGGGAAGTAAAAAAATGTATACACAGAGAAAGTGTGAGAATGTAAAGTTTGTGTTACGGATTCAAAGACAAATTTAACATTTTCATGACTTAAAAGTAGTTAAGCAGTTTCATTTGGCAAATAAGTCATTAAAATTAAATAACAAAAATAATTACATTTGCACTGCAGCTTAAGCACAGCACCAGTTTTACCCCAAAAATGGGCCAGTGAGTAGATTGCACATCACAAAAATGCAGTAAATGGAAACAGAAACATTTATGGGCTTGAAAAATAAAAAAATGAAGCACTTATTAAATCTCCAATTATATTCCACTTATGTCTATGACTCATGTTGGGAGATGTGAGGGATGCTTAGTTCACACTCTTGCACACAATTTGGACCATCAGCTTCAAGCATATGTCTACTTCCAGACATGTAGAAAGTAATGAGAGTTTCTGAGAAACATGGTATCATGCAGATAGATTCAAATGAGTAGCCGTGTTGGTCTGAAGTAGCACAATAAAATCAGAGTCCTTTGTCAAAACAGCCCATCAATCCCCTAGATATTTGTGATAATATGACTGTAAGATATAGCATTGTAATGGAATTTTGAATTTGACTCCCTGGCCTAGGGAAGTGACCAGCAATTCCCTGGGAGGAATGTCTCACAGTTGTATGGAGCAAGCAACATATGGAGAGGTGATAGCCTTTGATCTCTAACAGCAGCATTTTGGTTTCTCTTTGACCGTTTATGCACTGGAGGTTTCATGCTGTGCTGCAGGCTGGAGTTTTAGTCATAGCAGGTTGCCCCACCTCTTCCTGCACCCACATGAGGGAGCATTTGGCCCGGTGCACCTCATCTGCTGCCGATTTGTACTCCTGCATGAGAGCTGGGGCAGTGAAGTTCCCAGTGCATAAACGGTCTTTGTAAAGTACACTGAATTCTAGGGGATTGACTGGCTGTTTTGACAAAGGATTATCATTGGCTGTATTTGGTTGAGATACAGTCTACTGATGTAACAGAATTGATTTTTGCTATATATTCCCTGTCATGTAAGAAGATCATAGTCTGACGAAGGGTGCTTGCACTCGAAAGCTCACGCCTTGAATAAATCTTTGTTGGTCTTAAAGGTGCTACTGGATATATAGTGGAAAAGAGCACCTGTCTAATTCCCAGAGAATATCAACCCTGGATTTAAGGAGCCCAGGTCTCCAGCTTCAGTGGGAGACCTATTGCCCTTATCAGCTCTGCCCACTATTGTCCAGCTGGGTGGTATAGGAAAAATGCTGGAGGGACTAGAGAGGGCATGATTAACATTGTGTCTATTGCAGCCTAGAAGTGATGTCATCTTTTCTGGCAATGCTCTAGCTTTCACTCCAAAACTCTCTGGTTGAACCATAGAGTTTTGGGTGAAGGCTAGAGTATCATCTCTATGGGAAGATGTCACTTTCAGGTCATACCAGAATTGATGTCCCATGTTGCCAAACAACTGCACATGATTGCCAGTCAGGCCCTATCCCCCTCCACACAAACATGTAAATCTCTTGGCAGTTGTCCTCCTTAGGCACCCTACTTAAAATTTCAGTTTAATCTGTAAACCGCTCCTGTGGAGCGCTAGTAATAAAATGCTAAGGGCAATGTGGGAGGAGAAAGGGCGGGCCTTGTCCAGGATAAAAACTCAGAGGGCCCAATCAGGAGCCGCGAAGAAGCTCCTGATTGGGCCCTCTGCGGCTCCCCATTGGCTGCTTGGCCCGGCCTCGCCTGGGATGGCCAGGGAGTCACCGCTCAGAGGAAGAAGCCTTCCCCGATAGTAAGTCCGCCGGCCGGCTTCCCCTCGCCCTTAGGAAAGGAGCAGGGATGCCACGTCAAAGACACAGCGTCCCTGCTCCTTTCCCACCCCAGGTCCCTTTACACTGCGGGGGTGCGGTAGGCGGGGGCCTTCTCCCAGGCCCAGGAACAGCCTCGCCATATTGCAGATGCGGCAAGGCTGTTCCTGGGGCCAAGAGAAGGCCCCAGGTCACAGCCGGGTGGGTGGGTGGCCGGCTCCCTTCTCCCGGCCCCAGGAACAGCCGCTGCGGCCAGGCTGTTCCTGGGCCCGCCTTACGGCCCTGCCCTCTAGCGCCCACTGTATTTTTCTTACAACGGGCTTAAATTCTAGTGTTATTATAGTTTTAATAAGATGGTTTTCACACCTGATTGCAGTTCTTGCTTAGTTGTGGTTCCTTTGCTAGATTCTGCAAGACTTGCTTGCCTGCTTTCAATGGTTTATCAATTTTGTTTCAAATTCCAACAGATTTTTAAAGGATATTAGAAAGCATTGGCAAGAAACAAGATAGTTACTAGCTGAAATAACCACAAAATCAGACAAGAGATGCTCAATATACAGATTTATAGCAGATAGATTCAGATGGGTACCCATGTTAGTCTGGAGCATGGAACAAATGTCCAATAGCACCTTAAAGACGAACAAAGTTATGATTAAGATATAAGCTTTTGTGCGTATTCACACTTCTTCTGAAGTAGTGTGTGTACACACAAAAGCTTTTTCCTTGAATAAAACTTTGTTGGTCTTAAAGATGCCACTGGATTCTGTTCTGCCTCTCTAACGTTTTGCTTCCATCATTGTAATATGCACACATGCATGTGCATGTTTTCAGCAGTTCATAGCATACCAGGTTAAATTCACCCATATTCTTTTAACCATTTAACCACATAATAAAATTAGAGAGCAGACTATATAAAAGACCAATTCACTTTTCTAAGTTCAGCTCAGGCATGTATCAATAGACAAAAAAAGATCATATTGATGGTTTCACAAGAAATAACACCATATGTAGCCTCTATACCTTGACACTGTTGATGACCATTTCCATCTAAATGTCAAAAGCAAACAATGGCTGTGTGTCAGCTCAGGCTGTGACCTGATCCTAGGAGCTGTTGAAACAGTTTGATGAAGCAGATACTGTCTGACTTGGACTAGAGACATCTGGGTTTCCAATCCCAGTAAAGCCTTGAAGTGCACTTTGGTGACCTTGGGCAAATGTCTGTCTTATGCCTTACTCAAAGAGTTGTTATGTAGATAGAATTTATCACAGCTGAGGTAGGTGGGGAATTTCCATATTGTCTCCCCCCCCCCTTATTCCTCCAGCAATTCATTTAGTCAATGTCCTGACCATGGTAATAGCTGCCTTGAAACAGTCTTAGGTGGCCCCCAGGGCCATGACATCATCTGTAACCAGGAATTTACACTGCCACTGGACAAGCAATAAGGTGGGACAAATTCCCAGTGCAGAAAAGGTCACACAGTAAGCATTTGTTTTGTCAGTGTGGACTTTCCATTGCATTTATTATGTCATTTATACCATGCCTTTCTTCTGTCACGGAACTCAGAATAGAGACACAGAATTCCATCTAAGCACTGTGTCCTATTTGCCTCCAAGACCATATAGCCCTTCTTACATATTGTTGCTTTACCACTGTGTTATAGTAGCTTGGTGTAGTGGTCAGGAGTGTTGGCCTCTAATCTAGAGGGTCAGGTTTGCTCCACATGCAGCCAGCATGTTGGCCTTGGGCTAGTCACAGCCCTGATAGTGCTGTTCTCACAGAGTAGTCATGTCAGAGCTCTCTCAGCCTCACCTACCACACAGGGTATCTGTTGTGGGGAGAGGAAGGGAAGGGAAGCCACTTCGAAACTCATTTGAGTAGTGAAAAGTGGGTATGAAAACCAACTCTTCTTCTTCTAGTAGTAGTAATGTTACCCTATTTGCCTTCAAGTCACAGCTGACTTACAACAACCCCAGGGAGTTTTCAAGGTAAGAGACATTCCGAGATAGTTTGCCATTGCCCCCCTCCATATCACAACCTTGGTATTCCTTGGAGATCTCCTATCCAAATACTGACCAGAACCAATACTGTAAATCTAATATTTTGGGGAATGTGTAGAATGTGGTATGTGATGTGATATTATGATATAACATTCTGCTTTCTTCTCGTTCTTTCCCCCCTACCCCCAAAAAGAACTGTTTTTTTTTCTCTTTCTGTATTGAAAGCAGTTTAATGCCTTTAAGAAATAACAGTTTTGTAATCTGTAGTTTATTATTTTAAAATAAAATTATGATATAATTTATAAATATCATATATATATATATATATATATATATATATATATATATATATATATATATATATATATATATATATATATATATATATATATATATATATATATATATATATATATATATATATATATATATATATATATATATATATATATATATATATATATATATATATATATATATATATATATATATATATATATATATATATATATATATATATATATATATATATATATATATATATATATATATATATATATATATATATATATAAATCCTGTTTAGCTTCTGAGATCTGACAAGTTCTGGCTAGTTCAGAGCAATGTTAGTCTTTAGCCTGTCTTAATTGTTACCTGGTTCTGTCAGCAATTTCCAGTGCCTCATGGTCCCCTCCCTTCCTCCTGGCAATGCCTGTTATCCACTTAGATGCTTTATGTGATCTGCATTGTCTGTGTCTCTGGGCAGCTGCCTTCATTCTTTAGTCTGTTACTCCACCACTGCTTAGGTTCCTATGGTGAGTCTCAGTGACCTCAGCTTGGGAGCTCCCTTGAGTCCTTCCTGACTCTTCTTCCCTGTAAGTCTTTTATCTTCTATGTCCTTTCTTATGGACTTTCCTTTGCTTCATACCCTTTTCAATGGGTTGGATTTGTTCTTTTCTTTTCTTTTTTGAGCTCCTGGATTCCTGCTTGCATCTAAATAGAAGTTTGGTATCTTTAACCACCCCACTGGCTCTTCCACAGAGGTAGGTGGCAGCTAAAAGCAGGAGATTACAACCTGACCTAAAGTGTAAGGCTCTGCAGGAATGCCGCCAGACTTTGTATCTTTTACATCTGTTGGATGGATTCCACATCCTTCCTCAATTAATTAACTTTCTGAAGAACTGAAAGACCTGTTGAAAACATAGTGTCTAAATGTTATCTCAATCAAGTACTTACACAACACTGTTTTCAGGAAAGTTTATATAGGTCTGTACAACAACTTTCACTGAATTGTATGTGATGCTAATAAAATGCCCAGCAGCCTCATTCAAGGAAGAAGGGCAGGTTCTAGGTACATGGACATATTTTTCTCCAGGGATTATAGCCAGCACTGTTATATGTGTGCATGCATGTGGCACAATTTGTTGAATTTGAGTAATGCTTTGAACATTCCAAACACTTTTTTCTTTTCTTTTTTCTTTTTTGCATTCACACATAAATGACTCCCTTTGGCACTCTTCTCACTTGATCTCCAGTGCTGATTCCATAATTCTCCTCCCAAATAGCATCATCTTTACTCTCGGTGTACAGACAAACTTGTGGACTGAAAAAAATACACAGTGACATTAGGGAAACAGACCATTACACTGTTACTGGTCCCCCCAAAAATAACCCCCTAGTCTCCAAATTAGAGACCACCCCTCTTAACCGCTACACCAAGCTAGCTCACTGATGCCTACCCTTCTCCCCCACCCATCCCTTAGTGAGGCAGCACTTGATTCCTCTACTCCATACACAATGGTAAGGTGTATGGCAAGAAGGTAAGGTACCCAACCTCCTGGCCCAAGCTTAGCAGCAAGACACAAAAATGCCGAGTCAACACCTGTCCTACTCATCCTCTGCTCTTTTGTGTGGCAGGAAATCACCATCAGCCTCTTCACTGCCCCCACCACAGTGAGACAAGGACAGTTCTGGCATTCCCCTCTGAGAGAGAGATAGAGTGAGGAAAGGAGCATAATCCCTCCAGGTCACTCTGGCCAGGGACACCTCCATGGGCTACCACTTACTGCAATGGATCCTGATGCCCTTGGGGGCCAGCAAGCAGACAGTGAGACTTACAGGGCTGGTTGTTGCTCCTCCACTTTTGGCACCCTGCTGGCCAAGCCCATTCCAGAAATCCATAGTGGTAGAGCCTGGGAGGAGAAAGTTACATTGACATTGTAATGTCAGTTTGAGGAGATCACCCAGAAATGGAAACATTGCGCCTCAGGCACTGAGTCAATTTTTAGACTGTCACAGGAGGGGGGGCTGTGACATCATAGAATCAGTGGCACCCCACCTCCATTTTTCTCTCACTGCTCACAGGTTGGAGCACAGATAATAGAGGTCAGGGGCAGGAGTTTACCTACCAAGAGAAGGCACATGGCTATATATAAATAAGATGGGAGAAGGGTTGCCAGCTCTGGTTGGGAAATACTTGGAGACTTGGGGCATGTATGGCAGGTTTGGGAGGGACCTCAGCAGGATATAATATCATAGAGGCCACTCTCCAAAGCAGCCATTTTCTCCAGAAGAACTGGTGTTGGTTGTCTGGAGATTAATTGTTATACCATAAGATCACCATGGGTCCACCTACAGGTTGGCAGCCCTAGATGGAAACCTGTCTTAAAGAATTAGCATTAGAAATGTTTTGACAAACCAGTGCACAAAGCTCTTGTGAAAGTCCTTGGAACACAATCCTCTTGTGCTTAGTCACATGACATTTCCAAATGAAATTATGGAGTGACTTATTTATTCTGCCTCCATTAGTTTATTTATATCATTACACTACAAGAACCAATTGACTCAGTAAGTATTGATTCCCAGCACTCATGCATATGGAGAAGCTTGATTGCTAATTGAAGAGAGATAAATTCACTCAGCTGTGTGAGACTTGCAGTGTTGGGGGAAAACTCTCTAAAGGAAAAATGTCTCATTGATGAATCACCTCACTATATCAAGTTTTTGCTTTTTCTACTGCCACGGGAACAGAGAATTTGTTGCATGAGCAAAACTCTAAAGCTAGGTATGTTTACTCAACAGTCTCTGACTTCAGCTATCTTACTTCCAAATGTGTGTACATAGGACTGCAGCACAATCCTGTGCCTGAGATACTGAAGTGATGAGAGCCCATTTAATATCTGAACAAGGCAGGCACATAAAACTTCCCAAAATATTTGTGTATTTTTCATAAGAACAGGTGTTGCTGGCTTCTAGAAGGAAACTTGGGTTCCCTAGTTCAGATTGTCCCTCTGCACAAACTCACCAGGTGCCTTTTTACCTACCACTTTCTTTCAGCTGTGACCACCATCTGCAAATTGGAGATATCAATATGTGGCTGTTGTGAGGATTATAGGGATTATATGTGAAATTCCTTGAACACATGAGGTTCACTGCACAAATGTTCAGTATTATTGCTTCAAATGCCTGGGGCTAGGAACCTTTGGAATTATATAATTAACAGGAGATAATCTAATGAGGGAACTCTGCAAGGAATCACTTGGTCTGTTCCTTCCACATTCCTTCGGCATGGTATAAAACTGACTAATGCACCATCCCCATTGTCAGAACATATCCTTGGGAACAGTAGAAAATTACAGTAGGCTGGTTATATTAAACCTCAGATCTTATCTTGTAAAAACATTCTTACCACATGAATGTCATGGTGGTTTTAATGTGTCAAAAATGATGGGTTTTAGAAAAGATTGTCTGGCCAAACCATATGCAGATATTATGATTTTGCATGTAGCTAGCAAAGGGAAGGATCTATAGTAGGGGTGTGGGGGAAAAAAAACTCTACACAGTATTGTTCAACTTTAGGCATATTGAACCCAAAACATACGGTATTTCCCAATATTCCTGAATCCCAGTACCAGAACAGTAATTGGATTTGGTAAATATTCAGGAATGTCAAATTTTTTCAGCTCCATTACATCACTGGCAGTCTTCAAGCAGTGTCTGGATAGATACTTTTCATGGATGCTTTAGGCTGATCCTGCATTGAACAGTCACTAGATGGCCTGTATGGCCCCTTCCAATGCTATTATTCTATGATTCTATAGTGACCCATACATTATAATGGAGAATCAATACAGGGGTATCTGAGGCTTTCTTTTTTAAGGTAGAGGCACAAAAAAACCTCCGTAAATTTCAAAAACATTGGACCATTGTTTCCAATGGAGGGGGGAGAAGATTTTAAACTTTAAAAGGAATGCTGTCCATTTAAGATTTAAATACCTTTTGTAAGCCACTGCGGTGGCACAAGTGAACTCTGAAGGGCTTGCAGTTTCTTTAAATGCCTTCTCCAAGCTGGGAGTTCTTTCTAAAGACATATAAAGGGACTGTGACCCCTGTAAATGCACTTTTAACAGCAGCTATCCAGTGGCCCTGAAAAATTCCAAATGTTATGGGAATATTGGGGGCCCGGCCACTTTGGATAGCAAAAAAGAAAAGAAGAAGAAAAAAATCCAGCTGACTTAATATCTGAAAATACCAATAAGTTATTTTGCAGGTATATTTTAAACTTATATTAGCTGAATGCACACCCTTTGTCTGCAGGTTACAAGACTTCCATTTATAATGCCAGAGGGATAAAATGAGTCATGATATACATCTTTTCCACATAGCAGAATTTCAGTTTTCAGAATATATGTGACAATAAAATAACATTAATATTAGTTATAATTCTACATAGTAATCTAGTGTTATCATTTTTAAAAAACCTTGCTGTTGCTATTCAGAGCTTCTCGAAATCAGTTTTGAAGACTTCAGGTGAGACTGGCTGAAGTTTCTTCAGGCTCATCCCAAATATGGCCAAACTCAATTCATACAAGGATTTCTATTTAGTTCAACAGTGGAACCAAGGATCTTAGTTTTCAGACTGGGAAGAAAATGGATTCCATTCAAGTCTATCCTAAATAGACTTGCCAGTCCCCAGGTGGTAGCTGGAGATCTCCCAGTATTACAACTGATATCCAGGAGACCAAGATCTGGTCACCTGGAGAAAATAGCCACCTCAGAAGGTGGACTCTGCAGCACTATACCTTTTTCAAATTCTTCTACTCCCCCAAACCAGGCCCTCATCAGGCTCCACCCCCTGTTTCCAGATATTTCCCAAAATGGAGCTGGCAACCAATTCCTAGATGACCCCATAAATCTCAACTGAAAAACAAAATTATGTGAACAGACATATAAAATTTGTTAGTTCAGTGACAGCTACCTATTGCCTATAATTACTGTAACAATCTCATTTACATAAGAAATGATATTAGGGCAGTTCCCCACGCATGTTTCCCAATGCAGGTCTCAATGAACTGAATGAAAGGAGGTTATCTGTCTGTCCATCTGCCTATTATCTGTCTGTCTGTCTATCTACGTACCATCTATCATCTGTCATCTATCTTCATCACCACCATTATCATCAAACTACCTTTGTAATACTAATTACAACAAATTAAAGGAAAACTAGTGGTAGAAGTAAGCTATAATCAGTAGTGCAATCTTAAACAGAGTTACATCCTTCAATGTCCATAGACTTTAATGGATTTTGAAGGGTACCATTCTGTTTAGGATTGCCTGTAATCAAGCAACTCCCAGGGGCCTAAAGGTCTGGATGTTACTTTGGGGCAGTTAAAGGTGGATAGCTATGTTGGTCTGAAGTAGCACAACAAGATTTGAGTCCAATGATACCTTTAAGTCCAACAAAGATTAATTCAAGGTGCAAGCTTTCGTGTGCATGCACAGGAAATTCACATCTTGAATAAATCTTTGTTGGTCTTAAAGGTGCCATTCAATTTATACTTCAGGCAGCACTACCTTTGTTTCTTGTTAATGATTTTGCCTATCAAGCAAACTTCTCTGATGCCAGATGTGGGAAATAAAGAGGAAACCTTTTACAGATTATTGTGAGAAGTCATCCCTCTCTAAATGTAATATTCCAGAAAGTGTAAAGCAGGTTAGTAAAAGGAAAATGGCTGTAAGTCAACCTAGATGTAGTCCAGAAAAGATCAAATGATTTCCTGTCTAGGACTGAGATGGAAAGGAACACATCTTAAAGAAAAAACTGGCTATAGATCCACAAGGTATAGACCACAATCTCCATAGGCAGTTAAAGGATGATATCCGGCGCCAGCTGGATCGGGGCGGCTCCGCCATTCTCGTGCTTCTAGACCTGTCGGCCACATTTGATGTGGTCGACCACGAGTTATTGGTACACCGCCTCACCGGAGCTGGAATAAGGGGGACTGCGCTTCAATGGCTGGTCTCCTTCCTCCAGAACCGGACGCAGAGGGTTGCGATGGGGGAGAGTATGTCGAGCCCTTGTGAGCTCCCTTGTGGGGTTCCGCAGGGGGCGATACTCTCTCCCACACTTTTTAACATCTATATGCGCCCTCTAGCCCAGCTGGTCCGGGGCTGTGGGCTGGGTTGCCACCAATATGCGGATGACACCCAGCTCTACTTCCTAATGGACGGCCGGCCGGACTCCACCCCGGATACATTTGCCAGCTGTTTGGAAGCGGTAGCTGGATGGCTCAGGCAGAGTCGCCTGAAACTCAACCCCTCCAAGACAGAGGTCCTGTGGCTGGGCAGAAGAGGGCAGGACCAGGAAGCGCACCTCCCATGCCTGAACGGGGTGCAATTAACACCTGCACCAGTTGCCAGGAATTTGGGAGTGACATTTGATGCCTCCCTCTCTATGGAGGTTCAGGTCACCAATGTAGCTCGGACGGCATTTTTCCATCTTCGCCAAGCCCGGCTACTAGCGCCCTACCTGTCCTCGGAACACCTGGCCACAGTGATCCATGCAACGGTCACTTCCAGATTAGACTTCTGTAACTCGCTCTACATGGGCCTTCCCTTGTCTTTGACTCAGAAGTTACAGCTGGTCCAAAATGCGGCTGCCAGGGTCCTCACTAGAACACCTTTGAGGGCCCACATTCAGCCGGTGCTTCGTCATCTGCACTGGTTACCAGTCTGTTTCCAAATCAGATTCAAGGTATTGGTATTGACCTTTAAGGCTATACGTGGCCTGGGTCCCATCTACCTGCAGGACCGCTTGGTTGCTTATACCCCCCGCAGGGCACTCCGCTCTGCGGGTATGAATTTACTGGTTGTCCCGGGCCCACGGGATGTTCGCCTGGCCTCGACCCGGGCCAGGGCCTTTTCAGTCCTGGCCCCAACCTGGTGGAATGAGCTCCCAGAAGAGCTAAGGGCCCTGCAGGATCTACCAGCTTTCCGCAGGGCCTGTAAGACGGAGCTCTTCCGCCAGGCATATGGTTGAGGCCAGGGCAGCTCTCCCACTAATCCATCAGAGGATCCCCTCCAATATTGAGATCTCTAACATCGAGATCATGGTTAGATCTATTGTATTGGTGCCACCCTCTTCTGAACATTATTCTCTCCACCAGGCTGAACTAAGATCAGAATTGTGACCACCGCCGCTATATGTTATATGTAACTTTTAATTGGGGTTTTTATGGGGATTTTATTGTGTTTTAACTATTTATGTTGTAAACCGCCCTGAGACCTATTGGGAGAAGGGCGGTCTAAAAATTAAATAATAACAATAACAACAACAACAACAACAACAACAACAACAACAATAATAATAATAATAATAATAATAATAAAGAAGCCATATGATTCTGCTTGAAAAAATAACTGTTATAATCTGAATGCATGCCTCTGAATCAATGCATCTGCTCTGCAATGGAAGGTTCCTGTACAGGATAAGAGAAATAGAAAATCATGTAGAAGGGGTACAGGGGTGAATGGTTGTTCAGATGAAATTTTGATGGCATTAAGGATTAAGTAGTTGGGTCCCAAGCTTCTCAACATTTGACTTCTCTTGAATCTGGTTTTCTACTTCTTATTTGTGATCCAATAAAATCTCATTTAACTTTTCCTATTAACCCTGATAGATTGAGAAGAGGATCAGGGCTCATTAACCTTTTTGAGCCTGCAGGCATAGTGTGCTAGGCACAAAATGGCTGTCACAAATGTGTGCTGCAGCAGTCAGCCACAAAATGGAGGTCACAGCTTCCATTTGGTCACACAGTCCTTGTGCTGTGATGGCAACTGTTGCCAAAGTAATGTTTTTATAAAATCTGTAGAGCCAATCAAATCAATAGCCAGTCAGAAGCCCTGCTGGACAAAGACACCATCTGACCCTGCCCACTTTCTAAAAACACTTGGAGGGTACCAGAAAAGGTAACGGTGGGTGCCATGGCACCCTTAGGCACCATGCTGGGGATCCTGATCAAGATGATTGTCCTGATTGCCTTTTGACTTTAGTGATATGGAACAAAAAAATTTGGTTCCTATACAAAGTAAAAAGAGCCTCTTGTGGCGCAGAGTGGTAAGGCAGCTGTCTGAAAGCTTTGCCCATGAGGCTGGGAGTTCAATCCCAGCAGCCGGCTCAAGGTTGACTCAGCCTTCCATCCTTCCGAGGTCGGTAAAATGAGGACCCAGCTTGCTGGGGGGTAAACGGTAATGACTGGGGAAGGCACTGGCAAACCACCCCGTATTGAGTCTGCCATGAAAACGCTGGAGGGCGTCACCCCAAGGGTCAGACATGACTCGGTGATTGCACAGGGGATACCTTTACCTTTTATACAAAGTAAAACCCTATTTCACATAAAGCAGGCCATGAATACAAGCCTTTTCAAACTGTTTTTTTTTTTTGCATGAACAGCTAGGACAGCCATAATTTTCATGACAAAAACTGCACTCCTAAAATTGCAGTATAGGCACTATGCAACGAAGCCTGGTGGCTTGGTTGTAAAACTGTATGGTTGACGTTCGCCAGGCTCCATTATCATAGTGCCATCACCTGATACATCAACACAGTTGACAGGCAAGGTGAAATTTATTGTCTTCTATCTTTTTCCATTAGCTGATATCCTGTATCTCTCTGAGAAGTCTCATACAATATGGGTTAGATTACCTGAGGGATTTTTTCCCCTTGGAAAGCACAGGGGGCATGAGGAGTTCAGGTGGGTATTTTATGGTCAAACATAAAAAATCCTTCAAATCAAAGTACTTTTTACAGGTTCACTAACCGTGATGCAAGCTTCCTATACAACTCTAATACTTTTGTCATGTTGAAAAGACTTATACAGTAAATCAGCATTACTAGCATCTGAACCCTTAGTAGACAATTATTTTTCCTGTGAAGCAGCACCAATTTTGTGATGGCAAGATGTTAGGAATTTTCCAGCTGAAGGATAAATACTTATCTCATTTTATTGGAATATGAGATATATTTATGAAGTTCTTTTTTCAAGGCCATAAATACAAGAGAATTTGGTAATATGTCAAGTAAAATTGTTTCTGGTTTTTACATGTAAATATTTCCCCTGCCAGTATTCCAGAAATTATTTAAAACCTTTTTTACTTTAGGACTTTTCATCTAAGAATGTCAAAGCAAATTATAAACACACATTTCTGGTGTGTTTGTCAATTCAACAAAGAGTTCTCCTCACCTCATCCCATTTCTAGTCCATCGGGACTTCATCCACTTAGACACACTGGGAATATGGCACCTGCCCACTAATTAGAGAAGGGATCCCCAACCAGGCTTCCAGTTTATTGTTTTTATTGTTGTGTTGTTTGTGGGGGTTATATTGTATTTTATCATATTGTATGACTGTAAACTGCCACGAGCCGGACTGGTTTCGGGAGTGGTGGGGATAAAATCTAAATCTAAATAAATAGATTCTGTTGCCTAGCAGGCTGCGAATTCTCAAAGGAGGACGCGACACCTCTTTTTTGGCATCAAATTTGGCCGCAGCCTTTATTGCCCACCCTCAATGGAGGCCCCAAACAAAGCCCGGCTAAGGAAGCCTGACCCCTCAGCCGTCCGGCTGCTCTGATATCAGGAGCCATGATGCTTGGGGTCCCTGTCCGACTCCCAGCCGGGAGGACAGGTCACGCTGCATCACGGCCCAAGTTTCTGGTAGCAACGTGGTGGGAGCCAACGGGCATCCACCTCCATTGGGCTTCCCAGCCACTTGGCCACAGGCCCCTGGCTTCCCAGCTGGGTAGGTCACGCCTTTTTTGTGGCTGGTCTCTTTAAAGAGACCCCCTCCCCCAGGGGGTCCCGTATGCTAATGGGCCTCCCTGCCAACAGGCTCCTTACCTGGGTTAACCTGCAGCTGCGACGAAACAATAATCAACAACAAACATGAATCACAGGGAGGGAGGGTGGGTTACTGTTCAGGCTGCTGGATGCGGAGAGGCAGAGCTGACTCAGGCAAGGCCTTTTATAGCCTCGCCCACCCCTCCGCGTGACCAAGGAGCCGCGGCTGCCGGCTCTGGAACAGGCGTCCCTTCCTCTCTTTGACGCCGCCGCAGCGCCAACTGCAGCCACGGTAAGTCCGTGGCCGCACTTTATGTGAAGATTAGTACTTCATTAAATAACTACAAATCTCTGTTAGGGTCATCATTGCTTATATTGGGGCAAATATTTTGTGATGGAGTCTTGTCCTGACCCTCTTCTTTGATTATGATAGCCCTTCTCTTTTAATTTCCTTTTTCAAAGCGGAATGCATATTTTTTTCACTCACTATAAAGCAGCTTTAAATGTATAATTGATGTGGGGAAGTTTCCCTGTATCAGTGACTTGTCCTGAGTAAAAGTATGCCAATTGTCCCAGCTTTCATATCCTTCAAGGTATATGCCTGGGAGGGTGATACAGAAGCAGTATTTTGGATGAGACAAAACTATGGATGGACATAAAGAGCAAGGTATTTCTATTTTGCTGTTATTAATGTTCTATTATCCATACCCCAGATTTAGTGAAGGAAGCCCTTTCACCACACACTCAAAAGCCAAAAAATAAATATATCTATATTCTACAATTTCCCTAGCATTTTATGGTAAAAACCATAAAGGTTGGGGAAATCCCTGGTGTGTCATGTAACATGGCTATGTTTTTGGTGGCATTGCATGATGCCATTCCTCCATATTTGTCTCCGTGCTGCTCCACCGAACACCAGTGGGCACCAGAGAGTACTGGTCGGGGATACCTCAATCCTGACCATCCCATGCCAACAATGAAAAAGTACTTGAATATGAGCATTTACACTTGTACCGCCGCGGCTCATTAAAAATCTGCTTCCACGCCTATCAAGCAGCTATGCGTTGTTAGTTAGCATGCTGGCACATCACCGGTGTGAGCTACAAAACTCTGTTGTGCTAATGAAGCACACATGTCTGCTTTGCACAAACTGTAGATCCATTTATATATGATGCTGTGCAAATATGAAGGCCAATAGTTTGTGCTTTTCTCATGCCAGTGTCCTATTTCAAGCATGCATAAGTCCGCAAAAGTGCTTAGTTCACATGCTGGCAATTCCAGGGAGCAAAATAGGATGGAGACTTCAGTGCTGACTTTTACTCACACATACACTCAAATTTGCTCCACAAAGCGACAATGAGAGCAGAGAAGCAATTTTTTTATTGATGTTGTTTAAATCTAACTGAATCCTTTTCTTTGCTCCCTATGTCTTTCCCTATTTGCCTCCATTAACTATGCTGGGATAATGAGATAAAAGATGTGTAGCAGTAGCCCAATTAAAATAATTTTCTATTTGAAATGAGCACTTAAAAAAATAGAAAGCTCTTGGTGATTGAAAGCACGCTGTGATAATGAATAGCAAATGTGTAATTTCATTTTGAGTTATGATTTCATGTCTTTCCCCTCTCTCTATCTGTAATACCTTTAAAATCTAAATTACATGTAATCAGCAGCAGAAGCAACATGATTCTTCTTGTAGTTGACAAAATGCATGTGCTCACTTTACATACCTTCCATGCACACTGGCGACGTTGCCAAAAGTTTTACATCTAGTAATTATTGTTCCTCCCAATTAACAGGATTCTTGAAACACATACAGGCCCTGGTATTTCCATGAAACATAGCAAAATAGCTCCAGGGCAAAACTGTGATAAGATGTTAGGTCAAACTCACTTGAAGTGAAGCTACAAGATGATTGACTAGGTGGACTAATTTCACTTTCTTCAGGTCACAATTACATCATATTACAGTATCTAGTTAGGAGCATGCTCTTTCCTAAGGTCATAAATGCAACGTTAAATCAGACCATGAGGCAAACAAACCCAGTAATGACCTGACATGGATCTCAAGGAGGTCTGAGGCTAGAATGTGACATGACTCTTAGTATTTTATAATACCCTAAACTGCAAGGCCCTCTTTAGTTCATTCTCTCTCTCTCTCTCTCTCTCTCTCTTTAATTTAGGTTATGCATTTCCCTTACAAAGTAGGATTGCGGCTGAAACACATAATTATTTCACCAGCAATTTCTCCAACAATACATACAGTGCAGAAGTAAATCCTGCATATACTCCCATCAGGAAAACCAGGTTGATTCATTCCAGATGTAACTGTGTTAAGGCTCTTTCACATATGCTAAATAATCTGTTTCAATACACTTCAGCTACTGTTTGCAAGTGAATTTTGCCATTTCACATAATAAAATCCAATTGCAAAGTACATTATTTAGCGTTAAAGCACTCAGACTATGAAGACGCAGAACAAAACAGAAGTCCAGTGGCACCTTAAAGGCTGACTGGATGCACCACTGTTTTTTGGCCCTTGTGGAACACTCTACCAGAAGAGATCAGGGCCCTGTAGGACCCTACCCAGTTACACAGGGCCTGGAAAACAGAACTGTTCTACCAGGCATAGAGTCATGGTCCAGAGAATTGCTGGCCCTGCTGCTGGGAACTGAGGAAGACCTGCTCCAAGAATGCTGAAACACACACCCTATTCAGACTGTTGACTTGGTTAGGGAAAATGAAGATGATTGTTTTTAGGATTTTAATGAACTATATATTATTACTAGATTTCAAGCCCATTTTATATTGTCATAAAATGGGCGCTAGACAGCTCCCCCCGAGAACGGCGAACGACGTTCTCTCGCCCCGCGGAGCGCCCTCGCTGCCGCGAGGGCGCTCCGGAGGCCGAGAGAAGGCCGGCTCCCACCACCCCCACCCTCCCCAAACGGCGATGGGCGTTCTCTCTAGAGGCTGGGCGGGGGCAGGTGTCATCAGGAGTTCCCAAGACCTGAACTGGATTCTTGTTTCTTGAGTAACATTCCCCACTACAAACACCTGCCACAACACAATCTGCTTTGGGTTCAAAAGATGTTTGCCATTCAGTGTGTGTTTGTGTGTGTGTGGTTGCTAAGACATAGCTAAAGCACCACTGGGGACAATGAACATGTACCATGGTACTTTGGATCCTGACCCAAATACTGGGCTGCAAGGACCATGGTACACCTTGGACTCATCCAAAATCATTTAATCAGAGACTGAAGCAGATCTCAAGGAAGGACGGAGAGCCTGAGCTTAGTTGTACATGCGTAGAAAATACAACCAAGGCATTTCTTATCAGAAGGATCTCACTTGGTCTTCCACAATTATTAGAGAATGCAGACACCAGCTTTGCTCCCGAGACACGCAAGTCCCGAGACACGCAAGTCCTCTCAAAAAACACCCCCACCCTCCCCAAACGGGGATGGGCGTTCTCTCGGCCTCCGGAGCGCCCTCGCTGCTGCGAGGGCGATCTGGAGGCCGAGAGAAAGCCGGCTCCCACCACCCCCACCCTCCCCAAACGGCGATGGGCATTCTCTCGGCCTCCGGAGCGCCCTCGTGGCGTCTACGACACCGCGAGGCCGCTCCGGCGGCCGGGAGAAGGTGGCGCGGGCGACCGCTGACCTGTCACTGTGCGGGTGAAGCAGGGAATGGGGAGCCGCGCTTTGCGGTCCCGCCCTAACTCCTCCCCACTACCCCTTACTCTTTTATTCAGTCCGTGGCGCCCGTGGCGCCACGGGCTGTGTACAGATGTTGTTAACTGCCCTGAGCTCCAAAGGTAGGGTGGGGGTATATAAAAATAAAGTTGTTGTTATTATTATTATTATTATTATCATCATCATCATCATCATCATCATCATCTAGTATTTCTCAGAGTTCTTTATCTTCATAGTTTTGTGCAAACACTAATGAGTTCTCAAAATGCCCAGGCCATGTGGCTAAATGCTATTACCCTCATTTTACAGACAGACAAACTCAACCAAAGATATGGAAACAATTTATCAAAGCAATGCACTGGTGTACTTGAAGGAGATGTACTGTAATAAAAGATTGCACAGTGTCATAAACATCACAGAACTGAGTTCTGCCAGAAATTAGTTTTATTTTGAATTACAGGATAGGAGGGGAATTGAACAATGATTGGAAAGAGGCACATTTTGTCCCATCCTCACCTTCCCAAAATAATCACTTGGACCATACAGATGGAGCTAGATCATCCAGAGCCAAAGATTTAATATGACAGGAAAGGGCAAGAACATTTGATAAAATTATCCTGATACCAGGATTTGATCTGCTATGTAAAGAGCATGGTTCAGTGGGTATGATTGAACTGGTGATAGGGAAATGCTAAACTGGGGAGATCCAGATTCTGCTTCACTGGCTTTTGCTCTGTCTAGTATTTGTGAAGGAAACCAACAGGCAGAGACAGAGATGAAGTTAGCCACTTTACACCCCAGGTGACATTAGCTTTTGCCAGTGAGAGGTCTTTTTGTCCAACTAAACCAGTCTGTAGGATGCTCATTGAGTGTTGGCATTTCGTACATTTAAAATTACTTTACTGCCGATGTGGGCAAAATACATGACTGAATCAAATATAGGTGCAGCTACATTTTAGCATAAATAGTTAAAGATGCTATTAAGAGCAGGACAAAGAATATCGCTGATTGCTTTCATCTGAAAATATGCTCTTTTCAGGAGACTAATGTAATTAGTGTTTATGGCACACTGTCAATTAAATCTGTCATCAAAGGGAACGATTTGCAAATTTGTGAAATGAAAGATGAAAGCTGGTCATGTTTTGATAATCTTGTCATGTTTCTGTCAGCTTTCTCGTTTCAAATAGTTGTCTGAACATGTCTACCAAACTTTGCCCTTTGAAGATTCTTCAGATTTGGGATATTTCCACCTACTGATTAACATATTAACTGAAATAGCTAATCTTTTACATTGGATCTTCAGTGATAGTGGAGCCTGTCATTGGTGTAATTTTTTTTTTTTTTTAGAAATTAGGTGTTCTTGATGACAGGTGTTGAAGAAATCTCCACGGACTGTAAACTAAAACCTCTCTATGGTCTACTTTAGCCATTACCTGAATGGCATAGTTGCTGTTGTCCTCTGGTTATTCCCACATACTTCTCTAATGCTTAATCTTTTATCTTGTTTTGCTCATGCAGATTGTGGGGGTTATTTTCCAGGAATTAGTAGGTGTACATGTAGAGTCCATGGGAGACATTGGGTAGATGAAACTTCCTTTATAAAACAGAAGCCTTGTCCAAATAAGGAAAATAAAAGAGAAAAAACACTAGCAAAATTAATATACACTGAAAGTCAAAAAGAAATTAAAGACATAAAAGTACCCAGACAGCAGAACCTTTAGATGACAAATGGAGCAATCCTAATAAGAGTTACTCAGAAGCCATTTTTTATTCTTTGGGGCTTATTTGTGTGATAATATTCTTAGAATTGCATCCAAAGCTGTACACGGAATTTTACAGAAGGATGGAGCACTTGCAGACAGGCTAAATACATTTTCTGTATCAGTCTTCTTCATGGATCAACTATTATTTTCAGGAAGAGCATCTCAGGATTATCTCAAAGGCAACAAAGGATGAATTTTAGAGTTAACATATTATACTTGGGCTCAAGATGGTCATAACTTGAATGTTCTGTAACATGTTACAGTGAAATTTCCAAAGTACTATTTAAAATTGCAATTTATAATTAAAATTAGTCTTCTTCCCAGAGATTTGGGTGACAGCCTGTGTAATACAGTTTTGAAAAGAAAAAAAGAAAATGGGATATAATGGAAGAAACTGACTTAGTAGAAGATCACCTGCTTGGCATGCCTAAGGTTCCAGGTCCAATCCCTTGCATTTTCTAATAAAAATGTGCAGATGGAGTTCTATGCATTCTTACCAGGGCATAAATCCTATCCAACACATCTGGACTTGCTTCTAAACACACATGTATAGGATTAGGCAGAAATTCATTGGTTCTTAGAATACATGAAAGATTTTCAAGGCATCTTTCCATGTAGTAACTGGCCATAAATGCTACATAAATACATAAATAAGGAAGCATACTACATAGTCCTCAAGAATAATAAGAAGTTATAGCAAAGAACCAATGGTTTAAGCCCAGCCATTGCAAGACTTGGAATGTGACATTTTATGTAAATGAATGACTGAAAAATAGTGGTAAATAGTAAATTGTACCCTCTGAATCAATGAAAACTGTACTGATATGATCTGAAGGTAGGATTCCAAGAAATATGTGTGAATGGACTCAGCCCCAAACTCTGTTTTAGAAGTTGGTGAGAAAGCTGATGCTTACCACAGCTGCCCCCCAAATCCAAATAAACTCTGGTAGTCTTCTTAAAACAATACAGCACTATATCATCTAGTACAGTCATTCTTAGCGGGTGGCTTATGGGCCCCTGGAGAGCCCTGCCCCCCTGGAGAGCCTTAGTGGGTGGCATATGGCCCCCTTCAAAAATATTGATGTACTCTTAAAATAAAAACATGATATGATCCCCATAATGATTTTCACTGAGAAATCAACATAGTATAGTGGTTAGAATATTGGCCAAGGCTCAGATCCCCAATTTGCCATAGAAGTTTGCTTGGTGGCCTTGGGAAAGTCACTCTCTTTCAGCCTAACCTTCCTCACAGGGTTGTTGCAGGGATAAAATGAAGAAAGGGAAATGCTATTGTAAATTGTTTTGTAACCCAATGAAAAAGAAACTAGTTGCATTTCTAGCCACTTTTAAAATGTACAGATCAACAACTGCACCCACCACCAATCCAGGTACATTCAGTATGCCTTTTATGTGATCAACTATTGTCTACATTTGAGTTCAGGTTTATACCTACATCAGTGAGGGGGCAACTGAAGCTCAGTTTTCTGCCTTGCAGAGTCTTAAATACATATATTGCTTTATATCAACAACAATCTGAAACAATTTTCAGATTGTATTAATTTCTGGGTAGCATCATGTATATATCAGACTGAAGTCCTATTTTGGCAGGGTAGGCGTGAATTGGTGATGCCTTTTGGGCTCAGTGGTGCCCAAGAAGTGTTTATGAACTTAATCCATTAAGTGTTGCATTTTCTGTTGTACAAGGGGGTCATGGTTTAATTAGATGATATTCTGATTTATTCTCACTCTGAGGCTGAACATGTCCAACTAGTTTGTGAGGTGTTGCAGTGGATGCACAAACACCACCTCTATGCAAAACTGGGCTGGAGATGGACCCTGCCAAAGTGCAGGATGTGTTGGGGTGGCTGACCCCCCCACACACACACATAAAGGCAGCTGCAAGGTTTCTTGGGCTTCAGAAACTTCTGCCATGACTTCCTGGCCAACTTCATCCAAGTAGCCCTTCCCCTTATGGACCTGCAAAAGACAAAAGGGGTGGGGTAGGGCAAAGAGGCCTAGTGCCCAACTGCAGTGGACTCCAAAGTGCCAATGGGCATTCAAGGAACTGAAATAAAAATTCACCTCTGAACTGGTGCTATGGCACACCAATCCTACAAAGCCATTTTCCAAGTAGATTAAAATTTTATATTGTTTTATAGCTCAACTTTTGAGTCCCTGACCTGGTGTTGAAACTGTGCCATGACAGCCGAGCAGCAAGACATTTTGGTTTTATAAAAAATCTGCATCTGGCCAGATGGCAATACTGGTGTCCAACCATGAGGAAGCACATAGATACTTATGTGCAGGCCTGCTTCATGTTTATCACAGATAAGAGGGTGGGAGATAAGCCACGTGGGATGCTACAGCCATTGGAGACCCCCACCACACCCTGGCAGGACATTTCCATGGATTTTATTATTGATCTACTACCCAATCATGGGAGAACAATCATTTGGATGGTTGAGGACCTGTTCTCTAAACAAGCCCATTTTGTTAAATGTATCTTACTTCCAATGCACAGAAACTGGCTAACTTGTTTATCCAACATATATTTAGACTCCACGGGGATGCTCAAAAAGTCATGTTCAATAAGTTCCCAATTTATTGCCAAATACTGGCAGGAACTATTGAAGCTATTGGAGGTGGAGCAAGCCTTCAGCTCTAGGTACCACCCAGAATGCTTTATCACATTACCTATAGGACAACTGGACTGTTTGCTCCCATTTGTGGAGTTTGCTGATAACAATTCTGTCCATGCCAGAAGAGTAATGCCTCCATTTCAAAGTTGTCTATGGGGCAGGGGTCTGCCCCAAGATAACTCTCCTGATTTACAGACTTGGGCGGTTCGACTGCAGCAGGCATGGCCAAAATTGGTGGCCACCTTGGATGCAGCTAAGGAAGACTGCAAGCATAGGACAGACAAGAAAAGGCTTCCTGAGCTGCAGTAGAAGTTGGGGGATCAGGCCTTTCTGTCCAAAAACCACCTGCAATTCCAGCAGCCTTCCTGTAAACTGGGGAAGAAATTTGTCGATCTGTTCTCGGTATCTTGGATCATGAATGACATCACTGTTAAACTCAGTCTCCCTAAAACATTTCAAAATGTTCATCCTGTATTCCACAGCAGCCTGCTCCAGCGTTGCTCACCTCTTGATCACTGGCATCTGACCCCAGTCACACCAATCCCAGTCTTCATGAATGAGCACACTCATGAAATGAATAAGCTCCTGGACTCCTGCATCCACCATGGCAAGCTGCAATAATTGGAGTTCCCCGAGGGGGGGGGAGGGGTGGAAGCTGGTCCAGGATTTTCACACTGTTTACCCTAACAAACCCTCTCTGGGTGGAGGTGTTTGGAGAGGGAATTTGGGATTGGTAATTGTTAGAATGCTCTGAGCTAGTGGATAGTTGAGGGGGGAAGCACTAAGTGGTATGAATTGCATTCTGAATCCTTTGTTTTCCATTCATTATTGATGCAACATCTTATCTTAGTTTTCCCAGAGGGATGTTATATCTTTGATCCCGGCCTGGACCTTTTTTGCATTCAAACTGGAACTAACGGGGGCTGGTGGGCAGGAAGGGATGTAAGTGACCTTGTTGCCATCGTTCCTTAGTCTTGGCAAAGTTTTGTAGGGTCTACTCATAACATCCAGCAAATTGATCCTTACACCAAGTCAAGGTCTCTTATTGTGGCAATTGATTAGAAATCTCACAGCATGGCAATACTGAGGATGTTGTCAGGTCCAAAAGCACAGAAATTGACAGAGCTCCCTTGTTACTGATATTGAGAAAGACTGCCTTGGATGATTGCCTAACTTCCTTTCTTTGAGTAGAACTTAGTCGAATGCACATTTTGAGACCCACCAGATTCACCAATGGCTGCCTGGTTCACATAGCAGTGGGGCAGGGCACTTGAGGTGGTGGCAGTTCCTGAAGCTTCATCTCACTCCCGACCTGAACCTGGCCCCATTCTCTGGAATTCTTTATCTGCATGGGGGCCAAGTTCAGAATTAGATATATGATGGTTCCTGGAACATCCCATTAAAAACAAACAATGAAAGTTTCTCACATGTGCAGTATCAAAGCTCACAAAATGAAAGAGATGATCAAGATAATTCTGCATTACTTTTTTGGATAAGGAGTAAATGTGCAAGATGTAAAGCAAATTCTTTGGCAAAGGTATAGCTGCTGTGGCAAAAAATGAAAGAAAACTCCAGAGATTTAGATGTGGCATAATTGGATGCATGCAACTTTTCTAGATTGTAGTCAATATTTTGCATTATATAGCTGTACATACTCAAATGGTTAACCTTTTTATTTCTGTTCTCTAATGGTGGTGGACATTTCAGTTGCTAACACCCTCAGCTGATAATTTCCTTTTTTTCCTAATGTGTTAATCACATTTCAAAACCCTGCAGTCACATCCCTCATTCAAAGCCAGTTGAGACTCTCTTGAGTAATACTTGTTTGCTCATGCTCCTCCCCTAGACATCCTTCACTTTTTAAAAAGAAGTGAATAATGAGGCTACTGCTGGGTTCTTTAATGAGGTGATTGACTTTGATTATTTTTTAAAAAATCATAGCTGTGAACAAAAGTGAAAACCTTTCCTAGCTCTATGCCCCAGTTAGAATTTTTTCCTGTTTTGGTTTGAGTTTTAAGTAATCTTTTTACTACATGTCTTATTTATTCCCAATATTACCTAGATCCCTCATATTTTATTGAAGAGCTGATCAGTCTCTCTGGGCTTAATAAACCTATATGCAGTGGCAATATGTATCCCTTGTTGCATGGTTGTAAATCAGATGTATATCAAATTACTCATCAGAATGTGCATCCAAGTATGATGTCTACTCAAAAGCATAATAGTTGGTGAAATGTACATTTGAATGTACAGCACCCTCCACCATCCACTACTTGTGACTTTTAAAAAACACAATGGCATCTGCATTGGGATAGATAATTTTGAATTGTTTTCCAAAACTCCATATTTTCTTACTACCAAATCAAAATAAGCAACATTATTTTCTGCTCATATTTTCTCACAACTGAAAATAACTTTACCAAAATAAAAATGAATAACATGGAAAATTTACTATGAAAACCCAACTCACATTTACATGCATCTTTTTTCTATTGTTGTGGAGAACAAATTAGTTGAAGTACAAATGTGCCTTAAAGTTGGGACAAACTGGATAAGAATCTTATGGTCATATAAACCAATAGTATGTATTTCATGAAATTGCCAATATAGATGGAAAGGGTAAGCAAATGCTGCATGCCCTTAGTTTGTGATATCTAGTGATACGATGAAAAACCACACCTCACGTGCAAAATGCTCTATAAATACAAGCACAGAATATTCCATCCCACTACAACAGAAGGCTTTGCACCAGAAAGCAACCTTCCATTCTTGTGTTGATTTTACATCTTGAGTGAAATGGATTATCAAGATGATGTGATTCACACCACACAGTGCAATCCTAAACAGAGTTTATATCCTCCTGAGTCCATTGAAAGGGGCATGACTCTGCTTAGTGCTGCACTGTCAAACCTTTATGTGGGCCTGAATCAGCTTTATATGGAAGTTAAATTGTCCTCATTGTGCAAACATATGATACCACCATCCTTCCCATGATATCACAGTTTTAGGTCTGAGAGGCTACATTGGGTTACATAGGGTTCAAACAAATACATTTGTCTGTTTCTGCTATTTATAACCCACCCTTTTCACTGAGGCTCAAGGCATTGTACACAGTAAGAGTCAATACAATCAACAGGTTGATTTAACAAGCAACACAACAGGATTTGGATTGCAGTCATCCCAGAGTGGTGGAGAATCAATCAATCAATCAATAAACCTGGATGCAAGCAGTCTAAGAGGCAGGGGTCCTGACATACTTAACAGTACAGCCCTATTATCTGTGAATGAAGCCTTCCTTTTTCATTGATTGCACAAATCCAGGAGAGTAGGAGCTTTCCCAGGCAAGCCATTCAGTGAGATGGGGGGGGGGGGTCACAATAGAGAATGCACAGGGGAGTTGTTGATTTTGACCATTTGCATGATGGCACCTGCAGAAGACCCTGATTATATGAGCAAAGCTGTTGTAGCAGCCCACAGGAGAAGAGGCATGATATCCACAGATTTGGGTATGATATCCAATACCACGAATGGAGCCCAGTAATGGAAGTGAAGCCTATGGAGGGACTGCAAAATGGGAGCACAATGCATGCTCTGGCTAGCTTCAGATAATAACCAAGATTCAGCATTCTACACCAAATGGAGTCTGCAAATTGATTTCTTGTAGAAGTCTTGACATTACTGTAGAAGAAGAAAAAGAGCTGGTTCTTTCTCTACCCTAAGGAGTCTCAAAATGGCTTACAGTCGCCTTCTCTTTCCTCTCCCCAAAACAGACACCCTGTGAGGAAGGTGAGGGAGCCCTGATGCGACTGCTTGGTCAGAACAGCTTTATCGGTGCTGTGCTGAGCGCAAAGTCACCCAGCTGGCTGCATGTGGGGGAGCGAACCTGGCTTGCCAGATTAGAAGTCTGCATTACTAACCACTACACCAAACTGGCTCTAGCATGGGTCTAGTTTGCCAGATTTGCTGGGGTCCATTTTCTGGGCTGGAGAGAGTTGGAATAATTTTATTTTTATTTTATTTTATTTTTTGCATCTGCATTAACTTGCTTCTCCAGTAGTAATACTGTATCCAATATTATTCCTGGGTTCATAAGAGTCAGCTGAACAACATGATACGTAGAGAGCCCAATATCCCTCAAGATCTCTGCACCACCATTACCCTTTGTCCTGACATAATTCAGCTTTAATTTGCTCACTCTTAGCCATTTAACTACAGCTGCTGGGCAGTGATTCAGAACCTCTAGCAGGAGATTTAGACAAGAAGATATAGAGCTGGGAACTGTCAGAATAGGGATGGCAGCCAACCCCAAAATTATGAATTCATTTATTTATTATTATTTATTTATTTATTTTTGGACTTATATACCACTGCTTTCAAAGAGACTCACGGCGTTTCACAATAAAACAGTAAAAAAAACCACACACACACAAAATTGCCCATTAAAAGATGGAAAAACCATGTTCTACCTTCCCCCCCCCCCCACACCATCTAGCTGTGGTCAAGGAGTTCTTTCATTAGGAGTGAGTGTCTTGATCTCACAACACTAGAAGATCTCTTGATAGTAACTCTGGGACCTCAACCTGGCTTCAACCATACACCTGGTGGAAGAGCTCCATCTTGCAGGCCCTGCAGAAAGCTGACAACTCTGACAGGGCCCTCAGCTCTTCCTAGGACCTCATTCACCCAGGTTGGGGCCAGGGCTGAAAATGCCCTGGCCCTGTTTGAGGCCAGGTGAATGTCCCAGGGGCCTGGGACAATCAGCAGGTTCATACCCGCAGAGCCTTAAAGGTCAAAACCAGTACTTTAAACTTGATCTCGAAACAGACTGGTAACCAATGGAGATGATGTAACACTGGCTGAATATGGGCCCTCCAAGATGTTCCAGTGAGAACCCTTGCAGCCGCATTTTGTACCAGCTGTTATTTCTGGATCAGAGCCAAGAGTAGGTCTGTGTAGAAGGAGTAACAGAAGTCTATAATCTGGAAGTGACTGTTGCATGGATCACTGTGGCCAGACATTCAGAGGGCAGGTAGGGCGTTAGTAGCTGTGCTTGGTGCAGATGAAAAAATGCCGTTTGGGCTAGCATTGCGATCTGAGGCTCCATGAAAAGAGATGCATCAAAGATCACTTCCAAATTCCTGGTGAATGATTTTGTGCATCTTGCTATATTCATACAGTGCAAATTTCAGGAGCACACCTAGTGCTTCTCACAGCAAAGGTCAGAACATGGAATATGCAAGATCTGTAGTGTGCATTATTCAAAAGTGTATGAAGAATATCCTACAGGGGACATTGGAGGAAATGTGTATTTAGCATAATTAAGAAACTTCCATATATTTTCAAATATTATCCTCCTGTCTCCTGATTGGCTTAATTGGAGACTTCTTGCTCCTTCGAGCACACTTCCTCCCTGGTTGCCTCTAGAACAGCCTAAATGAATGCAGAACAACAGGCAGGATTCTATTGCCTCTCCTTCTATACAAAGTTGTTTCTCTTCCAAATAAAACTATTTTATTCTTTTAATCAATGGTGCTCATATATCTTTGCATATTTAAACTCTGCCAACATACACCAGTCACTGTTCACCTCATTATATATAGCCCAGATATGTGATGTACTTATTGTTTTGGTTTAGTCTCATGGTGTGGAGTCCCTGCTTGCTAGTTCTGTCTGTTAGTTAGATATAGACTGCATGAGCCGCTTCCTTATTCTGAAACCCCATTGTTCCCATCCTAGAAACTTCTTGTTAATAAATGGATGCTGTTTTTGAGCATACCTGTCTCTGTTATGTGAACTTCAGAGCAGGAACCTGAGTGAGCAACCTATTCCTGACATACTGGCAAAATGGAACATCACAAAAACTGTTTCCGGTAAATTAGAGATATTTTGAAAATATGCAAAATGGTTTCATAAAGCGATGAAGGAGGCCCTCTATACAAACAATTTGAATATATTCCATGAACTGGGTTACAAACATGTCTAACTTCAACATCAACTGAAGACAGCCAAGAATGCACACTTTGTACCAGAAACTAGATTTCACAGAAGGCCCACGTGCTTTGAATCACAGTGGACTAACATCCCTACTAACATCAATGCATTTACAGTGGAGATCCTTTTTTATTGCTAGGAACAGGAAGAGTGCTACTGTTTTAAAAGTCCTGTGGGTTAATAATACTGTATTAGAACATTTCCCCCCAACTACCCTTTTTATTATAAAGCTTATGATCTCCCAGCCTGCAGTGTTATATAAAGCAATGCACATGAGCTTCCTCTTGCCTGGTTTGTTCTCCCACAGACTGTGCATATTATCCCAATAATCAGGAAACCGATTAAAGCATGTCTGATCCTGGTGAGTGCGTCACTGGATCCCTTTAGAAAACTGGCATTGTTAGACACAATCTCCACACCCCAGGTGCATCATCTGCTATTGGCTTAATAATTAACTATCTTTACAGGCACTGCACTAACATGAATCCTAGGCTCACTTTTCAGCATTAATGAAGATGCACTATGTAATTTCAAAGGAATTCTACTACATGGGCCAAGCTTTCTGTGAAGTACATGGATTACGTGCAAGATCCTTGCTGTGAATAAAGAGCTCTGCACAGAGCAGCTCTTGTTCCACAATTAAGCCATTTTCGTAAGTGTTTGCAGCCACCCTGATGCTGCATCTCTGACACACAGGCCAAGTTCTGAGTCTTGACATGGGCTTGTATGACACACATGCAGGAGATTCCCATTCTGCATTCTCTTCCATGGACAGAGGAACACTCCACCTAAGCAACAGCAGTGTCTGTGTAAGCATTTGCTTACCAAGAAGCTCCTACTGTAAAAGTTCTTTCAGTCATACCTAGTAAAAGGAATACTGATACTAATAATAAAAGTAGTTTTTGTTAACTTGAATGTGCAGTTTAACTACCAGAGATAAAATGGAATTCTACATAATCCCATATAACAAGTTCTCAAAAGAGAGAGCTTACCAGTCAGCTACTAGGACCTCCCAGATGGGGAAGATACAGTGGACGGTTATAATTTACAGAGCCATCTGGAGATTAGTGGGTGTGAAGTGGGTGGCATTCTGATTGGTGTTTGCCATTCTTGTCCTAGTGGACCAAGAGAGCTGTCATTGGAGAGGCCAAGTCATTTCTTGTGGGTTCACGTGTGAGGTCCCTTAAACTTCAATACTTTCACTTATAATATTTAGTGCCCATATGATCTATTTAATAAGGGCATCCATAGCTTGGGGACTGGGTTTCATGAATCTGCTGGCGACACTCAATTGCATGTTTCATTACCTAGTAAGCCTCAGAAACTTCTGTCCCTGTCTTTGTCCTGGGTCTCTAACACTAGCATACATGTTGTTGATGTTAGTTGCGAAGTCGTGTCCGACCCTTCACGACCCTATGGACAATGATCCTCCAGGCCTTCCTGTCCTCTACCATTCCCTGGAGTCCATTTAAGCTCGCCTACATAGTTATAGTCAAAAGCTCTATTTCAATAGTTTACAGAGCAGAAGCCTCATTCAAGAATCAAAATGTCTATCACAGGCAGGTGACCTGGACACACAACAAAGATTCCTGTAATTGCCCCTGCTGATAAAGTCAATAGGTTTGTCCCACACATATCGGGAATCCCTGGATGGAGCTGACAGAATCCAATTGCTTCAGTTACTATATTTCCCTTTTAAATAAAAAATGAATCATACAGAGGAACCTAATCTCCTCAAGCATAACTCTACCTTACAAGGGGAGACATATATTAATAACATACATTTACTTGTTTGGAAAATGTTCAGTACAATCGTATGCAGAATTACTCTATTGAACAGCAGAAAAAGAGGAAGACCCCAAATGAGATGGATTTGACTCAATAAAGGAAGCCTCAGCCCTCCGTTTGCAAGACCCAAACAAGGCTGTTAATGAAAGAGCAGTTTAGAAGTCATTAATTCCCAGAATTATCATAAATCATATACGACTTGATGGCACTTAACACATGCACAAGTTCAGTGAATTCAATGGACTGAGAGCCTAACTAACCACAGGTTACACTGTCCCTGAGTACAAGTGTAAGTAACTTAGAAGAACCATGCCATATAGTTATGGACACTTATGTGAAGGTAGTGTAGAATGTTATTAGCAGGGAGGGGAGAAAACAATGGTATTCCACCCACTTTGATGAAAGAATTTGAAAGCTTCTCTACAGGGGATCTCTAAAGTCACAAGGCAAACATGGTTTTAAATCCCGTTTACTAAACCGCTTTCAAGTAAAATTGCTCCAAACCAATACTAAATAATGTATTTCTTTTGGCTAACTGCTGTTACACTTAGAAAGCTCTTGTTTAATATTTGTCCCATTTCTCTTCCATCAGTCTTTGTTTTAGATGTACTTAGGAGTCTTCCATGCCTTCATTGTAATTCGTCAATTCTCTGTAAATATATGCCACTGGTGATGATTACATTGAGTTATTTTGAATGGCTAAACACTCTTGTACATCTCCCAGGTCTTTACCCACTAAGATGGGTGTCATTATCCATGAAACCTAATTGATCGAAAAGGTTTGGAAAAGGTGTTGCTCTTTTCCTTGCTTAAACACTAATGTGATCACCTAGAAGAATCTGCTAGAAGAATCATTGGCCTTTTAAGTTGCTTAATCCTATAGAAAGCAGAAAGCCAGTTACCTGCAGTACCTTCTAAAGCTCCTTTCCAGTTAGTTTCAATTAGGATAAACTCAATTAAATTCTGTCTTACTTAGGTTAAATTCTGTTACTTTGGTGATAAAGCTGTGAGGGTGGCCACTAAACAGAATACAGCCCAGAATTTCAACACATTGTAAACTAAAAATCACAGTCTTATGAAGAAAGTCCTACCAAATTCAGTTGGGTCTATTCTAAGTAAGTACACATATATTGCAGCCTCAAGAGTACCAGGTTTAAAACACAGCCACACTAAAGCTTCCCTACAAATCCAATGAAATACTACTGATGTAATAAACTTCCATCTGACACTGTGGCATCTTGTCAGTTGACGTATGATAAGAGCCACTAACTTAACATGTGCACTTTTTTTTTTGCTTTTGTATTCCTTTTAACTTTAAATTTTCATTCAAGTTTGTTTTACTAGCTGTATTTGTTGTACTAGAATCTAAGCCCGCTGTAGTCAAAAGACAGCAGGCGCTAGCAGGGCTCCTGGCACGACTCCCCACTGACACCATGGCTTTGGCATGGGGAATTGGCATTGCGCCCCCCCCCCCGCACAGAGTTACCTATGTGGTTTTGGCACGGGGCCCTTCCTGGCGGTCGTGGGCTGGGGGTCCGCAGCATGCCTCTGTGGCTCCGGGTTGTCGCGGCATCTCTCCGTTGTGGGGTGGAGGCGGTTCGGGAGATGCATGGCGTCGCGGGCTGGAGGCTCTGGGCTGGGGCAGCATGGATATTTGGGGGGGAGGCGCTGTGTGCCTTCTGAGTGTCACAGGTTTCAGGCCTCGGTTCTCCTTGCGGGGTTTCCCGTCTTTGGGGGGGTGCACGCCTCCCGACTGCTGCCGGTTCCAGGCAGTCAGGTGAGGGGCCAATCACCATTGGCCCTGATCCCAGACAGGTACGGCCTTACTGTTTTATTTAAGAGGAACAGATACTGGTTGTATTTGTTCTTACCTGTGTTCATTTCAGTAATGAGATTCATTTTTATGTCAACAGTTTCAGTGTAAACTATATTGCAGTTGCAGCCCTTATACCTCTGCCATCTCCTGCTAATGGCTAGCAGCACTCATCACAGATTTGGATACTCTGAGAGACATTCAAGAAGCCAGGAACCACAGAGTCCTCACACCTGTGAGGAGGCAGAGCAGTGACACCAGGCCTGCTATTGTAGTGGAACATCAGCTGACTGGCAGAATCAGTTTTGGCTCAGCAATAATGGATAAATTCATGGAATCTGACCAATCATTGTTATCCACCACAAGCCATTCCTCATTCTGGTACTTTTATCTATGAAACCAGAAGCATGATATACATTAAAGTGGAGGTGTGGTGGAGAAGGGGGAGGAAAAGGTGAACCAACTACAGGCTTGACTGCAACTCAGGAAGGAGTGCCATTTACATGGCCTCTGGTGCCAAAATATAGTTTATATTTGTGTAATTCACCCTGTGATAATAAGTGTTTGAATTACAGTATAAAATATTTTAACAAACATATTATTAGGACTAGAACTTTATTTTATTTTTATTTATTTTTGGATTTTATTTCCTACCATACCTGGGACCAGCTCATGGTGGGTTACAATAGTCCATCAATTAAACTCCCCCAATAAAACCCCATTAAAATAGCAAACAAGACATTAAAATATAACATTAAATAAGCAAACAAAGTGGTACAATCCCCTATCCCCCCCACCCCCATACCAACATCCAATTTAATAGTTTCAGGAACCAAGCGGTTGAGACCCAGCAGATTTATGCCACTGACATCACCCTTGGGCTTCAGGATGAAACTTTAAGCAAAAGACTTTATTTGGAGAATCAGGACAAAGATAAGCACATCACATAAGTTCTTAGACAGGAATCTTGACAGAGACACTGGGCAATGGGGGTGCCGAGCATATATACCTTAGCTAGGTGAGGGGGCATAAGAGCAGCATTTGGCGGGAACATTCATTCACAAAGAAGGAGCAATACAGTTTTCTTTTGATCTACAAGGTGCCAGAGTAGCCGAGTCAGCCATCTGGTATTTAGACTAAATTCTAAGTGAGAACAGCCTTGACATAAGAAAGTGAGAACTGGACAAGCCTTTGAAATGCGGGTGGAGATGGGAGATGGGAAGTGGGCTAGGGAAGGTACCTCAACTCAGCGGGGGATCTGGGAGCACTGGCAATAAAGCAAATTTCAAAAGGAGGTGAGAACTATGAGTCAGGAACTAGGGGTTCATGACAAAAAGAAGAAGAAGAGAAGAGTTGGTTCTTATATGCTGCTTTTCCCTACCCAAAGGAGGCTCAAAGCGGCTTACAGTTGCCTTCCCTTCCTCCCCCCACAACAGACACCCTGTGAGGTGGGTGAGGCTGAGAGAGCCCTGATATCACTGCCCGGTCAGAACAGTTTTATCAGTGCCGTGGTGAGCCCAAGGTCACCCAGCTGGTTGCATGTGGGGGGGGGGGCGCAGAATCGAACCTGGCATGCCAGATTAGAAGTCAGATTAGAAGTCCGCACTCCTAACCACTACACCAAACTGGCACCAAAAGGGGAAGTGCTAAGAGGGGAGCCATAACCCTTGCCATAGATAACCCTAGCAAACTGCTGCTTAGCACAAGGGGGGCCCAATTAGATCTTCTACACTGACCCCCAGCCTCAATCATAGACCTGGTGGAAGAGCTCCATCTTGCAGGCCCTGCAGAACACATAAAGCTCCTGCATGGCCCGCAGCTCTTCGGGGAGCTCATTCCATTAAGTAGGGGTCAGGACCAAAAAGGCCCTGACCCTGGTTGAGGTCAGGCGAGCTTCTCTAGTGCTGGGAACAACCAACTAGTTGGTACCCACAGAGTGCAAAGCTGTGCAGGAGACATAGGGTGACAGACAGTCCCTCAGATATGTGGGCCCCAGACTGTGCAGGGCCTTGAAGGTCAGAACCAAAACCTTGAACCAGATCCAGGTAACCAGTGCAGCTGCCTCAGCACAGGCTGGATGTGGGCCCTCCAAGATGTTCCTGTGAGAACCCTAGCAGCTGCATTTTGCACCACCTGCAATTTCTGAGTCAAGGACAAGGTCAGGCCCAGATAGAGAGGGTTACAGAAATCTGTTCTGGAGGTGACCTTCGCATGGATCACTGTGGCCAGGTGTTCAGAGGACAGGTAGGGTGCTAGTAGCCAAGTCTGGTGAAAGTGGAAAAACCCTTGGAAGGCTACCATCTTGACCTGTGCCTCCAAAGTTAGTGAGGCATTTACGGTCACTCCCAAATTCCTGGCCTGGGGTGCAGTTGTAAATTGTGTCCTGGCAAGGGTGGGTAAATGCATTTCCTGTCCTGCCCTCCTATTCCCCAGATGCAGGACCTCCATCTTGGAGGGGTTGAGTTTCAGATGACTCTGCTCAAGCCATTCAGCAATGGCTTCCAAACATCTGGCAAATGATTCAGGGAGGGGGGGAGTCCATGAGGAGAGCTGGGTGTCATCGGCATATTGATGACAACCCAGCCCAAAACTCCACACCAGCTGGGCCAGAGGGCACAGAAAGATGTTGAAAAGCATGGGGGAGAGCACTGTGCCCTGAGGAAATCCACAAGGGAGCAGATAGCTGTGACAGCTGATGTTATGTGGTGCAGAATGCTACACTTGGAGGGGGGGGAAGTATGCTGCTGATATAAATCAAGTCTGATTTATGATTACATATAATAAATGTACCATAAAGCAAGTGTAAATTCAGCCATTATAAAGCTTTCCTGCTGACAGATAGTAATTCCATACTCAGGCAACGTAGAATGAATTTATTACGACAATTGGAGGAATGCAGCTAAATAGCAGACTACAGACTCTGGATGTGCGAGATCCCAGATCTTTCCACTTTAAGGATCAAAGATACTAGAAGAAAGGTACAGAAGTGGACAACTAAGATGATTAAGAGGTTGTAGCAATTTTCCTGTGAGAAAAGGCTGGAAGAGTCTGAGTCTTTTCAGTTGAGAAAAGGAGAGGTTTACAGGAGAAAATGAGGTGATAGAGGTTTACATTCAGCAGTTGTGAACCAGAGTGAGATGGAGATTAGAATCCCAATAGTGTAGGTGAGGTGACCGTGGGCATAGAGCAGGGCTGCAAACTGAATGGCCATCTCTGCACAAGAGCTTGTAGAAACTAACAAAATTAACTGGTGTCAGATGAACTGAAACAAATCTGGAGGTGCCATTTGTCCAAAAGTCATAGGCTTATCCTTGCTTTTAGAAGCACAGAGGCCAGTCTGAGGAATTGTGTTTGCATGCAAAAGCTTATGCCTTGAATGGATCTTTGTTGGTAATAAAGGTGACATAGGACTCAAATTTTGTTGTGCTAAAATTCTGCGTACAGACTTCTTTTGAGAGCCAGCTCTGTAATCTTGACAACCAGGTTTGATTCCCCACTCCGCCTCCACTTCCAGCCAGCCAGGTGACCTTAGGCCAGTCACAGTTCTCTCAGACCTCTCTCAGCCCCACCTACAGGGTGCCTGTTATGGGGAGAGGAAGAGAAAGCAATTGTAGGCCTCTTTGAGATTCCTTCAGGTAGTAAAGAAGCAGTGCATATAAACCAATTGTTCTTTTGTGAAGTGCATATCGACTACGAACTTCAGCAACATACACAAATATATGCAATAGTTTTGGATCATCGTCATTGACATGAGTTTTCATAAGTAATATAGCCCATGGATAAGATGCAGGAAATAATTATACTGGATTTTAGGAAAGAACTGTGAATAAACCAAAAGAAAATAAAATAAGCACTAACATGAATGGAAATAGGGGCAGGGGGGAATCATAGGAACATAACACAATTGTACTTGAGCATCCAGTAAAACATTGTCCTCAAGTAACAAAGGAGCACTATTCAAAATTCAGAAAGGGTTGGATTTGGATGTTTACAATGACACAAAAATGAACTGTATGAAAATAACCTGCCCAGTCATCTTGCTTCTGGCAGGTCTATCATCTTAAACTCGATGTGCAGTGAGCTCAGAAAAGGCCTTCTTGGACATGACACCAAAGCATTGGTGTCCTCCCCCATAAGATTTGTCTGTCACTCTATGACCCATTATGCACGGGCCGGAACGCCCGCGGGGGCAGTGGCAGGGCTTTAGGGAAAATCCCTGATAATGCACAGCGCCGCCACCAGCGCAGGCAAGTTCTTCCAGGACTCCCGAGGGCACAGGCGAGGGCCAAGCCGCCCAAGCCCCGTACATAATCAGAGGAGCCAGGCTTTCGGCCCGGCTCCTCCCCCGACCCATGATGTCCCTGCAGGGATGCCTCTCACCTCTGCCAGCTCCACAGAACCAACAGGGGCAACCCCCCACCCCCGCCAGGGTGGGAGAGCAGCATGCTGCTCCACCATCCTGCAGTGGGGGGGCCCTGCCCCCAATCCCGCTCCAGCTCCACATTGCCTGTGCAGGGCCATTGCGCCGGGACAGCTGGTGGAGCTCCGCCCCCATGCATACATGGGTGTTGGCGGGGCTTCTTGCCCTGCCACAACAGCACGGCAGCAGCGTGGAGTAGGTGCCACTGTGCATAATGGGTCTATTGGAGTCTTCTGGGGAGGTTTTATTGTTTTGCTTAGTGTTCCTACATGCTTATTGACCTTCCTCCCTGGTTGTGTTGTGTGTTTAGATTTTATAGAATTGTTTAGATATTTTACATTCATTTCATTTGGGACCCTGTGCACATGGAAAGGTGGCATGGAGAAATTTTAAAGAGATAAATTCAATGAATTAACTAAACTTTTTAACTAGAGAAGAACATATATATACTTTCTCTTCTCACTTTCCTCTGTGTGTGTTTGTGTGTGTACATACAGGATCAGTCTCATTTCAATTCAGAGAAAAAGATATTATCAATAGGTATAATTCAAAATTGCAACCCTTTTCCACCACCTACTGGTGGCCAGTGGTATTTTCTTAGTTTTCAAGTTCACATTTTACAGATTCTAGTGGGGCCATTTTTACCTATAATCTTTTTAAAAATTTCATACATTCATAGCTCATTGCACAACATATTTGCAAGTGCAAGCATTCAGTTCTAAAATGGTCTTCCTGTATTCACAACTATTTGAAATCACTTATCAGAGTTAAAAGCATTTTTTTAAAGCGCTGTGAGATCATCAGTCTTCTGCTGGTGTAGTTGAGTCCACCTTTGGCTTGCCTGCTAGAATTATTTATATATTTAAGAAACTGTAAGAAGCTGAATCCTGATTTCCAAGACAGCAACCCCAACCTTCCATTTTTGCCGTTTCTCTTAGGAAAGACAAATAAAGGGTCTTTAGTGAAAGTACTACAAAGCCACAGGAAAGAACACTCCAAGAGTCTCTACTGCTGAATCAAAAGACAAACTTGGCAGGTAGATTTCAGATCAAGACAGCTGGTGGATTGGCTGCACTTATGTGAAAGTTGCAGGGTGACTACAAAACCTTCTCATAGACTTATGGTTAACACTACCCTTACAAAATAGTTATCAGGTGGACTCTTTGGGCCACCAATTTCTATGACGATTTATACATTTCACGAAGGCATGATTTTATGTTTCTTATTGCCAGCTCTTAAACAGCAAAGGAGTTCTGTAGTCATTTAACCTCTTGTCACTGATGAACATGAAGCATGGTGTATTACAACATAGCCCTTAAGGCCAAAATGGTTATGGGGCTCTCTATGAATCCCAACAAATGAATTTCTAGCAGAGGGGAGGACAGGAGATGATCAAACAGAGCATCTTTCTACTGCCTCAGGCTACTAATTTAGAGATAGCCTTTGTTGGAAGTATACTTCAAGCTTCAGCTCTAGGAGTGGGGGCAGGAGGGACAAAGAAGGCTGTGGTCACATTCAGCTGGGTTTGAAGGGCCAATGATGCCAATATTGATGATTCCTCAGCTTCTGTCAGACTCTTGTTTCCTCAGGAAAAAAACTCTAAGAGGAGATGAGCCAATGAAGCAATAAAGGGCACCACTATTTAACCTCTGTATTAACAGGAGAACATAATGCCCCCCTTGGAGCAAGGAGAATGATTTCATTCACACAGTCTCATCCTCTTCAAAAAGAATAAAGCTGGCCTTTGAACCAAAACCCTCATCTCAATGAGAGCTAATAGGAACTGATACTTAATCTTGTAATGGCTCTTTGGATTACATGCCCGTTAACTGCAGGGTATTTTGCTGGTTGTTTGGTTCCAGCTCTAGCCATGGCCAAGCTTCAGTGCACAATGTGTAACATTCAAGCAAAGACAAACTCCATGCATTTTATGAGATGTAGCGTCAAACATGGCTGCCTCCACTAACGTGCAAGTCAGCCCATTTATTACTCAGCACGGTCTATTAAACATTAGTCAGCCAATTAAACAGCAGTACTTTATTGTATTTCTGAGCATGTGACCCCCCCTCCCAAAATTAAACTATGTAGTGGCATGATGCTTACATAACATTTTAGTGATATATTTTTGCAATGGGTAGCTTTTAATCGGGTCTTCAAATGATTCCAAAAAGACAGCATTTTTGCTAAACCTTAGGCTAAATCTTAGGCTTAGATCTTGCTGAGATTTCTGCAGGCACAAGAGGAGGAACTTTGGAATCCCTCTTGCCATTCCCCTCCCCCTAAACCTATTCCTTGAGGTCCCCTGTCCCCTAGAAGCAGCATCCAGAAGGGTTTTGGGCTGCCATTGGACACAAGAATTGACAAAAACCACCCACCCACTCCCACTACTTGTACCCATGGAAATCTAGGCAGGATTCAAGCCTTAAAGTAATATTATGGTTTTATATATATGTTTATTATTGTGTGATATTATGGTTGCATGAGGCAAGAGGTTTGTCTCAGAGAGCAGGACCAGACCCAATGGGATGAAATTAGTTCAAAAGAATTTTCAGCTAAATATGTGAAAGAAGTTCTTGACAGTTACAGCAGTTCCTCGGTATAATAGGCTTCCTCGGGAGATGGTGGGTTCTCCTTCCTTGGAAGTGTTTAAGCAGAAACTAGATAGCCACCTCACAGAAATGCTGATGCTGTGAATTTAGGCAAACAGTAAGTGACTTGGCTGAAGGGATTGTGTCCATGCTTGGTTCTTATGGCCCTTTCTTGCTTGCCCAGGGAAATGCCAATCACCACTTTGGGGTCAGTAGGCGAATTTCTTCCAGGCCAGACTGGCCAGGGATTCTGGGATTCTTTGGGGGGGGGGCATCATCTGGGTATGGAATTGGGGTTTCAGTGGGTTGGCAGGTAGTTGTGAATTTCCTGCATTGAGCAGGAGGTTGGACTAGATGACCCTCGAGGTCCCTTCCAACTCTGTGATTCTATGCTCTGACTTGGATGGCCCAGACTAGCCTGATCTCATCAGATATCAGAAGCTAAGACAGGGTTGGCTTTGGTTAGTACTTCAGGTTGGCTCTTAGATAGGAGACTACCCAAGAATTTCAGGATCTCTAGCAGAGGAAGACAACCCATCCCTGTTTGTTTCTTGTGGAAGCCTTACAGGGTCACCATAAGTCAGCTGCAACTCAATTTTACACCTTCATTTTACTTTTTAGGAGGATCTCAAGAAGCTTATTTTTCATTTCTTGGATTTGAAACATCTGCTGTGGCAAACGCTGATGGCTTTAGTGAAAACTGCAGCCTTTAAGGGAAGGAAACACATTTGACAAGGGCCGCTCATTCCTGCTTCATCAATGGTCAATCACTCTGCCTTGATACTCCTATGTACAGGCCACAAATGAGTGAGAACTAGCGAGACAGCTGGAAAAGTGCTAAAGTTTTAGTAGCTATCCAGCTGGCTATCCCCGGCTCTCCAACAGCTGGGACATGTCCTGTGAAGTCACAATGTTCCACAGGTCAGAAAGAAAGATTGTATGGCAGGTAGAAAAGAAATTTAATCCTTTTGGAATGCTCTGCCCCCTGCTGAAACTGCCTAACCTTTAGCCCTTATTTTCTTGTGATTTGTTTACCCAGAGCCCTTCACTTTTTTCTGTGATTAACTCTTTTGTCATGTCTATCATAGTATGGAGTCCATGTAAGAGAGTAACACCTTGTGAATCTTTGTTGTGCTTTTTTAATACTTTGAATGAATAAAAATGATGGGGAAAGATATGAAGGGGGCCAATTCTTGACTATATTTTAAAAACAGCGAGCCAAATTAGAATAATTATTAGAGACTATGGCATTAACTCCTGATTAAGACAACTTAGAGCCCATGGGTACCTTTGGCACTCACCAGCACCTTTCCTGGCATGCAGCAAGTGTTTACGGGAAATGGGTGATTTAAATTTTTCTTCTGCAACAAGCATGATTGATCCAGAGTGAGCCTACTTTTCCCCCAGGATATCCTGGAATTGATATAACCCTCAATATTTGGAAAATCAGCATGAATAAAGGTGCAGCTCTCTGCTTTTCCTGAACTAATGCTGCCTTGAACCTCCAATTCTGTAGAAAAGTCCTGATTGGCCAGGACATCAGTTCAAAGGCTTTCTCATTCCCATGTTGCAGAAGCTCCAGAAGCCCTAACTTCTCTCAGCAGAGATTTTCCTCTTGTATTTACTCCTCTTCCTCTGCTGTCTCCAATCCTCTCCCCTCCCTGCTTCAAGAAATGAAAGAAAGAGGCTCCTGCTGTGCTTGGCTCCCCCCCTTCCCTAATCATGTGCAGAACACTTTCTGTTTCAATGAGGGGGGATAGAGGAAGATGCTGGCCATGTTGATTCAACCCCTAGGATCATGCGGTGGCATTCTTGGTTCCCACCAACGTTTCTCTCCTCCATGGAGCATGCAGCTGCCACCATTTCATAGAACCAGAGCAATGCATATGCACAGCCATGGCCATCAAAGCTGAAAAACATGCCTTGTGTGTTCAAAGCACTGAATACATACACATAGCACTGAAGCCACCCAAACAAGGAGAGGTCTCCCACATTAAATTCCCCCTCTCCCCATTCATCCCACCCAATGAAAAATAAATGAATTTTTCTCGGATGGGGTTGCTGGCTGTTCCCACTATATACATGTGCCCTTTGATGACAACATGCCTCTACATTATTTTTATTTCCACCAGAATATATAAATATGCACTTTGAAGACATCTTGAATGAACATTTATTTTATTTTCACTGGTTCACAGGCATGCAGATCCATGCACATCTAGCAAAATATAAGGCACAATAAAAAAAAATCCAGAAATGGGGAGAAGGTGGGCACAAAGGCAGGACAATGCTACCGAGACTGTTGCACGTTTCTCCCTCCACACAGGCTTGTCCCTGGTTGCCCTGCAATGTGAGGTGCGATAAGAAGCAGCAAATCCAGTTTTGGCAATTTCCCTCATCAAGGCAAATCTGGCCAAAACTCATGCCAGCCCTTGGACAACCTTGGGTTGCTGCCAACGTCATTTGGAAAGAGTACTAAAACCTGCCAGCAACCAGAGACTATCCAGGGGCTAATTCCTCATGCGGAATTGGTCCTGGATTTGCCATTCCTTATTGCACCATGTCGGGGAACAACCAGGGGCAAGCCCTCCAGAAGTGCATACAGTACTCCCGGTGACCAGTGTGGTATACAGCGAGACTGTGACATCTTAATTTTTGATGTGATCTAATCTGGTAGTTTAAAAATACTACCAGGGTTTACTTTGAACAGATGAACTGCTATTTACATATAGGAGCTACCTGTGAAATTATGGAACACAAGGTAAACTTTGCAAGAAACCACTAGCAGCCTTGCTAATGCTGAAACATAAGACACAATTTAGGAATAACCATATTTTCCCCCCTAAAAGAACCTAATCAGTGAATTCCAGTTTATAACTTTATGCTCTGATAAACTGCTATAAACATTTGAGGCTGAGTCAGTCTGTGAAGTCAGCAGTATAGAATCAATGAAAGAGATCTCTAAGTGCTGGAAGTTACCATTTTTTGTGTTTGTTTGTTTTTTAATCTATCATGAATCAGTTATGCAAACATATCCCCACTGTTTTTATACTTTGGCAAGCTTACATTCTGGACTCTAAATTTGTTCAAGCTGACTTACTGACAGCTAATCCATGCTGCGACGTTTTAATGGCAGCCATCTTATTGCTGAATTAGCATTAAACCCTGAACAATGTTTGTGAGAGATAAGTAATTACTAAGACATGTATTCAAGTTGTGGAAATGAACCTGAAATGACAACACTGTAGTTAGAAAACGTATATTTTATGTGCATAACATAATCCTTCAGGAAGATTAAGGGCACATTAATTCCTAATGTCAGTGCTTAGTTAAGAAGCATATAGTCTGCCTAGAATGAGGAATTGTGGGTTGGTGTTGAGTAGCTAATTGTTATCATGGAGAAGCAACCACAAGCAAAGTTGGCCACAAGCAAAGTTCCACCCAGAAATACCTGTCCCAGAATCTCAGGTTGTGCAAGTAAGCCTCTGTCCTCAGATTTTTTTCCTTCTAATCAAATGGATTTCTACAATAGATAGGTGGTAATAATTCAGTTGAACTAGGTTGTCTGAAGGGCTCTAGCAACCACTGATTATTTAGATATATGTGTACAGGCGTGGCATAGCAAATGCCAGCTTGGTGCTGTTTTTAGAGTGTCACATTAGGATCTGGTACACCTAGGTTCACAGGGGAGCTGGGCTGCCACCTTCCTCCCTTCACACATATTTCCCAAAGGCTAGGCCAGACAGGGAAGGCAACAGGGGGGCTGTCTCCTTCCCACCCCTTTCCTCTAGATCAGTGGTCCCCAGCCTTTTTGCAGTTGAGGATCGCCTCCGGGGGTGGGGGAGAGCTGGCGGCCTGGATGCAACGCACGTGCGGCACCTGCGTGCAAACATGCATGTGCAGAGTTGCTGCATATGCGTGTTTGCGCCAGAAAAAGACACTAACGTGCATGCGGAGTTACCATGCATGCGCGTTTGTGCCAGCAGGAGCACAAACGCACGTGTGTGGCAGCTCCATGCATGTGCGTTTGTGTCCGCTGGCATGCCAGCGGCCGCGCCTGCCTCTTCCCTCCCCTTGCAGCGAGAAGCTAGCCGGGCCGTGAGTGAAACGGATGCTTTGGCGGCCGCTTTGGTGGCCACTTCACTCGTGGCCTGGCGAGCTTCTCACAGGGGGGGAGAGGCAGGCGCGGTGACCGGCGGCCCGGTACCAGGCTGCAGACCGGGGGTTAACAACCCCCGCTCTACATCTCCCAAAGGCCAGACTGGGTGGAGAAGGCCACGGGGGGCTGCCTATTTCCCACCTAAAGGTCAGACTGCTCAGGGAAAACCATAGGGGATGGGTTGCCTCTTTCCCATACATCCCCATCTCCCAAAAGGCAGGCTAACCAGAGAAGGTGGGGGGGGCTTCCTCCTTCCCCCCACCCCCAGATCTCCTAAAGACTGGGCCTGGCAGGGAAGGCTGTGGGGGGTGGGCTGCCCCCATCTTCTACATCACTCAAAGGCCAAGCTTGGTGGTGAAAGCCACAGGGGGGGCTCCTTCTTTCCCACCCTCCCCCTATATCTCCCAAAGGCCAGGCTGCTTGGAGAAGGCCAGGGGGGAGGTAGGATGCCTACCTCCTGATTCTGTGGATGCTGTTTCTGTGAAGGCTCAAGGGAGTGACAGGTTACACTGGATGAGCGATAGGGATGTGAGTGTCCTGCATAGTGCAGGGGGTTGGACTAGATGACCCATGTGGTTCCTTCCAACTCTATTATTCTATGATTCTATGATTTCCACCAACTCCCACATCTCCCAAGGGCTGGGCCAGGCAAGGTAGGGAAGGCCATGGAGGAGGTGCCTCCCTTCTGCCCCCCCCCCACATCTCCCAAGGGACAGGCTGAACAGGAAAGATTGTGGGAGGGTTGCCTCCTTCCCATCCACCCACATCTCTCAAGGGCCAGGCTGAGTGGGGAAAACTGCTGGATCCCCCCAGCCCCTCTGGGGAGAGGGAGGGTGGGAGAAAGCAAAGTGCGCTCCAATGGCCATGGGGAGGCATTGTGATCCCAGGTCCTGTTAGGGAGGACTCCTCAGAGGAAAAGCCTTGCCAGGAACTCACAGCTTCACCTGAGCCTCAGTTGGATGAGAGCTTAGCCCAGGTTCAACAGGCAGAGAGCTCTGACCAGCAGGAGGGAATGGAGCTACAGAGAACCAGGGCTTAGATTCCAAAGTTACTGCAGGAGCTCCTCATTCCTCTGCCCATCCTCCAGCTGCAGCTCCCTGCCTCGTCAGCCCACCTAGCTCACCTAAGCCAATTAAGCAATGCCAGCTATGTGATGGAAGAGAGCTTCAGTCTAAAAAGCACCACACCATATTAGCAAGATAGTTTCTGACTGCAGAAAACTGAATCATCACAGAGTGAGCAGTGAGAGGCTGCTGACAGTATATATTAACTTGAGGCTGGGAGGCCTGGTTTGTGGAACTGCTCTTTCTGCTGATGCCCTTGGACTGCCTGAATGAACCATTGACTCACTCAACTGAGTTAAGGCATCCATTGTATTCTGTCTGTCCAGTGACAATTGTTTTTGAAATACTGATTCTCTCTGCCTGCCTTTTCTTTGTGCTTCCTTTCAGCAGAGACCTGAAACCTGAGGCCAACACAGGAGACAAAGGAAATATCTGGCTTCCCTCCCTTGCCTGAGGGATATGGAGGGTGGGAAAAGGGTCAGGATGGGATAACATACCTGCAGCAGAACCTTTCAGAGAGGCCAGAACCTCTTCCACCGGGCAAAGACCAGGAAGAAGAAGAAGAAAACAGATAAGTCTCACAATTGACCCTCATTGGAAGGCTCTCTCCCTATTGGTGACACATCCCAAGGAGGACCAATCAGGTAGGGACTGAGTTGTCTACACACAATTTGAACTGAATGGCCCTCACTGGCAGAGTGTAATTTGAACTGATTGGCCCTCATTGGCAGAGTTCTCTCTCCCTCTCTCTCTCTCTCTCTCTCTCTCTCTCTCACAGTGGTTCTCAATCTGAGGGTCACGACCCCCAAGGGGTCGTTTGGTCTTTTCCAGGGGGTCGCAGTGGCAGTGGCTACCGCAGCCTCTCCTGTCACACTGGCCTCCTCAGCGCCACCTTGGTACGTTCTGAAGCGTTGTGGTTGAGACCAGCGTCATGCCACCACCGCTCCACCGGCGGTGGACTTTTTAGCCTACTGTATTCAATGGACTTAGCAGGGTGTAAGTCTGCTTAGGATAGTATTTCAGTAATACGGCTAGCAAAATACATGTTAATATACTAATCTCTCCCTTGTAACATATAAAAGGGATAAAACACACCTGTCAAGACAATTCATAGCATTTTTATCATATTTTATTTCCCAAGTAACTTCTTTAATGAAACCAGATCCTAAGTCCTTTAAAGACTTCACTTTGTTCAGTAAAATATTATTATCTCATTTTATGTTTGGAGAAAGCAGTTTCTTTAACAGCAAAGCGATCAATGTCACTAGGTGGCACTACTGTTCTATGTTAGAAAAAATATTGACGCTTCCCGGTTGAAGCTGTAACTGGAAGGGCTCCATTCTTTAATGTGATTCCTTTGTGAGCCATTCACAGTAATTCCTCCATATGTTTTACTGTGTTGTTTCATCAATGACAAAAGCTATGTCTAAACAAATAATTTGCAAAATTCAGGACTTTGTAATACATTCATCCCATTCAATAATGCCTCACGATTATGTTATGTTGTCAATCTGGGGGGGAAATACAAAGAAGTCCCCTCGTGTAGCAATTTAGTCAGTGATTCGTATTTGTGCTTCTAAGATCTAATAATCATGAATTTACTATAATCTATCAAATCTAAGGTGACCAGATTTTAACATTGGTAAAGCGGGACACCATTGACCGGGGGGGGGGGGCGGTGTTCTTGATTAAAAATTTGGTCTATATGGAGCAACAAAAAGTTTCATAGAACACATAGAATGCAAAAATAGTATTGTAATATATATATATATTTAATTTCAATGTGAGTACAATTTGCCAGGTATCCCCAGATGTCCTCCCAAAAGTGGGACAATCTGGTCACCTTAATCAAGTCATATCCATGCCAAGCCACTCCCTGCATTATTTATTTACCTTTCTATATATCTGCATACACACCAACATGTGTATACCTTGAATAAAACTTAGTTGGTCTAAAGGTGCCCCTGGACTCATACTTTGTTCTGCTGCTTGAGACCAACATGATGCAGAATCATTTGCAAACAAAAAGATGGGCATACAGTCATAAACCTAAGAAATGTCAGTAAGGAAGCAAACTGCCACTATACAAATGTGTAAAGGGGTGGAATCAATTTTCACACTGTCTATGGCATGTTTCCCAAAGGAATAGGAAGGCATTACATAACATTTCAATGAAGCTCTGGTAGCCTGCTCAGCTTGGTGGCATGAGAATCTTATATTCTAATAGCAAAGTTGGCAAATCTTTAGATATATAAAGCCAGAGATTGAAATTGTGACTGGGTAAAACATAGCTTTCTACAAACCTGAAGGGGGTGGGTGGGGCTAGTTTGCAGAAAAATGTGATATCTAAAATAAAAAAAATACATTGGGGCTTTGAAAAAATCCCAAAATAACAAAAGGAGTCCCTATAGCTTTAAGCCAGGATTTCTCAGCTGAGTTTCTCAAGGGTCCTGGAAGGGTTTTCCCAATTGGATGGAATTTGATTAATTTTAAATATATTCTAATTAAAATTGATCAGGTGATATGATCATATATAGTTATGTTGCCCTGCCCCAATTATTGGCCTGGAAGGAGTGGAAAAGCCCAGTTATAAAAATCCTTGCTGAATCCTTGCATGTGGTAGTGACTGGAGTCCAGCAATGCAAGCACTATATTTTTAGCTTAAATACATTGGCGGGGGGGGCAGAGGGTGATTGCATGGTGGATGGGCTGTTTCTGGCACTGGGGGCGGGGGTGATGGAGCGTGATGTCACATCAAGTGGGAGTGTCTGGTTGATGTCACTTCTGATGGCAGGGAGGTGGTTAAGAAAGGCTTGGCATTTTGCATATTTAAACTCTGTCAACAGATACCACCCAATCCACAGGAAAGGGGGTTGGGGTATTTTGTGGGAGGATTATCTTTAGCTGTAAAGTTCTAAATAACTCCAGGCTTGCCGGGGGTGGCAGGAAATAAATTGAAATAAATCAATAATAATAATAATAATAATAATAATAATAACAACAACAACAATAATAATAATAATAATAATCTTTTCCCTGTTAATAATACAGTAGGGGTGTTGGGGTGGGCTCAGTCCATTATGGGGAGGGCCAACCATTGGTCCCTTGGCCCTGGACTGACAAGCAGAGGGGCCAATCGGAAGGCACAAAGCGCCTTCCTATTGGCCCCTTACCAGGACAGACCAAAATTCCATCCAGGCAGGGGCAATCTGGAGAACTGGCTGCAAGTCTGCTCCTGACCACCAAAGGGAGAGGAGGGCTGCCAAGGGGGATGAGAACAGAGGCTTGGACAGGCTGTGCCAGCCCTTTTCACCCCAAGGCTGTCCTAACTGTCATGTCCAACTCAGAACCCTAACAGAGCTGGCAGGAGGCTGTAGAGTGTGCTCCCCCTCCCTCCCTTCAGGCCTGCTGCGAACAAGCCTCTAACAGGCCCTGACTGAGGGGAGGGAGCCATTTTCCTTCAGAGAGCAACACAGGGGAGCCTGAGGGCCTTCCTTTTGAGGGAGGGGGGACTTTCCCCTTCTGCCAAACAGTTGGCTGACAGGGAGGCCACAGAAAAGCCCCTTCTCACTTAAAATACTGCTCTGGCCGGGGGTTAGACACAGCCAAACCATGTGTCTTTCTTCAACTCCATGCAAATCTTATGCAAATCTAAGGCCACAGTGCAGCATTATTCTGCAGACAAAACTGGTTCGTTTGTCTTCTGTTTCATCTGCACAACAACCCTGTGCAGTAGACCTCAAGTCTTTCAATTCAACAACAACAACCTGTGTGGGAGGCCTTAAATGTTTCTTCTCTACCACAACCTTCTCCAAAGTAGCCATTTCTGCCTGGGGAGCTGATCTTTATACTCTGCAGGTGAGCTGTAATTCCAGCTCTCCAGGCTCCACCTGGAGGTTAGCTACCCGTGGGTTGGAAATATTCCTGGAGGTGGGACCAAAATCGTACAATGCCTCAGAGTCCAGCCTTCAAAGCAGCCATTTTTCCCTGCAGTTGGGGGGGGGGGGAGTGGTGCAGGTGTGTCCCTCCTGGGCTATGGCCAGCCCTTACCAGCAACTGTTTGTATTCTGGGGCGCAGACAGGCAGACCAGCGTCCTGTGAGTCTGGAAAGTGTAGGAAGATCTAAATAAATGCTTACAGCCTGAAACTGTAAGTACTGAGAGGGAGAGGAAAGGAAGATAATTGGAGAATGCTTTGAGACACCTGAGGCCTGCTGGGTCACTGCAGCCCATTCCCAGTTCTCTCAGACCTTTCACAGCCCCACATACCTCACAGGTTGACTATTGTGGGGAGATGAATGGAAAAGGTGTTTGTAAACCGCTTTGAGACTCCTTTGGGTAGTAAACAACAGGGTACAAAAATCCGTTCTTCTTCTAAGGAGCAACCATGTAAGAAGGGTGTGGGCACATAACATTTTATCAACAGTGAAAAAATGGAGAATAAGGAACAGGATGGACACCTGTGTACTGTGACTACCCCATGTGTATTAGGGCAGAGGGGCATTTCGACGTCTGTGGCCTAATTCACACAAGAAGGGAAATGATGCAGAACTGGGGGGAATTGGTTGCCATGTAATCTTCCCCTAAGAAGAGTATCCAGTCTGATTTTCCCTTCACATACCTGAGGACATGGCTCTGGAAAGCTCATCTGTAACCACTATGCCACAATTCCCAAAGGTCAGTCCTCTCCCACACTCAACGAACATTCCAAACCATAGGTTCTTGACACCCATATATCCACACCCATACCCTCATTTGTCACCATGCCACCACAACCTCCCACACAACACACACATTCAACCCCATGCCCTTACAGACTGGACAACTCCACCCCTTCCTCTTCCCACTGCCAAGCTCTAGCGTCCGTTGTATTCTTGGATACAATGGGCTTTGCCCCTAGTAGTAGTAGTAGTAAACAACTCACTGATGGTACCTGAGAGAGGAAAGAATTAAAATCTATTGCTACATAATGCTAATTTCACTGATGGCAAATTGTATCTATTAAACTACAGTAGCAGACAAGTAGTTCCCTACGTAGAAATTATCATCCTCATATCCTGAGTGATGGCTGCCTTATAAGAGCCCCTCCCACGGTAGCTACTGCTGAAAACTCAGCAGTACAGTGGTACTGATATCTATGGTTCCAGTAAGACTTAAAACCTTAGCAATGCAGTGAAACTAGGGCAGATGAACTGGGTACAGTTCCAGGGTTCTGAGTCATTGTGGGGGCCCAGAGGGATAGCAGGAGTGAGCCTGCACAAGCGTCTTGTGTGTTTTCTCCTGTGGGCAGGCAGATAGAATCCCTTGTCTAGGGGCCTGTCTTGGCTCCCATCAGTCCTGAGCACACTTGTGGGAAGGGTGGGTCACCAGCTTTTTAAGTATTGGCTTGCAACCTCCCTAATCTTCAACTTACAGAGCTTTCTTTCTTCCCCTGAAGAAACTGGCTACTTTGGAAGGTTTGCCAAGGTCCCTCACCTCTCCAGGCTCCAAATCTCCAGGTATTTCCCCAACTCAGAGATGGCAATCTTAAGCAAGTGATTGGAAAAGCTCTCCAATTGGAAGCCTGCTTTGGAGCATTTGTTGATGAGTTTAAAACATAACTCAGCTCTTTCTTACTGCTCAAGGCTAAATGAAGACACAGGAATGAAAGATTCTGACATACTCTCCTGGAGATGAGTTTCTGCCTCTCAGTCCAAACCTTAACTGAGAAGACACAAATCCTTTACTACCACACTGCCTCGGGTATCTGGCTGCTGTTATCACCAAATTGGTTCAGTCTTAATGTGCTACCTGGGAGACAGTTAGCCTGCAGAGCTATCCAGGGTTTATGTAAGAGAACTTAAGGCTGAAGAACAAAAGAGCTGCTTTCCCCCTTCTTTTCCTTCGAGGTTAGCATCCAAATTTTGGTCCCACAAAAAGTATATGGTTCTGGTTTCATAAACAAGTTGACTTTAAAATTGAGCAAAGCAGACTAGAAAATCCATCATGGAGATATCCCAACCTTGCCTTGATATCCCAGCTCTGCCGTTCGGGCAGACCAAAGCAATGCAAAAACAGTTGCTGAATCCTCCTTATCTCCACTGCACAAAAGAAAAGGTTGACAACTCATAGGGAAAATTAGGCCAGATTTGCAGTTTCCTGCCCCCACCCCTCAAAAAAACCCAAACTTAATTCCAACCACATAAAACACTGTAGACCTTTTTCATGTTAAAGAGTTAAAAAATAAATGTATGTTTTTTCTTGTTCTGTTGCATAAATCGTTCTAATCTTAATAGATTTACTGCTAACCTGATATAAATCTTATCTCTGATGTGAGTTCTGGTTTGATAAAGAAGGAATGCTCTTATCTTAATTAGCAGAAGTAAAAATGTTGGACCAGGAGACTTCAATGAAGAAATAAATTCAATTCAGTACTTGGGGGAGGGGGGAGTTTGAGGTTTTAAACCAATGAGGTATAAAAATAATAGAAGAGATAGAGAAGCTCCAAAATAACCAAAGGCCACAGAGAGCTGTAAGGCTTCCTTATGTAAGCCTAATATCATCTGTGTGATCCACACAGTTTCCCTCTAGCTTTCTGTCCCCCTTTCGCATACTCCCATAACAAAGTAGCTGATAGATACAGGCCAACTTCCATGGATGAGTGGAGTTAATAGCAACGTTTAGTTAGTTAAACGTTACCTTGGTTTCATGCACAAGCTATATAAACTACTGTTTAGGACCACATTTTATGACAGTCCTCTAATTATAAAAATGTCACTCAAAATACTAAATTGCCATTTTTGTTAACATAATATGGCAGTTTACATTTATCATAGCTTAGGGCATTGACATAGAGCCTCTTGTGGCGCAGAGTGGTAAGGCAGCAGAAATGCAGTCTAAAGCTCTGCCCATGAGGTTGGGAGTTCAATCCTAGCAGCCGGCTCAAGGTTGACTCAGCCTTCCATCCTTCCGAGGTCGGTAAAATGAGTACCCAGCTTGCTGGGGGGTAAACGGTAATGACTGGGGAAGGCACTGGCAAACCACCCCATATTGAGTCTGCCATAAAAACGCTAGAGTAGCGATCCCCAACCTGTGGTCCGCAGACCACATGTGGTCCTTCGACTAATTGGAGGTGGGCCCCGAAGGACGCCTCCCCCCCGTCCCTTTATAACACACCTCATTGTTGTGGCGTGTCTGTATCTTATTTTGAAGGGATGTTTAAACATTACCATAGTGATCAGAGAGCGCTAGGGCAGTGGTTGAGAGTAGAGGAGTAAACTACCCCCCCATCGGGCCTCAGTAAAAGGCGTTGAGTGGTCCCCGGTGAGTGGTCCCCGGTGATAAAGAGGTTGGGGACCACTGCTAGAGGGCATCACCCCAAGGGTCAGACATGACCCAGTGCTTGCACAGGGGATACCTTTACCTTTTAGGGCACTGACATACCTTAATCTGTCCCTGCTAGAGTTTAATACCTCAAATGGTGGTTTGCTCCAGGATTGGGGGGAGTGGCAAAATTTTGTGAGCCCAAGCTAACTGGAAGGCCCTTGAAGCCAACCTCATGGTGCATACAGCCAAATCTTCTGATTTATTTTAATGCAGTTCTGGATACATCCACTAGGAGCTCAGGGAAGTCTGAGCATAGCAAAAGGGCACTGTTCCAGCGGCATTCTCCAAGACTAAGGCAAACTGGCCTCACAGATTGCGGCTATCTGTGTGTGCTGGCCGCACCCTGATTGGCCCGTATTCAAGCATGGACACCCCAGACACGCTCCTCCCACAGGAGTGTGTCACAAATATATAGAGGAACCATGGGTAAGGATGTTATGCTCAGTCTTTCTCCCTAATGTGAACACAAAGCTGCTTTATTCTCCAGCCCTCCCTTTATTCTCACAACATCCCTGTGAGGTAGGTCTAGCTGAGACCATTTCCACATTAGTGCAATCCCTCACAGGTGTCCCAAAGATTGTGCTCCAAAGATTGTGCTTAGTTGTGCACAAAATTTTCCCTTTCTAGATGCAATTCTGAATTTCATGCCATCTCACCCTGTGGTTTCCAGCTCCTCAGCTACTACAATTTACACTGGGTTCTAATTAAGATATTGCTGGTGGATAATTCCTTGGATTCAAGTTATTTTTTACCTGAAAAGTACAGTATTTGCTGGCATATAAGACTACTTTTCCCCCCTGAAAAACATGCCTCCAAGTGGGGGGGTCATCCTATACACTGGGTGCACTTCAGTACTGTAATGTAATGTAACAAACTCTATATTTAGAGTGGAAATGTTGGGGGGTCGTCTTATACGCCCAGTCGTCTTATACGCCGGCAAATACAGTAACATAAAACAATATGAATACATCCCATGGCCTTTTCTAACCATGTCTCTAACTCTTCCCTGCTCCTAAAGCTCCCTCTAAACTTAACCGATCCCCAACCCAAAGTGAACCCTAACCCCAAAATTTACCCTAATATTTATCCATATTTTACATATTTTTACCTGTAATGTAAAACAATATGTATATATCCTATAGTCTTTCCTAACCATGTATCCAAGTCTTCCCTGCCCCTTTAAACTTGTCAAATAATGTAATAAAATATTTATTAATTTAATAGCTTTTCCTAAACCTGACCGTACCTCTTTCCGAGCGTGCACACTCCCACTAAAGGTTCCCACTCTCCAACCTGAACCTAACCTAAGCCAATCCTTACCCTAACCCCAAAATATACCCTCCTATTTTATATATATATAATTTTCATAAAGATAGAAATATAGAAATGAGACAGTATAAGTTGTTAATACAAAGAACAGTAAAATATAGTATTCGTTTGTTACACTTAAACCCCCTCCATTAAGTGTATCCTTTTAGTTACGCTTTGAGTTTGGGCTGGGAGGCACTGTGGAGATATATACTTAATAATACAGATTCAGCTTACATAGGGAATCTAAGACCCCACATTAACTACACAATGGTATGAACTTTTGCCCAAAACTTATACGCTTTTCCACATTTCCACAAAATTTAGAAAAAGAAGCCTACTTTATTACCACATTTCCAACATTTGTTAACATAGTTTTTAGCAATTTTAGCAGTCACTTTTGGTGTCACATACCACCTATAAAACATTTTATACTTGACACAGTCTAAGAGCCATCCTGACAGATATTCAACACCATATTTTCAGATTTGAATTAAATGCTTAACATTGAACATTTCTTGTAGAACAGTATGAACTTTGGCCCTATAACAATACACTAATAAAGAAGAAAAAAAAGGGGGAAACCCCCACTTTATCATGACATTTCCAGCACTTACAATTATATTGCCTTAAAAGTGTACAGAAGAAGAATAAAGAAAAGATTTCAAACATTGCTTCTCCTTTCCCTTCCCCAGTCTTCTTAAGGGGGTCTCATATCAAGGCTTGCTGCATCTTGTTGTTCCCGTAGACTTATATTCTGTACAGTTAGACTTTGGCGTAGAAAGTGCAGTTGTACTCTTTTCCGCAGAATATTCACCGATGAATCTTGAGGCAGTTGCACCTCCTGGACTCCGATATCAGTACAATTTTTTTCCTGAGAAGCTCCTTTAAGTCGATTACTTTCAAAACAGATCCATGTATCTTTTGGTTGATTCTTGTGTACTGTTGCTTTGAAATGGCTATATGCCTTTTTAAGAAGGGTGTCCTTATCTGGGCTGCGAGGCTCCGACATCCCCTTTTCCATCTCCAAAATTTCAGATTTCTCTTCTGTTTAGTGCTGTCATCAACCAATGTTATTGATCCATCATTCCTGCTAGAAACTTCTTCCTTGCCATCTTGGATCTCCTTGAAAATATTCTTAAGCAAACCTTCTGTAAATGCTTTCAAATCTTGGGTTTGTTTCTCTATTAGATGGACCATTATTTTTAACATAGACATGTTTTAGGCTTATAAGTCAGCAGCCAAGCTCAGACAATTTTGCAAATAGCCAGTAGAGGTCCTATACAGTCGTAGGCAAAAGCGAAAGTCTGTTTAGTCCTCCGACTTTCTTCAGTGTAGGATGAAAACAAAAACAAAAAAAGAAACAACAGAAGACCAAAAAACAGCACGGAAATTAAAAACAGAGTAATTCAGAACTAAAGCACTTTCAGCAAGTTGAATTTAGTATAGCCAAACAAGGTGTCCTTTAAGAGCTGGTCGCACATCAAGATTTCCTGGCACTAGTAGATGACGTTTTGAAGTCAGTGAAGCCAATAGTCTCGTCCTGGAGCAGAGTTCTCGTGGGATCTTCCCGGTCACGGCTCTTATCTCATCTCCGGAAACCAAAACAATTGCAATAAAACCTATTGCTAGTTAATCTAAGTCCTCTTCTTCTACTTTAGAAAATTAGCCTGCCCCGAATCGAGGTGGCTACTCAGGCAGAGTGAAGGGGAGGAAAAGAGAGAGGAGAAAAGCGGCTTGGACAGAGAGATTACTTGCTGTTGTTGTTGTTGTTGTTGTTGTTGTTGTTGTTGTTGTTGTTGTTGTTGTTGTTGTTATATTTCAATTTATTTCCCACCTCTCCCGGAAGGCTCGAGGCGGGTGACAATGATCTTAACCCCATTAAAACCCATTAAAATATTAATACCAACATGGCAGCAAAGAGAAAATACCCCATCCCTCCCCATACTAATATCAGAGATAATGGAGAAGTGCAATGTACACTTCCTAACTCCCGGGAGGGGGGTGATGTCCCGTGTTCGCTGACCCCAGCCTCAACCATAGACCTGGTGGAAGAGCTTCATCTTGCAGGCCCTGCGGAAAGCTGACAAATCCCGCAGGGCCCGCAGCTCACCTGGGAGCTCATTCCACCAGGTAGGGGCCAGGACCGAAAATAGACAACTAATTTCCCCTAGAGAAAATGGCTGCTTTGGAGGGTAGACTCTATGGCATTATACCCTGCTGAGATTCCTCCCTAAATCCTGCCCTTTTCAGGCTCCACCCACCCCCCATCCCCGTATCTCCAGGCAACCCTTTCCTTACTGGAGAGAAAGGTAGGATAGAAATTAAATAAATAAATAGATGGACAGACAGACCAATTATTTTATTACTTTAGATTCATGGTAACAGCAAGCCAAGTGATTTGTTCATTTTGTTGATATTTAGTTTGGATGAGTGTCATATGGTGGGCCCAGGTGAAATCTTTGTCTGGGGACACATGGTGACTCTTGGCAGCCCTGGCCTGTTCCACTCTCTTTAGTGTTCTGCTGGCTGGAGCAGATGATAGTACTGATGCCAGAAAGATGCATCTTGGGTAGCTTCATTAATCTCTTTGCACACCTGTAATATTTAAAACTCTAGAGGTTACTTAACAGCATCTCCTTCTGACTCAGAATGTTCCACTTACCATCAAAGACTGAAAATAAAAGCCAGCAAAACTAGTATTTTTTATCCCTATGAGGTCTTAAATGTAAACTTTTAATTTGTTGTCTGAATGCATATTTTATTATATATAATAATAGCGGAGGAGGTATTTCTTTCTGCTTTGCTTGCAAGCTCTAATTTTAAGCAACATGTGACTGGCCTCAAGCAAAGCTTAGGCTGGTAACATGCAACAGATCCTCCCACCCCCAGAAGTGAACATAACTTGAAACTGGCTCTCAATAGATAGACTCTTCCCACTTTCACTTCTGTTGAACTGGTTTTACGGGTTTTTTTATTATTTCAAACATCTATTTGACCAGAGGCAACAGGGAGAGAACAGACAGGCATGCAAACAGTTACGGTAACTGCTTTCCCGTTCAAACCTGTTTCTTTTAAAAAGAAATCAGCAATAGGAGAGTGATGAAATTAAATCAAGAATGTTCTGAAAATTAAAGATTAAGCACATTTCATTCAAGCATAAACTTTCATGGACTAAAGAGACTGCTTCCCAAGATCCTATGAGTGGATCGTCATTATGCAGTCATTTTATGCTGCTTTTGAAGGGGGGGGGGAGATCAGGATCATGGGGCCTTGCAATATAGGAAGAATGGATCAGAATCCGATAGTGTAAATTTTTCTGATTGTAACTGCCAAGATGTTAATTGCTACTAACTGGAAAAACGCAGATATCTCATTAGATAACTGGTGAAAGAAAATTAGGCAGTTTATGATATTGGAAAAGTTAACAAATAACATTAAAGTAATTCATGGGGAGAAAAAGATTGAGGATGTCAATATAATTTGGCTGGATTTGGCAAATTACTTAAGGAAATTTTCAGACTATAAGGTATGTGAACTAGTGTTGTAATGTGTGACTTGGAATTAAGATGAACAGTTGAATTGTAATAGATGAAATGGACATTGTCTACAGGATTCAAATGGTTTATGAAGCTACGGACTTGTGAAGTGGTAAATTTTGTTTTTGGTGGGGCATTTCTGTTGTCTGTTATTTATTAATTATAATAAAAATAATTTATAAAAATGCAAATTTACACTGATCATTCACTATTTATGCTAACCCAGTTCACACATGTCCTGTAGGGAGTTAAACATTTTTATAAGATTCTCTTGGTGCTGAAATTATTAAATAATGGCCGCGCATGCGCACTGCGCGGGCGGGGCAATTGCCCCGCCGGTCCCCAGCCGGAAAAAGGTTGGGGACCACTGCCATACATGCTGTCACCAAGAAAGGGTAACAATTGGAGAGAGACAATTGAACTGCTGTTAGCTTACATGTAGAATACCACAGGGGGTGATCCTCTCTCCTATTTTATTTAACATCTTTATGCACGCTCTTGTCCAACTGGTGCAGAGGTTCAGACTGTTAGCATAGCAGAATTGTTTCATTGATATGCAGACGCTGTTTAGCTTAGAAAAGAAAAGTTTTATTTACAGAAGTTTTATTTTACGGAACCTGGCATCCTTGCACCTCCATGGGATCTAAAGCCAAAGAGTCCCCCCTTCCAAATAGCCCTTTTCTGATCTCTGGTGCCTGGAAATGGCCCATTATGCACGGAGGGGAAGGTCCGCATTTGAGGTGGAATGGTGTTGCCTAAAATTACCGATAATGCATGGCGCCGGCTGCAACCGTCTGCAGATTCAATGCAGGACACCGAAAAACCCGCGTTAGCGAAACACGGAAGTAAGCAGAGCTTCCCGAGCGACCAGGGTACAACCAGAAGCGGCACCGGAGTGGCCGCGTGCATAATCGGGGAGGTCCGTGGTTCCAAGGCAGCGCCACCCTCGAGGTGGCTGCTGGAATGCAGCCGCAGGCAGGACGGTACCTAAGGGAATGGGGACAGAAAGGCGGCTGGGGAGCCCACAGGGGAGGGGGACCAGGGGAACGCCACAGTCAGGGGACCGGGGTGCGCAGCACAGGCGGGGAACAGAGGGCCCCATTCAGTGATGGCACAGAGTCCGGGTCTCCTATCCCCCACCCATCCCCCAACCACAAACGACAACGGAGGCGAGGGGTGTACGAAAATAGAAAGGCTTTATGGAAATTAACAAGTAACAAAGAACAACATTAGGGCCTGCACGCCACTTACTAGGATGCCGATGGCTGTGCCCAACTGAGCGGCTGCCACCACGGCTGCCCTGTGCTCCATCCCACTAATCCAAGGGCCATGGCTATGGCGCTTGCTCTCTCTCCTTCGGTGCCCTTCAGACCCGGTGTCCAGGCCTGCGCCTGAGCAGGCCACGGCTGCCCTGCCTGGTGGCCGCCTGTGACACAACGCCCCGCTTGCCGGCTCAGCCTCGGTAAGCGCCACGCCCAGCTTGCTTCCCATTTTCTACGCATCCACGCATCGTCGCCCGCCAGTCTGGGTTTTGCCGCCATTGCATCCCGTCCCGTGCGTGAGCGGTTTGCTTCGCTTCTTCCCCCCCCACACACACACACATTTTCCATGTGATCCGAAACGGCCGTTTTGGCGGCCGTGCATAATGGCCCAGTGACCTGCAATTCCAGCAAATCCCCAGGTCCCAAGTGGAGATTGGCATTCTGCAACCTCTCTGGGGCACAGTGCCACAGAGTTCCCCCCTCCCAAGCAAGCCCAAATTGTCATTAAAGAGTCCCCTCCTCCAAAGGGCCATTTTTCCTGGGGAGCAGATGACCTCCAATTCCAAGGGATTTCCAGGCCACACCTAGAGGTTGGAGAACTTGGATCAGGAATGTTGAGAAGTGGGGAATCAAGTCTGGTTTTCCAGATTAGAGGCCTCCACTCGTTTGGTGGTTATGAGTGTGGACTTCTAATCTGGCGAGCTGGGTTTGATTCTGCATTCCCCCACATGCAGCCAGCTGGGTGACCTTGAGCTAGCCACAGCACTAATAAAGCTGTTCTGACCGAGCAGTAACATCCAGGCTCTCTCAGCCTCACCCACCTCACAGGGTATCTGTTGTGAGGAGAGGAAAGGGAAGGTAATTGTAAGCTGCTTTGAGACTTCTTCGGGTAGAGAAAAGCGGCATATAAGAACCAATTCTTCTTCGTAATCACTACACCAAGCAGGCTTTCAGGTACAGAGGTGTAACCACATGGAGTTGACACAGGAAGTTAATTTATTTGCCTGATTTGGGACTGGGGCTCAAGGTAATGGGACCAAGAATGATAATCTAATGGGAGGTTCATGTTAGTTTAATTATAAGATTTTAAATATTTTATTGTATGAGATTATTTTTCTTTGTTTTAAATGGCCTTGAGACCTTTTTGGAGAGGGGTGGCCTAGAAATCCAATAAATAAATACTTGTTATATATTGCTATATAGTTTGCTCATACATATCCTTAAATGTTCTTCTGTCCCCAGGCTAGTTGCTTGCACTAACTTGAAGATTACCCTATCATAGAAGTTGTTCTGGCTTGGTGATGACTGCAATCAAACTATGAAGAGAATGATATAAGTGTAGGATGGTAGGAATGTAAATCAGTTCTGATATGGAAATTTACCTTCTGGAAAAGGTTAGCGGGTCTGTTTCTAATTAGTAAAGATGCCCAAAAGGGATGTTGAAGGTTTTTCGGGTGTCAGCCTTCAAACCACAATGATGCTGGATGCTGCACAGCCAAACACTTAGAAAGCTACCCTGCTAGTGAGAGCAGCTAAATCAGAAACCTTCTTCCTGGTTCTGCATGCAAGATACTCATTGGAATAGAGAATTCAAGCATGTGAGCATCCACCACCCCTGCCACCTGAAATAGAACAGTCCAGCCACAAATTTATCACTTCACTGAAGGCTATGCCTTGGTTTCCACAGTAATATCCCACTAACCCATTTTACCAACGGCAAGTAGTCTAACCCACCAAAGTAGTTTCTGCTTGTGGTATTTTAGGCTACAATGCCCATGTTTTTTCTTCTCATTCCTGAGGGGATTTAGGATAGGAAACATACCATCTGCCTCAGCCAAGAATTAATTGAAATGAAGAGGTATGGACATCTGAAGAAGACACTGGTGATAGAAGACAATTTAAGAGGGGATTAGTAGTCCCAGGGCCTGCAAGAGGAGAGGCCAGCTTCAAAACACAGCAAAACAGCGAGGGAAAGAAAACAGCTTGACTTTCATTCACACAGTTTTATAGGATAAGCAGCAGCACACATCTAGTTCTGGCTTATTTCCAAGTCTCTGGAGTGAGATTATTGGGTTTGTTTTCTATTAGACAATAGACAACATTGTTTCAGATTCATTGCTGCAACTCTTCCTTATTACATCAACTGTCAGAACATTAATAAAGTCCAGGTCTTCTTGTTCAATAGCTGTCTTCATGTGTTTTAGATTTTACAGTGATAATACTTCTGAGAAAACAAAAATAATTTATTGGATAAGCTTTGTGAAACTTTTTTCATTATTTTAAAACAATGGCAAATGTTCAGCTCTATGAACAACACAGAGCTGGAAGAGATGGCATTTCAGGGTTTTGTTAATAATTTTAGAAAGTGAGAGACACAAAGTAAAATGGGCACATGCAAACACATGAAGCTGCCTTCATGTGAATCAGACCACTGGTCTTTCAAGGCCAGGACTGTCTAATCAGACAGGTAGTGGCTCTCCAGGGTCTCAGGCAGAATTGTTTCACGTCACCTATTACCTAATACTGCATGCCGAGGTGATTATTTACCAATGAACCATAGCTTCTCCCAAGCTGTTAGTCCATGAATTTACTGGATATACATAAATGCTTGTGATACCCATGCATTCAGCAGCAAACTCAAACAAATATACCAGGGTGTAAGTATAGTATCCTCCGTGCAATCGGGATCCTTTTTTGTGGCATTCTTAGTTGCATGGAGAAACTTATGTGTGTAGCCTTACTCACTGCAGACATCTGGCTGAATGCACAATCTGTGCAGGATCACTGCTGCTGCCACTTCCCCAGATGTCCCTCCAAAAGTGGGACAATCTGGTCACCTTAGTTATTGTTGATGCTATTTATGGGAAGCCCTCAGACAGGAAGCCTTGGAGGGTTCTCGCATTTTTGGAATGCTGATTACTAAGGTTTTAATCTCCTTATTCAAAGCCAGAGGGGGATGTCTTCAAGGTGATGGATAACTTTTGAAATGCTAGAGGTGATTGAGAGACACTCACCAAGAGTCAATCTGCAGGTGTTTCGTTATGAGAGCTTATTTCAGGCTGTTCATAAGTGAGATGAAAAACCAGAGTACCTCTTTTGGAACATGTTTTACACTTGTCAGCCAAAGCAGAAATGATGTGGAGCTCTCTCTCACTGGCTTTTTCAGGTGATTAAAATGCTGACCTAGCATCAGTAGAACTGTACACTAATGTCACATATCAGGAGGAAGGTAGCCTTTTCCAAAGGGATGCTTGTTTATCCCTTTTAAGACAGTCAGATAATTTGCCATGGGAAAGGCTGAAGAGCAGAAATTAAGCTGCACACTAGTAGAGGCCTGCTGTGAGAGGTAGGGCTTGACCTTCCTGCTGTCCCCCATCTTTAAAAGGCTATTCAAGCCCTCCCATGCTTGACTAGTACAAGGGAACATTTTACCCAAGAAAGAAACAACAATAATAAAGAATATGAAAGTTTCCCCAAAATTATAAAATCGTACTTCTAAGGGAGGAGGAGATATGTTGTGAGAGCGTTGGACCAAGAAAAGCTGTTTCCAAGAGATGGTGTAAGAGTGATTAATTAATATAATGAAATGTATGTTTCCATGAGCTCTTAAGAGAAAAGGTAGGATAACCCTGAGTAGATAAACTACACTATCTAGTACATTCCCATGACATTGACACAACCACCTTACACAAGGCACTTACTGTCTTAAGTCAGGAATGAAATTCTGTGGCTTTCAGTGCTGGGGGGGGGGGGAGAGAATACATTTGCAACCAAAAATACTGCCTACAGGAACGTTGCCTTGATCCCCTGCTTCAAATGAGTAATATTTGCACAAATAATTTTGGTTGCTTTTGTGTGCAACACACAATCTGTTCATCCTGGCTTAATGAAACCCTACAGAAAATCCTAACTATTAATATTTCTTTGAATGAAGCTACATTTCGTTTAAACCTCTCCCAATGAATTGTCACTGTGATATACTCCAGTGAATTGATATGGAAGTGATGATGCTGGCACAGAAGAAATTTTCAATGGATTGTGGGGGCAGACTCTGATCCAAATTGACTTCTTGTGAGTAGATGTGCTTTCTGTTTACAAAATGTGTCCGGGGCACAAAATACATTATAATTATTACTCTTGTTTTCTTTTTACACCACTCTATTCAATGTGTTTGTGTTTAAGAGGTGTCCCAGGTAACACTGTTCTTGGGGAGCCCCTTCTAATACCTGATAAACTGAAGACCATCTACTTCACCACAGATAGATATGTTGGGTAAAAAAATGTCCGAGGCCTACAGCAAAATGTGCCATTTTCAATGTTATCATTACTGCAATTAATATGGAAGTGGGTTTTTTTGTTGGGGGGGGGCTCTGCATGTTATAAAACACGTCTTATGCCACTATAAACATTTTTTTTAAATCATGGGAAATTTTCTACCTCAAGATGCATTGAAATTTGGCTTGGGGTGGAAATATAACCCAGAATACCGTTATGTCTGCCCCCCCCCTCCCCGAGTGCTACCTTACTAAACAGGCACTTTCCTTGTATGTCCCAGTCTTCTTGTTGGGGAGAGCTGTGATTTGTCTCTATTCCAACCTTGCACATTTTGCCTGCATTCTCTTAAAGACTCAAATGTTTTAAATGGGATCACAAACCCTTGACACATGCTCACCCTGCAACTTGGGAACTGTAGAGTTCAATCCAGTAGCATATCAATCTGATGCTGCTACCAGTGTGCAGGTGCAAAACCAGTGCCTACGCACAAACCATCTGCGCCTATGTAAACTGCTGTCAAGTTGTAGCCGATTTATGGTGACCCCAGCAAGGAGCTTTCAAGGCAAGTGAGAAGCACTCTCCCTTGGTGGTCTCCCTGCCATGTAATGACCCTGCTCGGCTGCCAAGGTCTGATGAGATCAGGCTATACCAAGTGGCCTTCCCTCCCATACTCAAACTGTGGCTGATTTTAAATGAAGCATGACCTGACTGTGCTAACTCTGGGGTTAAATAGGCAGCCCCTGCCATCCAGACAATTTGGAGGATGTATTAACAGTGGCAGTTACCCAGCCAGCGCCAAGCGGACTTCAGAAGCAAAATTATTTGAAACACTGCTCATTTTACATTAAAAAACAAAAAATGCAAGACTTGGGGAAGTGTAACTTTAAAAAAACCCTGACCTTGTGGACAGGGTAAATTCAATTTCCAAACACATTGCTTGCTAAGGTTACAATATAATGAGTCAGGACCAATGCAAAACTAGCTAACCCCTCCTCCCATCTCCCTCTACATCTGAGCAATTATTATTCTATATCCGTCATGTCCGATGCCACCTCTGTTTGCAGATGCTCTCAGACCACATTCTGACAACTGTCCTTTACTTCCCATGAGTTGAATGTCCCTGCTCTGGAGGCTCCAGATCCCAAACTATTAGCAGTTTAGAAATGACAGCCTATCGTTTCTATATTTACTGGTATGGTCAGGGGAGTTCAGCCAGCATAAGGTTTTGGCTTTCATTTGATCCTGACATCAGTAATTCGAGACTGTGCTCACCCTTAAGTGTGGTTTTGTACTCCTCCATCTTAAACAAACTTCTCTTGTGTCATCCCCTAACCCCAGATTTCATCCACACCCTGTGGTAGTAGGCCATACACAAAACTGCATCCAAGGCATATGTTTATACTCACTTGAGTGTTTTGAGTTTGCGGGCTCTAATTTAACCGCATGCCCTTGGCCCTGTTTGTGCCTGTTTGGTCTCATGCTGCATCTTCTTTGTTCATCCACAAATGTACTGTGCAAATAACCCCCATTCCTACCAGAGATGCCCTCCGTCACATCTCATAGAAATTCAGCCTTCCCCTCTAGAGAGGATCCACATCTCCTTGGAAATCCACATGCCCCTCGCAGGGCTCTGCGCTCTGCGAGTGAGAATCTTCTGGTCGTTCCCAGCCCTAGGGAAGCACGCCTAGTCCAGGGCCTTTTCGGTCCTGGCCCCCACCTGGTGGAATGAGCTCCCGGGAGAGCTGCGGGCCCTGCGGGACCTTTCAACGTTTCACAGGGCCTGCAAGACGGAGCTCTTCCGCCAGGTCTATGGTTGAGGTTGGGGCTGCTGGGGTACATCGACTGCTCTCCCCCGGGCTTCTTCTTGAACATCGTTGACCTCCTTCTCCTCCACCCCCCCTTTTTTAGGAAGGGGGGTAGGAAGGGGATCTTATTATTGTGCCGCCATGTTGTGACATTTTAAAGTCTTTTAATGGGAGTTTTAATGGGGTTTTAAGACACTGTAACCTGCAACGAGCCATTTGGGAGTGGCGGGAAATAAATCAAAACAACAACAACAACAACAACAACAACAATAATAATAATAATAAAAGGATTCCCCCCACCTCCTTACCCACCTTGGTCTGGGAACCGAGGATGCTCTAGCATGTCACCTGCAAAGAATAATGTGCTAGGGTTCCAAATATGCAGGATCTGAAGGAAGGTGCTCTAGTGGCCAAGCCCAGTAATTTCAAGGTGTCAGATTGCAGTCTCCTGTGTTGTGAAGGTCCCTTGGAGTTTGGCAGTTGCTGACGTCAGGCTCTTTCTGAACAAGTTGGCCGAGTCCCCTATGCCAAGGCAGGCTGAAAAATATTTTTCAAGATTTTCAGTTCACACAAAAAGAGACAAAAACTCTTCATACTGTGCCCATACTGTGCATTTAGCTGCTTGCTGCCATTTATTTTTCAAAACCGGCTTGCCATCCAGATGACAATTGGGTATGCCATCTGCTCACCACATCTTCTGCTGGTGAATATGCTTCCAATGAATAGGGGCCTTGCATGCCATTCCTTTTTCAGGGTCTTCCCTGCCAATGCAGAAAGAAAAGATGGGCAAAAGAAACTTCAGAGTTTACTTTGTGAAGTCCTTTAGTGTTTTGCTAATCCTAGATGTTAAACATTCCAACAATGCACTTCTGGCAAAAGCAGCCTCTTTGACATCACACGCTAATCAAATTCTGTGGGTTCCCCCGCCCCCCAGTAAAACCTAGTGTTGAAGTATTGCTGCTTTTGAGGGACAGGCTAGCAAAAAGTAAATCCTGTGGTCTCCCCTCCCCCTGCCCAACTGGAGAGTCTGGCACATTTGAAGAGGCACCATTATGTGCTGTGTGTTGTTTGGGAGAATGTAGGCTTGTTTTGGTCTCATCAAGTATGCATGAAGTTTCTCATGGCCAGCTCCTGGCCAGCTCCTAACAGCATGCTCTGGGCATTAGCAGCTGATGCTGGAATGTGGCATTCCCTTGGCAACTATTAACCCCAAACTGAGGGCAGCCAACCTCTTTCCATTGTGTGGGGCTTGAGTGAAAGATGGCTTTGTGAGATGATGTAATGCCATGTATGCAAACTAAGCAAGGGGCTCAAATGGCACTTGGAAATTGTTCAGTGACTTCAAGAGAAGGGGGCTGTGGGCGGCTCACAATAATAATGCAGACTAGCATGGTATGAGTTTTTGCTTGGTTTTCCCGCTCCTGGAAACCCCCCATCACAGCAGAGCTACTGGGAGCAAAAAGGATGGTAACTTCAGTAAGCAAAATGAAACCTCTGGTCTGCCCTGAGCAGGTCAAGGAAATACAAATTCAGTATTTAAAAAACCCAAAACCACCCTAGTGTGTAGGTGCAGACTGCCTCAAGGATGGTGGAGAGGGCCCGAGTGAAGAGGGGGCAAAAGGGCTTTGTGGGAAGAAAGGAGCCCTGGGTATGAGTGGCCCCTAGAGAGAGAAGGAAGAGGCAGTTGAGACACAGATCTCCTGGGAGGGGGGGGGATGTTGGGAAGGGGAAGCAAAAGCACAGGAGCATTAGGAAGGAAGGAAGTGCATGGGAAATCAGATGCCCCCCCCCCCGGTTAGATTATCACTGGATGAGACCATTGCCTGGCACCCATGGTTTCCCCCCAGAACACACAGAGAGGGGGTTAGTTCATCTGGGGGCTGGGAGGATAGGTAGGGGACTGAGATATCACACTGAGATAAGTACCTGCTGCTTTGAGAGCTAGTCTACACATTCAGATTAATCACAAGAGACAGCCTTGTTGGGCCTGCACTGTTGCATGCAGAGGGATCACGTTTCAGTTATGCCCTGCTCTTAGAAAACTAGCACATCAAGGGGATTGGTTTCAGCCTAGCCCTTTCTACATTCTTTCTACATTCAGGAAAGGGTTTTTTGGATAACATGGAAGAGCTTGCCAATTTGCATTTCTGTAATCTAAGGCCCAACAAAGACGTACAGTGCCATTATTCCGAATGCACTGAATGTTTCTGGCTACCTCTGGAACACACTATTTAGTTGTTCATCTCGCAGGCAATTTCAGGGCAACTTCTGGTTTTAATATTTTATCAGCATAGATGTCGCTTCGAATATGAGCTGAAAGGCCTGGAAATGGGCAGTTTTCTGGATGGGAGTATTTCTTTCTATCAGCATATATCTTCTTCTTTAAATATAACACCAATATGCTGATGACAGCCAGCTCTCTTTGTTCATCCAAATTACCTGGTGATGAGGGAGATGCCCTGAGTCTTTGTCTGATGGCTTTTGTTAAATGGCTAAAAGTGAACAAGTTACAACAGAATCCTGGCCAGACAAAGGTAATGCTGATGGAGAAGATTGTGGTCTCAGAGGACACTGGGCTTCTCATATTCGATGAGGCACTGTTGACTCAGTTAAAAGTTTACAGATGATAGCAGAATGGCCATTCTTACCCCGCAGCTAGAGGACCATCTCTCCTCCTGTGCTCCACCACAACAGTTCCATTCATCGGAGCAAAACCTTCTGTCCCTGCAAATTGCTAGGCCCAACTGCAGCTGGTATACATGCATTCTGGGTAAGGGTTCCCACCTTGTGGGATGGCTTGCCTGAGGAGGTCATGAGGAAAGTTCCTGTTCTTGTACCATTCTGCTGCCTATTCAAAAGAGAACTGTACAGGAGGGCAGTTTATAAGGGGAATGAAACGGCAGTATATGCCTTTGCTTACGATATGTATTACCTGTGCACGATCTTTCTCTTTATACCTTACCAATTCCATTTTCTACAGTTTGGCGTCTCATATCCCATCATTTTTGCAGTGTTTCTTCTTCCATTGCAGTGTTCCTCAGATGTCTCATGCTCCTGGATTTTAGGACTGTATACACATAATGTCCTAACAGCCCTTCATTCAAGTGCATGTCAGTTTCACAGCTAACAGTTCCCTTCAGCAAAGCCAGGAAGCTAGGCAGCTGAACAAGTCATGGGAATAAAACTGAACTGAACAAAACCCTGCAACATAAGCTTTCAGGAATCTGTTACTTTTTCAGGGTATAGAATCATAGAGTGGAAAGGGGCCATACAGGCCATCTAGTCCAACCCCCTGCTCAACGCAGGATCAGCCCAAAGCATCCTAAAGCATCCAAGAAGAGTGTGCATCCAACCCTTGCTTGAAGACTGCCAGTGAGGGGGAGCTCACCACCTCCTCAGGCAGCCTATTCCACTGCTGAACTACTCTGACTGTGAAATTTTTTTTCCTGATACCTAGCCTATATCGTTGTACTTGAAGTTTAAACCCATTACTGCATGTCCTTTCCTCTGCAGCCGATGGAAACAGCATCCTGCCCTCCTCCAAATGACAACCTTTCAAATACTTAAAGAGGGCTATCATGTCCCCTCTCAACCTTTTTTTCTCCAGGCTGAACATTCAAGTCCCTCAACCTATCTTCATAGGGCTTGGTCCCTTGGCCCCAGATCATCCTTGTTGCTCTCCTCTGTACCCTTTCCATTTTATCTATGTCCTTCTTGAAGTAAGGCCTCCAGAACTGCACACAGTACTCCAGGTGTGGTCTGACCAGTGCCATATACAATGGGACTATGACATCTTGTGATTTTGATGTGATGCCCCTGTTGATACAGCCCAAAATGGCATTTGCCTTTTTTACCGCTGCATCACACTGCCTGCTCATGATTAGTTTACAATCCACAAGTACCCCAAGGTCTCTTTCACACACGGTGTTACCTAGAAGCGTATCCCCCATCCAGTAGGCATGCTTTTCATTTTTCTGACCCAGATGCAGAACTTTACACTTATCTTTATTAAATTGCATCTTGTTCTCATTTGCCCATTTTTCCATTGTGTTCAGATCTCGTTGAACTCCGTCTCTATCTTCTGGAGCAGTGGTCCCCAACCTTTCTGAGGTTGGGGACCGGCAGGGCATCGGGCCACGCCCGCGCATCGGGCCGTGCCTACGCATCGGCCCGCGCCCGCAGGCTGCGCCCACGCATCGGCCCGGCCCTGATTCCCTCTCCCCGCCCTGCCGCAGTAAGAAGCTTCCCGGGCCGCAAGCTTGCGGACTGGGAAGTTTTTTACTGCGGGGGGGGGCAGGCGGGGAGAGGGAGCCGCGGCCCGGCACCGGGCCGCGGCCCGCATGTTGGGGACCACTGTTTTGGAGTATTTGCCAGTCCTCCCAATTTGGTGTCATCTGCAAACTTGATGAGTAGTCCTTCCACCCCCTCATCTAGATCATTAATAAATATGTTTAAAAGTACCGGACCGAGCCCTGAGGTACCCCGCTACTCACCTCCCTCCAGTCTGATGAAACACCATTGACAACAACTCTTTGAGTGTGGTTCTCTAACCAATTCCCTATCCACCTGACTATCTGAAAATCCAGATTGCAGTCCTTCAATTTATCCATCAGAACACCATGGGGAACCTTATCAAAAGCTTTACTAAAATCCAAGTAAAAGACATCACAAGATAATGTCTGTTTATACACCTTTCAATAATCTTTACAATGACTCTGTCAGAATTATTTAGCCCACACCACAGATAAGGTGAGGCTGAATGATAATGGCTCTTCAGGACCACCTGAAATCTGACCCAAGGACATCCCAGCTTAGAGTACAACCCAGTGTGTTTACTTGGGGGTAAGACTCTTTGAACTTCCTGGGACCTGCTTCCATGAGGAACAGGCCATCAGTTATTGTTCTACAGGGCAGCTCTCCATTTCGCCCTCTCTGCCTTTAGCAGGCTGGGATTTGATTCCATCTTCCGCTCTCACTTTCTGCAAACAAGAAAAATTGACAGCATTCAATGTTTTGTGGGAGGATTTGCCTTGTAATATTAGGGAGTCATCTCTGTTAATAATTAAACTCCACATGAATTCCTACCGGTGGTTCTACAGCCAGCCAGTGATCCTCAGGACCCACAGAACACATACACACAACCCAACAGAGCAAGTGTCTTGTATAAAGAAGGCCAATTATAGCCTGGGTACATAATGCATTTGACAGCCTGGTCGAAACTTGAGCCAAGTCAAAAGGTTAACCACACACAGTGGCCAGAGGTGCTCTGCACATACACAATGTGGCCAACATTGCTGAAAGGAAGTGAAGTCTCCTTGTCATTCCCTCCCCCAGGAAAAGGAAAATCAATTTCTAAGTACATTGAAAGAGCATTATCCAATATGTGCGGAATGGGCCCTGGTGACTTCGAGTTCCATCACCTTCTAAAGACACAATTTGATTAAAAAGGCCAACAGAAGAATTACAAAAAAATTAAATATGTCATCAGCTTATTTCTGACTAGAGTCTTTGTTACTTTAATGATGATACCAACATATTGGCCTCTTGCCTGATAGCTACAGAGAGAGAGGGGTGGGGGGTAGGGGAGAGACTCATGTGTCCTGCAACTGGGCCACTTCAAAGGTCCAACAACAGTACAGTTCAGTCCTTCCTGAACTATACTGTCTGAGGGGGGGGGGGGTCTTAAGTATGAATGCTTCTATATGCAAAGCAGATTACTGCATGTGTACAGCCAGCACTTCAGAGAGAGGTTTGCTCTAAAACCCTACTCAGGAGACACTAGTTTTCCAGTGCTGGAAGGATTCAAGTATGAATTCCCCAGCTATGCTCTGAAGTGATACAATCCAAAAGGGACAATATTTCAAAATTAACCCTCAGTTTGCCACTTCTGTAGCATGTGTGACCATTTCCGCATGGAGGCGGACAATGTGCGCTGGCTCCTGCTTACAAATATGTGATAGGAAACTGCATGTTTGCATGCTTCCTGATGGGCGACCCCTCCTGCAATATCCCACTGTCTCATCACGGCCTTCTGCCTCCCGATGAGGTAGCAGAGAAGCCAGAAGTGTGGACAATCTGCAGGTTTCCACGCGGCTCCTTGGGCTGTCAATCAACACAAACCATCAATCCCTTCACAGAGGTTGTTTTGGAGACTCAAACTTCCATCCCCCAAGTCCTGAAATCAATTAAAAAAACACACCTCTGCATTGTTTCAGGGATACGCCAATAAAACATTTCTTTAGATATATGGGGTCTCTCTTTATGTTTGGGTAGATTTCTGTTCATGGTAATTGGACCTCAATGATTATGTGGTCACAATAAAGATTTAAAATACAGAGCATGGATGCTAAGCTATTAAGGAGAGGGCTGCCTCATCACATCCCCCCCTTCCCCATTCATACCCCACTACCAGAAAACAAAAAAAGGAATATTTTTTAGAATGGGTTGCTGCCCCATCCCAATATTACTGTACACACTGAAGAGAACTTGACAGTACATTTTATTTGAACTGAAGGCATGTTGCTTTGTGGTCCTGTTGCAACATGGACCATGCCATTAAAAAAGAAATTGATCTGGAAATGGAGAGGGGAGGGCAGGTGTGAGGGTTGGCAAAACGTTTCAGAGACTATCATGCAGTTCTTCTTCCAGTCTTGTCCATTTGTGCCTTATTGTGCACCATGACAAGAAAGAGGAAGCAGATTCTATGACCATTTTCACATGAGGAATTGCCTCTGCCCAGCCTCACACTGTTCACAGATAGCTTTCCACTGGGTAGTGTAAGTTTTTGTCCTCATTGCCACACGATGAGGGAAAGTGATAGAATCTGCTTCCCCTTGGCAAGCCTGTCTGAGAGAAGAAAGGCATGACAGTCTCTGCAGCATTTTGCCCGCCCTTGCACCCACCCTCCCCTTTCCATTTACAGATCTATTTTTTTTAATGGTGTGGTCCACATTGCAATGGGACTGCAAAGCAACGTGCCATCAGTTCAAATAAAATGTACTGTCATATGCTTTTCAATGTGCACAGTAATATTGGGATCAAGCAACAAAACAATCTGAAACACATTCCTGTTTGAGTTTTCTGGCAGGGGGTATGAACGGGGAAATGGGGGGCATGTGATGAGGCAGTCCTCTCCCTAATAGCTTAGTGTCTGTATTTCCAATCTTTATTGTGATCAGCACAACCATCGGGGTCCAATTACTGTGGCCAGCCTATCAGAAATCTACCCAAACATAAAGAGAGGCCGTACAAAGAATTCCAAAAAGAGATCTAAAGAAATGTTTTATTGTTGTGGCGGGTCCCCATAGCAATGCAGAAGTATATTTTTTAAAAATAATAATAATCATTTCAGGACTTTGGGAGATGGAAGTTTGAGTCCCCAATACATCCAACTCTGAAGGGATTGGTGGCTTGCGTTGATTGACAACATGAGGAGCGGGGGAAAACCTGAAGATTGTCCACATTTCCAGCTTTCCCACTGCCTCGTCAGCAGTCCAAAAGCTGTGACAAGATGGTGGGTTAATGTGAGAGGGGACTGTCAGGAAACGTGCAAATGTGCTGTTTGCTATTGCGCTTTTGCAAGCAGGAGGTGGCACGTGTTGTCTACCTCCATGCGGAAATGGCCTACTGCTTTCCTTCCTTGTACAGCAAAATGGATGAAAACTCATGCTACCAAATGGAGTACTATGGGTTGCTGCTGATGTCATGAGGAAGCAGCATTAAAACCCACAAACCATGAGAGGCTGGGCAGGGGCAAATTCCTCATGCAGAAATCGTCTGTGTCAGCCCTTTGCTGTAATTGAAGAGCCTCAACTTTTCCTTATGTTAAACAAATTAGCACTTTGAAGGGTAATAATTTCTATGGAACTTCTGTAACAACTTTTTGTCATGATCATTCCAACATAAATTAAAAAATGAGAGAAATAGGAAGGCGACTAAAAGCCGCTTTGAGCCTCCTTCAGGTAGGGAAAAGCAGCATATAAAAACCAACTCTTCTTCTTCTTCTTCTTTTCTTCTTTTTCCTTTTTCTTCTTCCTTAATCTCTGTGAGCCAAAAGATGAGGAGTAGTGTGCAGTCACCAAGACATCAATGGAAATTAAATGAAGCATGAAGACAATTTACTGTATGTACACATCTCCATTAGAAATTGAGATTCAATCCAAATAAAACCAATTCATAAATATAGTAAAAGATCCAAATCTTAACAGAGTTATTTCTGATAGTCAGGAATGGTCAGAAGCCTTCCAGACTAAGAATTTATTTTTCTGTATGCAAGAAGAAATTTTATCTTATGTCTGCTGTTTATTTTACATCAGTGGGAGAATGTAAATCTGTCCTCTGTTCCAGCTCTCTGATGCTTTTCAGTAATATGGACCCATGAAAAAGCAAAAGGCAAAGATTCTTCAGTTACTCAAAGAAATCTATTTTTGTGGGATGGGGGGAATACTTTAGATGACCCCTTCTGAGCTAGGCCTGTTCTATCAGTTTGATATATTACAGCGTGACAAGAGGGTTAACCTTACATTCTCTTCAAAGTTGATGTCTGTGGCCAAGATACTTTGGTACATACAACTCTGGCAGTTTACTTAAGCATGCAAGTTAACACTTTAGTACACAAAGCTTCCTTGTGCCCTGTCCAGTTTTCTTCTGGGCCTCACAAGATGACCTGTTTCATCCCATTTGGGACATGAAAAGCTACAAGTTGATCTCTGCAAGAGATTAGATTGTGGCGTCACATTCCTAGTTTACAAAGGTATTGGTGATCCAGGACATTTGTATTTAAAAAAATGACAATCAACTCCTCACCCTTTTAGAAAGTGGACATACAAATGGTTAGCTTACAACATGAATTAATCCTCTGAACCCCCTACAAGAAGAAAAACACCCACAGCTGACATGTCAACATGTTCAAACAGTTGAGTTTCAGGCTGGGAAAAGCGTGACCCTTTGCCTTGACAAATCAGCTCTAATTAAAATGACTGGGGATAGATTCTTGCTCCACTACGCAATGATTTGTGCAGTAAAGAAATCCACATGGAACTTGGTCTTCTGGGACAGTCATTCATATGTTAATCCTCCAAGGCTGGTTCACACTATGCTGTGGAATCTCAGTTTTTGCAGCATCAAACACTGGAAGGTATATGTGGGAAATTCAAATGGTTGGAGACACACAGCGGATACACAACACAAAACACGAACACTGACACAGATTAGCCACATGTCTCTCCATGTTTGCAGTTAAGTTCTGTTCCTTATTATTAAACATATTGTATATAATATGGCCTGCAAGACAGAGCTCTTCCCCCAGGTCTTTGGTTGAGGCCATAGCAATGAAGATCAGGGTGGGGTTTAGTTTGCCATTGGATCATAGTGGGTTTTAATGTTGGGATTTTTACTATTTTATTGTGGGGTTTTATTATTGTAGCCCACCACAAGACAACTTGCTGATAGCTGCAGGTAAGAAATTTAATAATAAATTAAATAAAATACATTTATTTACTACATATTCATACCATTTTGCAAGGTCAGTTTTTGATCTAGCTTGCAACTTAACACCAATACAACGTGGAGATCTCACATCTGGCCTGTACTGCAACAACTCAACTGGCTTCCAATTGAATTCCAGATCAGGCATAAGGTTTTGGTTCTTACCTTCAAGGTCTTCAACGAGGGCCAGAACTTTTTCTGTCCTGGCCCCCACCTGGTGGAACGAGCTCCCTGAAGAGAACAGTGCCCTGTCTGAACTCCCAAAATTCCGCAGGTCCTGCAAAAGGGAGCTCCTCCACCAGGCATTTGCCTGAGACCGTCAACAGGTCCCCCCTCAGACATCCCTCCATGACCTGAACCAGTCTGTCCTGTCGGGGTCCTTGGCTGGGTTCCATTCCTGTTGTACTGTTTATGATCACTGAAATTGCATTATTGGATTGTTGTTGTTGTATTTGTTTATGTTATGGACTAATTTGTTCCATGTATCCCCCATGTTGTATGTAAACTGCCCTGAGCCATATGGAAGGGAGGTATAGAAATCAAATAAACAAATAAACAAACCAATAAAAACATTGTCTTTTCTGCTCATACATCAGGCACACATACTTACAGACGTCTTTTAAAGGTTGGATGATGGGTGAACCAGTATATATGAGTAAGAGAACGCTCAATTTGTAAAGAGAGGTGCTAAATTAACTATTAGGCAAAATACTCTTGCCTGGAAATTAAATTTCATGAATGAAGCTTCCTGCCCCCTCCCCCACCACCGCTAATGATGCAACTCGCAAAGCACTAGACTTTGCACTGAGACTAGTCATTTTTATCTTCTCTGCAGTTCAGAAATTTGTTGTCAAGTAGGAAGGGAAGTCACCTCATTTGTCATCACTAATATAATGGGCCCCATCCAGTAGGTACTCCTGATATTCACACAACTACACTCTAGACCAGTGGTCCCCAACCTTTTTATCACCGGGGACCACTCAACGCTTGACAATTTTACTGAGGCCCGGTGGGGGGGTAGTTTACTCCTCTACTCTCAACCACTGCCCTAACGCTCTCTGATCGCTATGGTAATGTTTAAATATCCCTTCAGAATAAGATACAAACACCCCACAACAATGAACATAAGGAACATTTTATTTTCATGGAAATTTTTACTCATGACAATGACAAATCAATGGGAACCCTGAGCTTGCATCTCCTCAGTCATGCAACTTTCTGACCTGCCTGGCTGACAATTTCATCTATCAAATGGTAGAGGAAGCGACAAGAGGTTCAAGCCATACTGGACTTAACAGGCAAGAGTTGGTGGATGAAGGAGGTGGGGACCCTAGGGGGAAGTGACCATGTCCTCATAGAATTCCTTTTGAGATGGGGAGCCAAGGAAGCTTGTAGCCAGACGCGGATGTTGGATTTTCGTTGGGCAAACTTTAATAAACTCAGAGACATGATGAGTGTCATACCATGGACGAGAATGCTGGAAGGGAAGGGAGCATGTGAAGGGTGGGCGCTACTCAAACAAGAGCTATTGCATGCTCAATCAATGACTATCCCAGAAATAAGAAAACACTGCAGGAGCTCTGAGAAGCCTATCTGGATGAACAGAGAACTTCAAGAGGAACTAAGAAAGAAAAGGAAAATGTTCAGGAAATGGAAGGAAGGACAGAGCTCTAAAGAAGAGTACTTACAGGTTACTAGGCACTGTAGATCAATCATCAGAAAGGCCAAAAGCTGAAAGTGAGCTAAGATTGGCCAGGGAAGGCCATTGTAACAAGAAAAGATTTTTCAGTTATGTGAGGAGCAAACGTAAAGTAAAGGAGGCAATAGGCCCGCTGTAGGGTGCAGATGGACAAATTCTAATGGAAGATGCAGAGAAAGCAGAAAGGCTTAGCACCTATTTTACATCTGTTTTTTCCCACAGGTCAAAGGGTTTAGGCACATCTAGAGATAGCAGTAGCCAAAGGATAGTGTCTGGGTGGCAGGTTGACATGGATAGAGAGGTTGTCGAGAGGCATTTAGCTGCACTGGATGAGTTCAAATCCCATGGGCTGGATGAAATGCACCCGAGAGTACTCAAAGAACTTTCCGGAGAACTTGCAGAACCCTTGTCCATCATCTTCCTCTTTAAGGACTGGAGATGTCCCGGAGGACTGGAAGAGGGCAAATGTTATTCCGATCTTCAAAAAAGAGAGGAAGTAAGACCCAGGAAACTACAGACCAGTGAGTCTGACCTCTGGTTCCCCATGATGTTCTGATGGATAAATTGAAGGACTGCAATCTGGATTTTCAGATAGTTAGGTGGACAGGGAATTGGTTAGAGAGCCACACTCAAAAAGTTGTTGTCAATGGTGTTTCATCAGACTGGAGAGAGATGAGTAGCGGGGTACCTCAGGGCTCGGTGCTCGGCCCGGTACTTTTTAACGGATTTATTAATGATCTAGATGAGGGGGTGGAGGGACTACTCATCAAGTTTGCAGATGACACCAGATTGGGAGGACTGGCAAATACTTCGGAAGATAGAGACAGAGTTCAACAAGATCTAAGCACAATGGAAAAATGGGCAAATGAGAACAAGATGCAATTTAATAAAGATAAGTGTAAAGTTCTGCATCTGGGTCAGAAAAATGAAAAGCATGCCTACTGGATGGGGGATACGCTTCTAGGTAACACTGTGTGTGAATGAGACCTTGGGGTACTTGTGGATTGTAAACTAAACATGAGCAGGCAGTGTGATGCAGCGGTAAAAAAAGGCGAATGCCATTTTGGGCTGTATCAACAGAGGCATCACATCAAAATCACAAGATGTCATTGTCCCATTGTATACAGCACTGATCAGACCACACCTGGAGTACTGTGTGCATTTCTGGAGGCCTCACTTCAAGAAGGACGTAGATAAAATTGAAAGGGTACAGAGGAGAGCGACGAAGATGATCTGGGGCCAAGGGACCAAGCCCTATGAAGATAGGTTGAGGGACTTGGGAATGTTCAGCCTGGAGAAAAGGAGGTTGAGAGGCAACATGATAGCCCTCTTTAAATATTTGAAAGGTTGTCATTTGGAGGAGGGCAGGATGCTGTTCCCATTGGCTGCAGAGTAAAGGACATGCAGTAATGGGTTTAAACTAGAAGTACAGCGATATAGGCTTGATATCAGGGGAAAAAATTTCACAGTCAGAGTAGTTCAGCAGTGGAATAGGCTGCCTAAGGAGGTGGTGAGCTCCCCCTCACTGGCAGTCTTCAAGCAAAGGTTGGATACACACTTTTCTTGGATGCTTTAGGATGCTTAGGGCTGATCCTGCGTTGAGCAGGAGGTTGGACTAGATGGCCTGTATGGCCCCTTCCAACTCTATGATTCTTGTTTCTCTGCAACGAGATAGTCCCATCTGGGAGTGATGGAAGACGATGACACCCGAAGTGTGTTGTAAAGGGCTGGGGGGGGGCAAGAAGGCGTCCTTCACGGCCCACCTCCAATTAGTCGATGGACCACATGTGGTCCGCAGCCCACAGGTTCTGGATTGCTACTCTAGACCACACTCTATGTTAATCTAGCAATGGCCCTATTAGTAGGGTAGGAATTATATGACTCCAACATTCAAGATCCAGTCTTGTGCAGTGGCTTTTGATATAAGATTTCAGCCCCAAGCATCCAGGTTCAAATTCCTCCTAGTCTGCACAGAGCCAAACTATTCCACATTCATTTTTCATCTATTTTATTTTCTATTGATGGTCTCTGTGGGTAATGAAGCTTGCAGAATCAGGACATTGGATTTTTTGGTAACATTTTTAATTAGGCTGGATGGGACAACATTCATCCCGTTCTATGGGGGAAATTTAAATAAATGCAACTGCATTTGTACTTGGTGGGTGAAGCTATTTTTGAATAAGACTTTTTCTCTTCTTTGTGCAGTATCTTTGCCTCGCTTTTCAAGAGAAAAGCTTTCATGCTATTTGCCTCTAGGGCCAAATTTTTCAAAAGCTGGGGCTTAAAGAATACCTCCCATCTTAGTTCGGCTTGCAAAAAAAAGCAGAGAAATGAAGAGGAATTTGTAAATGATAGTTTCTGTTGAGACAATCCCTCCCAGTCAATTGCTTTTGTTCCAGGACTCGGGCAATGTGGAGCTGCATTCAGTCACGTCTTTCTCCTGATGTGCCCCTCTCAAGTCTTCCACGTACAACATCACTGTGATGCTTTTGTTTTTAAAAAGGCAAGATGGTGGCAGACAGGTTGCATCCCAAGATCTGATCTTCCAGACTTTCCATTTCACAGAATTACTAGAGTTGGAAGGTACCTCCAAGATAATCTAGTCCAACCCCCTGCATAATGCAGGAAACTCACATTTTGATTGCAGGTTTGGTACATAAATAAGAATAAACATTTTTGAAACAACTGAAAGCCAAAATATTGAAATGCATGTTTATAGAAAATCAAAAGACAAAGTGAGGATTTGCTGGACATTCCTTTAAAAAGCCAGTTGCACTTAAAATCATACTGCTTCTAATCCCGCTTTAATCAAATTCTTGCATCTTATGGAATTCCAGTTATTTGGAACATGCTTAGAATTAATACAGAGGCAGAAAATAAAAGCTTTAACATCACAACCAGATGAATCTCCAGAAATCCCACTGTCAGGACAAAGGCACTGAAGCAACGCAAGCTTCCATACCTTTAGGATCTCCCTATAGCATTAAGAAACAGTCATTTTCTAAATCAACAGATGTGAATAATATGTGTTTCAGTACTTTAAACTATTTCCTTTAAGATTTTTTTTTAGAGAAAAAGTGCTAATGAAAAAGATCTGGAAAGAAATTAGGAAAGAATAAATATCTGAATACAAAATATGGGATGTAGTCATGAAGCTCAGGCCACAACAATATAGAGAATCTTACACAGCCTTCAGTACTCACTGGCTTAGCTCCAAAATTTGAGATGCAGGGCTCTCACTCCTGAAAGAGCAGGTTTTGTCACTTGTTTATATGGAGATGATCCATTAAATTAAGTGACAAAATAGCCACAGGATGAATGAGGGGAAAAAAACAGAGATTTGAAAGGCAGAACTTCAGGTACAATTCCAATAATTATTTTCAGTGTGTAATATACAGTTACTGCTCTTGTACAGTTGACATTTGTTAAGGCTCTCCTCTAGTTCTGAGCCACATCACTCAAATTACTTTAATGGAAGCACATAACCAGTGAACTAAGATTATTTGGGTGGGGGAAAAAGTCTCAACTCACTTCAGCAACTAACTAAATAGTATTCTATCCTGTGCCCTCTTTTCTATTGCTATCAAAAAGATTAGACCTTACTTGAATGAATGACCTATTATTCCCTTTGAATTTTTGTCCCCTATTGATTCTCTCCACATACCACCCATTGGTCTGCTGTTTACTAAATGTGTGGAATAAGAATGCCCCAGATTTCTGACTTCTGAGTCATCCTCTGCTGGGTGGAACAAACCCAAGCTTTCAAAAAACCTTACAACTGCAATTGTTTGTAGTGAATAAGTGTAGCTGACTAAAGATTACGGATTTACATTATGATCATGGATTATATCACTACCAAGCAAGAATCCCTCATTCTCAGCCATAGTTCTGTATTAAAAATTAAATACATGCATCTTCAAGATACAAAGTATAGAGGGGAAAGGTGGGGGAGAGGAGTTGTATGCATAGTACAAAGATGAAGGGACCGGCTTTTCTAATAACATGCTTAGAATTTGCTTTGTGATAGTGGGATACTCCTGCAGATCCAGTGCAGAGTAAACATGGTAGTGGCTCCTTAAGCACACTTAATACATTGGGATTCAACTTCAGAAATGTGGGCTCCCTCCCTGCATCTCTAACTTTTCTGTAGCAACTTCAGCACTCCTATTTCTAAGCTACATTTATGTACTTCCTCGGCACCAACATTAACCATATTTAAAGCCAACCCGGGCTTCTCTTAAATCAACCTCTGAAATTGCTAACTGTTAAATAACGGTTAGCAGGAAACCAGCCTTATCAGAATAACACAGACCTGGAAGAGGCCACAAAGGGCCAGCCCCCCACCTTCCCTGGAACTTAAAAATCACAGATTCCTGATAGGTGCTCAACCAATCTGCTCCTAATAACTGCCAATGAAAGAGATTTCACCACCCTCCAAGGCAGCATATTCCATCTTTGAACAGCCCTCATTGTCAGAAAATGCTTTCTAATATTTAAGTGGAACCTTCTTTCCCATCATATGAATCTATTGCTCCTAGGCCTTGCCTCTAAAGCTGCAGTACGTAAATTAGCCTCCTTTTCAATTTGTCTACCTTTTACATAGCTAAACACAGCTATCATATCACCTTGCCCTCTTCTCCAGGCTACACATTCCCAGCTCTCTCAACCTCTCCTCATAAGGCGTGGATGCCACCCTTTCAACCATCCTAGCTGTCATTCTCCGAACATGCTCCAACTTGTCAATATCCTTGAACTGCAATGCACAGAACTGGACACAGTGTTCCAAATGAGGTCTAACCAATGTGGAATAGAATGGTATTATAACTTCACTTGCTCTAATCTAGATTCCATGCTCCTCGTAATGCAGCCTAATAATATCACATTAGCTTTCTTAGCTGCCATATCACACCATTGGTTCATATTCTATTGTTTACCAGAGCTCCTAAGTGCCTTTCACATGTACTACTATACAGTCAACCAGTTTGGTGTAGTGATTAGGAGTGCTGACGTCTAATCTGGCATGCCAGGTTCGATTCTGCACTCCCCCACATGCAGCCAGCTGGGTGACCTTGGGCTCATCACAGCACTGATAAAGCTGTTCTGACCAAGCAGTGATATCAGGGCTCACTCAGCCTCACCCACCTCACAGGGGGTCTGTTGTGGGGAGAGGAAAGGGAAAGCGACTGTAAGCCGCTTTGAGCCTCCTTCGGGTAGGGAAAAGCGGCATATAAGAACCAACTCTTCTTCTTCTTAAGTCAGTACCAGCCCCAAAATGTATACACAGAAATATATATGCAACCCATGCTGTGTCCTCAAGGCTGAGATGGATAGTGCTGTGAACAAACTGGAATTTCAGAACTGTGATGCAATGACCAACCAGTTAGTAATAACTCCTACATTTAGCAAGCAGAATACAAAGTATGGATTGAAATTCTCTTTTAGCACCAGTCAACCTACCAGAATTCGTTGGGCAGTCTGATTTCACTGAACTAATCAAATTGTGATTACTTTTGTTGTTGTTATGTGCGAAGTCGTGTCCGACCCATCGCGACCCCATGGACAATGATCCTCCAGGCCTTCCTGTCCTCTACCATTCCCTGGAGTCCATTTAAGTTTGCACCTACTGCTTCAGTGACTCCATCCAGCCACCTCATTCTCTGTCGTCCCCTTCTTCTTTTGCCCTCGATCGATCCCAGCATTAGGCTCTTCTCCAGGGAGTCCTTCCTTCTCATGAGGTGGCCAAAGTATTTGAGTTTCATCTTCAGGATCTGGCCTTCTAAAGAGCAGTCAGGGCTGATCTCCTCTAGGACTGACCGGTTTGTTCGCCTTGCAGTCCAAGGGACTCGCAAGAGTCTTCTCCAGCACCAGAGTTCAAAAGCCTGAATTCTTTGACGCTCGGCCTTCCTTATGGTCCAACTTTCGCAGCCATACATTGCAACTGGGAATACCATAGCCTTGACTAAACGCACTTTTGTTGGCAGGGTGATGTCTCTGCTTTTTAAGATGCTGTCTAGATTTGCCATAGCTTTCCTCCCCAGGAGCAAGCGTCTTTTAATTTCTTTGCTGCAGTCCCCATCTGCAGTGATCTTGGAGCCCAGGAAAATAAAATCTGTCACTATCTCCATTTCTTCCCCATCTATTTGCCATGAATTGAGAGGGCCGGATGCCATGATCTTTGTTTTCTTGATGTTGAGTTTCAAGCCAACTTTTGCACTCTCCTCCTTCACCCGCATCAACAGGCTCTTTAGTTCCTCTTCACTTTCTGCCATTAGAGTGGTATCATCTGCATATCTGAGGTGATTACTTTATGATGTCCAAATGGAGTCATGGATATGCATGATCAACAGACTATAGATTCCTAGCAAGATGAAAAACAACTTTTGTTTACAAAAGTTTCACATCAACATGTCTCAAGTAACAGCCATGTTAAAACCTTAGAGTAACCAATATTCAGACTGTCTTGGAGAGGGAAAAATCTGTTCCTTTGATAGAGATTTAATAATGAAATATTGTTTGCCATGTGGTATCATTTACCTCTATGCCATCCAGTGCTTCAACCACCCTCACACCAAATAACACCAACACTCAGGGGGTTGTCTCTTCAGCTGAGAAAATGTAGAGACAGAGAAGGGGATGATGTTAGACTTGGGGCTGCCAAGGCAGGGAGAATTAAGAGTACAAAATTCCACAAAGATTCAGGCAGTCCGCCTGCCTTATTCTGTTCTCCGTTTCCCTCCCAACATTATGATTGTAACATATGGACTTCAGGACAGCAAAAGCTTCTCTAGAAATTCATAACAGAGCACTTGCTATTTTTCCTTTAAACAACGGGTTAAAATAAGCAAAGGTGTGTCTTTTAAAGGAGGCAGGGGGGCAGAGGAAATATTTTTCTTGGAGCCCTGTAGTTGCTCTCTGCTGCTCTGGTTAAAGTTCAGAGATCTCTAACAAACATTGTATGAGCTGCAGAAAACTAAGCTGCTATACCTGTTTCCCAAAGAATTAACACATTATTTGAGAAAAGCCACAGCCAGATTCCAGTCCAATAGCACCTTAGAAACCTGGAAGATTTCCCGAGTATTAGAGTTCCCTTCATCAGATATCTGACCGAGGGAGCCTCGACGCTTGAAAGGTTATGCCTCCCTAATCTTGTTGGTCTGGATGCAAATCTAGCTGTCCCACAGCATGGCTCTCATCTGAAACTATCTCAGGTGCCACCGATCATTACATAATTACATGCTCTGACTGTTAATCACAGAAGACTTATGTAGAGATGCAAATGACTTAGGGACAATACATGTCACTAATGGAATAGATATCTGTGACAAGTACCTAATAAAATGGTGTGTGAAGTTCAGACGGGTTTTTCTTTAACTTCTTTTATACATATCACATAATTATATGCCAGAGAATAGAGCTTAGTCATGGCAGACCACAGAATTTTTCTGTGGTACAGCTCAACAACTGGTAGTTCAGGCACTAAGCGTTGTGTTTCCTTTCATATCTGTCAGGTTTAGGGAAAATATATTCTTATGAATTTGACTGGTGCAATCTCCCTTTGTTGAAAGCACACACAGTGTAGGTACTTTTATTTGTTGCTTAGGACTAAATGGCAGGTTGAATAACATATACTTGGACTTGTTCTAATTCTAATGGCTCGGGTAAACTCCAGGCAGAAACAATATCAGCTATGACTAGGCAAACTGCTATTACAGCAAGGATTCTGTTTAGAGGTGACCGAAGGTAACTGGATTTGGATCAGGTCTGTGAATAACAACTTTGCCTAGTCATCTATGATGAGCGACAGGTGACACAAGCGACTCAGAGAGTGTGGTGTCTTATTTATTTACATACATAATTTATAGCTCACCTTTCTCCTTGAAATGCAAGGCAGGTTACCCAATGTAAATCAGGGCAATCAATATAATACAACATCTGATAAACATAGTAGTAGGATTAGGATGGGGTAGAAAGTGAGGTCAAGTCACAGCTGATGTATGGTGACTGCCTAGGGTTTTCAAGGCAAGAGGCATTCAGAGATGATTTTCCATTGGCTGCTTCCACATCACTACTCTGACATTCCTTGGAGGTCTCCCAGCCAAATACTAGCCACTGCTTACCTTTTGGGGTCTGATGAGATCAGACTAAAGTAAAGGTAAAGGTAAAGGTATCCCCTGTGCAAGCACCGAGTCATGTCTGACCCTTGGGGTGACGCCCTGTAGCGTTTTCATGGCAGACTCAATACGGGGTGGTTTGCCAGTGCCTTCCCCAGTCATGACCGTTTACCCCCCAGCAAGCTGGGTACTCATTTTACCGACCTCAGAAGGATGGAAGGCTGAGTCAACCTTGAGCCGGCTGCTGGGATTGAACTCCCAGCCTCATGGGCAAAGCTTTCAGACGGCTGCCTTACCACTCTGCGCCACAAGAGGCTCTAAAATCAGACTAGCGAGGGCCATTAGGTCAGAGCTAAAAGAAGGATTACAGAAAGCTAAAAGCAAAGCATAAGTGTTAAATGTGATGTGTTAACAATGGCAAATGGTGGAGTTACATGAGTAGATAACAATGTGGGGAAATCAAGATAATACATACAGCAAGCAGATATTATGTTCTATGCACAGTAATGTATACCATACACAGTCATTTTCTGGAACCACTGGAACCTCCACCGAGCATTCAACTGAGGTCAACCCGACCTAAAAACATCCAGAGGTCCCCTCCACAATCTGAATGATTCTGACTCCAAGGCGCTCTGTTAAAGTTGTTCTGTTGAAAATTGTTCAATGAATTAATTATGGCAATTTGTTAAACTTATATTATTGTCAAATTTATATTACTGTTAAAATTGTTACTGATAGGTTATGTTGCAACTGTTATCTATTATATGATGTTCCATGTATCCCATGATGTTCCCTGTAAACCACCCTGGGCTGTACAGGAGGGCAGTATAAAAATCTAAAGAAATAATAAATCATAACATTGTCTTACTGCCTTTATAAAAAATGCCATCCTGAATGACTGTCTTACTGCTTGTGGCATGAAACCATGACAGTTTTGGTAATTTGAGCAGGGCTCTCTGCAGCCATACCTGGCACACAGGTGAGATTAGCTACTGCCAGTAGATGTGTATTCTCTGTTGTGGTTTCACATTTCGAAACATTAGCATTTCAGCCTCGGCCTGGAGACGGGTTCAGATCCTCACGCTGCCAGGAATCCTGGTTTTACAGGCAACAGAGATCAGCTCCCTTGGAGAAAATAGCTACTTCTGATGGTAAACTCCATAGCATTATACTCCACTAAGGTCCCTCCCCGCCCCAAATCCCACCCACTTCTGGCTCAGCCCCCAAAGTCTCCAGGTATTTCCCAACCCAGAGCTAACCACCCCCACCCAAGGAAATTCATGGCTAAAATAAGCTGCATTTGAAACGAATAATGTACATGCTCTACGGGTCTGAAGAACCAATCGGCGAAACGCATCTACCTCGCGAGCTTGCCCAAATTTGGCAAATCGTTTTGCAGCAGCAAAGAACGGGAGGCTGTTCCAGCTCCCCCGGGGGGAGGGAGAAATACTACTTTCGGTCACCGCCTCTCCACGTGGGCTCCATTGAGAAGGCAACAAAGCGGGTTTCTCTGTTGTTTACAAGCAGACGGTTTGGAAAGATCCAAAAAAGAAACGCAGGGGCGGACTTGTGAATTCATCTCGGAAAGAAGCGTTCAGGACTGGCGGGTTATGTACAGGACAAGACTGCCCCATTCCAGTTTCCCTTAGTGCCATGAGGCGAGTTTGACGGAAACCTCTGAATCCCTTTTTATTCTGCTTGCCTCATGTACAACCGCCCCCCCCCCCATCTGATGCAGTGATGGTACGTGGCCCTAAAGTTTGAGATTGGCTCGTCGAGGAAGCGCAAGGATTGGATGTGTTTCAGCTGGGAAGGAGAGGCGCGTGCCGCGCTTGTCAGAATCCGCGCCAAACGAGGCATACAGACGCCCGTATTTTCTATGCATGTTAATTTCTGCAGGACATTTCTGTAAGTACCGACGGTCGCTGGAGCTCCTATCCAGAGCTCTTACAGTCGTCGCCGTCAGACAAAGTTTCGTGGCTTCTGTTAGCTATAAGGTCGGGGTTGGGCTATGAAGACGCTAGAGTTTGCAGAGAGCAAATCCTCCTCATTATTTTTAAGCTAGATGAGGTTTTAGCTGCAGCTTTTGCGTGCTGCCTAGTGTGGGCTTGTGTCGGTATGTTTTCTGCAAGACTGATGTTCAGGACCGTGGCGGAAGCAGCAGATTTCGCTCACTGAATTGTTGAATGTTCAATGCCATAAATCCCCCTGTCTGAGCACCACAAGAGCTAGTGACTTCCGCGGTTCCGAAGCTTTCATAAGCCAGATTCCTCAGTGCTGGATAGAAGCTTCGGAAAGCCAAATTTGAAAGTGTTTTAAGTTCTAACGGATCTCTATGAATGTTCTGTTGGGCTTTATCACCAATATGCACGAATTAAGTTTTCAACGCGGAGATTTTGCTTTCTGATTTTGTCGAGTTGTGAATATACATCATGTGAGGGAAGCCCAACTAAGCAGTTCTTTGCTGTTTGATTTCAGTCTAAATGTGATTGTATCTGAGCATACTTCATTCACAGGGAAAAACTCATTAATTTCAGGTGCGCTAGGGCATTTTTTTTAGATGTTCATTTGGCAGAAGATAGGTGTTCTTTGCTGTAGTCCTGTAGCTGTACGTTGGAGGGCTCCTTCACACATATTTTTCTTACATGGCTCTAAGTGTAAATTGCATATTCTGTCATCTATTTCATCCTGGATGTGCCCTCATAGAAGTAGATGGGTGTTGTGTCTCCAAAACCTACACAATTGCAGACAGTGGCATAAGTTTCACATAGAATCATAGAGTTGGAAGGGGCCATACAGGCCATCTAGTCCAACCCCCTGCTCAACGCAGAATCAGCATCCAAGAAAAGTGTGTATGCAATAGGTTGTCTCCCCATCACCACCACCTTCAGAAAAAAATATCACATGTGAGGCTAAATCTGAAATAAGCATTATTCTGTATATTTTGCAGTATGATAAGATAGGCATGAGTAGTCAAATACTGTACTACTTAGGGTTGCAATGCCACATGTAATTCTAGGTCTTCTGGCTTAAAATTGCATTTTATGAAGAGGGGTTTATTATGTTACAAAGAGGGATTTATTTTAACGGGGGAGGGAAGAGTGTGGAACGTTAACAAGGAGAGGATCCACCCCTCACACATACACCTGCATTTTGAATTGGTACAGGTCAGACTGCCATCTTCTCATCAGATAGGTTCAGTTGGGTAGCCCTGTTGGTCTGAAGCAGAAGAACCAAGTTTGAGTCCAGTGGTACCTTTAAGACCAGCCATGTTTTTTTCTTAGTGTCTTTTCGGCTGAAGCAGAAGGAGGCATTCTGCTTTCTTAGCAATGGTGGGGAGGTTCCTTCCTTTGTTATCCCCACCCCCAAGAGCTAGCTGCTCTGCAGCTACACAAAAAGATTATCCACTTATCTGATTAAAACAAAACTCCAGCTCCAAAGAAGATGTGGAGTCTGTCCTTGGGGAACTGGCTGTAAACACCTGTCTCCTCATGAAAGAGCAGGCAAACCTCTGGCTGAAATTACTGGAATTGCAAAAGCTGACAGACGGTATTTAGCCAATTCCTCAGCATAAGCTCTTATCTGTCTGGTGATCAGTCTCTAATAGTAGGGGGTTGGGTGATCCTTTATCTGTGGTCTGATATGTTTCTTTTGATGGCCTTTTTCTTTTTTTGCCTAGTGCACATTGGTTCAACTTTAAACTTCATCCTATTAATTCTTAGCAATTGTCATTGTATCTATGAGACTAAAATGAGCCAAAAGCTCTGCAGTGAAAGTACAATAACATGTAAGGTCATACAGGATTGTTAAGCGCTCTCTATTTCTCTGACTGGTGAACATTTCTTGTACAGAGTTTACTTGATTTGGCTACCTTTGGAAGTAAATCTGGAGCTGTCGGACATATTTGTGATATATACTTTGGGTAGAGCACCAGTGAAAGCAAACAGATCCTTCCATTCCCCCTTCAAACAAATCCCCAGGAAGAGAGAGATCCTGCACTCCCGAAGGAGTTAGTCAGCATGGTGTTTGTCCACTCTTCTCCCACTCCTATAGCTGTTTCTTCACACATGTGCCTGCCCCTTTCCCACAGCTGGGTGAGGCTGCTTTCTTTAAGCCCTGATGACTACTTGGAAAGAGCCAGTGGAGAACCATCTTTCAGAATCATCCTGCCTGAGGAAACATTAATAATCGTTAAGAAATATTAATGTTCTGGTCCTCCTACCCTCACCCTGATGCTACAATGTCTGTATAGGTCCCCACTGTCCCATCCAACCCCACATCTTCCAAAGGCCAGCTGGGCAGGCCATAGAGGCGTGGGCTGTCACATTCCCATCCCCCACATCTTCCAAATACCAGGCCAGAAAGGCTGGAGGGAGCTGCCACCTTCCTTCTCTCCTACATTTTCCAAAGGCTCAGCCAAGTAAGGGAGGCTGCAGGGGGGTTGCCCCCTTCCTGCTTCTTCCTCCACATCTCCCAAAGGCTAGGCAAGCCCATGGAGGGGCTGCCTTTTTCCCACCCACCCCCACAACTTCCAAAGGTCAGGCTGCTCCAGGAAGACCATAGGGGATGGGCTGCCTCCTTCCCACCTATCCCCATCTTCCAAAGGGCAGGGAAGGTTGTGTGGGGGGCCGCCTCCTTCCCACCCCCCACATTTCCCAAAGGAGAGGCTGGACAGGTAAGTCTGTGGGGGGGAGGGTGCCTCCCTCCTATCCCCCACATGTCCCAAGTGTCATGTGTTGTGAGTCCAAGTCCTATTAGGGAGGACTTCTCAGAGAAAAAGCCTTGACAAGAGTTCCCAGCTTCACCTGAACCTCAGGTGTTTGGGAGCCTAGCCCAGTCAGATGTTCAGCAGGCAGAGAGCTATGACCAGCAGGAGGTAATGGAGCTGCAGACAAATCAGGGGTTAGGTTCCAAAGTTGCAGGAGCTCCTCATTCCTCTGCCCATCCTCCAGCTGCAGCCACCTGCCTTGTCAGCCTACCTGGCTCACCTGAGCCAATTACACAATGCCAACTATGTGCTGGAAGAGAGCTCCAGTCTAAAAGGTGCACCATGTTAGCAAGACAGTTCCTAATTGCAGAAGACTGGGAGTCATCACAGAATGAGGACTGAAAGGCTGATGACAGCCTTTGTTAACTTGAGAATGGGAGGTCTGGGTTGTGGACACAACCTGTGACCCACTCCTGCTGATGTCCTTGAACTGTCTGAAGGAATCCTTCAGTCACTGGACTGAGTTAAGACATTCACTGCATTCTGGATGTCCTTCGGCATTCGTTTTTTGAAATACTGATTATCTCTGCCTCCCTAGCAGCTTGTCTGTGCTTCCTTCCAGCAAAGAGCTGAAACGTGAAGCCCACACAGGAGGCAAAAGAAGAAGCTGATTTCCCTCCTTTGCCTGGGAGAGATGGAGGGTGGGAAGAGGCTGAGAATGGTGAAATTTACCAGCAGCAGGGCCTTTCAGAGGGGCCAGCACCTCTTCCACCCAGCAAGCAACAGGAAGAGTAAGAAGAGGTCAGATAAGCCCCACAATTTGTCCTAATTGGCAGAGTGTTCTCTCCCTATTGGCTGCACACTCCTAATGAGGGCCAATCAGGTAGGGATTGAGTTGTCTGCATGCAATTTGAACTGATTGACCCTTATTGATAGAGTACAATTTGCACTGCTTGGCCCTAATTGGCAGAGTGTAATTTGAACTGATTGGACCTCACTGACAGAGTGTAGTTTGAATTGATTGGCCCCACAATTGGCAGAGTGTTATCTCCCCATTGGCTGCACAGTCCCAGGGAGGGCTAATCAGATAGGGATTGAATTGTCTGCATGCAGTTTGTACTTATTGGTTCTCACTGCCAGATTGCAGTTTGAATTGATTGGCCTTCAGTAGCAGAGTGCAATTTGTACTGATTGGCCCCCACTAGATAGAGTCTAATCCAACCCCTTGCACTATGCAGGACGCTCACAACCCACTCGTTCATCCACTGTAACTTGCCACTCCCCTGAATCTTCACAGAATCAGCCTCTCTGTCAGATGGCTATCCAGCCTCTGTTTAAAAATTTCCAAAGATGGAGAACCCACCACCTCCCAAGGAAGTCTGTTCCACTGAGAAACCGCTCTGTCAGGAACTTCTTCCGGATGTTTAGAGGGAATTTCTTTTGAATTAATTTTATCCCATTGGATCTGGTCCATCCCTCTGGGGCAAGAGAGAACAGCTCTGCTCCATCCTCTATATGGCACCCTTTTAAATACTTGAAGATTTTGCTAGCCTTTAGGGTGACATACTATTTCTACAGGTATTCATTACATGGGCAGTTTGTGATCAGCTTGGTCATTTATTAGTTTGGAGAACTAGGGGCATAATTCACTGTAGATTAAGCAATCCTTTTAAATTAAGATCTAATTAGACAACTTGAAGTATGACAAATATTAAACCCAGCCCTATCTACTTACTTGGTCTCAGCCAATCTGAACAGAAAGTGTGTTGCATTGTTACCAAAGTGCTGACCGCTGAAAAGTGCTGACTGCCGATGAACAGTGGGTGAGGCAGTGTTTTTCATGTGCCTTGAGAGTATAAATTGTCAGCTAGTATTTCAGCTTGTCCCCCATACTTCTTAACATCTACATAAAACTGATGGAGAGGACATCGGGAAATCTGGGCTGAATTGCTGCCGGTATGCAGATGATACTTAGCTCTGTCCCATGTGACCCTCACCCATGAGGGCTGAGGAAACTGAACAGGCACTTGGAGGATATTTTGGATGACAGCTAACAAGTTGAAAGTAAATCCCAACAAAACAGAAGTACTACTGGTGAGGGGAAGGTATGACCCAGGGTTATCCCCTGTTCTGGATAGGGTTGCACTCCCTTAAAAGAACACTTTCTGAGCAAGGCTTCTTGCTGGATAAACAGATGGCAACAGGGCCGGTGGCTGCGCTGCCAGGGCGGCAGGGAAGGGCGCTCCCCCCTGAGTCTTCCCCATCAAGGCTGGGGCTTGAGGGGTGGGAAAGAAGCAGGGCTGGCGCGTCTTCGATGCACCGGTCCTGCTTCTTTCCCGGCGGCAAAGGCCCCCCCCCCACCGCTTCCCGGTCGAGGGCAGCCACTGACCTGGCTTGTCGGCAGGCAGGCGGCCAGTGGCGGCGGTGAGGTGAAGGCGGCGCATGGCGTGGAGTGGGCGGGTCAGGTCTGGGCCCGTCAAGTCTGGGCTTCGTGCGGCTAGTGATTGGCCCCTTGTCCCCTGACTGACACAGGGAGGGCCCAATCGGGAGGTGCGAAGTGCCTGCCGCTTGGGTGCCCCGCTTGTCCGTCCGGGGGGAAGGGGTCAGTGGGCACCCTTCCCCATCCCGGACAGGGCCCTCCTTGAGGGCCCTTACTGTTTTATTTATACCACTCCCGTGGAGCGGTTACAGATATGGTGAACACAATAATATAATTAAAAATTAGAAACGTGGGGCCTAAATATCAAGCTTCATTGAGAATCATCAAAAAGCAATTACAAAGGTGATGAAAATATCAAATGATTCACACAAGACTATATGCATTTTGACCACAAAGATCTTCCTTGGTGGGTAATGGTACACAGCAAAGTTTTTAGAAACACATCCAGAAAATAAACAATATAAATCAGTCTTGACCAGGTAATGATATCTGAAAATACAGAAGGGGGGGGGGAAGCAAAAAGGCAGATAACAAGATGGAAGTAAATCCCAACATATAGTAATAGAAATAAGCATTATTAATACTATATTGAAAAACATTTTAAAATCTTTTTTTAATGTGAAAATTTAAAGTTTTTCAGTACAGAATTAATAATGCTTATTTCTATTATAACGATTTTGCTTTTTTCTTCCCATTTTGAATTTTCAGATGCCATCACCTTGGATGATTGATTTGCATAATTCATTTCCAGATTTGTTTCTAAAAACTTTGTTGTGTACTAGTGACCTCTGACCTTTGCGACCAAAATAGGTATTGTCTTATGTGGATCATTTGATATTTGATATTTTCATACCTTTGTATAAGAAAATTATAACAATTTATGTAAAGCTCATCCTTGATTAGCCTTAATGCAGTCAAATATTCAGCCCCTATGTTTTTCATTTTTCAACAGAGTGTTGCCTGAAGTGGGTTATAGAAATCACATGACTTCAGTCTTGTTCCATCTGCACTGGTCTCCAGTTTGCTTCTGAGCTCAATTCAGCATGCTGGCATGTATCTTTAAAATCTTGTATGACCTGAGATGAACATATGTTATATACTGCACTGATCCCCAACCCGCGGGCTGCGGCCCGGTGCCGGGCCGCGAAGGCCTTGGTGCCAGGTCACGGCTCCTTCTTCTCCCCCCCCCCGAAGCGAGAAGCTCGCCAGGCCGCGAGAAAATCGGTCGCCAAAGTGGCCGATTTGCTCGCGGCCCGGAGGGGCCGGGAGGGGGAGCTACGGCCACCGGCATGGCGGCGGCGCAAACGCGCCTGCGCGGACTGCCACACATGCGCGTTTGTGCCCCTGCTGGGCGCAAACGCGCGTGCGCGGCAGTCCGTGCAGCCGCGTTTGCACTGGAGCTTCCGCGCGTACGTGGGCCCCGGGCCACCCTCTCCCTCCACTACGCCGCAGCGGTCCACAGTGAGCGTAAGCTTGCGGACCGCTGATATACTGTCTTAGTCCTTGCTCTGATCATCTTTGGAGGTCCCGTTTTGGTTGCCTCCTCCATCTAAGACTAGACAGGTGGCAACTCAAGAAAGGGCTTTCTTCAGTGCTTCTCAACCTGGGGGTCGGGACTCCTTTAGGGGTCGAACAACCCTTTCACAGGGGACATAGCAGGGTGAGCAGCCATTCTCTCCAAGGGGGTCCCAAAGTGGCCAACATCACTCCTCTTCCATTTCATCCACCCAACAGCCTTCCTGGGTTGATTGAGGTAGAGTGTTTGTCTGTCTGGAGCAGCGGAAAACAGTGAGATCGGCATGGTGGGACTAGAGGCAGAAATTGAACTGAGAAACCCCAGGAAAAAAACAAAACAGTTTATATACAATCATGAACAATGTATCTTCATGCCATTGGTCAGTTTTGGTTTAATTTCTGTGAAAGAACACTTGCATAATTTTATGGTTGGGGTCACCACAACATGAAGAATTGTATTAAAGGGTCGCAGCATTAGGGAGGTTGAGAACCACTGGCTTTCTTGGTCATAGCACCCAATCTTTTAGAATTCTATCCCCAGGGATATTCATCTGTCTCTCTATCAGTGTCTTCCGTCAGTAGGTGAAACTGTTTTGTTTCATTTGGCATATCATAGAACCATAGAATAATAGTATCATAGAGTTGGAAGGGGCCATACAGGCCATCTAGTCTAACCCCCTGCTCAACGCAGGATCAGCCCAAAGCATCCTAAAGCATCCAAGAAAAGTGTGTATCCAACCTTTGCTTGAAGACTGCCAGTGAGGGGGAGCTCACCACCTCCTTAGGCAGCCTATTCCACTGCTGAACTACTCTGACCGTGAAATTTTTTTCCTGATAACAACAGTAACCATTATTATAGTAATATCCCCAGTAACGATTATTATTCTCCCTTCCTGGTTCTAGTGTTGTTTTTATTTAATTATTCTATAATGGTAAGGTTGTTTTTAATTCTTTAGGGCAGTGGTCCCCACACAGCACAGAGTTTAGGGCCTGTAGAGCAGTGGTCCCCAACCTTTTTATCACCGGGGACCACTCACCGGGGACCGTTCAACACCTTTTACTGAGGCCCGGTGAGGGGGGGTAGTTTACTCCTCTACTCTTAACCACTGCCCTAGTGCTCTCTGATTGCTATGTTTAAACATCCCTTCAAAATAAGATACAGACACGCCACAACAATGAAGGGTGTTGTAAAGGGCCGGGGGGGGGGGGAGAGGAGGCGTCCTTCGGGGCCCACCTCCAATTAGTCGAAGGACCACATGTGGTCCGCAGCCCACAGGTTGGGGATCGCTACCTTAGGGGACCCGGATCAGGTGGAAAGTTGGCATAAAAATGTTTTAAATAAATAAAGTCAGTTTGGTTCTGTAGTGGCTTTAGGAAAGGCAGTGTTCTGTCAGCATAGCCCCCACCCCAGTACTGCATGAGGTGAGAACTTCACAGTTTTGCAAGAATTAATGAGATTAAGTATGTGAAGCACTTTGAATATTTGAAATATGCTAGATACACCCTAGTTATCATACTTTTTCTGATAGCCTAAGGTTACAAAGTGGCTATCAATGAAAAAACACAATACAGAAAGCCACATAATAAATTGCAGCAGAACAACAAAACCAACTAGACACAACAGAGATCCATACAAAAAAAAAGAAAAAGAAAAAAGAAAAACTGATTAATGGAACTAGGGTCCCCAAAAGTTTTGCTTAACTGCATCACATTCAGCTTGGTACAGGAATGATAAGGAGAAGGAGTGAAGCAATTTATTTTCTGGGTAGGAGTTCACAGTCTTACTGACTTTGTTGAAAAGGTAAGTGCATGCAAACTTCTACTGTATACAGTAATTTTAATTATTCAGAATGCATAGATTGTAACAATGTCAGTTATATAGTGCAGAAAATAATGATTGCCTCCTTCTAGATAATGGTGTATGTGGAGGGACAAGTTCTGATAATATCACCAATATATGGTGGATTTAAACTATGTGTATATATTTAAAATCCAAAGACTGGGGCCAAGAGTAAACAATACAGATCTTTCTAGGAACCTGAGAAAAGCCCCAACTTCACAGAAAAATCTGAAATCTTAAAAAAATGGAGGTGATTGAAAAACTAAAGATGATAGAAACATACATGTAGCTTTGCCCTCAGTGCTTATTGCTAAGCAACCACAGTGTTGCCTCCCTTCAAGCTTTGGTTTCTGTCAGAAAAAGCAGCCCAACCTACAGTGTCCCAGAAGGGACAAAAAATGGCCCAGGCAGTGCTGCGCAGTGCCAGAGAGCCACCTAGGTCATTATTTTAAAGAATGCAAACCCGCCTTCTTAAAAATAATAAGGAATTCCCCTGGTTGGAGAGCTGCGGGGCAGAAACTGCCACCCCACCCCAGCTGCCACATCTGGGGGTACAAATCCAGGGTGGACTGGATCTGGCAGTGCTCCCCCATATGGACTCAGGAAGGGGTGGGGGAACCTGCCCCAGCTGAAACACCCTGTGGCAGCCTGGTGTGGTGGTGCTGGTGCAGAAAAGGTCTAGGTCAGTGGTCTCCAACCCCCGGTCCGGAGACCGGGACCGGTCCGTGGATCAGTCGGTACCGGGCCGCTGCTCCTCCTTGTCCTCCTCAGCTGCTGCCTTGGAGGCTGCTCTGCCACTGGCTCACCTTTGGTGCTCTCCCGTGGTCGCCATGGCTGGGGCTCCCCCTTGGCGTGGTACTGTGCAGCTGCTGCTGGCAGCGCCCCCACAGTGGGCAGCAGGAAGTCAGGGACGCTGGTGGGGAAAGCAAGTGGAGCAGAGGCTCAGGCAGTGGCGGGGATGTCCCTTGGCAGACTATCCCCCCCTCCCGGGCCTCAGTAAAATTGTCAAGCGTTGACTGGTCCCCGGTGATAAAAACGTTGGGGACCACTGGTCTAGGTGACCTTGACTAATTACATGCTGTCAGCCTAAACTACCTTCCAGGATTGTTGCTTTGGGTCTCCATTGTGAAGAAAGATACTGTATAATAATAATCTTTACACAGCCCGCGGTGCCACGGGCGCCGCAGACAGAATAAAGCCATAAGGGCTTAGGGGGAGGAGTTAGGGCGGGCTCTGTCCGGGATGAGGAAGGGTGCCGATTGGCCCCTTCATCCGGACAGACCATCGGCTGGGCCAATCGCACCTGCCAATTGGCCTGGCCGATTCCCGCCCTGCCGACAAGGGAGCCCCCGGTGGGGGCTCCCTGCCCGGCGGCCTGATGCGGCAGGCTGCCGGCCAAGGGAGCCCCCGGCAGGCTGCCGGCCAAGGGAGGCTGCCGGCCAAGGGAGCCCCCGGCAGTCGCGTGGAGCGCGGCTGCCGGGAGCTCCCTGCGGGGAAAGGCTAGCGTACATTGTATTTCCGCATACAATGGGCTTTGCCTCTAGTCTTTAACCGCTCCTGGCGGAGCGGAAGAAATAAAACAGTAAGGGCCCCGAGGGCAGGCCCTGTCCGGGATGAGGAAGGGTGCCGATAGGCCCCTTCCCCTGGACTGACAAGCAGAGGGCCCAATCGGGAGGCGCGAAGCGCCTCCCAATTGGGCCCTCTGCTTGTCAGTCCAGCCCCAAACTGCCAATCAGCAGCCGCGCACAGCGCGGCTGCTGATTGGCTGTTTTCCCAGACTATAACCAATTGGGAGGCGCGAAGCGCCTCCCAACCCGCCCTACCCCCCACCAGAGCTTACCTTCGCTCCAGCGGCTATTGCTCTGCTGGCCGCCGACAGCGAAGGTATGCTCTTTGGCCCCTGACTTCGAAACAGCAACGGCTCCCAAGACCCCGGGGAGGCTGCTGGCCGGCTCGCTTGGCTGCTCAGCCCCTTCCCCGGAGCCTGGGGAGCTTTTTGCTGGATCGGGGGGGGGGAGAAAAAAGCTCCCCAGGCTGCAGGGAAGGCAATCCGCGGCTCACAGAGCCGCAGAGTGCCTTCCCCGGAGCCTGGGGAGCTTTTTGCTGGATCGGGAGAAAAAAGCTCCCCAGGCTGCAGGGAAGGCGGTCCACGGCTCGCAGAGCCGCGGAGCGCCTTCCCTGGAGCCTGGGGAGCTTTTTGCTGGATCGGGGGGGGGGGAGAAAAAAGCTCCCAAGGCTGCAGGGAAGGCGATTCGCGGCTCGCAGAGCCGCGGAGCGCCTTCCCCGGAGCCTGGGGAGCTTCTTGCTGGATCGGGGGGGGGGGGAAGCTCCCCAGGCTGCAGGGAAGGCGATCCGGGGCCTGGGGAGCTTTTTTCAAGGTGGGGGGGGGAGAAAAAAGCTCCCCAGGCCCCTAGCGCCCACTGAATTTTGGTTTCAGCGGGCTCTACTACTAGTAATAAATAAAGTAAATAAACAATACATAAAACTGAAGTGGAATGGGGCAGTTAAAAGAAGGGTTGGCTGGTGAATGCGAAGGTGAGAAAGAACCAGGACAGGGAAGAGGATATGGAGATTGCAAGGAAGAAAGAAAGAAGAGCTAAGTGGAGAAGATGATATAGGCTGAAATGAAGCAACACCCCTCCCCTGTAAGCATTTTCTAGGGTTGTCTGAGTTGAGAAATGCCTGGAAACTTTGGGAGTGGAGCTGGGATTGGGCAGGATTTAGGCCAGAGGGGGACCTCAGTGTAGTATAATACTATGGAGTCCACCCTCCAAAGCAGCCATTTTATCCAGGGGAACTGATCTCTTTAGACTGGAGATGAACTATAATTGCAGGGGAATTCCAGGGCCTGCCTAGGGACTGGCTTGCCTAGTCTTTTCAGATTTCCTGCTTGTTTTCCTAATTTTGGACCATATAACCTTTTGCATTATTTTCATTATATAGAGGCACCTGGAGGTGCTAAGGAATGTTGGTTGTACTGGTATATTTTCTTCCCTGGTATTAAAAAAAAAGGTGTTCAGGGGTAAGAAAAAGATTATAAATTGTCATCCGCACATCTTTTCAGAGGCTCATTTTCTCACTCAGTGTTATTTGAAGGAGTTGTGTTAAGGAGTCCTTCATAGGATTGTCCAAGAAAGGCCAAGCATAGAGTTGGCTGAAATTGGTTCCCTAGTTCCACTAACTTGCAGGACAGAGTCTCTTGAGTCTGGGGGTATCTCACTCGGGGTGGTCAAAAGCTTATTTGCGGGCACTGAGTTTCTTACACATTGTCAGTATTTGTGATTGTAGGATCTGCAAATAAGGAACTGGGAACCAGATCTACCTTGAGACAGAAACAGGATGAAGGAGCCTCCAGGTTTCCCAGAACTGGATCTTGCCCCTGAGCTTCTGCTGCTACCATGAGCCTTTGATGGAGCCACCCCTGCAAAATTGGCCATTTGGAGGTGCTTTTGCTTACAGTTCTTTTAGCAGAAATACCCAAACCAGACCTATTTGGGCTGATCAGTAACCATTCTTACAACTGCAGAATTTTGGCCCCAGACTCATAAATCAGATTTATGCAGCCTTAGCAAACCTATATAAATCACATTGTCATTTATAATCTTTATATCTACGGGCGCGCAATTGAACCCAGGACTTTCACAGAAACAAACTAATGAATTATAATGAGAATCAATTGAATTGTCAGTATTCCAGTTTATTATGCTGCAGGGAGAATTGTGGCTGCAGGGGAAGGCAAGGCAATCCATCCATTGTTTTGCTGGTGAAACATTTGGATAAATATGAGACATAAACAGGCCTGGAATACATGGGTGCTGCAGCTTTAGCCTTCAGCTTCTGAGTGTTTAAACTGACACTTTCTTGAGAAATATTTACCACACAGCACTTAAATTAGTAGGTTACTTGTATGACATAAAGAGTCATGGAAATATATCAAGGGTAAGTGGGACAGAAACTAATTATATACTGCAGGACAAGTGTATAATGGAAATCACTTATGCATAATTTAGATTAACAAAAATGCTATTCTTATTTGGTTTCTGGTGCTATTGTCTTTTAATATACACTCCATTCATATTAGTTGTCTGAAAACATGAAGGCTGAAAACTTTAAAAACTTTTTTACAAAATTGGAATTCTAATGAGTCCAGAGGCAAGTGTTAAAGAAACTGCATTTAGCCTGAAGCTCTTTCCTTCTATGTGATGGATATTCTGTTTCAAAACCAGTCAAGAACACTCCCTGCATTTCTGATCTTTCATGGTGCGTGGCCCCCATCTTATGTGTGTATTTACAATCTTCTGGCAGGATTGTTTTCATTTGTGCATAGACTTGGTAGGGATAACATCCAAGTTGAGGAAATAAGGTAGTAGAATATCCAGTAAAACAACCAATTCCTTCAACATTAAACTTATGCCCTCTTATGTGAATCATTTAGAAAGAACCTGCCAGACTGCCTTCGATTCTGCTGTTACTTGCCTCTGCAGTTAACTACTTGCCTCACAGCCTTGCTGTGCTCATTACTAGTAGTTACTTATTAGAATTTCTATAGGCTACCCAACACTGACTTCCTAATCCATCATTTGAGAATCACTGACATGATGCAGGTAGGCTTTGACTGGCAACCATGTGTGCCCTTCTTATCTGAAGACCAAGTAACATCCATCAACACAATCTCAAACCATGTCTGTTCTGTGACATGACCTGTCACTTGACCTGTTCATTTACTTTTGTCAGTTACAGTTGGACCAACTCTCAGGCTTTAAGTGTAGAAATTAACAAAAGAATTTATTCATTTGTTTAGACATTTTCATATGCCACTTTCTCATTGGTGGGACCCAAATTAGTTTACAACATTGTCCCCGCCTCCATTTTATTTCACAATAACATCCCTTTGAAATAGGTTAAGCTAAGAATTATTGACCTAAAGTTACCTGTGTGGGGAGGCAACCGAGGTCTCCTGATACTGTAACCCATACACCACTGTGGTAATTTCAGTGTCAGCAGACTCCAGTATGACATAGTGCCTGAACTGGTGACAATTCGGATGAAGAGGTCTAACTATGGTGCATGGGTTCCTCATTGGGTTGAAGACCGTAGTAGAAAAGTTTAAACCCCCACCTAATCCCAATTTCTCTGCTTCTAAAATAGCCCTGGGGAATTGCCATTTTATCTGCTGGGAAAACATAAGTGTGGGCTCTGTACACAGAACTCTCAGCATTTCTTCTGATGTCCGCTGAGTCAACCCTCACAACGAAGCCAAATCCATGTAAAATGGAAGTTATGGAGCTAGAAAGGTCTAGGTACCTAAGGCTAACATGTTCTGCGCCATGCTCTATGACTATATTGAAAAATTATGAGGTCCTGCCTGTAGTCTTAAGAGTTCTCTGAGAGGAGGTTGTCTGAGAAAAGTGTAATACCAGTTTTTCATGCAATGCTAAATTGCTGTCTGGAACCTACAGACTTGGTATGTGTGGGAACTATCCTTTTGGAATATTGCTCTGCCTGGGAACTGGCTATTTTGAAGCCAAAATTGGTAGTTTCTGCTGTCTCAAGTGTAGCCTCAGTTTCAGCGATTGCCTTTGCCACCAATTATCTTCTGTGTTTCATCTCAGGTTATGCAGCTTTGACCTAAAATTAAATTCATGGACTGTAAAAGGAATGAGTTGAGATAATAGTAATTTCCAAGGCAGATTGTTAGGATGGCAATAAAGTCCAAACAGGACCATACATTGATGCAGCCTTTGTTTTATTATTTTAAATCACAGGGGAACTATTGCAGTGCTTCAGAATACTCTTGGGTAAAAATTAACATTTCTCTAACTAGGGCCGGGCTTTAAACAAACATTGTGAGTAAGCCCATTGGATTCTGAGTAAGTATGTTTGGAATGTGGTTGCCTGTTTTTGTTAGAGTACCACTACAGAGATCAATATTTGGGTTTGATTGTTTTTTAAGCAGGATAATCCAGAAGCTATGGAGTCAGAACGAGCATCCCTTATGATGAACTGCTAATGCCTAAACCAGCCTTTCTCAACTTTTTTACCGTTGAGGAACTCTTGAAACATTCTTCAGCCTTTAAGAAACCCCAAAAGTGGTGCGATCATAAAGAATATGGTTGGAAAGCATAGCTGTGCACACGCCCATCTGGGGCCCCTCCCCTTCCTACCCCCTCCAGGCCCATCATCGGCCATCTGGGGAGAGAGGGTGGTTTACATGAACATATATGTTCATATAACCTGATAAATGTTTAACACATCTAAAAAACATTAAAAATTAACTAATTACCACCTATTTGGGAAGCCGCTCCAGGGCTGTCAAGAAACTCCAGGGTTTCAAGAAACCCTGATTGAGAAAGCCTGGCCTAAACATTAGTTGTCTTTTTTGCGTATATATTCTCTAACTTTTTAAAATGATAGAACAAATTTTAAGTCCAGTGGCACCTTTAAGATCAACAAAGTTTTATTCAAATATAAGCTTTTGTGAGCAGGCAGGCACACTTCTTCAAATACAGTTTTGATCACTGTTACGGGGTTGGTGGGAACTTATTGTTTTCATGCATTATGATATTTTTGATAAATATACATTTTTGAAATGTCTGCTGATGAAATGCTAAAGCGCAAGACATTTCTGACCAGAGGCTTTAAACGTGATAGTACACACAAGATACTGTCCCAGTCTTATATGTTAATCACTTATTTCCTGTCTGTCAGAGTCATTAGGGAAGCTTCATCACCAAATGATTCTTATATAAACAATTACAAATGTACTTCTTTTATTTTAGCAAGTCATGTGCTGACAGGCTGGAAATCCAGATATGCTAGTCTAACGTTATTGTTATAAATCCTAATATTTCTGCACTCAGCTACAAACAGAAAAGAAATTGGAGGCCACAGAGAAATGGATAGAAGTGCTATATTTTTCTACTTTCATTATATTTGAAATGATAAAGGACCTGGTACTTCATTCAATTTACCTTTTGTTCCTTTGTTTTCAAGCTAATTAATTGCTTTCTGTTTGGGGGAGGTGTGGAGTATTTAATTATCACGTTTTGTTCCTTTGGGAGAGTAGTGTGGCTTCCTCCTCTCCCATTCCACTAGCCATGGTTTGTTTTTAGATTTTGTTGGAGAAGATCAGAACAGTACAAATGTTAATAAAATAAAATAATAAACATATAAATAAAAAGAGCAGTGGCCCTGACAAACCATGATGCGCAGTGGCAAGGTTTAGCATAGTGTAATAATTTACAGTTCATTTGTGGATTCCATTAGGGTGCCAGCTCTGGGTTGGGAAATTCCTGGAGATTCAGGGGTGGTGCTTGGGGAGGGGGGGGGTTGGAATGTAGAGGGACTTTAACAAAGTACAGTGCCATAGACTCCACCCCCCAGTGTCTCCTTGAAAACTGGTTTCTGATCTGAAAATCAGTTGTTGACTTGCAGAAGGGCATTATGGGCTGGAATAAGACACACCAATATTGGGTATAAACAAGGCCACAGCTTTATTCCTTCCCCATGGGAGGGTTGGCACAGCATGGGAGAGGGAGGCTGACCTAGCAGTCAACGGACTGCACCAAAACTCATGGAGTCCAGAGGTGTCCTGGGGATCTGCACCGTTCCCCACTGGGAAAGCAGATCCCTTTGCCTACTGGAGTCCGACGCTAAGGGAAGCGATCTTTGGGGGGGAGCCAATTGGGCACAAACCTCAGTTGGTTGTCCGCCAGGCCACTTGGCAATGAGCCCCTGGCCACCCCGCCAGATCAGCCATGCTAATTTACATGCCCCCTCATAGGGTGGCCCCAACCCCCTGGGAGCCTGATCGCACACTGGACTCCCTGCCAACAGGCTGCATCCCATGCAAACCTGCAGCTGTGACAAAATATTAACTGTGAAACCACAAACTGTGCAACAAGGCTGTTTACATATCAGTGTAGGGTGGGTGGGAGGGAAGCGGCTTCTGTGGTATCCCCGGCAAAGAGGCCGGGACCCAAGCATGTGGTGCCTTCATAGGCACTGGGGGTCTTGCCCTGCCCCTTGCCGCCATGCACGCTGCATATACGCAGCTCACACCACAAACAAGCCTCTTAGGCAGTCGCATCTGCCTCCAGCTAGCCCTCCACACCATCAACATGCAGCTGTGGTGAGTCTCGGCCATGTTTAATTCCTGAGGATTTCCAGGCCCTGGCAACCCTAAATAAGTCTTCCCTAAAAGCGGATGGGAGCATATCGTAAGAGAGTAAATGATCTCCTATGATCTGGGAAAACAAGATTAGATAAATAAGGTAATGGCCTCAAATTATTAAGTGGAGGCATTGGAAGAAGTGGATTTTTTACTTGATTGAAATCCTGTTGGCAATGGATATCTAGGATTCTTTGTTTTATCATTTCCTTTGCTCGGTTGAAACCCAGAGACAGTATTAACTGTTTGGATAGACCATATGAGCAACGTTTTTTCTCAAGAGTGGATATCCATGGAACAACCAATGATTCAGACATCATTAGGTAAAGCAAACCCTTCGTGGAAAAAAGCAATTTTAACCAGTACATGGACGTACATAACCATATTCTGGTCTGGACAGAATACATTCCTGTTTCCACCCAGATTGCAGCGTTGGAAATGCTGGTTGGTACTTGGAGCAAGGATCTTAAAAATTTAGCCTGGGTCTTTTCTAGGCTGGAAATATTGGCATTTCTATACAATGGGGCCCCATACATCATCTGTGCTAGAGGTTTTGCCTTGAACAGCTTAAGTGCTGCGGGAATATTACGCCCACCTTTGTGCTAGAAGAATTTCTGAATGGCACCTGAGCTTCTCTGGGCATTTGAGGAAATATATGATATATGGGAGTTTCTACGGTCATTTGATTGGAATAGTACTCCCAGATATTTGTAAAATCAGACCTGTTCTATGGGTGATGATTGAGACGCCATGTATATGTTTTAGGCTTGTTACCAAAACCCATAATCTTTGTTTTTGAATGATTGACCTCTAGCTGGTTCAATCAGCAGTAAGTAGCCAGTAGTACCAAGGCCCTTCTCATTCCATTTGGTGTTCTTGATAACAGGACAGCATCATCTGCATACAGCAGTAGTGAGATATGTTTGTTAGCTAATCTGGGGGGATGTAATTCACTATTCCGAAAATGTTCAACCATATCATTTATAAAGATGTTAAACAGTAGGGGTGAGAAAACACAACCCAGCTTAACTCCCCTAAGTGCTTTAATAGAATTAGTCAGATGACCATGGGCATTACACTTAATTCTGATGGTAGTATTTTCACACATAACATGTATCAAAAATAGAAGACACTTATCTATGTTAGTCTTATCTAATTTCTCCCATAGTAATTCCCTTGACACAGAGTCAAAAGCCGATTTCAAATCAACAAAAGCTGCATACAGGGTTGTCATAGAGCTGGAAGAGTATTTAACTACGAGATGATCAAGTATTGTACAGTGATCTTGTGTTGAACAACCCTCTCTAAATCCTCCTTGTTCATCTGCCAGAAAATTATTCTGGTCCAGCCAATCCCGAAGCTTCCACTGAAGATGTTTTGCGTAGTTTGCTTATTACGCTTAGTAGACTTATTGGTCTACTAGATTTCAAGCCCATTTTAAATTTAAATAAAATGGGCGCTAGATGGGCTGGGGGGGAGAGCCCGTCCCCCGCAGAAGCCGGAGGGAAAAGGGGGGCTGGGAAAGGAGGCTTCTGTCAGGGCGGAGATCTCCCTCGCGGGTGCGAGGGAGAGCTCAGCCCCGGCAGAAGCCGGAGGGAAAAGGGGGGCTGGGAAAGGGGGCTTCTGTCGGGGCGGAGATCTCCCTCGCGGGTGCGAGGGAGAGCTCAGCCCCGGCAGAAGCCGGAGGGAAAAGGGGGGCTGGGAAAGGGGGCTTCTGTCGGGGCGGAGATCTCCCTCGCGGGTGCGAGGGAGAGCTCAGCCCCGGCAGAAGCCGGAGGGAAAAGGGGGGCTGGGAAAGGGGGCTTCTGTCGGGGCGGAGATCTCCCTCGCGGGTGCGAGGGAGAGCTCAGCCCCGGCAGAAGCCGGAGGGAAAAGGTGGGCTGGGAAGGGAGGCTCCCGCCCCCCCACCCTCCCCAAAGGCTCCCACGGCGTCCTGTCGGCCCCGGGAGCGGGCTCGCCGGGCGAGGCCGCAGCCGGGGCCGACAGAAGGCCGGCTCCCACCACCCCCACCCTCCCCCAGCGGCGAACGGCGTTCTCTGGGCCTCCGGAGCGCCCTCGCTACCGCGAGGGCGCTCCGGACGCCCAGAGAAGGCCGGCTCTCACCACCCCCACCCTCCCCCAGCCGGGAACGGCGTTCTCTGGGCCTCCGGAGCGCCCTCGCTACCGCGAGGGCGCTCCGGACGCCCAGAGAAGGCCGGCTCTCACCACCCCCACCCTCCCCCAGCCGGGAACGGCGTTCTCTGGGCCTCCGGAGCGCCCTCGCTACCGCGAGGGCGCTCCGGACGCCCAGAGAAGGCCGGCTCTCACCACCCCCACCCTCCCCCAGCCGGGAACGGCGTTCTCTGGGCCTCCGGAGCGCCCTCGCTACCGCGAGGGCGCTCCGGACGCCCAGAGAAGGCCGGCTCTCACCACCCCCACCCTCCCCCAGCCGGGAACGGCGTTCTCTGGGCCTCCGGAGCGCCCTCGCTACCGCGAGGGCGCTCCGGACGCCCAGAGAAGGCCGGCTCTCACCACCCCCACCCTCCCCCAGCCGGGAACGGCGTTCTCTGGGCCTCCGGAGCGCCCTCGCTACCGCGAGGGCGCTCCGGACGCCCAGAGAAGGCCGGCTCTCACCACCCCCACCCTCCCCCAGCCGGGAACGGCGTTCTCTGGGCCTCCGGAGCGCCCTCGCTACCGCGAGGGCGCTCCGGACGCCCAGAGAAGGCCGGCTCTCACCACCCCCACCCTCCCCCAGCCGGGAACGGCGTTCTCTGGGCCTCCGGAGCGCCCTCGCTACCGCGAGGGCGCTCCGGACGCCCAGAGAAGGCCGGCTCTCACCACCCCCACCCTCCCCCAGCCGGGAACGGCGTTCTCTGGGCCTCCGGAGCGCCCTCGCTACCGCGAGGGCGCTCCGGACGGCCAGAGAAGGCCGGCTCCCACCACCCCCACCCTCCCCCAGCCGGGAACGGCGTTCTCTGGGCCTCCGGAGCGCCCTCGCTACCGCGAGGGCGCTCCGGACGCCCAGAGAAGGCCGGCTCTCACCACCCCCAGCCGGGAACGGCGTTCTCTGGGCCTCCGGAGCGCCCTCGCTACCGCGAGGGCGCTCCGGACGGCCAGAGAAGGCCGGCTCTCACCACCCCCACCCTCCCCCAGCGGCGAACGGCGTTCTCTGGGCCTCCGGAGCGCCCTCGCTACCGCGAGGGCGCTCCGGACGCCCAGAGAAGGCCGGCTCTCACCACCCCCAGCCGGGAACGGCGTTCTCTGGGCCTCCGGAGCGCCCTCGCTACCGCGAGGGCGCTCCGGACGGCCAGAGAAGGCCGGCTCTCACCACCCCCACCCTCCCCCAGCGGCGAACGGCGTTCTCTGGGCCTCCGGAGCGCCCTCGCTACCGCGAGGGCGCTCCGGACGCCCAGAGAAGGCCGGCTCTCACCACCCCCAGCCGGGAACGGCGTTCTCTGGGCCTCCGGAGCGCCCTCGCTACCGCGAGGGCGCTCCGGACGCCCAGAGAAGGCCGGCTCCCACCACCCCCACCCTCCCCCAGCGGCGAACGGCCCCCGAAGCGCTTACCTGTCGCTGTGCGGGTGAAGCAGGGAATGGGGAGCCGCGCTTCGCGCGGCTCCCCATTGCCTGCTTCGGGCGGGATGGACACTTGGAGGGGCCAATCAGGAGCCGCTTCGCGGCTCCTGATTGGCCCCTCCGAGTTTTTATCCCGGACCGGTCCCGCCCTAACTCCTCCCCACTACCCCTTACTCCTTTATACAGTCCGTGGCGCCCGTGGCGCCACGGGCTGTGTACAGATAATTGGCTGGGTCATTCAGATTCCCTTTTTATGTATGGGTACAATGATTGCCACCTCCCAACCCTTTGGAATTTTCCCTGTCTTATCAATTATCATGAATAAATTGGCCAATACCGGTGCCCACCATTCTGCATTTCTTTTAATTAGGTCCGGGGGGACTAAATCAAATCCACCTGCCTTACCTGGCCGCAGTGTACCTATCAAATTTTTGATCTCAGAAAGTTGAACAGTAGGCCATAGGGGAAGATTATCCAGACTTCCTGAGTTTACTTGGCATGTTTCAGAGATGTCCAGAGCCGCATAAAGTTCTTGATAGTGTTTTTCCCAAATCTCTGGTAGTATGGTTGAACTTGGATAGGATTTACTTGTACAACCAGAAACTAGTCTCCAGAATTGCAATGTGTTATTTTGTTTAATTGCTTGCCTTAGCAGCTCCCATGTTTTGTATGTATCCTCTAACTTTTTGCGTTTAATTAATGCTTTGTAATAATGGTGTTGCAGTTGTGCTATTAAGTTTTTTTAATTGTGGAAAATTAGGTTAAAAAGACTAAGAAATAATCCTCAGTATATTAGAATACAATGGATTTACTGCAGCATTACCTAGATGGTATGTAACAGCTGAATGGATAGTTGCAGACTAATTAGGCTTAGGTGCAACTAACCTAACAGACAAAGTAAAAAAATTAGTAGCTAAACATACTAGAACTAAAAAACAAAGTCTGAGTCCAGTAGCAAATGGCCATCCAGTTTTATTCTGGATATAAGCTTTCATATGTATACACACTTCATCATATACAGTTCATCCTTCAGATGTATCTGAAGAAATCTGCATACACATAAAAGCTTAAATATTCAAAATAAAACTGTGTTAGTATTAAAGGTGCCACTGGTCTCAAACTGTGTTCTTCAGTTTCAGATGGGCACTGCTACCTGTGAATCTAATAGTACTGAAGGAAATAAGGGAAAATGAGAAAACTTTACAGACTGAGTAAACAGTTCACATGTAGCTGTATCTAGCACATTCACAGTGCTATATCATTTGCAAAATGGCCAGAACTAGGAATGTACAGTCTCTAAAAATATAGCATAAGAAAACTCCTGCTGGATCAAACTTTTGATCCATCATATTCATAATCAGTCACAATGATCAACCAGATGCCTCAGAAGGCCCAAAACAAGGGCACAGGGGACCAAGGCTCTCCTTACTACTGGTCCCTAACAACTGGTATTTAGATATATACTGCCTTTGGGCATGGAGGACCTATTCAGCCATCCTGGCTAAAAGGGCTGTCAGTGGTGATCTCTCACCAGTTTGGCTAATCCCTCTTTAATTCACTTAAGGTAGTAGCTGTTACCATATCCTATGGCAGCAATTTCCACAGTATGAAGAAGTGAAGACGTGCTTTCTTATTTATTGTCATTAAATTTCAGTGAGTGCTTTCAAATTCTAGTTTTTTGAGAAAAGATGAAAACATTCTCCATGTCCATTTTTCTCCAACATGCATAATTTTGTAAATTTCTAATCTGGAATCCAGTAGGGGGTAGGAGAATTTACCAGGAGAAAGAGTAAGGCCCAGGCCAAGTCATTGGCACCACAGAAAAAGTAATGTTATCATGCTGCTACATGGCTGTGATATTCTGTTATTTGGGCAAAAGCTCGAAGATAAAAATGACTTCTACCGCAGAATTTTTGCCCAAATATCACTGTGTCACCCAAATGTTTCTGGTGTAATGAAGTCACTTCCTGTGCTTGTTCTTTTCTCTGTGCGCTTAATAATTTTATCTCAGGCCCTCTCTAGGTTAAAGGCCATGGCTAGCAGATAAAGAGACTGTAGGATAGGGATGTGCACTTTGGCGTGGCGCGGCCGCCTCAGCGATCACCGAAGCTGGAGGCGGCACATAGGAGGCTGGTACATAGGAGGCCGGCACAACAGCGCGGAGAAAAGGGGCAGTGGTGGCTGCGCCAAAGTGCACATCCCTACTGTAGGATGTATAAGACTCCTACCCATTTCTTCCACTGGTTACAGGTTTTTTGCTTTGCATCAGAGCTACTTCTGAAAGACCTATGAGTTTGGGAAGTGGGACTCAGAAACCCAACCGATGATACAAAATGCCATCTTTTCCGCACAATTTTTTGCACCAGATCCAAATTTTAGTGTTAGTCATTGCTTTAACCACTGAAATTGCTCACTGTCTGTGGAAATTCTATTCACTGTAGAAGGAGATGTTTTGCAAGCCCTTGGTATATTTGTACAATTGTGACATTTGGGAGTGGTTTATTTCAAGTTGTGCAGGATAAATACCTGCCTTGAGGATTATTGTGAAATATTATAATTAGGAGCAACATCTTGTACTGATGGGAACAGGAAATATGTTTTGACAGCATTTTCTTCTGCTCCTAACAGTGGTGGTGGTGGTGGTGGTGGTGGTGGGAAATGCACTCAAGCCACAGCTGGCTTATGCCAACCCCATAAGGTTTTCAAGGCAAGAGACATTCAGAGGAGGCCTGCCTGTGCATAGAGACCCTGGATTTTTTGGGTGGTCTCCAATTCGAGTTTTAACCAGGGTAAGTACTGCTTAGGTTATGAAATCTGATGAGATCAGGGTAGCCTGGCCATACAGGTTAGGGGAACAGTTAGCTCAGGTAACATGAACCCACGAAGCTGCCTTATATTGCATCAGACCACTGGTCCATCAAAGTCAATATTATCTACAGCTCTCCAGAGTTTCAGATAGGGGTTTTTCACATCACCCTTTGAACTGGAGATGCTGAGGATTGAACCTGGGACCTTCTGCATCCCAAGCAGATATCCTACAATCACTAAGCCACTACCCCTCCTTCTGCAGTTGCTTCTGTAAGAAAAACTTCAGCAAAATGTGTATTAGACCTGCAAAGGCTGCTGAGGCAGATGGGAAAACCAAGAATTCGAGGAAGATTACTTTGGGTCCTAACAGGGCAATTAGCTTTTTTGCCAAAACTTTTGTAGAAACTAAAACCGTAAGTGCTTTTTAAAAACAAGAATAACAAATACCTTGCAGACAAACTACTGACTTAAGCTTTTCATTAATTCAATGCACTGGCTGGACTTTTAAGGCTTAATTGAGGTTAAGAGGTCAGAATCTGTGACAAACAAACTTATAGCATATGGGCATTCTAAAGCCATCTGTACATAATGGTTCATGTGAGTTCTTTTTCTCTCTCTCTAGGTTCATAAAGCCTGATTTAAATGTGATGCTGGTAAGGCTAAAGAAATTATTTATTTTTTTCTTTGCTCAGGCCTAATGCATAACAGGATTTCATTTTAACACCCCAGACATATGTATGGCTTTGTATGACTTGGCTGCTGCCTGGTTCAAATTCATTGGCATGGCCTTCTTGCAATCCTGTTGCTATTTTATTCATTGTTCATGTTTATATTGTAGTCATCCTTCAAGGAGCATAAGACAGTATGCACAGAGAAACCCAATGTTATCCTCCCAATTGCTCCTATAAGGCTGATTAGGCTGAGAGATGCTGACTTCTTTGAAGACATCCAACAACCTTCAATAATTATCAGGAATTTGTATCCAGTCCATGTCCAAGAAACCACCTTGGTTCTGGTGCTTGGATGAATTTCTGTGGCATGCCATAAGGGAGAGTGCAAGGCTTTATTGGATACATTTCATGTGCATTGAGTCCTTCTAGCCATGTCTCCTTTGATGATGCATAAGCTCATTTCCAGCCCTTCCAGTGGTTGTATACTGTGATTGTTACTAGCAGTTTACACAGGAAACTTTGGCTCTTTTTTGTTTGTTAATTTTGCTTGGGATCTTTTATATCAATATTCCACGTGCCTGAAGTTGTTCTTCTATTTAAGTAACATTCACATTTGTTTCACTAGGTATCATGTGTATTAAAACATAAAAAGAACTTTTTTTGAGGTCCCCTGTCCAATATTGATGAACGTTTCAGGAGTGAGAACTGAAGATATAGATCCTGCCAGAATGCTGGTAGGCAGCAGGGGTCACCCAATTTTGTCTTTTTCAGAGTGGGGCACACTGGTGGCATGCACAGTAATGAGTTTTTCCTTCAATCCACACCATCAGGATATGGATTTGAGTTGACTTAATTTTTAACTAGCGGCCCCCAATTGTTTTGAGCCTGTGAGCACCTTTGGAACGCTGGCACTGAGTCACCAGCGCAGCCACAGAGCGGCTGCTGCAGGAGGCAGCTCCAGCCACAAAAGGTTAGAGTGAGGTCATGCGTAACATGATGCCTTTTAAAAGGAACATGTTTAAAAATATTTTCTTGCACACACCTTCAGCCATACAGTGAAGATCCTGGTGCTGGGGTGACAGCTACTGCCAAAGGAACTTTTAAATCATCTGCACAGCCAATGAGATCTCCAGTGGCCATTCAGAAGCCCCATCTGGCTCCACACACTTTCTAAAAACACTCAAGAAAGGTGTAAGTGGGCACCATGATGCACACTATGTTGGGGACCCCTCTCTTAAACAATAGTAACATCCGGAACTAAATCTTATCCCTTCTCCTAGCAGAAATTCACTGTGGTCTCCAGGGTCAGCTTGGGGGAGGGAAATGCAGCACCCACAAGAAACTTTTCAAAATGGGTCTTATCATTTGCTAGCAAGCCACTTTGCTGCTGTGTAAAGGAGGGGATGGATTACTACAAACACACAGAATGTACCTGCTGCCCTTCCTCCTTTACAGGCAACAAGTTAGAAAGGGATACACTGACTTTTTTTCCCTGCGGATTGCTAAGTCAGAGAGCCTCACCTTGCTTCCTACTAGACATAATGGCGGGCTGTTGAGACCAGCCTAAATCTACGGACTCTTGAATCAAGCTACCCTTAATTGGGTCTGTTTGTGTTGCATGGGACACTACTGATGTTTCAACATTCTGTGGAAAAGAGAGTTGTCCATGCATCCCTGTAGTTATTCAGCCATTATCAGAACAATCCCTGGTATACGGGCATTTCTGCACACCATAAATGTAGCTTAATGCTTACCTAATGAAGATGCTATATTCTGGCCTCTCCACATGACATCCCTCACATCCTGCATCTGGGTAGCAAACTGCTCACTACATCCTCCATTTTAAAGCACTTACCTGGGAATCCCAAAATGTGGATAAGGTGGCAAAATTATACAGAAGAATTATACAAGAGCGATCTTAACATCCCTGATAACCACGAGGGGGTAATCACTGACCTGGAGCCAGACATCCTGGAATGTGAAGTCAAATGGGTCTTAGGAAATATGAGCAACAATAAAGCTAGTGGTGGTGACAGCATTCCAGTTGAACTATTCAAAAACTTAAAAGATGGTGCAGAAAAAGTTCTATACTCAATATGCCAGCAAATTTGGAAAACTCAACAGTGGCCACATGATTGGAAAAGGTCAGTTTACATTCCAATCCCAAAGAAGGGCAATGCTGAAGAATGTTCAAATTACCACACCATCGCACTAATTTCTCATGCTAGCAAAGTTATGGTCAAAATCCTACACGCTAGGCTGCAGCAATATGTGGACCGACAACTTCCTGAAGTACAGGCAGGATTTCGAATAGGCAGAAGAACTAGAGATCAAATTGCCAACATACACTGGATCATGGAGAAAGCTAGGAAGTCCCAGAAGAACATCTACTTCTGCTTTATTGACTATGCTAAAGCCTTTGATTGTGTTGTTAGTTTGCTAAAGCCTTTGTTGTTAGTTGCAAAGTCAAGTCCAACCCATCACGACCCCATGGGCAATGATTCTCCAGGCCTTCCTGTCCTCTACCATTCCTCGAAGTCCATTTAAGTTTGCACCAGCTGCTTCAGTGACTCCATCCAGCCACCTCATTCTCTGTCGTCACCTTCTTTGTTGCCCTCAATCGCTCCTACCATTAGGCTCTTCTCTTCTCCAGTGAGTCCTTCCTTCTCATGAGGTGGCCAACGTATTTGAGTTTCGTCTTCAGGATCTGGCCTTCTAAGGAGCAGTCAGGGCTGATCTCCTCCAGGACTGACGGGTTTGTTTGCCTTGGGACTCGCAAGAACTCCAGCACCACAGTTCAGAAGCCTCAATTCTTTGACGCTTGGCCTTCCTTATGGTCCAACTTTCACAGGCATACATTGCAACTGGGAAGACCATAGCCTTGACTAGACGCGCTTTCATTGGCAGGATGATGTCTCTGCTTTTTAGGATGCTGTCTAGATTTGCCATAGCTTTCCTTCCCAGAAGCAAGCGTCTTTTAATTTCTTTGCTGCAGTTCCTATCCGCTGTGATCTTGGAGCCCAGGAAAATAAAATCTGTCACTACTTCCATTTCTTCCCCATCTATTTACCAGGAATTGAGAGGGCTGGATGCCATGATCTTTGTTTTCTTGTTGTTGAGTTTCAAGCCACCTTTTGCACTCTCCTACTTCACCCTCATCAACAGACTCTTTAGTTCCTCTTCACTTTCTGCCATTAGAGTGGTATCATCTGCATATCTGAGGTTGTTGATATTTCTCCCTGCAATCTTGATCCCAATTTGTGACTCCTCTAATCCCACCTTTCTCATGATGTGCTCCGCATATAAGTTAAATAGGCAAGGCGACAGTATACAGCCTTGCTGAACTCCTTTCTCAATTTTGAACCAATCAGTGATTCCATGCCTGGTTCTCACTGTTGCCTGAGAAAGGCAGGAGTGCTGACATTCCCATTATAGTTTATGGCACCATTGAATTTCATGGGTGCTGAAGTTGAGGCAGCCAAGTCAGGCCCTTCATGCACAAGCCTACTCATGATCCCATAAGGGGTGGTGTTGAAAAGCGCCATGCATTATATGCATAGGCACTGCAACGGAGAAGTAAGATTTTTAAAAAATTGAACCAGAATATGGAGGAAGGGGATTGTTTGCCTGAACTGATTGACAGGCAGAAGCGCAATACGTATAAGATGTGTTGCTCTCTTCCACTTCTTCCAGCAGCAGGTGAGGAGGGTAAGATGCGCACAAAGAAGGCAGACAAAGGTGGGATAGCAAAAAGGTGAGGAGGGCCATTATGCAGCCCTGACACTATTTTTGTTAATCTTCACAAACGCCCTAAGAAGTGAGGCTCAGTAGGTATAACTCCACTGAAAAGTGACAAAATTAAAACAATCACATTCTTATTATTTGATCTTTACCCTTTATGGCAGTGGTCCCCAACCTTTTTATCACCGGGGACTGGTCAACGCTTGACAATTTTACTGAGGGCCGGGGGAAGGTAGTCTTTTGCCAAGGGATGTCACCACCGCCACCTGAGCCCCTACTCCACTTGCTTTCCCTGACTTCCCGCCTCCCACTGGGGGGCACTGCCAGCAGCAGCTGCGCAGTACCATGCCGAGGGGGAGCCCCAGTCATGCTGGCCACTGAAGAGCACCAAAGGTGAGCCAGTGGCAGGGCAGCCCCCGAGGCAGCAGCCGGGGAGGAGAATGAGGAGGAGCCGCAGCCCGGTACCAACTGATCTACGGACCGGTACTGGTCTCCGGACCAGGGGTTGGGGACCACTGCTTTATGGAATCTGGATTTAATATTTGATGGCTTGGTGCAGTGCCATGCATCTTGGTGGGTGGTGGGTAGGTGATCTTGGATCAGCTACCTTCTCTCAGCTCATAGTCTGTTGTGAAAATAACATGGTCGGAGGAAGTGACAAGTACACTACCTAGATTTTCCTCCATGAAAGGATGCATATGTATAGAAATGTATTAGATATTATCCTGTTCTTTCTTATCAGCCTTGGGGACTCTAAGCCATACCTATCTCCATGCCAATAGCCAGAATATTTTTGTTAGAGGGGCAGGGGACCAAGATCCACCTAGGGTTGCCAACCTGCAGGTGAGGGCTGGAGACTTCCTGGAAATTCTCCTGTGGATCATGTAAGGCAGGGGTCGCCAACTCCCAGGCCGCAAAACCCTGGGTACCAGGCTGCAGGGGGGAAGGAGGTGCCTCCCTCTCCCCCCATTGCAGCGCTGTACTCGCTGTGCTGGGAGCGATTGGCTGACAAAGGGGCCGATTCACTCAAGCCTTTGTCAGCCGATTACTCCGGCGAAGCGAGCACTGCACTGCGGGGGGGGGGGGAGGCACGAATGCCTCCCTTTCCCCCTCTTGCAGGGTGGCGCTCTCTGCGCCAGGAGCGATCAGCCGATTTGCTCAAGCCTAGGCTCGTGGGCCTAAGCTTGAGTGAATCATCCGCTTCGTCAGCCGAACGCTCTGGTATTGCAAGTGCCATGCTGCGGGGGGGGGGGGGAGGTGTAAATGCGCAGACACGGCAGCTCTGTCAGGTGTGTTTCCGCTCACCGCCGTGCAGGTGCCCGGGCCTCCCTCTCCCCCCACTCCCATGGACCGGTCCCCAGCCTGAAAAAGGTTGGGAGCCACTGATATAAGGGACCTCCACTTGGGTTGACTTATGAAAGAAAAACATGCCCTTGTGGGGAAGTGTGTGCACCTTGCATCTGAGAAGCACCTCAGACTTTCCATCTCCTAGATCAGGAGTATGCTGCCACTGGCTTGCTCTCCTAAATGGCCACCCACATTCTCACCATACCCATTGTACCTGACCTCATCAGACCCCCACAGGGGGAGGCTGGCCAGCTAAGCGTGCACCTATGCCATAACTGTCCAGAGCAGTCTGCCTTCCACCACCATGCTGCCTCTGTCTACTCTCCTGACCTGTAACATGGAACTGCAACCCAGAACTGCCTTCTCCTGCACTGTGCTTGGATCTGCCCCAGAGAGCATGCTTCCATAAGGCGGGCAGCACCTTGTCATTAGAAAAAAGCATGCCACAGACCTAGTGCACCCGCTCACTGGAGCACAGCAGGAGGGAGGATGAAGCAAAGGCTGAGGCATTTCTCGGCCAGCTTGTGCATGTACCACTCTCTCAAGGGTTCCTAAACAGAGGAACTTGGTAGCCTCTACCCTGGGCAAGGGACCCATGGCTGGGAGCTCTGGCAGAAGTAAATGTTCCATCCACATTGTGTGTGAGAATCTCTGATCATTCCCCATAACTGGGCTTCATTTAGGAAAAGAAACACTTTATGGAAAACAAAACAAATAGGTCATCATGGGGTCCTTGCTAAGACTGGGGATTCTACACAAGCAAGCCCTTGTCAACCCAAAGCCCTCAGCCCCTCCCAGTGCTAGATGGTTTGAGTGCAAAAGGCCTAAGTTGATTAACCCTGGCTCCAATACCTCTGAGATTATTCACATGGCAATGAGGCAACAAGTATGTTTTTTTTCACACTTAAGATCCAACAGGATGGAGTTGGCTACAGGATCAAAGATATAACTCTAAAGGGAGCCTACATACCAAGCAAGTGACACTAAACAGTTTGCATGGCAGATACAGTAAATGTTACAGCATAAAACCTCAAATAGGACATATGGCAAAACATCAATCAGGGTTTTGACACTGTGTCTCTGAAGAGGCCCAGCTGGAGGTGCCAGAAAGTCAGGTCCAATCACAGCCTTTGCAAGCAGCCAGCCTGGCCAGGAATATGTGGACTTTCTGCAAAGCTGAACCTGCCCTGCCTGCCTGTCTGCCATGATCCAGCATCTCATCCACTGCGCCAAAGTAGCAGGTGGAGAAGATGCCTCCGGGGCCCAGCTGCAGTGGGAAGCAAGGGTTGCATGCTCAGCTCCACTGCACCTATCCTGCTCTGAGCGTGGCTCTTGGCCTCTCCCTCCAGGTCTGGCTGACTGACTCAAAGTGAACGCAGTTTGGTCCCAGGTGTCGGCAGACAGGGTGGACACCACCCTCTCCTACCTGCTGTGCCCATGGCCCTGCCCCTCTCTTTTCAGTTGCTGTGTTATACCTAATTAAAATTATCTGCTGTTATTAGTGAGCATCATGGAAATCCAACATCAAAACATTTTCATAACTTGACATTTCTGGAAATATGTCTTTACTTTAGATTGCATCTGTGTAAGGAGGTTAGGAACCTTAATGAATTCTTTTCTCAGCTGCATATGGTTCTGCTTTGTTTATCCTGAGGCTATTGTTTTTCGGCCATTATGAATTGGACTCCCATAATATTATGATACTAAGTCATAGTAACCAAATTATTTCAAATGGTTGATTTGTCTTAGACTTGTAGCCATTTTAGAATTGTCCAGATAATCCCAGATAGTTGGGGAAGAAAGGTTATTTCCAGTTCATGTAGTCCTAATGTGAAGTGCTCTTAACCCTCTGCGTGTCCATAGTGGTCAGTGTGGCATCCACAGAACAGAGCAGACTCTGCAAGCTGAAATGAAGCACTTTTGGGGAGTCAGAACTTCCTGTTTTGTCCCCCCCCCCGCCCATGGCTGTCAAGTTACACCTGACGTAGTGCTACCCCATAGAGTTTTCAAGGCAAAAATATTCAGAGGTTGTTTATTATTGCCTGCCCCCATGTCATGGCCCTGGTATAACTTAGTGGTCCCCCATTCAAATACTAGCCAAGGCTGACCCTGCTTAGCTTCTGAGATGTGACAAGATCAGGCTAGCCTGGGCTATCCAGGATTAAGAGTGGCAGTTTCTAATCTGATGAGCTAGATTTGATTCCCCTCTCCTCCACATGCAGCCAGCTGGGTGACCTTGGGCTAGTCACAGTCCTGATAGATCTGTTCTCACAGAGGAGTCCTGTCAGAGCTCTCTGAGCTCCACCTCCCTCATAGAGTGTCAGCTGTGGGGAGGGGAAGGGAAGGTGGTTGTAAGCCGCTTTGAGATTCCTTTTGGTAGTGAAAAGCATGGTATAAAAAACAACTCTTCTTCTTGTGTTGTTGTTGTTGTTATGTGCGAAGTCGTGTCCGACCCATCGCGACCCCATGGACAATGATCCTCCAGGCCTTCCTGTCCTCTACCATTCCCTGGAGTCCTTTTAAGTTTGCACCTACTGCTTCAGTGACTCCATCCATCCACCTCATTCTCTGTCGTCCCCTTCTTCTTTTGCCCTCGATCACTCCCAGCATTAGGCTCTTCTCCAGGGAGTCCTTCCTTCTCATGAGGTGGCCAAAGTATTTGAGTTTCATCTTCAGGATCTGGCCTTCTAAAGAGCAGTCAGGGCTGATCTCCTCTAGGACTGACCGGTTTGTTCGCCTTGCAGTCCAAGGGACTCGCAAGAGTCTTCTCCAGCACCAGAGTTCAAAAGCCTCAATTCTTTGACGCTCGGCCTTCCTTATGGTCCAACTTTCGCAGCCATACATTGCAACTGGGAATACCATAGCTTTGACTAAATGCACTTTTGTTGGTAGGGTGATGTCTCTGCTTTTTAGGATGCTGTCTAGATTTGCCATAGCTTTCCTCCCTAGGAGCAAGCGTCTTTTAATTTCTTTGCTGCAGTCCCCATCTGCAGTGATCTTGGAGCCGAGGAAAATAAAATCTGTCACTATCTCCATTTCTTCCCCATCTATTTGCCAGGAATTGAGAGGGCCGGCTGCCATGATCTTTATTTTCTTGATGTTGAGTTTCAAGCCAACTTTTGCACTCTCCTCCTTCACCCGCATCAACAGGCTCTTTAGTTCCTCTTCACTTTCTGCCATTAGAGTGGTATCATCTGCATATCTGAGGTTGTTGATATTTCTCCCTGCAATCTTGATCCCAATTTGTGACTCCTCTAATCCCGCCTTTCTCATGATGTGCTCCGCATACAAGTTAAATAGGCAAGGCGACAGTATACAGCCTTGCCGAACTCCTTTCTCAATTTTGAACCAATCCGTGATTCCATGTTCAGTTCTCACTGTTGCTTCTTGACCTGCATATAAATTTCTCAAGAGACAAATAAGATGCTCTGGTATTCCCATCTCTTTAAGAACTTGCCACAATTTGTTGTGCTCCACACAATCAAAGGCTTTAGCATAGTCAATGAAGCAGAAGTAGATGTTCTTCTGGAACTCCCTAGCTTTTTCCATGATCCAGCGTATGTTGGCAATTTGATCTCTAGTTCCTCTACCTCTTCGAAATCCTGCCTGTACTTCTGGAAGTTCTCGGTCCACATATTGCTGGAGCCTAGCTTGTAGGATTTTGAGCATAACTTTGCTAGCATGAGAAATGAGTGCAATGGTGCGGTAGTTTGAACATTCTTTGGCATTGCCCTTCTTTGGGATTGGAATGTAAACTGACCTTTTCCAATCCTGTGGCCATTGCTGAGTTTTCCAAATTTGCTGGCATATTGAGTGTAGCACTTTTACTGCATCGGCCTTTAAGATTTTGAATAGTTCAACTGGAATGCTGTCACCACCACTAGCTTTATTGTTGCTCAGACTTCCTAAGGCCCATTTGACTTCACATTCCAGGATGTCTGGCTCCAGGTCAGTAACTACCCCACTGTGGTCATCAGGGATGTTAAGCTCGCTCTTGTATAGTTCTTCTGTATAATTTTGCCACCTTTGCTTAATCTCTTCTGCTTCTGTGAGGTCCCTACCATTTTGGTCCCTTATCATACCCATCTTTGCATGAAATGTTCTCTTCATATCTCCAATTTTCTTGAAAAGATCTCTGGTCCTCCCCATTCTATTGTTTTCTTCTATTTGTTTGCACTGTTCATTTAAGAAGGCATTCTTATCTCTTCTAGCTTTTCTCTGGAATTCTGCATTCAATTGGGTGTATCTTTCTCTTTCTCCCTTGCCTTTCACTTCCCTTCTCTCCTTAGCTATTTGTAAAGCTTCCTCAGACAGCCATTTTGATTTCTTGCATTTCTTTTTCTTTGGGATGGTTTTAGTTGCTACCTCTTGTACAATGTCGCGAACCTCCGTCCATAGTTCTTCAGGCACTCTGTCTATCAGATCTAATTCCTTAAATCTATTTGTCACCTCTACTGTATATTCGTCGGGGATATGATTTAGTTCGTACCTGAGTGGCCTAGTGCTTTTCCCTACTTTCTTCAATTTAAGCCTAAATTTTGCAACAAGAAGCTCATGATCTGAACCACAATCAGCTCCTGGTCTTGTTTTTATTGCCTGTATAGAACTTTTCCATCTTTGGCTGCAGAGTACATAGTCAATCTGATTTCTGTGTTGACCGTCTGGTGATGTCCATGTGTAGAGTCGTCTCTTGGGTTGTTGGAAAAGAGTGTTTGCTATGACCATTGTATTCTACTAGCCTGTGCCCTGCTTCATTTTGTACTCCAAGGCCAAACTTGCCTGTTATCCCGGTTATCTTTTGGCTTCCTACTTTAGCATTCCAATCCCCCATGATGATAAGCACATCATTTTTGGGCGTTGCTTCTAGAAGGTGTTGTAGGGCTTCATAGAACTGATCAACTTCATCCTCTTCAGCAGCAGTGGTTGGGGCATAGACCTGGATCACTGTGATGTTGAATGGTTTGCCTTGGATTCGAACTGAGATTCGAACTGAGATCATTCTGTCATTTTGGGGATTGTATCCCAAGACTGCTTTTCCTACTCTCTTATTGATTATGAAGGCTACTCCATTTCTTCTGCGAGATTCTTGTCCACAGTAGTATACCTGATGGTCATCTGAATTAAATTCACCCATTCCTGTCCATTTTAGTTCACTGATTCCTAAAATGTCGATGTTCAGTCTTCTCATTTCTTGTTTAACCACGTCCAGCTTGCCTTGATTCATGGATCTGACGTTCCAGGTTCCTATGGAATAAAAATCTTTACAGCATCGGACTGTCTTTTCGCCACCAGTTACTTCCACAACTGAGCGTCCTTTCGGCTTTGGCCCAGCCGCTTCATTCATTCTGGCGCTACTCGTACTAGCCGTCTGCTCATCCCCAGTAGCATATTGGACACCTTCCGACCTGAGGGGCTCATCTTCCGGCGTCATATCGTTATGCCTATTGGAACTGTCCATAGAGTTTTCATGGCATAGATACTGGAGTGGTTTGCCATTGCCTTCTCCAGTGGATCACCTTTTGTCAGAGCTCTCAGCTATGACCTGTCCGTCTTGGGTGGCCCTGCACGGCATAGCTCATAGCTTCACTGAGCTACGCAAGCCCCCTTGCCACAACAAGGCAGCGATCCTTGAAGGGGGTATTCTTGTGTTACTAGATTGTGTTACTTCTTGTGTTACTTCTTGTGTTACTAGATGGCTATTTAGCATACCTGATTTGGAGTGTGGAAACTGCAATTGACCACTTGCAGAACTGTAGTCCTTTTCATACACTATAGTCACGTGTACCAGAAGCCCACCAGTGGACGTTCATACCTGTGTTTCTCCTGATACATGTGAATAGGGCAACATGTGACCAAAATGGCAATTGCATTACTGGGAGCATCCTGGGCAGTATGCATGTATGTTGTGCTTTGTGTGATTGTAACATATGAAAAGGGCTTATTCTGTAATTCTAAAATTTAAAATGCAAGTTAAAATACAGCACTGTGGAAATTTCAGCTTTTGTTTTATAAAGGAAGTATGTATAGTCTTAAGGCCATGAATATACATTTGATCTGTCCGTAGACTATACTTTGTGAGACCTTTACAAGGGTTGGGGGAAGGTATCTGGGAAGGGGGAGTCCACGTTTGAAGGGTCGAGCCCTCCATTGCTAGCAAAAGTGAGGTTGCAATAAGCAATTCAATAAATGTGCATGCATTTGCTTGTAATTCATAGTCACAGAATCTGGATTTTCTTCAGAAAGAATTTGAAACACCTTGACATGTAACTTGTGTTGGATTGTTTATTAGAGTACAAGAAACGCAAAATGAACCTTGTGAGGGAGCCTCTATAGCAGCATTTCTCAGTAGTTTCTTAGTAGCCCCGGAAGGGTTTCACCAATTGTGTGGGAGTTAATTTTGATATATCTATCTATCTATCTATCTATCTATCTATCTATCTATCTATCTATCTATCTATCTATCTATCTATCTATCTATCTATCTATCTATCTATATGATGATATGACAATATATGATTATGATGACCACCACGCCCCTCCCAAAATGACCAATGATTGGCCAGTAGAGGATGGGAAGGAGAGAGGCCCTGGTCATAAAAACCCTTGCTGGCTGAGGCTCATCATGTGTGGTAGTGGCTGGAGTCCAGAGAGATAAGTACTCTCATTTGAACTTGACTGCATTGGGGGATGGGCAGGGGGTGGCAAATGCCTGCCCCAGCTGTGTTCCTGGCCCAGTGAAGTAGGCCATTGGGTTGTTTCTGGCATTCTGGGGGCCAGGGATGATGGAGCGCTCTCTGCCCTGGCCCCTCTCATACTGCAGCCACTCCACCTTCAGGCAAGGACAGAGAGCCATGCTGTGCCTTCTTGGGCACAATCTCAGCCCCTTTCAGCTGCTTGGGGGAGTTAAAGGGAAAGGGTTGTAGCCACTCCCTTCCTGCCATAGCTGGAAGGGATGAACAGGTGAGGAGCTTGTCTTCACTGTAAAAGAAATAGGTATGTGTCAAGGTTTCAGTGGAGTGATGGACAGGTGACCACATTTGCTCCAGAAATTGCTGTGCAAACATCAGCAGCTGGCATTTGATTGGCTTCTTGCCTTATGCTCCTTGCCTTTTCCACAAATTGGTTATTTTTGTCCCATTTAAGCAGGTTCAGGGGTATCAGCACAATGTACCAAAAGTGCACTTAAATTCACTCATTTTGCAGAGGTGGTAAGTGCAGATTGGTTTGAACTTGCCTTACCATATTTGTTGAATGTCAATAAATGTCCAGAATGTTTCACTATGGATAATCCATCCTTTAGCCTTCTTTGACTCCAGAGCCTTCTCTCTATGACAGAGATTATGTCAAAGAAGTGTTATATCTCTGCTATCATTTTATCAGCTAGTTCACAACCAGTTCTGGAATTCAGCAACTGCAGACTCCTAAAATCTGAGTCATTAAATTCTTAGCAACAGGAGCTGCGACAATTTTGTGATTTTTTTAAACTGATAAAGCCCTTCAAATACATTCCATTTTAAAGACTAGTTGTTACAGTTCAGCGAATAAATGTCCAATCTTGTCCATTTGTGGATCATTTTAACCTGATCCTGCTTGCTATGATGGGCCTTGGGGGTCAAGGAAAGCTACCACTTACACCTGGAAACTTGGGTGCTTTCATACAGACCAAACAATGCACATTCAGTCCTCTTTCATGTACTTTGCAACTGGATTCTACTATGTAAAATGGCAAAATCCACTTTCAAATGGCCACTGAAGTAGATTGAAATTTTATTATTTAGCATGTGTGAAAGCATCCCCTATCTGTCCTGCTTGCTAAAATCCACGCACAGATCACATTAATGAGTCCTTCATCACAAATCAAGCACTGACTCAGGGCACCTCAGAAGCCGTTATCCACCCATTCCTCTAAATTAAGGATTGTTACAGAATGATGCTGCTATTACTCAGTCTCCAGTTAGTCCTTTCTGGACAAGATAATATACTGGTTGCAGACCAACTCCAGTTCTTCCTGGATGACTTACCTGCTCTGGACCCTTTTCAGGAGATAGTGCCTCAGTGGTCTCCAATCCAAATGCTAACCGGGCTGACCCTACTTCACTTCTGAGATCTGACGGGATCAGGCTAGCCTGGGCCATCCAGGGTGAAATACAGCAAAAGAAAGGCAAGCTATGAATAAAGTAAATGAAGTCCATTTGCATAACTAAAGATATGCAACTCGGCATTATTGACACAGAGATGATAGCCCATAAATTTCTGGAGCCCAAACACTGGCTGTTGTGAGTCATTATTTTAGGAAGTGAAGGTTTCCCAATAAAAAATACAATTGATCAAGCTGCACAATAGTTTCACTGTATTGGCATAAATTTGCTCATGGTTTGCATTTGGATTACTGGCTGCTTTACTTCTGTAAAGTGTACTATTAAGTATCTCTAGAAGCTCTTTAAAAATCTTTCCCTGCCATTTTCTTAATATACAGGTTATTCTAGCTCCCACCTTTTCTTCCAGTACGCTTTAGGTATTTCATGCTCTTATTTTTTCTTTTCTTTTTTCGGAAGAGTGATATTTGGTTCTATACTGAACTGCATCTGTCTCCAACATCATAGACTGCATTTATCTTTGGACCTAGCATATTTCCTCCCTCTTCACCTATGCAAAGCTTGCACAGGGTCAACTGTGCTGATTAGTGCATAGGAATTGGAAGTTTGTATCCACTGCTAGGCCAGCACAACAGTCTGTCCAGGCCAGGGGTAGTCAAACGAATGCTGTCAGGGGCTTATGACAGCGAATGCTGTCAGGGGCTTATGGGAATCGTACTCCATGGACATCTGGAGGGCCACAGTTTGACTACCCCTAGTCCAGGCCATCTTATTGGTGGTGGCCAGCCAGATGCCCCTAGGAAATCTATAGGCAGGGAATGAAATTGACAGTCTTCCACTGCTTGTTCCTGACATCTGGTAATCAGAGGTAGACTGATCCCATGGCTGTTTTGCTACACATACAGCCCAGCGCATACCTGTTGTGTGACTCATTTCCACCGTGGTCCAATTTAATCATCAGGTGTCACAGTAAAACAGAATTCATCTCTTCACATATGTTTACTACTAAACCCACAGAGGAACGTGCTTCTTTCTCCCTGATTCACCTTTTGGAATGCTGCCCCTGGTAGTGTGCTATTTTGGATTGAATTTGTGAGTCTTGTGACTTTTTAGTTTTAGCCAGGGTTTTTTTCCTGGTATGTTGTTGCTCTTTGAGCCGCTTTCTCTGACTCTCTTTCAAGTGACTCACATGAATCTGTGCTCCTAAAGGCTAAGTGTCCGCATAAATTGTGTGTGTGGAGGGGGGGGGGACCCAAGGTAACAACTTTCAGCATGGGGGAACCGAAAGAATGATTCGGAAGACTGGAATGCCTGCTGCAGATGCCTTTCTCTTCGGTTCAAGCGTTCTTCCCTGAGCCTTGCATTCCCACCTACGGTGTAATGTAACCAGCCAGTAATCAGTAAAAAAGCTGACTAATACTAGAATGACTTATGATGGTGTTACTATGAATGCAGCTTTCTGAGACACACCACTATTATTGTCATTGTGGGAATGAAGCCGAAGCGTTTCCTTTAATGAACATGCTTCCTGCTGTTCCGTGCTTCATATCACCGTTTTCAGTGAACAGACGTTAAGGATTTATGTTTGTCAGGTTTGCCGAATAGAAGAGAGTTCAGCTTCAGGTCTGAGAAGCTTCTTACTGCATCATTCTGCCCGGGAGAGGGGATGAGAAGTGTACAACTGGTTCTGCATTGAGCAAACAACTACTGCAAAGTAAGATGCCCCTGGAGTTCAGGACCATGTGTGTCCTCCTGCCGAACCGAGAGGAGCTCAGCGTGGCTGTCGGGGTAAGTGCTTCCCTGTTGCCTTCTGAGATTGCAACAGGGATTTTACAGAGACTGGATTCAGATCGCCAGTGCAAATGGTAAAGCTCAGCATCTTAAATCTGGCTTGTTGATAGACATTCAGTGCCCCAAAGATGCTAACAGCCATTCAGGATAGTTGGCACTTACCTCTGAATCAACTAGTGTCTCTTTTCTTGAATTGAATGTGTTTTAGTACATTTGATTAGTAAGCTTTGGGGGGTTTTCTTTAATCTTTTTTCAGTGCTCTAAGGGGTCATGACACTTGAAATTGAAAGTACACTTGCATTTCATTCCCTAAAATATTCATTATACTTTGGACCTTACCAAATAGCTCATATTTCTAACTGTATCACTGAGCTTTGTTGATTTAGTGGTGTTGATTTTGGATGCTGTGTTTTCCATAGTTTTATTACTTTCTTATTCCTTGGGGCAGAATAAATTGGTAACATGTCATACAGTTATCTCCATAAAAATAAAAATCCACAGTAGTATGAACTGCAATGAAAGAATTAAGGTATTTTCCTGTCCGCAGGGGATAGTGCATTATAAGTAGTCATTCTTTCTGTTTTAAAAAAGTTTTTAAAAGCACTGGCTTTCTCTGCTTTTAAAACTATTTCTGTTTTTTCTTCTGTATTTTCTTCAGATTTGTTTGATGGGTAATTGATCCTCCGCTTTATGCACCATGTACCTGTTCACATTTCTAAAATATACAATTTGAATTGGTCAGGAACTTGTTTTCAGGCACGGACCTGCCTGTTTCCTTTCTATCTGTGCCATCAATAACACATGCATTGCAAAATGATTACATAAACAACAGAAGAAGCAACATTTATTAAAAGTGTTATTGGCAGCTGTATAAAGGTACAGAGCACTTTAAAAGCAATCCCTAGAAGGGAAATATCACACAGCTGTGCGTGTTCAAAGTACACTATCAAAGGGGCCATTCTGTGTTCTCCCACTTAGTTTTCCAGTAACATGGCCCTTCAAAGAGGCTTGAAAACAAACAGCCAAGGGAATATGTCAGGGAATCGTTCTGTGTTTTGTTTTGTTTTTTCATTTAGGTGACTCTTATTCTTAACCCTGATGACTTTTGCCATGACTTGAAAGTGGGAATCCTAATATGATACTGATTATCATTATTTTTGCTTCTGTCTCTCTCTTTTTACCATTGCCTCTTCTATTCCTTCTCTCTGCTAATTTTCTTCCATCTTAGTATAAGGTTCTTGGGGCAACCTCCTGTCTTTCTCTTGTTTGCTTTCCTTTTAATGGATAAAGAGCAATATATCCTGTGGTGCATACAATAGCAATAATAATGATAATGATAATAGTAATACTAATATCGTCATCATATTCCAAGCACCATGATAATTTAAATGGATTCAGCATGCGGGGGGAAAAAGGGAAGGCCAGCTCTTGGGCATTGTTTGGCTCATGGTATTCAAACATCTAAACATGCTGCACCAGAGTTCAAGATTAAATTCCCTGTGGGCCAGCTGGAAGAAAATCAATACAGTGAAAGTGAAAAATTCTTAGGGTGGATTCACACAACTAACCCATGTGGTGGTCATTAAGTGTTCTGTTCCCCTGTGTGTGTTTCCAGTGTGAAAGAATCTATTCAGGATTCCTGAACTTTACCCACATGACTATGTGATAGCTCATGCAGTGATCGAATGGAAAACATGATCATATAATGGGTTCCAGAACATTAAGTTTATGTCAGTATGCTGCACTTTATTATCCAGCAGTTTACAATAGGGACTACTTCTATTGCTTAAAAAGATTTTGGATTGCCTTTGATTTATTTTTAGAGTAGGATTCAGAATTTTAAAAACATCAAACAAATATTAAAACCAGCACCTGAAATATGAATAAAACTAATCATGGAACAGCAGAATAAAAGCATTTGAACAATTCAACAGTTGAAGTCATGTTGAAAAAGAAGTTTTAACCAACCATGGGAAAGGCAGCAAGGAATTATATTAGGGACAGAAAAGGCTCTGCTTCTTGGGGAGGTCAGTCTAACTTGCTCGTATAAAATAGGACTTTTAGTGGTGCTTCACTGGTAGATCATGACTAGGTGGTGATTGTCATATAAGAGAAGTTAATTGAGAAAATTGTGATCCAGGCCCAAGGGTCTAAACCAGTGCCTAATATGAGACCTAGAAACAAAACCAGTCCAGATACTATAGATGATGTCTAAAAATGGGAATTTGAGCCTGTCAACATTGTGCATTAGCTGAAATTCCTGGGCCATCTTTCCAAGGCCAGCCCCAGACTGGTTACCTGGAAATCACCACTACAGCAATTACACTAAGCAAGTCTCTTATCTTCTCGTTGCTGGTGTATTATGATGACAATCATAATATCAAGTGATGTGAATATTATAATCACCGGCATGAAATTCTTTCCTTTAAACGATACATTTAACCATGGATAGCAATTAACCATGATTCTTACACAATGCCACAGGGATGCTTATTATCTTATTATCACTATGAAAACTTTACTCTCTATGACAAGATCCCATGCATCTTTGAAATGCCTCTGTATTCTGCAGTTGCATGGCTCTTCTGAATACAGGAAAAAACTGAAACGTGTCAAAGGCAGAGCCAAGAAACAAAAGAGAAATGGTGTTGTGGTGAAATATATATTTTATTAAATGATACTACCCCAACACATTTTGCATGCACTTCTTTGGAGGAACTACAAGAATGTAAATAAAAACAGTTATAGATTGTTTCATGTATTGTTCATATGTTCCATGTAACCCGCCCTGAGCCTCCGGGGAGGACGGCACATACATACATACATACATACATACATACATACATACATACATACATACATACATACATACATAAAATTTATGATTTAAAAAGTAGAAGTGAGAAACTTGGTAAAAGGACACTACTTATTGAGCATGTGAAAAGTTTTAAAAATGTTGTCTGCTGCCACTCCAAGCAACAGTGGGAGAAAGGGAAAAAGTCAGTGTCATCTGTGCTGTGATAAAACTTCTGGGTGTACCATAGAGTTTTAGGTGATTCCTAGAGCTACCAAAAAACACTACTGGGGTTTCCTGTAAGTGATGCCATGGTGCTACTGATGATTTAACCTCCCCCCATGTTACTGATGATATAACCCCTGAAGCTCCCTCTGATTGCCACACAAACCTAATTCAGACTAGCACATTGCAGAATGTATGTGATAATTTTCTTACTGCAGATATCGCACAATCTCTTCACCCAAAGATATAAATAACGGGAATGGTTTAGTGAACAGGTGAGGCATTACAAAAGAAGCACCTGAAACAATGGAGCTCAGCCAGAGTTGTTCTGAAAAGCATAGTAGAAGAACACTTTGATCTGTTTCTTCCATTTGCACAAACTTAACTACTGTTTTTGTGACTCTACTTTCTCTGTATTATAAATTTCCCCTTATAGACTAAAACTGAAGTTATACTTTCATCAAGTCAAGAGGAGACAGGACTTACTAGAAAAGACAATAGCACTAGGAAATCAGGAAGACCTAACATGAGATTGGATCACCTATCCAATAGGAAGCAACCCAAGCTACATTTTGCCAGGATTAAGTTTTTTAGCCATCCATTCCAAAACTGCTTCCAAGCACCTGTGTGAGCTTAAAGGGACTATGGGGAATGGTAGAGGACAGGAAGGCCTGGAGGATCATTGTCCATGGGGTCGCGATGGGTCAGACACGACTTTGCAACTAATAACAACAACAACAAAGCCATCCATTCCAAAACTGCTTCCAAGCACCTGTTCACAGTTTTCACAGCCTCCCTGGATCTTTGGATAGCACAAAGTAGATCTGAGTGTCGTTCTCATATTGGGGGCGCCTTGGCCTACATCTCAAGATGACTCCAGCACCTTGGGGCTACCCACTCCTGTTGCCCATAATGTTGAGTCCAAGTCAGAATGGATGCAAGAGATTTTAGGACTTAGCCAGTGATCACAGCAGGCTGAAGAGCTGTCCATCTCCTGCTGGCCAGAATCCAATATGCCTGGAACAGTTCTGCAGAGCTGTTTGAAGTCAAGAATATGGCACGGGTCAGGGAGAAAGAGTTAAACCCTCCTTTCCTCCTGCCCCATGGTCTCTTGATCCAAATCCAGGAATGCCTGTGACTGCTATTTATGAAGAAAAAACACACTGGGGATCCAGTCATGCATCTTCCACTGCCTCAATAGATGGACCTGCATCATTACAGTTATGTTCAAAGAATTCCATAAGTGGTTATGTTAGGCTCTTCTTTCTGAGTAGGAAGAGGTGATTCTAACTCCTCTGATAAGTTCTTATCCCCAGAAATGTCATCTTAGATATTCGACTTAAGGAATCTGCTGTGCCCTCACCCACATACACTTCCTTCTGATCACTGCACGCATTACATTTCTCCAGAAGGATTAAAATACTTTGTGCATGGTTTACTTCCTCATAAAAGCTTGGAGGATCAATTTGTGCTACAGAGAACCCCACAAGCCAAAACATATTAAGTGCCTTGCAGAAGGCTCACAAGACCTGAGAGTTCTGTTCTCAGTTCTGATCTCAGTGATAGTCAACTGGGTTTGCATCACTCTGGTCTTTGGAATGCTGTGTAAATTCTAATTAATCTCTGTGGCATTCCACAAGGGAGGTTACTGACTAGGCTTCAAGAAGGTAAAGGGAAGCTCTTTCTCATGATAAGCGAGGGATTTGGGCAGTGATTGCTCATTCCTATGTTTATTGCAGCATATAGAATCATAGTTGAAAGGGGCCATCCAGGCCATCTAGTCCAGCCCCCTGCTCAATGCAGGAACAGCCTAAGGCATCTGGGATACGTATCTGTCCATGGAAATATTATATTTCACTAACTGAAATTCTATCTCTTGCTCTATATAGTCCGTATCTTAAGTAGGTTTTCATTCCTTTGCATTAATTCAGCTCTGTACTCCTTTCCTCCCAAGCATGTGATGTCTTCAAAATAATCTTCAAAAACATGTCGAAAGTTGTCCTTCTCCTGAATGTTGCTTTCTGATCTTGAAAATGTTTCTTTGTCATCTTGACTAAAGATTGATGCCCGAAAGGCTGTATTTTAGGCAGAGTTTTAGCAGCTGTTAAAAGAGAAAGTTAAGTGGGAACGTTTATTCCTTGCTATAGATGTATGCTCATAAACACAGACTCATGCTTAATGCAGAATTATTAAGAAAAATAAAGTATGTATTCTGAGGTTATTGTGCAGCCTGCATAAATAGTATAATCTTCAGAACTGTGCTAATTTATTATCACTGCTGGCAACATAGGGCATACTCAACAATTTTGGTAACCCTTTTTAATGTACAATATGCTTTACAGTTGTAATCTCAGTTATCTTGTAAGCACTATTCCAAACAGATGGGGCTGAGATCCTATCCCCTTTCAGGCATTCTGAAGGCTTAAAATGGATATGTGTTGGGGTGGGGCACGCCATCACAATGGTGTGTTAAACCAGTGTACTTTCATTGGAATGTATATACAGAAGTTGTCTGTCTCTGTGTGCAACTTTCTTTGTACAATCAGAATTCTGGATTCTAATCCATGTACATATGCTTGGGGACAGATATCCTAACTGTGACCCTACTTCCCATTTAGAATATCTGAAAAGAGTGAGTTAGTTCCCCATGACCAAACAGGGATCTTATATGATTGATCAGATTTGCAGGTGGTCTCCAATGTCCAGATATTGGGTAAACAACGAACAATAAATTTCTTTAAGCCCTGTAATTGTGAGGGAAATAGACATGTGAACAATAAGCATTGTTTCAGACTGCAAGCATAATTGTTTCCAATTAAACTGCAACTATGCTTCGCAGTAGTGTGTGCTGTCTAATGTCATGATGCAGTGGTATGTTCTGTCATAAGGCAGTTCCCCCACCCAAAAAAGTTTGGCTTTTGCCCCTCCTAAATTTTCTGATCTGAATGTCCACATGTCCATAAATCATCTCAGCCTGGGAAATTCTGATGCAACCTATTGAAATGCTAGATTGTTTATAATTCATGTTAAACTTTTTGTAGGTAAAAGCCACTGGACAGGAACTCTTTCAGAAAGTTTGTGACTTACTTCAAATTAAAGATCCTCACTTCTTCGGTATCAGTGTTCTGAAAAGTAAGGAAAGATTCTATGGAAATATTATATTCTAATTAATGTACAGGAAATTATATGAATATGGAGGTAAATTATTTGGCAGAGAACTGTGCCTATGCTTCAGCAGTTATTAAGGGGAATATGGTCAGTAGCTCGGAGTATCATAAAAATCATGTGGGTATCCATTGATCACTGATCTGTGAGCATACCTATTCAAGGATAAACAGAGAGAGATGCTTTCAAACGTATTTCAGTAACTCTTCTAATCATTTTTTGTACCATTAGATATAGTTTAGTTTTAGCTGACCAATTTTCACTGGTTACAAGGTTATATTAAGACTCTAAAGTCAACTAACGTTTTTGTTAACCAAAAAGAAAATAGTTATTTCAGTGAATATTATTTGATGTTATATACCTCACCTTGATACTTGGAGGGCACCAATGTACTCACACATATGTCCTTTCAGACCCAGAAAACCTGAGGGGAAAAACAGGCAACCTATTAGTTATTTCCCCTTTTATCACTATAAAGGTTTCCTTCAAAATAAATTACTTTCCCAGAAGTTTTTACAAAGATAAACAGATTTGGGATTTTACAGGTATTTACATTAACAGCATATATTTAAGCAAGGATATTTTAGCTACCTGCAACTACTTAGGGCTATTTCAAACATAAATCTGGATGGCTCCTGACTGCATATATAACACCAAGCCCTAGCCAATCACAACTCCATGAAGGATGCATTTATTTTAGAACAGTTATGTCTATCCTAAAATACTGGTCTTTGAGATAGGATGCAACAAGTTAAAAACGAACAGAACAGAACACCACATTTTAAAAAAAGTTTAGTAGAAAGGGGGTCAGCCGAGAATGCGGCTTCCCAGGTCTTCACTCAAAAACCATGGGGGACCCACATCACTGATTCTCCAGCAGCTGCATTGACCTCCAGTTGAATTAGGTTTAAGGGGTTGGTATTAACCAGACTCTACGCGGCCTGGGTCCAGCATATCTAAGGGACTGCCTGTCTGAGTATGCCCCAACAGGCTAGTCATCTCCGGCCCCCAAGAAGTGCATCTGGCCTCGACCAGGGCCAGGGCCCCTTCAGAATTCCAGCAATTCCACAGGGAGTGTAAAATGGAGTACTTCCACCAAGCACTCGGTTGAGGCCAGCACAATCACTGCATGCTATAGCATTGTAAATTTTGACAGGCTTCCCCCCTACACACACAAACACCCCTCTCCATTGCAACACCATCAATTGCCCCCCCCCCGGGTCAGCTGGTTGCACCTTTACTTGGAACCAATGAAGCTGGAAGACGGCTAATTTCTATTTAGTTTGCTGGATGTTACTATTTTAATGGTAATTATTTTTATTGTTTTATTGTTATTTGTGTTGTATTGTATTTTTAACAATGCTGCCCCGAGACACAAATGAGAGGAGGGATATAAATTTAATAAATAAATAAATAATATTGAGATACCCGGGTTTGAATGCTTACTGTGCCATGGAAGATCATTGTGTGACCTTGGGCCAGTCACACACTCTCAGCCTATCCTAACTCACAGGGTTGCTGAGCGAATAAAATGGAGGAGAGGAGCATGACATAAGCTGTTTTAGGTAGCCATTGGGGAGAAAGGCAGGAGATAAGTGAAGATAAATAAAATGTAAAGATGGTGGTCCCAGATTGTACAGCAGGTTATGTATAAATGGGACTTTGAATATGTGGAGGTTGGGGAAAGAGCCAGTGGGCCTAAACATCCCATTTCTATATGGGATGACCATCTGCAGAGTTGTTATCAGTGCCTCATGATACTTAGCAGTAGAAAAGAACAAGAACCCACTAGCACTTTAAAAATTAACATCATTTGTGGCAGGATATGACCTTCTCTGAGTCACTACTGAAATTATCTGAAGAAGTAAGCAGTGCAGCATGAAAACTCATACCTTGCCATAAATTTTGCTAGCCTTTAACGTGCTATTGGATTCTTGCTGTTTTCTACTGCTACAGACAAACATATCAACCCATCTTGATCTCTCTTCATGATAGTTTCTGAAATAAGTTTGGAGGGCCCCAGTTGGCTTGGAAATCGTCTGGAGACTTTCCTCCCTAATCTTAGCTGTGGAGTTTGAAGCAGTAAATGCACTATGCATAGTCACAAAGGAAGCATTTCACTGGCTGAGCATTGGCACTATCGACCCTGGTACAAATTATACCTATGTGCCAGAAATATAGTAATGCTTCCAAAATTAGTGTGTTTTGCAAAAGTCACTTTACAAGTTTGTGTTGATGATTAAGGTATGTTGTTTCCTCTCCAGCCTTAAGCAGATTGAATTAGTGCTCAAGTTTCATTTAATCAGAACAATACATTAAAAAGAGGCACCTTAACCGTATGACAAACCGTAAGCTTCATCTTTAATCTACTTAAAAAAAATAAAAAACAGCTTTTATGTGAGAAAGTTTGGGGAAGGTTTTTGTAGCTTGAGGATTACACTGGAAATTGGCATTTTGACAATATTAACCTCATTAGAGCAGGAATGTAATGCTGCATTCCTGCACTGAAGGGAGGACAGCAGCCTGTAGATGAGGGAGAAGAGGTGAAAAAGGAAGGCTCTTTGCTGAGGAAGGCCAGGAAAACCTCCACAATTTATAACATTCTGAAGTAGCTTAATGAGTCATGTAGGTTATCTCCTCCCCTCCCCTAATGCATACATAAGAAATGATTCCCACTTTAGTTCTTCCCACCTCATCAAGCCCTTTTTGGGTGACATAATCTCTGTGATCCTAGCCATGTATTATAGATTTATTTTTGTTCTAATTATTGGGTTTATAGCTTGCCTTTCTTCCAAATGTTGGTAGCAAGTAGGGAGTCTCATTCCAGGCCATTGGTTTCAAGCATATGCGCCAGCTATTTATGTCTAAAACAGATAATTTGTATACTGACTGATCCTTGTCTCTCATAAATCTAATTTTTCCCATTTGGGGGATAGGTGGAGATTTATTATTAAAAGATTGGTGGAATGAGTTGTTAAATTTGCCATTCTTCAGGTTTTATCCCTGGTCTCTAGAATGTAAATCTTTGTAAGTTGGAGGCTGGTATAGTACATTTCTAATGCACATAGGTGTACATGTACATGCCTAAGCATTAAGGTGCCATGTGTGTATCTATGTATTTACTTCATTTATATTCCACTTTTCTCCCCTAAGCGGCTTAGATTGTCCTCTCCTCTGTTTTCCCCTTATAATGTCGTGAAGGACGTTAGAGTGGGAAAATGTGACTGAACTAAGCAAGCCTTTGTCACCATTGTATTTTATCTAGTGTGCTGTCCATTGTATTACATGTGAATATTTGGCCATTTTATATATTGTGAGGCCATGACCTTGCCTCATGTTTTGCCTTTCTGTTCAGAGCAGGAACAAGAGAAAAAAAATTTAAATCACCACCAGTCAACAGCATGGTATCACTTCTAGAGAAAAACAGGAAATAATGTCATACATCTCTAGGAATTTCTCTGTGGTTTTTAACTGCAATCAGGAAGACACATGTTCAGTTTCCCACTCTGATGTGAGGCTTATGAGCAACTATTGGGGCATTCACTTCCTTTCAACCTCACAGGGTTACTGTGAAGAGAAAATGGAAGGGGAGAAAAGTATGTACACTACACTAAACTCCCTGGAAGAAGGGGAGGATATAAAATTTTGATGGTGGATATGAAACATGGCTGACTTAGCTGGCAGTATAGTTTAAAATAGTTATTCCCAAACATTAGTGTTCTACAAGAGAGACTGAAGAGTATTCTGAAAACTTGAAGCACCATGTTGGACATGCCCTCTGCACTTGATCTTGGAAAACCCAGAGCAATATTCTTCCTTTCTTTGCCCTGCTATATATATCATCTGGCTAGCAGAGGCTGATACATCATGACATTTAATTGGGAAGGAGCTGTTCAGATTTCTGCCCAGTCCCCAAGATTTATAGGTGGTTTTAAGAAACAGTTAGATTCAAGTCCAGTGGCACCTTAGAGGCCAGCGTGATTTTGAGGGGTATGAGCTTTCAAGAGTCAAAGCTCCCTTCAGCAGAGAGTCCATTCCAGTCCAAGCTTGATTATTTACTGTTTTGATGCATAGCTACTGGCATTAGACAGGTTTTTATCTGGTACATACCGTGCTAAAATTGTTGTACCCTGAAGTCCTCCATTTTCTATTACTACTTCTACTTTTTTCTCAGACAACGAATATGTTTTTATTGACTTGGAGCAGAAACTTTGCAAATACTTCATAAAAGAATGGAAGAAAGAGACAAGCAAAGTAAGTGAAGTGACGAAGCAAAATAAATTGTGTTTTGACACATGTTTGTGACACTGCTGCATCAAGAGCAAACAAAGCTTGTGACCACAGTTGGAAACAGTTTCCATAGCCTCCTCAGTGTTCAGTGATATCCAGTGGTCTTTGCAAAATGTTGCTACTGTAAATTTACCAGAAGTCAGTTAGCAATGATCTCCTGGCCAGAAATTTGGGAACATAATATGATTAAAATTAAGGGCAGGATTGCCAGCTTTTCAACTTACCCCTGTAGCTGTCCCACAACAGTAGCTTGCTTTGCAAACCAGAGCTTTTCATGGGATGGGGATAGCTAACATGGCTACTCATTTTGCCTGCAGAGCTGATCATTATAATCTAGAGAGCAGCAATCTAGAGATGATGGTGGAGGCTCACAGACTGCAGTTGGGGTGGAGTGGTGCGGGTGTGTCCTTCCTGGGCTATGGCCTTTGGCTAGTCCTTACCAGAAACTCTTTGTATTTTGAGGTGCAGACAAACACACAGATAGACCAGCATCCGTTCTGCAAGTCTGGAAAGTTCAGGAAGATCTAAATAAAGAATATTTACAGCCTGAAACTAAATAGTGAACAAGTAAATGGCTGGAGAGACATGGGAACTGCAGTGACTTTTTTAAAGCGTGGCCTAGTAAATAAAAAAAAATACCCAGGAAGGTCCAATGAACTCAAAGGCATAAGTGGCCCAGTATTTCAAGTTGAGTTAGCTTTACAGGAAAGTAGACAGTGAGACTTTTGGGGAAACCAGGTGATCCACTTTTATTAGGCCTCAGGCTTCAGAAGGGCAGACATCACCGGCCAAGCAACCAAGGGGAGCCTGGGGCCACATACATTCCTTTTGTTGGGATGCATGTGAGGGGAGAGAGTTTTCCATTCAGCATAACTTCATGGAGATGAGCTATACTACCACGGAATTCTCAGACCCCACCTGGAAGCTGGCATCCCTACAATGCTACACAGTCAACCCACCAAAGCAGCCATTTTTGCCTGGGGACCTGATCTTTATAGTCTGGAGATGAGCAGCAATTCCAGGAGATCTCCAGGCCCCACCTGGAGGTTGGCTGTCCCTGATCTGAACATTTTATCAACTGTAAATAAAATGGAGACAGAAGGAGCAGGGCGGACCTGTGTCTACCCCATGTGAATTAGGGCAGGGGGACATTTCAGTGTCTGGAGCCTAATTCACACAAGAAGGGAAATGACGTTGAATGCAGAACTGGGAGGAATTGGTCACCACAATACCCCACACAACACACACATTCAACCGCATGCCCTTACAGACTGGACAACTCCTACCCTTCCTCTTCCAAGCTGTAGCGCCTGTTGTATTCCTGGTTACAATGGGCTTTGCCCCTAGTAGAATCATAAAGTTGGAAGGGCCATAGAGTCCATTGAGTCCAAACCCCTGATCAATGAATCGGTTGCAGTCAGCCCACTGGGAGGGCAGTCTAAACATTGAATAAATAAATAAACAAATAAATAAATCTTTGTTAATCTCAGTATCTTTGAAATAAGCCAATAGATTATATTGTTTCACTGATAAGGTAACACATCTTTATACAGCTGTTGCTTTATAAACATAAAAGGCTAAGGCCTAAGTGGGTGGTGAGTGGGCGGGCCCAGTCTGGGTGAGGGCCCAATTGGAAGGTGCTTCGTGCCTTCTGATTGGGTCCTCACAAGGACAGACCAGAGTTCCAGCCAGTCAGGAGGCACGAAGCCAAAGTTCTGACAGGGCCCGTCCACCCAGCCCAGGCCAGCCAGAGGCAATCTGGAGGCATCACTGCTACTCTACCCCTGAACGCCGCAGGGAGAGGAGGTCAGTAGGGCTGCCAAGGGCCATGAGAACAGAGACTTGGACAGGCTGCACCAGCCCTTTTCGCCCCAAGGCTTTCCTAACTGTCATGTCCAACTGCTGACAAAATTGGATCATGTTGCGGAGGTTCTTTTGTCTCCTGTTTCAACTGCACAACAACCCTGTGCAGTAGGCCTCGTCTTTCAATTCAACAACAACCTGTGTGGGAGGCCTTAAATGTTTCTTCTCTACCACAACCCTGTCCAAAGTAGGCCTTTCTGCCTGGGGAGCTGATCTTTATACTATGCAGATGAGCTGTAATTCCAGGAGCTCTCCAAGCCCCACCTGGAAGTTGGCTACCCCTGGGTTGGAAATATTCCTGGATGTTTGGAGGTGAGACTTCAAAATCCTACAGTGCTTCAGAGTCCAGCCTCAAAGGAGCCATTTTTGCCTGCAGTTGGGACGGAGTGGTGCAGGTGTGTCCCTCCTGGGCTATGGGCCAGCCCTTACCAGCAACTGTTTGTATTCTGGGGTGCAGACAGACAGACCATGTGAGTCTGGAAAGTGCAGGAAGATCTAAATAAATATTTACAGCCTGAAACTGTAAATAGTGAACAAGTAAATGGATGGAGAGATATGGAAACCGACTTGACTTTTTCCAATCTTGGCCTGGCAAATAAAAAAAAAACAGTATAAAAAACCTTACTAAGGTCAAGACTGCTGTGCACAGAGAGACTTCCTCTTAGGGTTGCCAGCTTCCATGTGAGGCTCTCTACCCCACCTCCTTCATGGGGAGTCTGCTATGGGGAGAGGAAGGGAAGATGATTAGAAAATGCTTTGAGACACCTGAGACCTACTGGGCCACTGCGGCCCATTCCCAGTTCTCTTAGACCTCTCACAGCCCCACATCCCTCACAGGTTGTCTATTGTGGGGAGACGAAGGGAAAAGGTATTTGTAAACTGCTTTGAGACTCCTTTGGGTAGCAAACAACGGGGTACCAAAATCCAGTTCTTCTTCTAAGGAGCAACCATCAAAGAAGCATGTGGCCACATAACATTTTATCAACAGTGAAAAAATTGAGACAGAAGGAACAGAGTGGACACCTGTGTACTGTGACTATCCCATGTGTATTAGGGCAGGGGGACATTTTGGTGTCTGTGGCCTAATTCACACAAGAAGGGGAATGACGCAGAACTGGGAGGAACTGGTTGCCATGTAATCTTCCCCTAAGAAGAGTTTCCAGTCTGATTTTCCCTTCACATATCTAAAGACGTGGCTCTGAAAAGCTCATCTGTAACCACTATGCCACAATTCCCAAAGGTCAGTCGTCTCCCACACTCAACAAACATTCCAAACTACAGGTTCTTGACACCCATATCTCCACACCCATGGCCTCATTTGCCACTACGCCACCACAACCTCCCACACAACACACACATTCAACCCCATGCCCTTACAGACCAGACAACTCCTCCCCTTCCTCTTCCCACTTCCAAGCTCTAGCGCCCGTTGTATTCTTAGATACAATGGGCTTTGCCCCTAGTTTGAGAATAAAATGGATAAGGGGAGAAGAGGAATATGTCACCAAACTCCTACTGGTAACATAGACTCAAGATTTTCTTTATTGTGGAATTGTCTGACTATTTTTTTCATCGGTTTCTCTTAAAGGGTACAGAGAAATTCAGCCCTCCCCTGGTTACATTCTTTAGAGTGCAGTACTATGTAGAAAATGGACGGGTTATAAGGTATGATTATCTTGTTCTTTGAAAAGAGTTATATACTTATATTTCTTTACCCTTGTTATGTTTGCCATCCCTCTACCCTTGAAAAGCAAAACTGGATTTTTATTAACACTTTGTACTTAATGCAAAATTTTCTGTTTATTTTTGCACTTTTAATTTTTAGGTTGGTAGCAAAAGCACTCACAAACACAAAACTATTACCAGTTAATAATTGTGGACCGTGGAGTCAGAGGGCCATGGAATAATACAGAGTAAGATTTAATTACCATATATACTCAAGTATAAACCGAGTTTTTCAGCATTGAAAAAATCCTCCTTGGCTTATACGCGGGTATATACGGTAATTGAAATAACAGCCTGCTCCCAGCCAGCCAATCATTATATTGCTTTGCAAATCTTTTGCAAGCTGATGTTTGCTCTGGCTGCTTGTAGGGCAGCAACAGTTTGACTGAGGGATTCTGATCTCTCTTTTCCTTTTGCCTTCACTTCTTCCAAACTATTATTTTGGTTTCTGTGGGTGGGGTGGGTTTTGGGGGTGCTTTGGGTTTTACTGTATCTTTCTCCTAGTGTTTATTTAATCTTTTTTTCTGAGGGGCAGTATTGTTTGCCTTTTCTTATTGGGGTTGTGTTTCTTTTAAAAGTTGATTTTTACAGTTCTTTATTTCAGTGTTTTGTTCCTTGGGGGGGGGGGAGGCACTGTAGTTGTACTTAGAGCTGTCCATTCTCCCAGTTTGGTAGCTGATGTTGTAATAGGTTGCCAGGTATTGTTGCTCTGCTCTGGTTTGCTGCCCCTCTTCTGCACTTACAGAACTAATTTACTGTTTTTCTTTGAAATAAATATTCAAAAACATTTAACCCACTGGTGCCTCAATTAATTTACCAGTAACTTGCATTTCCCACCCTCGGCTTATATGAGAGTCAATAAGTTTGCCCTGATTTTGTGGTAAAATGAGGTGCCTCGGCTTATATGCGGGTCAGCTTATATGTGAGTATATACGGTACGCAGAATTGGAATCCTTATCCATTGTTGTTCCTCTATATATTTGTGAAACAGTCTAGGGGGTGAAACAGCCTAGGGGGTGGGACATGTCTGGCTGTGCGAGTTAGAATAGGACCAATCAGGGTGTAACCAGCTTTGACCTGATTGGCCCTGCCCCTGCAGCTCCCACCCTCTGTCCCTGGACTCTAGCCTCTTTGCTCTCAGACGCCTCAGTGCCTGGAGCCAGCAGCAAGTAAGGGGAGAGGCCCTAGGGAAAGGGTTGTGGTGGAGGGCTTGCTAACGAGGACCTCTGGGCCTGCTGAAGAGGGCCTCCCAGCCTGATGACTGCCTGCTAAGGAGCTCTGCTAAGGAGCCCCTGCTTGCCCCACTTGCTCTGGCTGCGAGCTGCGGCCCCCAGCCACCTTAAGCTGCCTGGCTGGGGGCCTGGGGAGGGGGCCCTTTCAAGGCCCGTTCTTAGGAGCGGGCTTTGAAACTAGTATAATAAAGAAAAGCAATAATCAGAAGTCTCCCTAGTTTTGCTAAGCTAGTTAACAACAATAATGGCTAAGGTCCTTAGTAAGTGCTTGGGAGATGGTGTCAGAGCTCGATGAATTTTGATTCAACAATTTCATGTTGAAAATATTTTGCTGTAGAATCAGTAACTTTGATTAACAGCAGTTTTAAAGAATCTCCAGAATTGAGGAGATCAGTTGTTCACTGATCCCAGGAACAGTTTCAGACAAAATAACCTAGCTGCCAATTCAAGAAATTAGAATATTGTAGACTGATATCAGAGAGCAGTTGTATGACTGTTTCAGATATGGTAGACCGCTCTGAGTTGGCGACCCCAATTGCGGCGGTGGGGTCAGCATGCGCACGTGCACGGACAGGCGCTCAATGGTCAGGCACTGCCAGCCGCGGCCACTGCCTGCTGCCTGCCGCCACCTGCCACTGCCTTGGCAACCAACCTGGGAACCCCCCAGAAGGGGCCAGGCGACCCCAAATGGGGTCCTGACCCACAGGTTGATAACCACTGTGGTAGAATGTCATGGATTTATTCATCCTGGTTGACACCCTTTGCTGTTTTGTAAGAAAGTAATTGTTCCCATCTTTCCCCGTGACTAGGGGCACAGTCCCTCTTCATGGTGCAGTTTTCCTTTCCTATCATGTACATTTTTTAAATATATAATTATGCCTGTAAATTTCAATTTTGTTTACAAATGTCTAGTTTAATGGATTTGTTAAATTGTTGAATTATACAAAGCAGAAACAAAAAATCAACACAGCAAATGTCACTTTTAGGAACACAACAAAGAACTAAACCCCAAGACAAGCAGCTGCAATATGAATGAGTCCTTCAGCCATTGTAACACTATCTGTGATTGTTAAATGGTTAAATGTTTTTGAATATTTATTTCAAAGATTTATTATATTTTTAGTTAGCATGATAAGTTGAAGAGGGAAAGCTAACTAGTACAGGTTCCAGTATGGCAAGACTGTGCTTATAAGAGTGCTCTCTTGATGCAGTGAAAATTAGAATGGTCCCTCACTTTGTAGCCATAGCATTTACTGTAGCTAGATGGCAGCTGTTTCTGCAGCAATCTTGATCCCCCTGGGCACTTTTCATATGCAACTGGAATCCCTCCTTAGCCCACAGCACACAGGTATGTATGGACATGTGTCTCCCTTTCACATTTTTTGCTTGTGTTGCAGGAAACATTGGCATGGGAAGTATGGATCATTTTGGCCCTAGTAGTGAAGAAGAGCACCCATACATGCAATGGCAACTTTAGTGTGTGTGTGTTGAGGGGGGGGGTTGCATCTGAGTCATGAACCATGTTTCCTTTTTTTGAGCAGTGCCAATAATGAAGGGGGGAAATGTAAGAGGTGTAGGAAAATTTGAAATTTGATTAAGCTGTATTCGCTTGAAATGTTGGATGTTGCCAGTATCAAGCCACCCTACCTGACCATGCAGAACTGAATGTTAAAACTGAGCAACTGACAGAATGTATTTTTATCACTACTGCAAGCTGCATTCAGGCCCTTCAGTAGGCTAAGAGGGTCAGGCTTTCAGTGGAACTAAAATTAAGTGCATCATTTTACCCTGTGTAAACACTTTCTGCTTATACCTGAACAAACCTACTTTTTTCCCCCTGTACTGTGGAGATTTTGCTTGCTATTTTTCCACCCCACTTGCCTTCATTCTACTGCTTTCAGAGGCTCCAGAGTTAATGCAAAGCAACCTAACTATACAGTCTTCTTACAGTTCTCTCTCTTCTACCATCTCACTGTTGCTCCTGCCTGCCACTTGCTCCATCCCAATTCGGGAGCTAGAACAGCAAACATTCCTTCCCTCTGTGCTCGCCAGACATCTTGAAACTCCAGACATCTTGAAAGCAACACATGCTCAGTAGAGCATTCCCATCTCAGTGGGGGAATAACAGCCTCTGGTGGCTCCCCTGCCGTCTCTTAACTGCCCCACTGCCGTCCTGCTCTCCCCTCCCCTTTGTCTAACGATAGATGCTGGTGATAAAAATGTGCCTTGTATAGATTGTCCTCAGAAGGATGATTACACAGCAGCAGAACTCCATTCAGGTGGCTGCTTTTCTTGGCTGCTGCTGGTTGTTTTTGAGGAATGTTGCCTTTTCTGTATCATACAGTGACAAGGTAGCACGACACTATTACTACTGCAATCTCAAGGAACAAGTGCTGAGGTCTCGGTGTGCAAACAAAGAAGAAATTTACTTCCTGCTAGCTGCTTATGGTCTGCAAGCTGATGTGGGCGACTACCAGGAAAACTTCCATAATGGGAACTATTTTCAACCCCAAGCTTACTTTCCACAGTGGGTAAGTCTCAGTGAGAATGGAACATTATTTATTTATTTATGTATCATATATGATGTGGGTTTTTGGTAGCCAGGAGATCCTATGATAAGTCTGGCTGCCAGGCAAGAAGACATCCTTAGGTGGTTTGCCATTGCCTGCCCCTGGTATTCTTTGGAGGTCACCCTTCCAAGTGCTAGCCAGGGCCGACCCTACTTAGCTTCCGAGATCTGGTGGGAATGTGCTTGCCTGGGGAGCAAGCAAGACTTAGGGAAGTCTTAAGACATTTTTCTTCACGACCACTATCCCCTTATTCAGTTCTATGACTTTGATTGTGAGCAGAGTGTCTGAATTGACCCAGTAGCTCACTCTCTCCAATGGATGACACAGTGCCTTGAGAACTATGGAAATACCCCAGTTCTCTCTAGCTTGAATCCCTGGTGCAATCCACTTTGTATCATCCTTTGACAGCCAGGAAATACTGGAATGAGTTATCTCATAGAGACAGGTTAGAAAAAGCAAAGGCAAGTCAAGACTTCTCCTATTAATAAACTCCTCTTCCTGGCACAAGATCCTAACACAACCTCAGTCCCAGTCAACCTTTGTCCTACTTAATGGATGGCCATTCTCAGCTGGTTCTAGCAATATGTCTGTTGGAGGGTGGGAGTACCGATTTTTCCTTATCACAGCATATTTTCAAGCTTGCAAACAAGGCAAAGTCAAAGGCAGATTCCCAGCTACATATTTCTCCATCTGCAAACAGAGCCCTTGGATAATTTCCCGCCAGAGACAGAATGTGTCATCCAGTGGCACGCCTCATTCCCTGCCCCCGGGTCAACTGGAGTGTGGTGGGGCATGAAAAACTTGAGGCTCAGCTCCATGGCTCAAGGCTGCAGCAGAGCCTGACAGAGAAAAGAGAGCAATAAGGACTGACAGTAAGGGGTGGAGGTGCAAAACAGCCAGTGAGCAGCCAGTGAACTCCTAGACTCAGACCTCTTGGCTCAGGAGGCAGTTCAGAAAGACCAGACCTCCTGGCAGCAGGTAATCAAAGTTATATGATCTGATTAGAGATGGCAAGGGAACTTCCCTGTGATTAAAGCATAGTTTGTACTTAGGCAGGTACATCCCCCCCTTCAAGGGAATATTATTCCTTCGCAAAAAAAACCACACAAAACCACAAAGCTTGAAATGACTCTGTGTTGAGTGACATCCAAGGAAGGAGGGAGGGAAGATTTACAGCCTAAATGACAGTGAGCCTTTATGGCCCACATCCAGCCTGGAAGGAATGCCTCCTAAATGGTCTTCCCACAGGAATGCTCAACGAAGACTCCACACAATGAAGTTTGCAGGGGGCTGTAGCACAACCCAGTCTGCTGCAAGCCTTTACAGAAAACACCTTTCCAGATTCCCTTAGCACAGCCACCTTCTCTCTTTTTGCCAGCTCACTTCCAGTGGCTCCTGACTTCTAGAAGCAGGAGTGAGGAATGTTGACATCCCTGTGATTTGTATGTTGCCATTCTTTTTATTAATTTGCAGACAGCAGCTGGTGGCTGGCCTTGAATGGGACTTGCACCCCCTTTGATGGTTACCATTCAGCTTCCCACCATGCTGAAATAGGGTTGCCAACCCAATGTTGGGAAATTCCTGGAGATCTTGCGGTCAAAGCCTGGGGACAGGAGGGAATTGAGAAGGGGAAGGAGGCATTGTCTCCAGGGGAACTGATTGCTGTCTTCTGGAGTTCAATTGTAATACCAGGAGATCTCCAGGCTCCATCTGGGGGTTATCAGTCCTACACTGAGAACCACCCCCCCCCCCCCCAGCTTCACTGTTCTTACAGGCACTAAAGCTCTTCCTTAGTAGTCCCCATTCTGTGGCTGGAAGGCACATGATCCAGCAGACACATGGTTGAAGTCAAGCAGGTTCTCAACCTGGGTAATGCCTGGATGGGAAAAATTATGGGAACAGACTTGAGTGCCATGACAGAAGAAAGGTTGGATTAAAATGTAATAAATCAAATTAGGAAGTTATTTACGCCTAGTTGCATTGTCTGTACTACAATATTGATCTATACTGGCAGACCAAATTGAGTTTTTAAACTCTTGGTCACAGTTCCATAGTCATTTGGGTTAAACAGCAGCATTTGATAGGAAATAGCAGCTAAGGGTCCTAGCTGGAAGCTGTGAATAAATTTTCTGTAAGCTATGAATGAATTCTTCAGTAATGATTTTTAAATGTTTTTCTCTCTCTTGTATTTAAAGACAAACATGCTAAATGTTTCTGCCATTCATTTGGCGCTTCTTCTGAGGGACATTTAAACAGTATTTATGCTAACCACATACAGCAGTTGAAGTTAGCCAGAAAAGTTTCTGTGGGTTACCTTTCTCTGAACTCTGTCTCACACACACAATGGATCCCAGCTGTCTTCTCTTGTGGGACTGTAGAAGAGAAGCTGAGGAAGCTGCTGCTGACGTTGTTTCTTTCCCTGGTGGCAGATAATTGCAAAGCGAGGGAGCGATTATATCCTGAAGCATGCTCCAGAGATGCACCGGGAGCAGCAAGGCCTGACCACAAGAGAAGCTATCCTGAAATATGTCAAGGAATCCTGTTTGCTAGAAGATGTGCCTGTTCACTTCTACAGATTTCAGAAGGTTATTTGATTGACTGATCAATGATATTTAAAACAAATATATACTACTTGGAACCACATAGGTATTTTTATTGGGGGAAAGTACGAGAGACCTTGGAAAAGAACTTCCATGTTAAAAGGAAAGTCTGTCAACATTTTCATTCTTGATTACAGTACAATGTCAGGGCCAAAATAACCTTTAAAATTAATAATGCCCTTTGATTTAAATTTCACAGATTCAAACTGATTAATATACTAGCAATTTTGCTGTTTCTCAGTTTCACCCACCTCACAGGGTGTCTGTTGTGGGGAGAGGAAAGGGAAGGCGACTGTAAGCCGCTTTGAGACTCCTTCTGGTAAAGTGGCATATAAGAACCAACTCTTCTTCTTCTTTATAACAATCTATTTTGTAGTTTTATGTTCAGTTTGCCCTCTGGCTCCTCAAAGGATCCCATTGGAAATCCATGATCAGATATTTCAATCTATTTTTGAGCCTAGAAAGCGGGAGTGCTCCTTGCCTTTTTTCCCCTTTCCCCCTGAAAACAGGGTTGATTGCAGGGGGGGGGGGGAGTCAACAGGGAAAAAGTCATGAGGGGAGATGAAACTCTTTTCTCAGTGCTGCAGCCCCAGTCCAAATCTGTCCTCCCCACCTGCTCACCCTCCCTGCTCAGCTGCTCTTTAGGATCAAAGATACAATGGGAGATCTTGCTACTGGTTTCCAGGATAAGACATCCTTTGGCCCTAATTTTCTCAAACTCTCAAAACCTGTCTTCCCCACTGTCGAGCTGTTACTCGGATAGCCAGCAACCTGGAGAACATGTGTGCTTTAACAGAAGCTGAAAAGAATATTTTGACCTCTGTGTCATGAAAAGCTTCAGCTGCCTATTTCCACACATTGAGCCTCTGTTAAAGGGACACAACATGTCCCCCCCCCCCTTTCAGGTTGTTGATAACTCTGGTTATTACTTATGTGGTTTTTATCCTCCTTCCTAACAGTGTCTCAAAGCAGCTGACAAAGTCAGGCTTCTCTAATTGTTATATAGAAAAGAGGATTTCAACATGTGCAGCTTATCATGTCACATGGCTGCAGGGGTTGCAGAAGCCCATTGCCAAAATTCCCTGAACTACACAAGATACAGAGCCCCTAATGCTAAAAGACTGGGAATCCCTTGTCCCCTCCTGTGTTTTCTTACCACTTAAGTGTTTCTTAAGACAGCTATAAGAATAATGGAGAAGAAATACATGTGGCAAGATTTCTTTATCCCTAAGAATGATGAAAATCAGAAACTAGTTGCTGTAGTACTTGAATTTCTGACGTGAAATACTGGGGTGTATGAAAGGCTGCATTTTACATATACTAACAGATAGGGGTTTTTTGTTATCACTGTTCATTATAAGCTATAGGGAAAGACAAGAGTAATTTTTCATTATTGTGCTAACCCCACAAATCTTAAGTATAGGTTCCAAACCAAGATTACAAAGTCATGGTAAATGGCTGTCTTTTCCATAGGCTAAATCACTTGTTTCCTAAGCTCCATTTCTGGCCTTCTGATAAATTCTTATTTCAGGAGTTACAGCATAGGTGGGGCAAAAGAACTACAGTTTAATGAGACCTTTTAAAGAAAACGAGAGAGAGAAAGAGGTGATTCCTTAATTTAGAGCCATCGCTTGTTCTTCATAGGGTGATTATTAGCTACAGCAGATGTGGGCAACCAAGGTCATACATGCTGAACTCCTCTTTGTCGTCCTTGTAACATTCCTTGGTAATCCTCTGGAGCTTGACTTCACTGACAACTGAGTGCAGCAAATGAGGTTTCCAGGGTGTTCTTCTCTCCTTGGGCATGGGTGAGCGTCCCTCTCTGTCAACCCACCTCTGAAAAAGATGACATTTACTTGGGCAGAGAAGACTGTTGAAAGTAATCTTTGGGAGATATTCTCATAACGTGCACAAGAACTGTATGGAGAGGAATTTATTTCTACTTTCACTATGGGCTATCCTTTTATAAAACAAAACATTTACCGTTGCTCAAATATTAGAGAGAAAAGGAACTCTAGATCCTAAATTTTATGGCAGCTGCTCTGTAGCAAACTGAGAAGGGACATATTTAAAACATTCAGAAAAGAAAGAATGTATAGCCAAAGAACTCAGGTTTGCCATTAGTGATGCCTGTTATATTATTACTGATTTAAAATGTTTAGATCCTGCCTCATCCTACGCTGTAGGCAGCTTACAAATTTAATTAAAATCACAGGGCTGCTGTTAATAAAAACAAAATTACAAGGAACTGAAGTGTCTGTCACAAGAGCAATTAAGTAGTCAGCTCAGCTGACCTCCTCTCCCAAATGCCTTTCTGAATAAGGCACCTTCTTTTGAAGTCACAAGGGCTCTGATGAGCCTCCTCCTCTCCATTACCCTGGTGCTCCTCACTGTGGTCAACTGGATCTCACACACTGATGGATTCCAAGTCAGAGTACTCAATGAAAATCTGAATTGGCAGTGTTGGGGTAGGTGGGGAGGTATGATCCTGTGGGTAGACTGGCCTTCGATTTTTAATCACTTTCAAGATTAAAACCAGGACTTTGAATTGAGCCCTGAAGCTGACCTATAACCAGTACAGTCATCCTTGAACTAAAGTCTAGGTGCTCCCACCCTCCAGGAGCAAGCAGAGCATTCTGTGCCAGTTGAAGCTTCTGAGCTGTCTTCAAGGACCATCTTGTGGACAGGGCATTTCAGCAGCATGCCTGAAAGGTTATGAGGGCATGGGTGAGGACTGGCAAGATCTTTCCTCTCCAAGAAGAGGCACAGACCAAGCAATATATGTGCCCAATGAAAGGGGACCCAGCCACACTTATAAATAGCAGTGGCCACTAACTGTGCACAAGGAGTTATATTTCATGCTACACCTCTATTTATATCCTAGGATAAGAAAGAGGATCGTCCTACTATCATCCTGGGCCTGACCCTTAAAGGCATACAGATTTATCAGGTAAGAGGTTATAAAATATTTGGAATATAGCATGGTATAGTGGTTAAGAGTGGCGGTCTCTAATCTGGAGAATGGGTTTGATCCCCCCCACACTCCTCCACATGCAGCCAGCAGGGTGACTTTGGGCCAGACAGAGCTCTCTCAGCCCCACCTACGTCACAAAATACAACTTGTGGGGAGAAGAAGGGAGATAATTGTAAGCCTCTTTGAGATTCTCTAGGGTAAAGAAAAGCAGGATATAAAAAACAACTCTTCTTTCTCTTCTTTCTTTGCCACCATTGGCACACACTCTGAACTCTGTTGCATATCCATGTTGCATATTCACTTTGACTGTAGCTGCTTAAGGAACTGGTCTTCGGCTAGCAGGCCTGGTCCACAACTGGGTTGCAGCAAGCCTGAAAAGGGGAGAGGGTTGCCATCTCTGGGTTAGGAGATTCCTGGAGATTTTGGGAGTGGGGCTCGGGGAAGAGAGGGACATCAGCAGGGTACTATGGTATAGAGGCCACCTATTCAAAGCTGCCGTTTTCTCCAGAGGAACGGATCTTTGTCACCTGGAGGCCAGCTGTAATTCCAGAATATCTCCCACCTCCACCTGGAGGTTGGCAACCCAAGAGGTAGGGGGTGTCATGTTAGAGAAAAGTGAGCCAGTGATCTGCTGCTTTTGGACAGCAGAATTGGGACCACCCCTCCCAACGCAAGACTCCGGCGCCAAACAGATGGAGAACTTATCCATGCAGGAGAAGTCCACAAAAACCAGTTTGATGTAGTAGTTGGGAGGAGACTTCTAGTCTGGCGAGCTGGGTTTGGTTTCCTGCTCCTCCTCCGCGTGCGGCCGGCTTGGTGACCTTGGGCTGGTCGTGGCACTGATGGAGCTGTTCTCGCGGAGTGGTGGTGTCGGGGCTCTCTCGGGCTCACCTCCCTCGCAGGAGGTGGCAGGTTAGAGTGGATGAGTGATAGGGTTGTGAGTGTCCTGTATAGTGCAGGGGGTTGGACTAGATGGCCCAGGAGGTCCCTTCCAACTCTATAATTCTATGATTCATGCTTTATACCGTCTGTGAAATACCGTCTTGGCTCCATTATACTTCTGACAATATTTTCTCTCTGTTTTTCTGGGTGTTTGATAATGTTGCAGGATGCAGACCATGTTCGAGAACTGCTGTATGACTTCCCCTGGTCACATATTGGAAAACTTGCATTTCTGGTGAGTGTTGTGGAACTTGACAAAGCTATTGGGATCACCCGCTATCTGGATTTCATTGTGAGAGCCAGCTTGGTGTAGTGGTTAAGGGTGGCAGCTTCTAATCTGATTCCCCGCTCCTCCACATGCCTCCAGTGGGTGACCTTGGGCTAGTCACAGTACTGTTAGAGCTGTTCTCACAGAGCAATCTCTCTCCGGACTCTCTCAGCCTCACCTAAGTCACAGAGTGCCTGTTGTGGGGAGAGGAAGGGAAGGTGATTGTATGTTGCTTTAAGACTCCCTCAGGTAGTGAAAAGCGGGGTATAAAAACCAATTCTTTTTCTGTACAAAGAACAAATATGAACAAAAAAAAGTTAACCCCCTCAGTGCAAACTGAGTTAGTCTTGTTCTGCTTTTGGAAGATGTTCAAATGGGGGGGACTGAATCCCTGTGGCCAACCTCAGGCAGTGACTTTTTACATGTTCTTATCCTTCATACTTGCTGCACAGCTTGAATACTTAAGACAGTTCTTTGAATCTTAGGGAGGCTTAATCTTGATAACTCACTCAGTATTTCTCCTAAATCCCCTCCCCTCTGTTTGTCTTCAAGGGGAAAAAGTTTGTGATCCAGCCAGATGGTTTGCCTTCTGCCCGGAAGCTGATTTACTACACAGGTTGTCCCTTCCGGTCTCGGCATTTGCTGCAGCTGCTCAGCAACAGCCACCGACTCTTTCTGAACATCCAGCCTGTGCTTAAGCAGATCCAGTTGCTGGAAGATGCTGAAGGTAAGGGACGGAGAGGGTTCATGTTTGCAGAGGGCATAATAGCCCATCGTCCGTTGTATTGAACAAGTCAGGTCAGGAAGTGGCTTTGAGTCACAGTTCAGTACGGGTAATTTCAGACTCGAAATATTTGCAGTCATCCATCCCAGACACTTGCCATGGGCTCATACGTTTCTATCTTTTCCTTTTCCTGGAGACTAGAGTCACAAACTGGGGTCAAATCCTGAGCTTACGTTTTGGTTCCCAAGCAAACTACGGTTTGTCCATATGTAACATCAAAGTGTATACCTTTACATAAAAAAGGTGGAATCACTGGATATGAGGGGAAAGGCAGAAGGAAGGGCACCATCATCTCTGAACATGCACTAAATGAGAGCCCTGCTTTCGGAGGTCAAGGTTGCTGCCAGAGGCAGTTCTTCTCCTTGAAGCCATCCCTTGCATGAGAGACTGTGCCTTGTGTGAAGGGCCCCAGGTTCCCTCATGTGCCACTTTTGTACAGTGAATCCTTTGCTTAAGGCTCTTTAAGCATGCCATGTATTTATTTTTATATTCCCCTTTCCAGTTTTCAGCTGTTATAAATCAGGCTTCACAAATATTAAAATGAGTATATTTTAACTACTCACAAAATTGCATTGTTAACAATAATAAATGGACCCGGTTGTAAGCAGCCAAGGAAGCCTCTGTCCCTGTAAATCTGCCAGCTGCCTACTCTTTTGGTTTTTACATTCCAGGTTAAGACACTTTACTTGCTAAGACTCAAATCATTTTTCTGTTTGTTAGTTGGTCATTCTGCAATCTGTTTTATGGCCATCTGGTACTATTTGGTTGGAGGAGTGCCACCCTGTGGAAGCAGTTAACTTTGCATGGGCCCTTCGTTATACCTGAAACATCTGGAATGCTTGGCAGGTTCTCTAGGAGTCTATGAAGTAGAATATCAGATTTAGAGATGATTAGGGGTGTTCTGGTTGTATGTAGGTGATGAGCAGTTTTTCCATTAGTACTACCCTGTACTACATTATGGCCCTAATAAAGGAGACACCAAAATAATGAGTATGGATTTAAACAATTCCCAAGAAACTTAAAAATTTTGCATTCAAAATACATGATACAAACCAGCAGCAATGAATTCACATTTTGTTTCTGGGGGGGGGGGGGGGTTTCCCAATAAATGCATTAAATTTTTATACAGTTTTCTGCACCAATATTCGGAAAACTTTAAATATGGTTAGTAGAAAAGCAAGATGTTGGGGCAAGTTAGGAGCCAAAGAAGTCTAGGAGGCCTTGAAACCTTCAAACCCCCCCCCCCCCCCCCGTTAATAGATCTTGGCCCTCTTTTATAGTTTTTGAGGGAAACTGGATAGATTATGTTTCTTGTAATCCTATAATCTAAATTGCTTATCTGTCCCTTAAAATAAGGGATATCAGATTTGTTTTTATTTTTCTCTTTTCCGCTTTTTATAGAGAAAAAACGATATCGAGAATCTTACATCAGCGACACATTGGAGATGGATCTTGACCCCTCAGACAAGCGTTCGCATGACAGCGGAAGCAGCAGAGGAAGTGAAAGGAACAATTGCCTGTCTCGGCAGTCAACAGAGAGCCATAGCAGTTCACACACATCTGGCATTGAGGCTGACTCGAGGCATCGGATGTCTGTGGAGATGTCTGTGGATGAGCCCTTCATCATGGATCAGGTTCTTCAGAAGGAGAAGTCCTGTAGCTCAACTGTCAGCTATGGGAGCTCGGGCATTAATAGTAGCAGCAAAGGCAAAGCCGATGAATCCCAGGGCGATGGTAAGAGAAGGAATGATTGAAGTGGCTGTGCTCTGCAGCAGAGAAGTTAAAAGAGAAAGATGGCAAATGGAATGAATGGGATGAGGGTAGAGAAGGATGGGTCATCACACCAACTTCTTGCCTTATTTCTAGAGACTGAACTGGCAGTGGATGAGCCAGAAGAGGTACCTGTGGATGAGCTTCCCTCAGAAGAGCCCATCGGTGGATCACCAGTAGATTCTCTTGCAGTAGATGGTGTGTGCTGTCAAAGCGAGACAAGATTTTGAGAATCATTTTCTACTTTGCATCCTGTTTCATTATATTTTATTTTTCGAGGCTTCCTAATTCTCTAGCTAAACCCCATGAAATTGTGTGATGCATCTTGTATCAAAATTCCAATAGTACCCTTTGGCCAAATTTGTTGAGCACAGCAGAGCAGGGAATCTGCTTGAGAGAAGGTATCTCAAGCATTGTAATTTGAAATAATTGGGACTGGGAGCCACAGAGAAAAACTGTGAGTTTTTCATACACCCTCTACTATTGATATGTTTCTGCTGATACTCTTGACATGTTTCTCGGCAAGCAAACCTTTTTGAGCAACTTGATAGAATATCCAGGCATCAGGAGCTTTTAATTATAGGTGATTTCAATTTCCCTGATGTGTGCTGGAAAACAAACTCTGTTATATGTCCAGAGTTGTGCAGTTTTCTGGCCTGCCTAGCCAACAATTTAATCAAATGGAAGAACTTACGTGAGGCTCAATCATATTATACTTAATAGTGACCAACAGGCAAGAGCTGGTGGATGTGGTGAATGGGTGGGGATCCTGTGGGGGAGTAACCATGTCCTCCAAGAAGGAGGAGGGTGGCCAAGGAAGTTCATAGTCAAAAGAGCCTGTTAGACTTTCACAGACCAGACTCTAATATTATCAGATGTTTGACAAGGTTTCCCATGATGTTCTGATGGGTATACTGGAGAACTATAGAATGGATTTTCAGATGGTTAGGTGCATATGGAATTGACTGGAAAATGGCACCCAGAGAGCTGTTGTCTATGGTATTTCATCATATTGAAGAGAGGTGAGCAGTAGGTTGCCACTAGGGTTGGGCGCTTCGGCACCCTAAGCACCCAACCTTATTGCCGCAGGGCTTGGTATTGGGACTGGTAGTTTTCAACATTTTTATCAATGATCTGGATGACACAGATAACACCAAATTAGCCTTGATAAAATGAGGCTGAAAGGGGACATGATTGCTCTCTTAAAGTATTTGAAAGGTGGTTACTTAGAGGAGGGCAGGGAGCAGTTTCTGTTGACAGCAGAGGATAGGACACACAGTAATGGGTTTAAAGTACATTAAGAATCGGACTAGCTAGGTATCAGGAAAAAATTTTCACAGAGTAGTTCAGCAGTGGAATCAGCTGCCTAAGGAAGTGGTGAGCTCCCCCTCACTGGCAGTCTTCAAGCCGTGGCTGGACAGATACTGGATGCTTTAGGCTGATCCTGCATTGAGCACAGTGTTGGACTAGATGGCCTGTATTGCCCCTTCCAACTCTATGATTCTAATAATAACCTTGCCTAAATTTCTCCACCAAGCTTATAATTTCAGCCTGTCATCAGTTATTAGAAGTTGTAATGCACAACTGCTGCCATTCATTTTTGCACATAATATTTTTGCAATCTTCAGTCCACATTTTTCTTTCAAGTTTGCTCATATCATTCTGATGACTTCTCTTTTTGTTCCCACAGCCTTTAATAGGAGCCCTCTTCCAGTAGTGCAGGTCACCTTAATAAAGGTCAAAGGACAAAGTGTGGAATCCCTTCATCAGGTACGATAAAAGCTGAGCACCTCTTCTCACACCCAGTGATAGCAAAGTGAGTGAATACAGTAGGATCAGTGGTGCCAAATACTGATGAAGAATTCTGGGTTTAAGGCTCTGGGATTTTGTCTTGTGGAACATTGATTTCTAAGCATAAAACATAACATAAATCACTTGAAGCTGGATGCAAGCCAAAATAAAGAAAGCATGGGGTTGGGGTTAGCTCCTGGACTTGGCTTTAAGCAATATTCTGGACTATAAAAACATTTTCATCTCCACATTTTAATGTAAATGTTATTATACTCCAAAATGTGGTGGCCATCATACGGAGAGACCATGGGCTACAGCAAGGTTGTTCATTCTTGGTTTGCGGTTCCAGCACAAATTGCTCAGCTAAGAACATTTCTAAAATGTAATCTTCTAACAGAGGAGATCTGAAAGTAAGATTAAACTCCTTATGTTGTCAGTTACACAAAAAGAGCCTAGTTATGATTGATTCATTTGAAGGTAGACAAGGTAGTTTATACTTCCAAAGAAGTGAGTTCATGAAGGTCTGATTCTGCCACCATTTCTGCCTGGGAAGCTGATCTTTATGTTTGGAGATGAGCAGTAATTGGCTACCCCTGGGTTAGAAATATTCCTTGAGGTTTTGGAGTGGGGCCTCAAAAGGCTATAATGCCTCCACAGTCACCCAACCAGCCACACAGCACCCCCTGACGTATTTTAGGTCAAGGAAACATTGCAGAGAGGAGGTAAAGTTGCCAGATTGGTGTACGTTCATGTTCTGTACTTCAGCTTCCAAGTGAGTCACAGAACCACACCAAACCATGAGCTAGCGCCTGTTGCTTTACAGCATGCAGTGGGCTTTACTATGTGTGTGTGTGCGTGTGTGTGTTAGAGAATAGTGAATTAGTGCTTCTGAATACCAGACACAGGACAAACAAAACAGGAGAGCTCATGCCTCTTACAAGCAAGACATGATGGCCTCTGGGTGGCCACTTGCTAAAACTGAATGGTTCTTGGTCAATCCATTTCTTATTTTCTTAGTCAGTACAACCTTAGAGATACAAATCTGTCAAAAACAAGGGTTTCCTATAGGTTTTGAAGTTCAGCCTGCCATGATATTTTCATGTGGTGAGCCTTTCTTTTAATGAGCTGTCATGGAGTAAGAACTAGAACAGTATGGCAAATACAGGATCTTGCCACATGGGGATAAAGTTGCCATGTGGCAACAAAATGATTAAAAATGTGCCGTGATGCAGGCACAAGCACAAGAACTGACCTTGTATTTATGGTGATTAAACATCTTTCTTTACATGGAGCCAGGAAATGCTATTCTCCCCTTCTTTTGCCAAGGGAAGCGCTGCCATTTCAGCTAAATGATTCATTTCCAACAGTTCATTGTCCGTGCCAGTGGGGACACCTTGTACTCAGCTCCAAATCCAGGAATTAATAAATGAATGACTTCACAATTCCATAATGGTTCACAGCTTCTTCATTAAGCCAATTTCCTTGAAGAGGATGAGAGGAATGTTAACAATTTGAGACAAGATTGAGAGATGCACAGGGAGATCACATGTGTATGATCTTTTTTACTTAGTTTAACCTGTTTATTACATGCTTTTTAAAATATATGCCCATCTTAAACTGACCAGGTGACACCATCCAAAGCTATGAAGTGTCCAGACCAGCACAGCCAAAGTTTAGATGACATCCGCCTTCACAAGCATCTTCATCCACCCTTAAGTGCCACATTATCTTCAGATACGTCCCACAGCTACACTTTTGGTAGTACTTTCGATGATAAACTGGCCAACTATGGATGCGTGTATTCAACCGCTGACTGCAAAACCAAGTCAGCCCTCTATGGGAAGAGGTCTATGAACTGTCTGTCTCTGGATCTCTTGGGAGAAGATCCACTCACCGAGGAATTTGTTGTATAATCACATTTAAAGAGCTCTTGGACTATCTTGGAGAGGAACATACGCACACACACAAAATGACTATTGTTATGAAACTTGTGGGAAATGACATCCGTCATATATACCTCACCATCTGGGTTGTTTGCCCTTCATTCTTGTTCCAGATGATAAAAACAAACTATCTGGTATTTCATTGTTCTGTCTGGTGGTCTTAATTAAAGTGCAAATTAATAGTTCAAATATACCATCTGTAGGTCTCCCAGTCAACCTTTGCGGAATCCTGGACTACTGGCGGACTCACTTTTCGAACTAAAAAGGACTGGTGGGCAGTAAGGAACGCAGAAATATTTGCCTGCAATTCTCCAACTGTGATCCAACATATTGGCCATTTGTTTCAGTGCCTATGCAGCCATTCCAGAGGAAAAGAGGAGAAATAGCAGAGAGTAAGAACTAGATGAGAGGCAAAGCCTAGGAATGAGTTATTGATTATCTAAATTGACCCAAATGTTCAGTTTTAAAAATTCAGGAGCCAAGGGTTTTATGCTATTATCTTGAAGACCAATAGGGCATTGAATGTGCCCTTTGATCAATAATTTCCTCAGGTCAAAAGGCCATTAAATGTACCTGATCAATAATGCATATGCAGTTTTCAGTGCATTGATTGCAATAGAACTCTGCTCCATCTTCTCTATGATTGCTATTTTGCATGCAAGTAAAGAGGTCCTGTCTAGTTTTGGGAAATTACAAGTGGGGATCCATGCATGGGAAGGGGGAATCCCATTCTCCTTTCCTTTTACCAGGCAATGCCATTACACTGCTTCCCTCTCCTCTCACTGTCTACCAAGTGTACTCACCCGCTTATGAAATAGCTTGGGAGGGAAAGCATTAGTAGTTCCTTTATTGCCTACCATTATTGTGGCTGAGCCATGGCTTTGCATGAGGGGGTGTTGCTCCTTCTCCTTCCCCTCCTCCCATCTATTCTTCACAACTTGGCCATGCTGGCAGAAGGGGAATGGTAGCTCTGGTTCTCCTCCCCCGCCCCCCATACTGCCAGCCTGAAGTGGGTGAGGTGGTGTGGCAGTGGTTCTTGCTCTTCTGTCTACCATCTCATTGGGAGAGGGTCCATCTTTCACCCCCCCCACACACACACACACCTGCAAGTTTCAAGGTTCTATCAATATGCACAAAGATCAGGTTCAGAATTAGATGCATTGATAATTATAGAACTTGGAACTTTGACTAATCCTAATTCTGCAACATTGGCTAGTAGAGCCTTTATTTCTTCACTACGTTATTTTAACTTTTATCTTAAGACTTATTTTCTTGTCTTAATTTTTAGCAAAGCAGTTGTGTCAGATTCTTCCTTTCTTATTTGTTTCTGTCTCATACAGTAGCCAGCTAGTTCCTCTGGACAGCCAACAACAGGGCAAAGAGGCTAAGGCCTTCCCCTGGTGGGGTTCAGTGGATTCATTTCTCTGAATGTGCGGTTCCTCTTAGTCACCACAGCTAGCTACCAACAGACTTACCCTCCAAGAATCCACCTCCCTTTTAAAGCCATTTATTCCTGTGGCCAACATCTGTGTAAAGTAGTATTTCCTTTTGTCCATCCTGAACCTACTGCCCATTAGCTTTTTGGGATGCCCTTTTCTAGTAATTTGGGAGGAGAAAAAGTTCTTTGTCAGCTCTCTCCACCCTATACATAGTTTTCTAAATCTCTATATTGTGTCTCCCCCCCCCCCCCAGTCATCTCTTTTCTAAACTGAAATGTCCCAGACTCTTCAGGCTTTCCTCATAGGGAAGTTCTCCAACCCCTTAATCAATTTACACTTTCTCCAGAGATGGTGACCAGAACTGTATACAGTATTCTAAATGAAGCTGCATCATAGATCTATACAGATAAATTACAATATTGGCTGTTTTATTCTCAAGCATTTTCCTAATAACATAGGCACAATACGCACACATTGGCTAATGCATTTTCAATGAGCTTTTGCAGTTGGATTTTCTTGTGCAAAATAGGTAAATCTACTTCTAAAGTGCACCAAAAGTGCATTATCCAATGTGTGCAGAATGAGTCACAGAATTTGCCTTTTCACCACTGCTGCACGCTGGGTTGACACTTCCATTGACCTATCCACTATGACTATGATCTTTCCCCCTCTCAATGGCAACAAGTTCAGATCCTATTAACCTATTAAATCCCTATTAAGTTGGGATTTTTTGTCTCAATGTATATCACCTTACACTTGCCAGCTTTGAACTTGATTTGCCACATGTTATTCACCCAGTTTGTGGAGGTCCTCTTGGAGATCTTCTTGGTCTTCGCCATCCTGAATAATTTTATGTCATCTGCAAACTTGGCCTCTGCACAACTCAGCCCAAGTTCCAGATCATTTATGAATAAATTAAGCAGTATTGGCCCCAATACTAATCCATTATTCCTACGCTTTGCTTGCTTCTTTTTGAGCACTTTTTAATCCATAAGATGACTCATCCTCTTATCTCATGACTGTTCAGTTTACTCAGGAGTCTTTGGTGAGGTAACTAGTCAAAATCTTTTAGAGGTTCAGGTATATAATGTCTAGATCACAGAATCATAGAGTTGGATGGGGCCATACAGGCCATCTAGTCCAACCCCCTGCTCAATGCAGGATCAGCCCAAAGCATCCTAAAGCATAGATATATAATAGCTTCTTAGTAGTTTAGCAGTTTAGGAAAGGCAAAACAAACCTCACCTTCCCAGCAACTCTCTCCTGGAGTCTGTCTCCCAGCCCTTCGGTTCTGCCTCTCAGTTCTGCCTTTTCCTGAGGGGCATTTCATAATTTGCTGTCATTACTGATGTTGTGCCATCTACCACCTTCCACCAGCTGACATCTACCAAACCAACTTTTAATTCTCTAAACAATCTAAAATCTGCAATCCTATTTACTGAGACTGCTGTGCTGCTTTCTAGATATTATGTCAACCACTAATCTTCATTTGTGCTTCTTTTGTAATTTTAATAATAATTCCTTTGTATGTTGCCCATTGTTCAAGCCTGTTAGATATTCTCTTGATTTCTGTATTTCTATTCGTATATTGTTATTTATTTATCATTAGTAAGAATGAAGCACCTGCAGCCTTATGTACCTCATCTTGATTCCTGAAAGCAGAGATGACGAGTGCGAGGTACCAAATTTGTTTGTAGTTTGAAGGCTAGTTTTTATGGACAATCATGAGCCCAACTGTGTTTCTGCCAAAAGTTAAGCACGCTGGCATGCCTAATTTCTTTTCACTGACATTAGTTGTACTTAAAAATGCTGAATCTTGGCTGGTTTATATCCAGGGTGGTATGAAAGAGCCAGCTCTGGAAACTATTCAGCTTGTTTTAATGAAAATACTTCTGCTACTATGATAGCAGTTACGCAACCTCATTTCACTCACATGAACCTAAGAATTCTGATATATTTTTAATTTTAATCCTGGAGTTATATTTGAATTTTGTTTAGCTTAGCAGTGCTATGGAGGTAAGAAGAAATCCTCTTTTCATCTACTGACAATATGAAAACCAGCTGTCAATACTTGTTGAGCCATAGTTGTTGCAGTCATTCCGTGTTCCTCCTTTCCATGAAAGGCAGTCTTTTGTATGAGGAAACAAACCACACATATGTATAAATATATACACACAAATATATATATATATAATGTATACACTTAATAAAGAGATTGCTAGAAAAGCAGAGTTAAACGTGTGCTATTTAAGCGTGGAACAGGAATGTAACAAGATCCTTCTAGCTACAAAAGTGCCTCTGAGATACAATCTGCAAAAAGAGAATCTGCCAACTATGTTCTCCATCCTATCCATTGCATTTCTGGTACTGAAGTCAGATCAACCACTATGAACATATCTGGTTCTAGAAGACAGGCACTTAGTTTTATCACTTCAGGTTGCCAAAGGCATTGGACAGATGACTTCCTTTAGAGAGACTGCAGCCAAGGGCCACAGAAAATATTCCTTCATGTTGGTTATCTACAGCATTGGTGCTCTGATCTTCCCACTAACAGTGAGAGCACCTGCTTATAGAAAGAGGTTGGGAAAACAACATTAAACTGTGGAAACTCATCTGGAGAAAGGATCATATATTTGAAAAGAGAAATGTAGATTGGGATATAGGAAGGTGCAGGAGTAAGCTGCAAAACTAGTGAATACAAACTGGACATAATTTATAAGCTATTTCCATGGTTAAGGGAAAGTGACAAAAGAAGAAATGATGTCCTAAATTTTAGTGGCAGTTAATTTCCCTATAATCATCTGGGCCAGATTAATTACATCCAAGGGTATTAAAAGAATTTGCAGATGTAATTTCTGAGCCTCTGTCCATTATTTTTGACACTTCTTGGAGAACAGGTTAAGTGCCAGAAGATTGGAGGTGGCCAAATGTTGTCCCCATCTTCAAGAAGGGGGGGGGGGGAATCCAGGTAACTACCAACCCATCAGCTTGATGTCTATAGATGGCAGTCAGTCCTTCAGCAGCTAGAGCAGATGGCTGTAATTACTTAGAGTTAGCATGGTTTTCTCAAGAACAGGTCCTGTCAAACTAACCTTATCTCTTTATTTGAGAAAGTTACTATCTTGCTAGATCAGGGGAATGCTGTGGACATTGTTCACCTTGATTTCAGTAAGGCTTTTGATAAGGTTCCACATGATATTCTTATCGACGTTGATAAAATGTGGTATGGATCCTATTGCTGTTAGGTAGATCGAGAACTGGTTGACAGATCACACCCAAGGGGTGCCTGTAAAGCTTTGTCATTTTCTTGGAGAGGAGTGCCTCAGGGATCTGTCCTGGGCCCTGTGTTGTTCAACATTTATAAATGATTTGAATAAAGTAATAGAGGAGATACTTATTAAATTTGCAGATAATATTAAATTGGGAGGAGTAGCAAACACATCAGAAGACAGAATCAGAATACAAGATGATCTTGACAGGCTAGAAAGCTGGACTTTCAATACTTTCAATAATGATAAATGTAAAGTTCTTCGTTTAGGTAGGAAAAATCCTATTCAGCACCATAGGATGGGCAAGACTTATCTTGGCAGTAGTACATGTGAAAAGGATCTGGGGGTCTTAGTAGACCAGACACTGAACATGAGTCAGCAGTGTGACTTGTTAGCTAAAAAGGCAAACAGGATTTTAGGCTGTATTAAAATAGCTGTTTAAAAATCAGCCTCACCACTACTTCCTTCAACTTCTCTGGGAAGATCTCTGATGTCAGGGAAAGGTAGTGTACCCCACACCCTCTCATCACTGGCTTACAGCATCCAGGAGGGATATAGATCTGGGAAACAAGTAGTAGGCCAAACCACTGTCAGAACTCTGACCACTTTGGCTGAGGACAGTGGACTAAAGCAGTCCAAAATTGGAACTTGAGACAGCCAAGGGACCTCCAGTTTACTATCTGAATTTCAGTAGGGAAGTCCTGGTAGAGCAACATGATTTTCTTCACCAAAAAAAGCTTGCAAATGCCTCTCAACTAAAACCCCTTTTAGGAATTTCCTGTCCACTCACCAGGGACATCAATGACCAAATTGTTTTGAAAATTTGTGCCGGGTGAGAGCTAGCAGAGGCAATAGGGAATAGTCATTCTTGTTAGTCTTCTCAGCCATCACATAAGCGTTCATGAGCATCTTATAAGGTGTTCTTGCAGCTTTGTCACACGTTTTCTGCCAAACTTGCTCTAGCCATTTTAGCTTTAATGCCATATGTGGCTAGGGACCTGGACAATTAAAGACCATCTTCTCCCATAGGAACCTACTTGGCCATTCCAGTCATCTGGTGAGTTCCTGCTTTGAGTGAGTCTGCCATTTTGTGGTATGCCGCAAAAACTAAAGAATTCCCTCCCCAAAGAGATTTGCCCATCCCCTTCTAGCATTGCCAGAAGACTTTTGGCTGGTACCCCTTCACTGATTCTCTCTGACTCACTTGTTCATGAGTTTATACATTCTGATTTAAATGTTTTTAATATTGTTTTACTTTGTTTTTGTTCACCAAGTTGGAGGCCCTAAGTTTCTCAGAAAGATGGCTTTAAAATGTTTTAAATAATTATGGCTAAGTTTGTATGCTGTGAAATCAGGGTTTATATTTAACTGGGTATTCCTGTGCCATTTTACTCCACAGAAGGACCCAAATCAAGTCCCATCATACAATGGTCACCAATTTAAACAATGCACAGAAACATGGCCTAGTGGTCCGTGTGTTGGACTAGGATCTGGGAGACCCATATTCCAACCCACTCTGTCATGGAAGCTCACTGGGTGCCCTTCGGCCAGGCATTCTCTTTCAGCTTAGCCTACTTCACTGGGTTTCTGTGAAGATGCCATGAAGTTGCTTTGGGAGAAAAGTAAGGCACAAATAAAAATTAAAAGCTGCCGAACGCAGGCCTAAATCTTCAAGCTAAAGACCAAGAGCCTTTGTCATGGCCAGTCTAATTACTTGTCAGCACCAGAGCAAGTGATGATATTCAGCTGCTCATAAAAAATTAACAGGATCTTCTGCACTTCTTCCCTAGCAGGAAATGCCACTGGCTACACCCAGGCTATGTATCTGCACTGATGGAAATTTCCTGGAGTGTGTGTGTTTAGTTGGCATATATTAGTTTAGTTAGCATATATTTGGCTTTATTTTAAAGTTATTCTCACCATAGTCCTGTGTGTAAGTTAGATGGAGAGGTCTCAGGTTTGCCAAGGCCACCCAGTGAGTTTCAGGACTGAGCAAGCATTTATCTCTAAGTTTCCCACATGTAATCATTTTTTTATCTGTTACTTTAGTTCATAGTCCATAGCACGTATGCACAATCATCAGTTAATTTATGCTGTGTGCATCTAGACAAATGTTATATGTGTTTTCCTCTTCAGAAGCGCCTTCTGTGTTCAAGTTTTGTTTTGTACGAAGCTGCACTTCATCTTATTTGAGAAGCACAAGAAAAGCAGAGCTAGTAGTAAAACTTAAAATATAAAAATTCAATATGTTTAGTCCGGACCAACCTTAACAACACAAAACGGTGTGCAATTGCCACTCTAAAACTTGTGGATCAAATGTAACCCATCTCCATGCCCTTCCTAAACTTTAGAACACCTGCATGTCTAATCTACCCATCACGCTCTATTTCTGCCTGAAGATATTTCTGAGAAACCACTTAAATCATTGTGCCTGCTTGTTGACTTGAACACATGGATTTGTCTGTTCCTTCTCAGAGCAGGAATACTACTAAATCTTTCAAAAATGTGAAAGCCAGCTTTTTTTTAAAGAGAAAAAAAGGCATTGTTATTCAAGTCACGCTTGGGTACCTGCTCAAATTTCCCTTTCTCAAAGAGTCAGTTTCTGGCTTGCTATTCTTTGGCATGTTCATTTCCTGCTAACCTTTGGGAACCCAACAGGTTATTGAGCTGCTGCATGTTTATTGACATTTTTGGCTTCCTTTGGTGATTCAGGTTGCATAGTATTACTCTTAATCTCTAACTAAGAATACTCCACATTTTAATCTTTACTATCAACTAACCTTGAAAATATTGTATCTTGGCCACATTACACTCCCATGACCCCCCCCCCTCCATTTTGGTCTGACATTATATACGATGGAAAATTTAAAATTACTATTTGTATGGTAATACTTTAATATTATTGTTTGGGAAGGGTCAGCTGTAAACCCTATTACTGCTGTAATAGGGTTTATCTGCTATAGTTCTTTGGTCAATGTACATAAAGACTTTTGTCTTTTTCCAAAAGGGAAAGGTGAAGATTAATATTATATAGGAAGCTGCCTCAAACAGACACTTAATAGTTGCCAGTGGGGCATGTAGCCCATTTAAGCTAGGTCTATGGAAATAAATAATTGCCTACTAACTGAAATCCTGTAACTGGTGATGGCAAGAGCCAGTTTGGTGCAGTGGTTAGGAGTGCAGACTTCTATTCTGGCGAGCCAGGTTTGATTCTGCACTAACCCACATACAGCCAGCTGGGTGACCCTGGGCTTCCCACGGCGCTGATAAAGCTGTTCTATCAGGGCTCTCTCAGTCTCACCCACCTCACAGGGTGTCTGTTGTGGGGAGAGGAAAGGGAAGGTGACTGTAAGCCACTTTGAGACTCCTTTGGGTAGAGAAAAGTGGCATATAAGAACCAACTCTTCTTCTTCTTCTTCGTCATCTTCTTCTTCTTAACTTTGGACCCTAAACATGGTGCTATTTTAGGACTACCTGCCTAATACACTTTTCCCTGGTACATCCCCCATTCAAGAAGAAGAAAAAGAAGAGTTGGTTCTTATATGCCACTTTTCTATACCTTAAGGAGGCTCAAAGTGGCTTAGAGTCGCCTTCCCATTCCTCTCCCCACAACAGACACCCTGTGGGGTGGGTGAGGCTGAGAGAGCCCTGATATCACTGCTCAGTCAGAACAGCTTTATCAGTGCCATGGTGAGCCCAAGATCACCCAGCTGGCTGCATGTGGGGGAGGAGAGGGGAAAATCAAACCCAGCTCGCCAGATTAGAAGCCTGCACTACACCAAGCTGAAATATGAGGTCTGGAAGTTGTTCTCAGGTGTGTGTACAACTGATTCAGATTAGAATCATGGTGTGCGAAGAGCTTATGTCTTCCCTTGTTTCTCTAGCTGCAAACCAAAATTCAACTCCAGCAGGAACCTGAAAGACTGCCAACATTTCACAGGGCATAAGTATTTTTAAGTCAAAGCTCATTTCAACTGATGAAGAGAACTTTGACTTCTGAAAACTTAAACCATGGAATATGTTGTTGGTATTTTGTTCTCTACTAATACAGCCTAACTCAGGGGTAGTCAAACTGCGGCCCTCCAGATGTCCATGGACGACAATTCCCAGAAGCCCCTGCCAGCAAATGCTACCCCTGGCCTAACTGATTACTCACCTTAAATTTACTGCCTGTAAGAATTGGGGGGGGGGGGTATGTTATGTGCCAACAAGTTGCTTCTGACTTTTGGTGACCCTAAATATTAATGACCTCCAAAACATCCTATCATTAACAGCCTTGCCCAGGTCTTGCCAATGGAGGGTCATGGCTTCCTCGATTGACTAAATCCATCTCATACTGGGCCTTCCTCTTTTCTAGCCTGCCTTCAGGTTTTCTGAGCATTATTGTCTTTTCCAGTAAATCTTGCTTTCTCATGTGACCAATTTACAATAGCCTCAGATGAGTCATTTTAACTTCTAGAGAACATTCAAGTTTGATTTAATCTAGAACCCACTTCTTTGTGTTTTTGGTGGTCCATGGTATCTGTAACACTTTTCACCAACACCACATTTCAAATAAATATTATGAATATTAGTGTCACTAAGTCGTAGCAATAGTTTTGCTTGTTTAGCATCCTCATTATTTCTTTAATTCTTATCCAGTCCTTCCAAGTAGCTCCAGTAGCAGATTAAAGGCCGTGATTAACCCTAAGTGTTCTATAGTTGAATGAAGGATTTCAGCCAAGGTCTGATCCTAGCAAAGTCAATATTCGGTCAATTATGTCACACTGACTTTCCTAAAGTAAACTTATTTTTAAAAATTTACCCTTCCTACATAACAGGTTTGCAGGTGCCATGCAATGCTGAACAGTGCATTTGTGTACTGAATAATGACCAGTAGAGGGAGCAGACACCACAGGAAAATAGGGTTGGTGGTTAGATATAGAAAAAATTGAGTATGATATAAAGTTAAAATTACATATAAAAATTGGTGTGCTTATATTACTTTGAGAAACAGCAAAACACAATTACTACCACGCTATGAAACTGTTTCTACTGTCATTTTGCTGCTATATCTTCCCCATACAATTCCGCTAGTGCAAATGCATGCCAATAATTGCAAAAGATCCCCAGGTGACCCAGCAGCAGCATGGTCTGCAACAATTTTTACAGTGGCAGCATTGGTTGGCATGGCCACTGACACAGAAATTACTTCAAAGCAACTCTCTTGCCTCATTCACAAGGTACAACAAACACAGGGACAAACATCTACATAGTACTCTTGATTCAGGTATAAGAGTATTGAATTACTGTCATACTAGAGGCAAAGCACGTTGTATCCAGGAATACAACGGGCACTAGAGCTTGGCAGTGGGAAGAGGAAGGGGAGCAGTTGTTCAGTCTGTAAAGGCATGGGGATGAATGTGTGTTCTGTGGGAGGTTGTGGTGGTATGGTGGCAAATGAGGGCATGGGTGTGGAGATATGGGTGTCATTAACCTGTGGTTTGGAATGTTCATTGAGTATGGGAGAGGTCTGACCTTTGGGAATTGTGGCATAGTGGTTACAGATGAGCTTTCCAGAGCCATGTCTTCACATATGTGAAGGGGAAATCAGACTGGAGACTCTTCTTAGGGAAAGATAACATGGCAACCAATTCCTCCCAGTTCTGCATTCAACATCATTTCCTTTCTTGTCCCCCTGCCCCTACACATGGGGTAGTCACAGTACACAGGTGTCTACCCTGCTTATTCTGTCTCCATTTTTTTACTGTTGAGAAAATGTTATGTGGCCAAATGCTTCTTTCACAGCTGCTCCTTAGAAGAAGAAGAGCTGGATTTTTGTACCCTGCTGTTTACTACCCAAAGGAGTCTCAAAGTGGTTTACAAACACCTTTTCCCTTCAGCTCCCCACAATAGACAACCTGTGAGGGATGTGGGGCTGTGAGAGGTCTGAGAGAAATGGGAATGGGCCACAGTGACCCAGCAGGCTTCAGGTGTTTCAAAGCAGTTTCCAATCGCCTTCCCTTACTCTCCCCATAGCAGACTCTCCGTCAGGGTGGTGGGGTAGAAAGCCTCACTTGGAAGATGGCAGCCCTAAGAGGAGGTCCCTCTGTGCACAGCAGTCTTGACCTTAGTCAGGTTCATGTACAGCCAGGTAGTGTGGAATTCCAGAAGATGAATCTACACCAATCTGGCAACCTTACCTACTCTCTGCAATGTTTTCTTGACCTAAAATATGTCAGGGGTAGCTGTGGGGGCATTACACACTTTTGATTCCCCACTTTCAGACTTCAAGGCATATGTTCAGACCAGGGACAGCCAACCTCCAGGTGGGGCCTGGAATTGCTGCTCATCTCCAGACTATACAGACCAGCTCTGCAGGCAGAAATGGCTACTTTGAAGGGGTGACTGTGTAGCATTGTATCCCCCTAATGTTTAGGGAAGCCAGCCTCCAGGTGGGGTTCGAGAATCCCCTGGAAGTACAACTCATCTCTAGGCAGTTAGCCTGAAGGGAAAGCTCTCTCCCCTCTCATGCACCCCTTCAAAAGGAATGCACATGGACCCAGAATCCACTTGGTTGCTTGGCTGGTGATGTCTGCCCTTCTGAAGGCTGAGACCTACTGCTGGCAACTGCAGTCCCTGTTGTTGTCTGCAAGGCCAAGTCGTTGCCTAATAAAGGTGGATCACCTAGTTTTCCCCAAAGTCTCACTGTCTACTATCCTGTAAAGGCTCGTACTGGGCCACTTGAAATTCTGGGCCACTTATGTCTTTGAGTTCACAGGATTTTTTATTTACCAGGCCAAGCTTGAAAAAAGTCACTTTAGTTCCCATGTCTCTCCAGCCATTTACTTATTCACTATTTACAGTTTCAGGCTGTAAATATTCTTTATTTAGATCTTCCTGAACTTTCCAGACTCGCAGGATTGATATTGGTCTGTCTGTCTGTCTATCTATCACTCTGAACCCCAAAATACAAACAGTTGCTGGTAAGGGCTGGCCAAAGCCCATAGCACAAGAGGGACAAACCCACAACCACTCCACCTCAACCACAGTCTGTGAGCCTCTGCCATCCTCTCTAGATCGCTGCTCATCTCTAAATTATAATGATCAGCTCTGCAGGCAAAAATGGCTACTTTGGAGGCCGGACTCTGGGGCATTGTACAATTTTAAAGCCCTCCTCCAAACCTCCAGGAATATCTCCATCCTAGGGGTATCCAACCTCCAGATGGGGCCTGGATAACTCCTGGAATAACAGCTCATCTTCAGAGTATAAAGATCAGCTGCCCAGGCAGAAAGGGCTCCTATGGAGTTTGTACACAGTTCAGGAAAAGACACATTTAAGGTCTCCCACTCGGGTTGTTGTGGAGTTGAATAACTTGAACCCTACTGCACAAGGTTGTTGTGCAGATGAAACAGGAGGCAAAAGATCCTCTACAGCAGCATCCAGTTTCACCTGGATAACAACCCTGTGTCATAGGTCTCAAATCTGCAGAGAGTTGCTTGGCTGTTTCTTCCCTAAAGCAGCATGGCCAGCCACAGCAGTATTTTAAGTGAGAAGGGGATTTTCTGTGGCCTCCCTGTCAGCCAACTGTGGCAGGAGGGGAAAGTTCCCCCCCTCAAAAGGAAGGCCCACACCCATGCCCTCAGGCTCCCCTACCTTGCTCTCTGAAGGAAAACGTCTCCCTCCCCTCAGCCAGGGCCTGTCAGAGGCTCCTTCGCAGCAGGCCTGAAGGGAGGGGGCTCTGTCAGGGTTCTGAGGCAATTTGCAGTTGGACTTGACATTTAGGACAGACTTGGGTTGAAAAGGGCTGGCACAGCCTGTCCAAGCCTCTGTTCTCATCCCCCTTGGCAGCCATACTAAATTCCTCTCCCTGCGGTGGGCAGGGTCAGACTAGCAGCAATGTCTCCAGATTGCCTCTGGCTGGGCTGGCTGGGCGGGTTGGGAGGTACTTTGCTTCTCCTGACTGGATGGAACTCTGGTCTGTACTGGTGAGGGCCCAGTCGGATTGGCCCCTTGGCCCCTGGCTGCATGCGACTCCAGACTGGCCCCTTGGCTCCAGACTGACAAGCGGAGGGGCCAATCGGAAGGTGCTTCGCACCTTCCGATTGCCCCCTCCGCTTGTCAGTCTGGGGCCAAGGGCCCAATTGTTGCCCCCCTCCATCATGGACTGAGCCCACCCCTACACCCCTTAGCCTTTTATTTATACTGCGGAATGCAGTATACAGATTATATTCAATGCAGATACAGCTTGTGATTTAAATCCTGCATTCATCCAGGTGCTGGTCCCCAGTTTCAGTTGTAAAGTGAACAGTTCTAACAGGACTGTGACTAGCCCAAGGTCACCCAGCTGGCTGTACGTGGAGGTGGAGTGGGGAATCAAACCCAGCTCTCCAGATTAAAAGCCACCACTCTTAGACCCTACACTAAGATGGCTCCCTTAATGATGAAGTAGCTAACTATAGTACGTATGGTAGGATTTTAAGAGAACGTTGTGGTGGCTGATAATCCTGTAATCCTGATCTTATTCAGGAACCCGGCACCTTCCCACAGATTCATATTTAAATACTTTGATAGATAAAATCCAAATGAAAAATAATTTAAAAATACATATCGCTTTAAGGGGCCTATATAGATGTTACATTTCTATTTGCACAATAAAGATTCCTGTGAAACATTTTCACCTATACACATCATTTTCAAAAGCATTGCATGGATGTAGATTCTCTAGAAGCTCAGTCTCTTAATCTAAAGATGGGGAAAGAATGGGCTTTTCTGTACATGATAAATATAGTGAAATGCTTACCTACTGTAGTTGTTATTTTTCGGCCACTCGATATGATGCCGCCAACCTCCTGTGGCCACCAAACTGCTCGTTACATCCGCCATTTTAAAGCGTGAAGTGGTGAATCCCAAAACATGGATTCACCAACCTAAAAAGCGGTTGTCTCCCAGCGGACAACCAGCAGGCCACCAGCCAAAGAAATGTATGGAGGTAAAGAAATGCTACCTCTGCCTAAAATATCCCACCCTCGCACACATCTCCCTCTCCCTTCTTATGGGGGTGGGGAAGTGCTTTTTAAAAATGGAGAACAGCCTAGAGCAATGAATTGGGGCAATGCCAGAAATATTTGTTTGCTTGTTTGTTTGGATTTATATACCGCCCATTCTTTACAACTCTGGGCAGTTTATATGGAACACTGAATAAATTGACATGGAACATTATATAACATTATACAATTTTCAATAGAACATAACAATCTATCAGTAACAATTATAACACAATGTGAATTACACAACGTGAATGCTGGGGAGTTCAAATTGTTCAGGCATGGAAGGGTGTCTGAGGGGAGGACCAGCAGATGTTCCGAGTTGGTCGGCCTCAAGCAAATGCCTGGCGGAGGAGCTCATTTTTGCAGGCCTGCAGAACTGTGGAAGTTCAGGCAAGGCTCTGATTTCCTCAGGGAGCTTGTTCCACTAGGTGGGGGCCAGGACCGAGAACTCTCTGGCCCTTGTTGAGGTCTGATGTACTTCTCTGGGGCCTGGGATCTGCAGCCATTTGGAAGTGGAGGAGCATAAGGCTCTTTTGGGAGTATAGGCAGGGAGGCGGTCTCTCAAATACACTGGGCCCAAACCATGTATGGCCTTAAAGGTGGCTACCTTAAGCTTAATCCAGAATGCAACTGGGAGCCAGCCAAGTTGTTGGAGTACTGGCTGGATGTGGGATCTCCATGATGTGAGAATCCTGACCGCAGCATTCCACACCAGTTGCAGTTTCGGAATCAATTATAAGAGTAGGCCTGCATAGAGTGAGTTGCAGAGGTCTAGAGGTGACTGTCACATGGATCACTGTGGCTAGGTGGTCTGGGTACAGGTAGGGTGCTAGTAGCTTGGCTTGGTGGAGGTAGTAAAATGTCAGCCGTGCTACCTTTGTGACCTAGGCTTCCATGGTAAGGGAGGCATCCAGGATCACGCCCAGGTTCCTGATGGAGTGCGTTGCTGAGAGCTGCAAATCATCCAGGATGGGCAGACGTGCTTCCTCCCATGGTCCCTTCCTGCCCAACCACAGGACCGCGGTCTTTGCAGGGTTGAGCTTCAGACGACTCTGCTTGATCCATTTCATTACTGCTTCCAGACATCTGGCTAAGAGTTCTGTGGGAGAGTCAGAGCGGTCATCAATCAGGAGGAAGAGCTGGGTGTCAGCCGCATATTGGTGGCAACCCAGCTCAAACCTCCACACCAGCTGAGCCAGAGGGCGCATAAAGATGTTAAATAAGATAGGAGAGAGGACTGCTCCTTGTGGGACTCCACATGTGAGCTAGTGCCAGTTAGAGACTCTCTCCTATTGCTACCCTCTGTCCGTAACCCCAGAGGAAGGAAATCAGTCATTTAAGTATAAAAAATAAAAGTATTTTTTCAACAAGAAGTATGAATTTTTTAAAAAAAATTAGTGGGAATCGCGAGACCTTTAAAACATGGAGAAATGGGCTTGGCTGCCTGGTTTGATTGACAGGCAGAAGAGAGTCACGTGTGAAGTGTGTTGCTCTCTTCCGCTATTTCCAGCAGCAGTTGTGGAGGGTGAGAAGTGTGAAAAGGCAACAGACTAGAGCAAGACAGCAAAAAGGCAAGGAGTGGCTGGGAGGCACAATAATATTTAGCGCTTTACAACTCCATTCAGTTGGCCTAATGCTATTTTTACCAATGTGCGAAAATGGCCAATGAATCCTCTCGGATCTAAGCTGTAATGCGTATGTTCACTTGCATTGCCTCCTCAGTACACAAGAGGGCATTGATTCATCATTCAATCATCAGAAAGGCCAAAGCTGAGAATGAGCTAAGATTGGCCAGGGAAGCCCATTGTAACAAGAAAAGATTTTTCAGTTATGTGAGGAGCAAACGTAAAGTAAAGGAGGCACCTGTTGGGTGCAGATGGAGGATGCAGAGAAAGCAGAAAGGCTCAGTGCCTATTTTACATCTGTTTTTTCCCACAGGTCAAAGGGTTTAGGCACATCTAGATTTGGCAGTAGCCAAGGGATAGCGTCTGGATGGCAGGTTGACATGGACAGAGAGCTTGTCAAGAGGCACTGGATGAGTTCAAATCCCCTGGGCCGAATGAAATGCACCCAAGAGTGCTCAAAGAACTTTCCAGGGAACTTGCAGAACCCTTTTCCATCATCTTCATGACCTCTTTAAGGATTGGAGATGTCCCGGAGAACTGGAAGAGAGCAAACATTATTCCGATTTTCAAAAAAGGGAGGAAGAGTGACCCGGGAAACTACAGACCAGTGAGTCTGACCTCTGTTGTGGGGAAGATAATGGAGCAGATATTAAAGGGAACGATCTGCAAACATCTGGAGGACAATTTGGTGATCCAAGGAAGTCAGCATGGATTTGTCTCCAACAGGTCCTGCCAGACCAACCTGGTTTCCTTTTTTGACCAAGTAACAGGTTTGCTGGATCGGGGAAATTCAGTTGATGTCATTTAAATGGATTTTAGTAAAGCTTTTGATAAGGTTCCCCATGATGTTCTGATGGATAAATTGAAGGACTGCAATCTGGATTTTCAGATAGTTAGGTGGATAGGAAATTGGTTAGAGAGCCGCACTCAAAGAGTTGTTGTCAATGGTGTTTCATCAGACTGGAGGGAGGTGAGTAGTGAGGTGGTGAGTAGTGAGGTACCTCAGGGCTCGGTGCTCCGTCCGGTACTTTTTAACATATTTATTAATGATCTAGATGAGGGGGTGGAAGGACTACTCATCAAGTTTGCAGATGACACCAAATTGGGAGGACTGGCAAATACTCCGGAAGATAGAGACAGAGTTCAACGAGATCTGAACACAATGGGAAAAATGGGCAAATGAGAACAAGATGCAATTTAATAAAGATAAGTGTTCTGCATCGGGGTCAGAAAAATGAAAAGCATGCCTACTGGATGGGGGATACGCTTCTAGGTAACACTGTGTATGAACGAGACCCTGGGGTACTTGTGGATTGTAAACTAAGGGCCATTCCGCATTCGTCCAAAATAGCACAATGGTTACTAATTGAAATCGCTACAGTTTTGCCGTTATGCACAACGTCGTTGACAATCTGCAACACTCCTGAAACCAATCCGCAAAAAGCGCTTCGTTGTAGCGCTTTCAGGGAAATCCCAAAAAGTGGATTCTCCCTCCGGAAAGCGCTACACTCCTGCAACCCATCTGCAACACTAGCGGGAAAGTTCTGTGCGTTACCATTGTTGCGGTTTCTGCAAAGTCCCTTCCCCTGGCTCTCTCCTCTGATCTTCCGGCGAAGCGATCGCCATTTTTTTTTTCTCCGAGCGAGTGGAGATCAACGCACCGGCAAGCCTTCGTTTACCCAGCGAGGCTTCCTCGGCTGCAGTCCCTCTGTTTAAAGTCACCAAGCACAAGCAACACAGAGGCCTGTTTGCTGGTTTATTTTCCCTTTATTTTTCACACTGCTTTTGGCCGAAAATCGTGCCCGTGAGGGGGGGGGGTTTCACTCGGGGGGAGCGTGGCAACGATGAAACGGCAGCTCAAACACCACCTCCTAGCTGGATGGGTCTCTCCGTTGCAACGAATCAACCCATATTCGTTGCAACGAGTTTTTTTTTTAAACCTTCCTTAAAGGGAAAGGGGCTGCTTGGGAGCATGATAACAGCCGCTCATTGGCTGCTTGACGGCCAGGGCGGGACACAGCTCAGCAATAGAGCTTCCTGGCTAGCGATTTTTGCCGAGACTGGAACCCTGTGGGAAACGATAGAAACGCAACTGGATTCCACTACAAAGGCAGGTATGCATAACGACGAATTCCACTATTTAAAATGGCGATTTTTCGTTCCGCAAACAATTTGCAACATGGATCCCAGTGCGGAATGGTCCTACATATGAGCACGCAGTGTGATGCAGCGGTAAAAAAGGCAAATGCCATTTTGGGCTGTATGAACAGGGGCATCACATCAAAATCACAGGATGTCATAGTCCCATCGTATATTGCACTAGTCAGACCACACCTGGAATACTGTGTGCAGTTCTGGAGGCCTCACTTCAAGAAGGACGTAGATAAAATTGAAAGGGTACAGAGGAGAGTGACGAGGATGATCTGGGGCCAAGGGACCAAGCCCTATGAAGATAGGTTGAGGGACTTGGGAATGTTCAGCCTGGAGAAAAGGAGGCTGAGAGGGGACATGATAGCCCTCTTTAAGTATTTGAAAGGTTGTCACTTGGAGGAGGGCAGGATGCTGTTTCCCTTGGCTGCAGAGGAAAGGACACGCAGTAATGGGTTTAAACTATAAATACAACAATATAGGCTAGATAGCAGGAAATTTCACAGTCAGAGTAGTTCAGCAGTGGAATAGGCTACCTAAGGAGGTGGTGAGCTCCCCCTCACTGGCAATCTTCAAGCAAAGGTTGGATACACACTTTTCTTGGATGCTTTAGGATGCTTTGTGCTGATCCTGCGTTGAGCAGGGGGTTGGACTAGTATGGCCCCTTCCAACTCTATGATTCTAAAATCAAACTAGTTGCTGTAGTACTTGAATTCCTGATGTGAAATACTGGGGTGTATGAAAGGCTGCATTTTACATATACTAACAGATTTTTTTTGGGGGGGGGGGTGTTATCACCATTCATTATAAGCTATAGGGAAAGACAAGAGTAATTTTGCGTTATTGTGCTAACCCCACAAATCTTAAGTACAGGTTCCAAACCAAGATTACAAAGTCATGGTAAATGGCTGTCTTTTTCATAGGCTAAATCACTTGTTTCCTAAGCTCCATTTCTGGCCTTCTGATAAATTCTTGCAAGGGAGTGCCTTATTTCAGGAGTTACAGCATAGGTGGGGCAAAAGAACTACAGTTTAATGAGACCTTTTAAAGAAAACGAGAGAGAGAAAGAGGTGATTCCTTAATTTAGAGCCATCGCTTGTTCTTCATAGGGTGATTATTAGCTACAGCAGATGTGGGCAACCAAGGTCATACATGCTGAACTCCTCTTTGTCGTCCTTGTAACATTCCTTGGTAATCCTCTGGAGCTTGACTTCACTGACAACTGAGTGCAGCAAATGAGGTTTCCAGGGTGTTCTTCTCTCCTTGGGCATGGGTGAGCGTCCCTCTCTGTCAACCCACCTCTGAAAAAGATGACATTTACTTGGGCAGAGAAGACTGTTGAAAGTAATCTTTGGGAGATATTCTCATAACGTGCACAAGAACTGTATGGAGAGGAATTTATTTCTACTTTCACTATGGGCTATCCTTTTATAAAAAAATACATTTACCGTTGCTCAAATATTAGAGAGAAAAGGAACTCTAGATCCTAAATTTTATGGCAGCTGCTCTGTAGCAAATTGAAAAGGGACATATTTAAAACATTCAGAAAAGAAAGAATGTATAGCCAAAGAACTCAAGTTTGCCATTAGTGATGCCTGTTATATTATTACTGATTTAAAATATTTAGATCCTGCCTCATCTTACGCTGTAGGCAGCTTACAAATATAATTAAAATCACAGGGCTGCTGTTAATTGTGATTGATGTAGCACTGTGGCACAAGAGTCCTTACAGGTGTTGAATGAGATCCCGCTCTTTGCTGGGTTTTATACTCCTTTGTGTCTCAGGCCCTGCATGGTTTGTACCCTTCTCCTTTCTAGGAATGGGATGGGAGTCAGCCAGATCCAGGTGGGGCAAGTCTTTGTACAGCTTTCTTGGGAAAATGGTATTCTTTTTGGTATAGACTACAGACAACTTCTTCTTTCCCTTTTATCGAAGGCTGAAGTTAGCTGATTCTAGAGACTTGGTGATGCATGATCCAAGAAAGCTTTGGCTAGAAGTTGCCTTCATAATAGTCCAGATGCCTTTGCACAAGGGCTGAGGCAGGGGATGTAGTTACATACAAAATCTCCCTTTGTGTTCCCTGAAATCAGGAAAAAAGTATCGTCTGCTCTTGAGGCTTGTCTTCTTTGCAAGCCATGGAGCAGCCACACACACATTTATAACTCCAGCCTAGCATTCCATAAAACAGAGATTAGCAAATAATAAGAATCATAGGCAAAAACCCTGCGAATTACATTTCAGTTCCTGGCTGACAAAATGTGACACTTCCAAAAAGCAAGATCTTTCACTGAATTTCTGTTGTTTCCCACTGGAGTTCCCCATCTTCTTGTGAATGTGCCTTCTGAGTGATATGGAGCAGCTGCAGTTAAGAGGTTTTTCAGAACTATATGCTAGTTTATGTCTAGTTTAGCATTTATATATTTAGACCCTGTAAAGTGTGCAGCACAACCATTTCTCAGGGGAAGAGTGCAGGTTGGCCTGAATCAGTCATGCTGGCTAGAGTTTACATTCATGACTTTGGGTCCACTATGTTTTAGAGAGGTAAGATATTCTAGACTGTAATCTGTCCTGAGTTTCCAAAGATAGGAATAAATAAATAAAGGATCAAGTAATAGGTCATGTGAAGGACTTTTGCCTGGGATCCTGAAGGCACTCTACCATTCTAAGTAGACAGTTGTTGTCATCCAATCAGTTGTGTCTGACTCTTGGTGATCCCATGGCAGAGCTATCACTATAATCCTTGATCCCCCACCACCTCCCTCAGGTGTGCAATATTCTGGCTGGTGTCCATTTTGATTATGTCCAACCACTGTGCTCTTTGTCGGCCGAGTTTCCTTTTTCCACTGACCAATCCTTTGTAATTAGCTGTTCTAGGACTTCCTTAGCTTCTGACAGGAGGGTAGTGTCATCAGCATATTGAAGATTATTTATATTCCTTCCTTCAGTCTTAATTTAAGGGCCATTCCGCACAAGGACCAATGTTGCCAATTGCTTTCACAAAGCAGAAACGCTATTTTAGTGGAATCTCGGCGTTCCGCATACCTTCATTTGTAGTGGAATCCAGTAGCATTTCATTCGTTCCCCACAGGTTTCCGGTCTCGCAGGAATCGCTAGAAAGGAAGTGCTTTTTTTCTGTGCTTGTTCCCGCCCCTGGCTGTCAATCAAATGGAACATCCAATGGGCGGTTGTTATCATGCTCCCGAAAAGCCCCTTTCCCTTTAAGCACAGTTAAAAAAAACACACACACAGAGACGTTTCGACAAATATGCCTTGATTCTTCACAACATAGAGACCTATCTAGCTGGCATGTGAGCTGGTGATTCATCGTTACCATGCTCCCCCGAGTGGGAAAAAAAATCCCCCCTCCCCCGCACGGGCGCGATTTTTGGCCGAAATTAAAGGGAACTGTCGAACAGGGGGCTGTGTTGTGCTTGGGGACTTGGGAGAGCTTTAAAGCACTTCTGTGGAGGGACTGTAGCCGGAGAAGCCTCGCTGGGTGAATGAGGAAAATAAAAATGGCGATCGCTTCACCGGAAGTTCGGAGGAGAGAGCCAGGGGGAGGGTCTTTGTTGCAACCGCTAAATTGAGAATGCACATGTCTTTTTCGCAAGTGTTGCAGGTTGTTGGCAAGAGTGTAGCAATTTTCTGAGGGTGAATCTACAACAAAGCAATTTTGGCGCTAGTGTTGCAGGAGTGTTGCAGATTGCTCACGATGTCATGCGGAACGTAGTTTTAGTGGCGAAAACAAAATGCAAGACTAGTGCTATATTAAAGTCATGCGGAATGGCCCTCAGTGTTTGACTCTTTGAGTTCATAATGATCTCAGCATACAAGTTAAACAGGAAGGCAGAAAGAATGCAACCTTGGTGCACTCCTTTCTCTATTTTGAACCAGTCAGTATCACCAAATGGTGTATATCAATGGCTTCTTGGTTTGCATAGAGCTACTGCATCAGTTTGATCAGGCAGTACAATCCTTGATTCAGTATAAGGCACTTTCATGTAACTACAAATCATGCGTTAGTCCTTGGAAGTTCTTGGGTTTTAAACTGAAAGCTCAGATCTTAAAAGCTAAGCAGGGTCAGCTCTGTTTAGTAACTGGAAGGGAGACCATCAAGAAAGAATCCCAGGGTTGCTACACAAAGGCAGTCAATGGCAAACCACTTCTGTTCATCTCTTGCCTTGAAAACCCTGCAGGGCTGCCATAAATGGGCTGCAACCCAACAGCCCTTTCTACCGCAAAAGACTTACAACATTTATTTCAGCATGCTCTGATACACTGTTATTTAGCTACTACTGCTTGATGTACTTGGTGACATGCTTCAAACACCCCTCTAGAATACCCTACACGAGTCACTGCCTATAGGGATACTCCTGTGGGGTTTATACCAAGCATTTCTAAAGCTCTTGTAGTCATCAGGTGAGCAGAAGAGCTGGACTAAAATGGCTGATACCCAAGAGTCCTTTTCTGGTGGACAGGCTCAGCCAGAGAGGGGGGGGGGGGTATGCTACTTGTCACAAATAATCCAAAACTTAAAACCTCAACTCCTTAAATGTGAGCTAAGGAAGGAAAGTACAGCATGGTGTATTGGTTAACAGTGGCCTCCTCTAATCTGGAAAACCAGGTCTGATTCCCCACTCTTCCACATTCAGCCAGCTGGGTGACCTTGGGTCAGTCACAGTTCTCTTAGGGTTCTCTCAGGCCCACCCACATCACAGGGTGTCTGTTGCAGGGAGAAGAAGGGAAAGGTGTTTGTAAGCTGCTTTGGGTAGTAAAAAACAGGGTATAAAAAATAGCTCTTCTATCATTTTTATATTCAGAACAGACCTGTTTTTGGAGTCCTGAGCACTCTAACTTCTGTGGCTGGGGCTTTTATATTTAAAAACTAAGTTTCACTACAATTGTAGATCTAGGATTTAGAGTCAGTGTGGCCTAATGGTTAGAGCAGCAGCCTGAGGAGACCTGGGTTCAAATCCTTCCTCCATTGTGAAACATGCTCAGTTACACTCAGTTCCTAGTTGCACTCAGCCTAGTTGTACTCAGCCAAGTAGCCTATCTTACAGGGTTGATGTGAAGGCAACACAGAAGCAGGAATCACATAGATTCCTTAGACACGAGACAGGACGAACATTTCTGCCCACAATGTAGTTGTTAAAGATGCAGAGTTCTTGTTCATAAAACTTTGACAAATCTTGCTTGGCACCTGGTTCCAGGTTCAGTTTTCTCACATCAGCCCCAACCTGAAGCACATGCAAAACAAACCTGGTCAGCTCTAAAGTACCTGGCAATCTATGTGGGTGCAGAGTGAGGGTTCTGCACCATGTCACACAATCTCTAGACAAGCCAACATGATGTCAAGTGATTATTTTGTCATTGCATCATGACTTTGTTGTATCATGACTATGGTTCTCATGGAAATAAGGATCAGAAACAAAAACATAAAACGTGAGACACCCAGTTTCAAACCGTGGGTGCTTTCATCGTCGGGGGCTAGGAAACACTTTTGTGAGTCCCACTTATTTTTTTCCCTTTGGCATCAGCCCAATCATGGCTGTGTAAATCAGGACCAGATAATATTTGGCAGATGTTAAAAGTGCGGAGAGTTTGAAACAAGAACAAAACAAATGCTGCATATCAACATGACCGTGTGTTTGAGCTGCCATCTAGAGAGGTTCTCAGTAAGCTGTCAAACAGCACTCAAAAGTTTTCTCTTTGGCTCAGCCTGCTATTTGGTTGTTCAGCTGGACTCCTGAGGCCACATCCGGCACTGTCGTTTTTCTCAGAGTATGCCTGCTTCTCCATGCCAGCTTGGCACCTGCTTGGTGTAGTGCTTAAGAGCAGCGGCCTCTAATCTGGGGAGCCGGAGCCAGAGTCCCAGTCTTTCTCCACAGGCAGCCAACTGGGTGACTTTGGGCTCATCATGGTCAGTCAGAGCTCTCTGAGGCTGTCTGTTGTGAGGAAAGGAAGGGAAGGTGATTGTAAGCAGCCTTGAGATTTCTTCAGGTAGTGAAAAGTAGGTATAAAAAACCAGCCTCCTCCTCCTCCTTCATACACTTGTCATTAATCTTTCTCTGGTCTGTGGAGACGACAATATCTCAGGAGTCATTGCTTCTTTGGAAACTGCTGTGGCCCTTGCACTTGCATCACTAACTGAAGTGGCATTTTTACCCCAGGAAACGACTATAGCATAGAGGCTAAGAGAATGAGCTGTGAACAGTAAAATAGTTGGTTCAAATTTTACCTCAATACATAAATGAAGCGCAAAAGTATAATAGTCAATATACCTAGCTGATGTAATTTTGCATCTCATACCTAGCTGATCTCATTTTGCATTTTAAACCTGAATGCACAGAAATGCCCTGAGGGAGATCTACTAGCAATTGTTCATCATCATGTCCTTGTCACATTTTTTCATATGGTATGTTCAGGTGGTGGTTTTGTTTTATAGTTAACACCACACCACTGTTTGTAATATACCTCCTTACACTTTTGTGCTTTGTTTTTATGTTCCTTGAGGGTGATTCTTCTTGTTTTCTCTAATTTTACCTCAACCATAAATTTAACAGGAGGCCTCAAGCAAGCTATAATCTCTTAACTGCAGCCATCCCCCTCCCCACTGTCAGCATAGAGACAATAGCTTTCTTACAGGGTCATTATAATATACATTAAGTTATTTCAAAGCACAGTGCAAATGCTATTTGTTGTGCTTGTGACATGTACTTATCTCCCATGGTTTCTGGTGGTGGTAGGCATCTGAGACATCTCTGTCCAGTGTAGCTGTACCATTCTGAAGTGTTTTCTCATTTGCTATTCTCTAAGCATAAAGTTCAACACAGAAACCAGATTGACTATGTGCTCTGCAGCCAAACATGGAGAAGTTCTATACAGTCAGTAAAAACAAGACCAGGAGCTGATTGTGGTTCAGATCATCAGCTTCTTGTTGCAAAATTTAGGTTTAAATGGAAGAAAGTAGGGGAAATCACTAGGCCACTCAGGTATGAACTAAATCATATCCCTGACGAATACACAGTGGAGGTGACAAATAGATTTAAGGAATTAGATCTGATTGACAGAGTGCCTGAAGAACTATGGATGGGGGTTTGCAACATTGTACAAGAGGTAGCAACTAAAACCATCCCAAAGAAAAAGAAATGCAAGAAATCAAAATGGCTGTCTGAGGAAGCTTTACAAATAGCTAAGGAGAGAAGGAAAGTGAAAGGCAAGGGAGAAAGAGAAAGATACACCCAATTGAATGCAGAATTCCAGAGAAAAGCTAGAAGAGATAAGAATGCTTTCTTAAATGAACAGTGCAAACAAATAGAAGAAAACAATAGAATGGGGAGGACCAGAGATCTTTTCAAGAAAATTGGAGATATAAAGAGAACGTTTCATGCAAAGATGGGTATGATAAGGGACCAAAATGGTAGGGACCTCACAGAAGCAGAAGAGATTTTAAAAAGGTGGCAAAATTATACAGAGAAACTATACAAGAATGAGCTTAACATCCCTGATAACCACGATGGGGTAGTTACTGACCTGGAGCCAGACATCCTGGAATGTGAAGTCAAATGGGCCTTAGGAAGTCTGAGCACCAATAAAGCTAGTGGTGGTGACAGCATTCCAGTTGAACTATTCAAAATCTTAAGGGACAATGGAGTAAAAGTGCTACACTCAATATGCCAGCAAATTTGGAAAACTCAACAATGGCAACAGGATTGGAAAAGGTCAGTTTATATTCCAATCCCAAAGAAGGGCAATGCCAAAGAATGTTCAAACTACCGCACCATTGCACTAATTTCTCATGCTAGGCTCCAGCAATATGTGGACCGAGAACTTCCAGAAGTACAGGCAGGATTTCAAAGAGGCAGAGGAACTAGAGATCAAATTGCCAACATACGCTGGATCATGGAGAAAGCTAGGGAGTTCCAGAAGAACATCTACTTCTGCTTCATTGACTATGCTAAATCCTTTGATTGTGTGGAGCACAACAAATTGTGGCAAGTTCTTAAAGAGATGGGAATACCAGAGTATCTTATTTGTTTCTTGAGAAACATATATGCAAGTCAAGAAGCAACAGTGAGAACTTAGCATGGAATCACTGATTGGTTCAAAATTGAGAAAGGAGTTCGGCAAGGCTGTATACTGTCGCCTTGTCTATTTAACTTGTATGCGGAGCACATCATGAGAAAGGGGTTAGATGAGTCACAAATTGGGATCAAGATTGCAGGGAGAAATATCAACAATCTCAGATATGCAGATGATACCACTCTAATGGCAGAAAGTGAAGAGGAACTAAAGAGCTTCTTGGTGCGGGTGAAGGAGGAGAGTGCAAAAGTTGGCTTGAAACTCAACATCAAGAAAACAAAGATCATGGCATCTGGCCCTCTCAATTCCTGGCAAATAGATGGGAAAGAAATGGAGATAGTAACAGATTTTATTTTCCTGGGCTTCAAGATCACTGCAGATGGGGGCAGCAGCAAAGAAATTAAAAGACACTTGCTCCTGGGGAGGAAAGCTATGACAAATCTAGACAGCATCCTAAAAAGCAGAGACATCACCCTGCCAACAAAAGTGCGTTTGGTCAAGGCTATGGTCTTCCCAGTTGCAATGTAGGGCTGTGAAAGTTGGACCATAAGGAAGGCCGGGCATCAAATAATTGAGGCTTTTGAACTCTGGTGCTGGAGAAGACTCTTGTGAGTCCCTTGGACTGCAAGGCGAACAAACCGATCAGTCCTAGAGGAGATCAGCCCTGACTGCTCCTTAGAAGGCCAGATCCTGAAGATGAAACTAAAATACTTTGGCCACCTCATGAGAAGGAAGGACTCCCTGGAGAAGAGCCTATTGCTGGGCGCAATTGAGGGCAAAAGAAGAAGGGGACGACAGAGAACGAGATGGCTGGATGGAGTCACTGAAGCAGTAGGTGCAAACATAAATGGACTCCGGGGAATGGTAGAGGACAGGAAGGCCTGGAGGATTATTGTCCATGGGGTCGCAATGGGTCGGACACGACTTTGCACCTAACAACAATAACAACAAGCATAATGTACCTTCCAGTTGGAAATAATCATGTTTTTAGTTCTGATATCCATGGCTGAAGGGGAGGATACAAAATGTACTAAACAAACAAACAATACATACATACATAGCCCAGACTTCTTTCCTGAGAAAGTTAGCCACATTTATGGTCACCTGAAACTGATTTTCTCTAGACTGGGACTGGGGCAGGAGGAAAAGTGGCTGGACAGACAATTAGTCCTTAATGTTTTTATCCCAGTCCCTCCTCACGGGAGCTCAGACTGCGTGCATAATTCCTCCACCCATTTTATCCTCACAACACCTCCGCAATGTAGACTAGGCCCAAGGTCACACAAGGAACTGGTGAAACACAAAGTTCAAGTAGAAAATTGAATCCAGATCTTGCAGGTTGAGTTCAACACTCTACCCACTATGCCACACTACCCCCACAATTCCACTCACCCAATAAACATCTACCAAAATGGCCAAATTTGGGGGTAATTCAGGATGTCTACCTCCACAACCACACACTTTTGCTACTTTTCAAAATTTGAACCATGTAAACACATTTTGTTGGTATCTACACCAACCCCCAGATCTAAATACAGCGCTAAAATGTCCTCTAATTATTAAGTTAGCGCTGCTCCATAGAAAACTGGCAATTTGGATAAGACTTTGGATCAATCATTTGCTGCTTCAGTCTTTGTCTGCGTTGGCAGTAAACCTCCAGAGTTTAAGGCAGATGCCTTCCTCATCCCCCTAACTGGGGATAGCAGAGACCTTACACAAGTAATACATGTACTCTACCACCAATGAGCTGCAGCCCCCTTCTGTTAGGGGACTGCTTCTGCTTAGAATCCTTGTGCTGCAGGCTTCTGCCGTGAGTTAGCTAATGAAGTCTGTTGGAAATTAGCAGTGCGTCTTTGGGTAGTTCTCTGTTTATATCCCTGAGCGTAATCAACTTGGCTCTCGCTTGAAAGGGCAATTGCTTTTTTCTTCTAAATTCTCCCAAAGGTTTTGTGCCTGTAATAATAGTTTATCTTTCAAATGATTCTTTCCTAGCAGTTAACAATTTCTCTAACACTACCAGCTTCTCCGGGACTATGAACGCTGGACTGAAATATGGTAGGTTATGTTCAATGCTTTGTTTTACCTATATGAAGCCAGCTGAAAGGCAATTGAGGGCAGCCAGACAAGAAACAAAATCAGTGTTACAACCAAATGCATACCAGAATGTTTAAATTATGTAACAGCTGTCTAGACAATTTTCGCCATCTTCTCTTCAGCTAATGTTTTCACTAGCTTGTTCTTTTCCAAAGCTAATTTATTTAAAAGAGCTCTAGAAATCCCCCACCCCCACCCCCAGAAAAGGTTTCTTCTTCTAGCTATCCTGTTATAAAGGAGAATTTAAGTGTAGATGTGGATGTTCTTTCATAAGGGCACCTCCAGGCTCCCTGGGGTAGAAGACCTTTGATCTATACTTGAACAGCCACAAATCTGGATGACACCTAAGGGTAGCATGGTACATGGTAGCAGACATGGTAGCAGACAGTGGGGCGGACAATGCTTGAGTTCTAATCTTTATTGAACATACAAACAACAGGAGGGAAAAGCAGGAAAATGAAGATGGATGGAATGGGCAATGCAAAATACTAAATTTAAGGGTTTACTGAGCTATGAGTAACTGCACAAATGTCTGAGGAATAAGCAAAAAGAAAATCAGATATTCTTAGTGAAAGCCATCCCAGTATTGCTAGATATCCTTCCCTCGAGCCCCATCCTGGATAGCCCAGGCAAACCCAATTCCATTGAAACTTGGAAACTAACTTAGGTCGGCCCTGACTAACACTTGGAAAGATGACCTCCAAGGAATATCAGGGTCATAACACAGGGGTAGGTGATGGCAAAGCACCTCTGAGCATCTCTTGCCTGGCAGCCAGAGAATCTTAGTATCTTCTGGCTATATTACACACAAGCCTTACAATAAATATGCCTGGACCCTCAGGCTAGCCAAAAGTCAGAATTCAGTGTTTGTTAGGAGCATACGGTGTCCTGCCCATGTGTGTGTAGGAGGAGGTATAGGTAAAAGGGCAAGAGTTTTGGTTTCTCTTTGAACAGAGGATAAAATGGAGGACAGGAAAATTGTGGGTACTACTGCTTCTTTCTTATATGGCTGTTTCTCACTACTGATTCCAGGAACATTGTCTTGAATGATGCTGATGTTCCCTTGCTTTGATTTGTCAGTGTGTTTTTTTCTGAAGAAAGATGCAGGCACACAGACATAAAATTAGCAGGAATTGTTTCTCCATAAGCCTCTTGCTCTATATCCAGTGGCACATTTTGGTCAGAACTGTGTGATTTGATCAGCAAAGAAAAGATTAGGAGGGAGAAGGTATAAGGCATCTACTGGCCCTCACTCATTGTTGGGACAAGGGTTTGAACAAGATCATGTCCCAGTTATATTGACCTGATTCAGAAATGTGTGGCAGATACAATGAGGAACGTCTTCTAAGGACTGTCCCTTGCTCTTCAGTAGCTTGAGGATAGACTGACTTGCACATCTGAGGATTGTAAATTAAGGTGACCAGATTGTCCCACTTTTGGAGGGCATCTGGGGGCACCTGGCAAATTGTACTTATGTTGAAGTTAAAAATATATATATATTACAATACTATTTTTGCGTTCTATGAAAATTTTTGTTGCTCCATATAGACCAAAATTTTAGTCAAACCCCCCCCCCCCCAGTCAATGTCAAAATCTGGTCACCTTACTGTAAATGCACATGAAAATTTTAGATCAGGGTTATTGTTCTATAACCATTACAACATTTTGATTTACAAATAAACCTAGCCCTGGAATACATAACTACCAAGTTACATCTGCTTGTGTTTCTACCAGCATGAAGTCTCCCCATCTTACAGGTCCCTTTTGTTCCAGCATCCAAGCAGGCATCCTATAGGCTCACAACATCTACAGCACATACAGTGTGTTCAAGGAAGACTTTGCTGCAAAATCACGCTAAGCTTTTAGAAGATGTCTGAAATAGCTAATAATATTAGGATGTTTAAAAGAGTTCTTTGGGGGATATAGATTTTTAAATAGCTTTTTAAAAAGTGGAAGTTTGTCCACCTTGTGAACATTTTTTAAATTCTTCATAAAAACAGTATCACAGATTCCAGCTGAAAGACTCCTGTCTTCTTCAGGTCTTATTCTTCAGAGAGGAGATGTCTGCAACCTTCAATCCTTGCAATTTCTCAGCTGTGATTTTGGGCTGACTTAAGTATTTGTCCTCCCTTGAGACAGGCAGACGGCTCTTTCTGGCATCAGTTATTAATCCTCATTAGAGAACACAGAGGCAAAAAGAATGTCTTTAAGTTGTTTAATGCTGTCTGCTTCCTGCGCCAATAACTTTCTCTTGTAACTTCTAAGAATCTAGCACCCTGCTGCTGACCTCTGCAAGTTGCTCCAAATGACAGCGCTTTATAGTAATGCTGGGGATATAACCCTTTAACTGCCGGTACTTGGGTAGACAATGTCTGCTTTTGCCTCCAATCACATTGTTCAGCTGGTTACATTGCACATAATATAGGTTTTAGAAGAAATACAAGATTCAGCAAAGAGAGCTCAGGTTTTCAGTGATTGTCTTCAGGACAGATTTAAGTGGATAGGCATGTTGGTCTGAAGTAGAGAAACTGTTAGGGCAATTCTGTACATTAAAAAAAAATAGCATTACACCAGTTAAATGGCGTAACGCTAAAAATAATCTCACTTCTGGCCATTCCTCACCTTTTGGCTCTCTCACTTTCGTCTGCCACCTTCTCACACTCCATACACTCCTCATGCCTGTTTGAAATGGTGGAAGAGAGCAACGTTCTTTACACTCAACTCTCTTCCACCTGTCAATCAAGCCAGGCAGCCAATCCCCTTTCTCCATTCTTTAAAGGGCCCATGATGCGAGCTAATTTTTTAAAAATAAGACTTCTCCACTGAAACACCTATGCATCTTATCATAGATGCATAGTGCTTTTTATAATGCAACCCTTTATGGAATCATGAGTCTGTAAGCTTTAAAAAATTAATCCCATTTCTGATTGGGGGGGGAAACTTTAGAGAGGCATGCTTTGTGTTTAAACTGTGGGAGGGATTTTTTTGTTGTCGCTGTGCCTGCATGATTGAATGCCTATTCGTTTCTCCAGGCAGTTTGCTCCACAGAAGGGAGAGGGAGGTAGATGCAAGGGCGGGACATTGGAGGTGGAGATAGCACTACTTTGCCTACATACATTTCCTTAGTGCGTGGCTTGCTGGTTGCTCTCCTGTAGCTTGTGACTTTTAGGCTGGGGGATCCACTTTATGTGATTCTCCACCTAGCACTTTAAAATGGAGGATGTAGCTACTGGTTTGCAGCTTGGACGCTGGATGTTGGCGACGTCGTGCAAAACACTGAAAATATGGCATCTTCATAAGGTAAGCATTTCACTATATTTATCGGGTGCAGAATGGCCCTTACAATCACCAAAATTTTTGTGCCACAGAAAGAGAAATCTAGCACACACCAGTAAGCCCATTCAAATAAATGGACTGAAAGAGGCAGTGGAAAGCAAGTCTGTGTTTGCCCAGAAGTTTACTCAGAAGTGAGTCTTGTGCTGTTTAAAGTACTTCACAGTGAACAAGCTGCCTTGCAGCCCTCCCTCCCCCATTATGTGTCTGCCATCATGTACAATCACCAGCCTTTGAATTAGGAAGTACAGAGGATGACACCTTCTAACAAATCAGTTCTCCCAGTATAGGATAACTGAATGAATCTCTGGAAAAATCTTTTTTGTAATTAAGCACTGGAAATATGCCTTAGATCTTAGAATCTGGTGAGACCAAAAGAAAAGAAAAAAAACCCTGGGTTAAGATTACCAATTTGCCCACAACTCACCAAACAGCTAATCCAGGTTGTACAAGACCTCAAGCTCTTTGAAAATGTGTCATTACCACTGAACAATTTAGGAGCACTTGTGTTTCATCCTTGGGAAATTGACTGCAAGACACTAGAGAAGCAGTATTCCCATGAGAAATGTTTCATATTTCCTTTGACGATGAATTGGTTGAATGGAATTTTTGAGGAAAAGCTGTATGTTGAATGGATTCACGGTTCCTTTGTGCAAAGTTCAATGTTCTGAGTTCCTTTGAACTCTACTGCCAAAATTCCCATTATCCATGTGCAAATGTTTTCCATTCTGTATAAGAAGGGTCCATATTTTGCAGTTACGGTAAGCTGTGTCTGGGTCGTTTCTCTTCCACTCACCCCCCCCCCCTCAAGACTCTACTGTGAATAGAAAGCAGCACACCCATTTCAATCAGGCAGGTAAAAAGTTGATACATGAAGTGGCCAATTCTGTTTCAGATTCACAGACCAAAGTCTTTAGAAATTCAATGACGCCTTAAAGATTAACATTTATTCCCATTCAAGCTTTTGTGAGATACTAAACTTCTCTTTTGTTTTACTACCATAGACTAATTCTGGATCCACAGGACTTAATGTTAGCATCATGTTGACAGGCTAACAAGTTAGAAGTTCATCACATGACCAGCAGTTAAAAGGTAAAGGTAAAGGTATCCTCTGTGGAAGCACCGGGTCATGTCTGACCCTTGGGGTGACGCCCTCCAGCGTTTTCATAGCAGACTCAATACGGGGTGGTTTGCCAGTGCCTTCCCCAGTCATTACCGTTTACTCCCCAGCAAGCTGGATACTCATTTTACTGACCTCAGAAGGATGGAAGGCTGAGTCAACCTTGAGTCGGCTGCTGGGATTGAACTCCCAGCCTCATGGGCAGACAGCTTCAGACAGCATACCGCTGCCTTACCACTCTGCACCACAAGAGGCTCTGTGACTAGCAGTTATTCAACTATTATTATTATTATTATTATTATTATTATTATTATTATTATTATTATTATTATTATTATTATATTTCCCGCCACTACCAAGATCGGTTCGTGGCAGGTTACAATAATCTCTCCGTGTGTATACCAGGGGTTCTGACATAGGAGGGTGGGCACAACCACAAAATGGCTAGCCCCAAATGGCTGCCGCAGGAGGTGGAATCAATGACAAAATGACTACTGTGGCTTACCTTCAATTCACACTGTGGAGAGGCTTAAAAACTGCACAGCAAATCAGATCTCCAACAGCCATTCAGCCTCACTCAGCCCCGCACACTTTCTCAAAATACTTGCCGGGTGTCAGGAAAAGTATTAGCAGGCTCCATGGTGTCATGAGCACCATTTTGGAGACCGCTGGTATATACATTCTGTGCTACCCAACCCTAAGGCTAGGAACAATTTGTTGGAAGAAATGGAATGTGAGTTGCAGTGGACTGAAACTTTCTCCAACCCCCCCCCCCAACTCTGAAAGTATTATTTTTTTTAAGGCACTTCCACATTGCTACCCCCTTCAAGGATCGCTGCCTTGTTGTGGCAAGGGGGCTTGCGTAGTTCAGTGAAGCTATGAGCTATGCCGTGCAGGGCCACCCAAGACGGACAGGTCATAGCTGAGAGCTCTGACAAAAGGTGATCCACTGGAGAAGGAAATGGCAAACCACTCCAGTATCTTTGCCATGAAAACTCTATGGCATGAAAACTCTCCACATTGCTATGCAAACTTAAATGGACTCCGGGGAATGGTAGAGGACAGGAAGGCCTGGAGGATCATTGTCCATGGGGTCGCGATGGGTTGGACACGACTTCACACATAACAACCACATTGCTAGGCGGTAATGTCACAACACAGATGCATTTTTAATTTAAAAAATCAACATTGCTGCATTGCTATGGAGAAATGCCAGAACGATATAGCATTCTCCCCCCTTTTTTTTGGATTCATGTTTTTTTGGACTATTTCTGTCTGGGTGGATTTCTGAGACACTGAACATGGTCCCTGGGGCCCAAAAGGACATTTTGTGTAAATGATTGGCTTAATAGCAAAGTGCTCAGACCCCTGTATGATCGGGAGAAGGCTGCTAGATCACCCGCCCCACCCCCTTTCCCAGTTCATTCACCAACTCCAGAAAACAGAAAAGGGATTGTGTTTTGCCTGCCTGATCCCAAAAAGACTGTGGACACTTTAAAGACAATTTTATTTTACCTTTGACAATGAGGGTTGTAAATCCAGTTTTGGCGATTTTCTTCACTGCGAATTAAAAATGGCCAAAACTCGACCCAGCTCCTAAACAGCCACAGGAGGCAGGCGATGTCATGTGGCAGGGGCTCTAAAAGCCGCCAACATTCAAAGGCTGTCCAGGAACACATTCCTCATGCAGAAATGGTCAGGCTTTGGAAAAGGCAGTATATAGAGGATGTCATGCCTCTAGCTTCTAGGATTGCCATGTATTTATTGGCCCAAATCATATGCTTTTAAAAGCAGCCTGACATGAAAAATAAAGTAAACAGCAGATTGCTGTTTAAGTACAGATATAGGTAAGGCTGGTGTGTGTGTGTATGTGGGGGATCTATCACATTTTGATGCTACTTTTGGCTTCCTTTCACTCACCCTCCTCCCCACCAAATCTTTGAATATATAATCTGAAGCTCTGGGAATCATGAGTGGTTTGTACAGATGCCGCTATATGCCATGGGCTGTGGCCAGGGTAGTTCTTTCTCTGTATTCTGATTAACAGCAGAGTTTGATGTGGTTGCAGGCAAAGCAGCTGGATTCAATCTAACTCAAAGTCTTTGCACTATGAATAATCTACAGTACGTAAAACAGCCTTTTTCAATTTAATTCAAAGCAAACCACTTCCATAGTGCAAGCTAAATTAGTGCTGAAAGATCAAGTGTTGTTCCTGGCCCATGGTAGAGAGGGCTCTGCAGTCATTAGGTGCCAATTGCTCCATTTCCTTGGTTTTGGTAACTGAATGCTAAGAAACAGAAATCTGATTCCTATAGCAGGGGTGGCCACAAGACTATAATGAAAAGTTACAGTGGATGTAGAATGTACCCTTCCTGAAAGAAAAAGTCTCTAGTCCTCATTGTTCTGAAGCAAATATAATTACTGTTAACCTTAAAAGGGTCCTAGAATTCAAGAAAATAAGCTAAAATGTTCTCAAATGTAAAATCATTTGTGGGATTTTCCCCCCTGTACTTATTGACTTGCAGGCGGGCATGTGGTCTGGGGATAAGATTCGCACACAAACTCTTTGGCAAACAGGCAAACAATAACTTTTATTGAACAACCTGTGTGTTTGCTGGCAAGGGGAGAGGGAGCCCATCCTCAATATATGGGTCATCCAACCCAAATTCTCTGCCTCAGCGGTGCCCTGGGAATCCCATCCTGGTCCCCAGTCAAGCCTATGAGTCTCCTTCCCTCTGGGCATCCTCCCAGTAGATAGAGTCCAGGGAATGCTTCAGAAGGCATATACCTCCTTCAGCCCACCCCCTTTCATCTGTCTCTACTGGTGCAGTTCTTGGGGCCTTCCCATCCGGGTCAGCCCCACCCCCACTCTGCAGTCTTTTAACCAGGCTCCTTATCACAGCTCCTGATTGGCCCCTCTGAGTTTTTATCATGGACAGGCCCCGCCCCTTTCTCCTCCCACCTACCCCTTAGGGCTTTATTATTACCACTCTGCAGGAGTGGTTACAGATTGTTTGTGTGGCCACATTCCCACACTCAACTGCTCCTGGAATTGCCAGCACTGGTTTCAGAAAAACCTGGAGACTTTTGGAGTGGAGATGGGAATGGGTGGAATTTGGGGTGGGGAGTACAATGCTATGGAGTCCACCCTCAAAACCAGCCATTTCCTCCAGGGGAATTGATCTCTGCCACCTGAAGATGAGCTGTAAAACCAAGGGATCCCCAGCTTCTACTGCAGACTGGCATTTTTACCTGCTCCAGAGGGGTCTTTGGTGGAGAACTGCCTTGCCCAAGTCAGGCATCACGATTAGGGGTTGTGGAGAAAGATACAAGGGGGAGGCCATGACCAGAAGTAGACTGGCAGGAGCCTCTGACCCTAGCAGGCTTGGCACATGTGCCTCAGAAGGGAGGTGCGGCTCAGGCAGATGACAGGACCTGGGAACAGGCCTGAGGGATATGCTGGCAGCAGCTTGGGCTTCCTGGGGCCAGCACAGCAGCCTCTTAAAACCTTAGGCGAGGGCAGGGGAGGAAAAGAGAGGGCCCAGCCAGAGAGACTAGATTTCCTTCACTTGCTGTGGGCCCACCCCTGAGGAGAGGGCACTGGGGAAACACAGGGGTAGCCTCCCCCCTCCAGACAATGCTTTATTAGGCCAGCCAAGGTTAACCCTAGGAGGAAAGCCCAAAGGACTAATCCAAGTCCAAGCCTAGAGAGAAGAGGTTCAGGGTGCAGCTTAACCCCCCCTCCTCTCCTTAAATTGAGACCTAACCCTTGTAATTGCTAAGGGAAGGACACTGGTAGGTGTGCCTGCTCTGGACTCTGACTCATAGGAGCTGGTGTCTCATGTATACATGTATGTGTGCATGCACACATGTATAAAGTTGGCTGTTCATGACACAAGTGGATCATAAGTAGATAAAAATAATCAGAGTAATTATGCATGTATCAAAAATAGTGTATGGAAATATCCTACATTCAAAATTGTCCTGGCTTGCTAAAATGATCCAAGGCCTATAGCCTAAACTTCAAAAGGCAAGCAGTGTAGAGGGGAAATGTCGACATGACAACTGCTATTTTAAATGCTCATGCTCCTGAAAAAGACCATTGTTTTGCCCACTGAAGATATAGAAGAGGAGCAACACAGTTAGCTCAAAATCTTCTCATGGGGAGAAATGAAATACCCTTTTTAAACTTCTGGTTCCATTCTGTCATCAAAGCACCTGGCATAGGTTCCAGTTTCCAAGAGCTTTTTGTTGCAGTAGTTACTGTAAACAAAGAACAGGAAGAGAAAAGAAGGATCCACAGAAGATGGGCAAAAATTATAAAGCATTTTACTCTGTGAGCCATTTGGCAGTAGTTGACAGTTAGTAAGAAGATATTAAATTCAAACCAGGAGAACAGGAAAGAGATGTAGCCTGAGGAGAAAGGACAGCAAGTGTAATAACGCTGACTACATCTGCATTTTGTACCAAGCATCCAGGTGGAAAGCTCAAGACTTCTGGTCACCATCAAAGACTTCAAAAGAATCACAAGGAGCTGCATTATGGTCCTTCAAGTCCAATATTGTCTATTGCAGTTATTATCAATTCTCTCAGGCTAGAGGACTTTCCTAGACTTGCTATCTAAAATAAAGACAAGACTCTGGATTTTAAGCCAGCCTTCTAATGTAATAGATGTGTTATACCACTGAGAAATGGCCTCTCCTTTCCTTTCGCATTTTGTAGAAGCATATCTCCCAGGGCCACTCAGCATGGAGGAATTTAGGACTGGAGTCCTAAGAGCAACCTCACACAGGAACCCTAAGCCACACTCACCCTACACACATCAGCCACCCACAGAGGAAAAGCACACTAGTATGCTGGAGCTAAAAGGCACAATCAGGCTTGTGCAAATGAACAAAACATTGGACTTACCTGAAGGTTTCTTCTCTTCTAAGGGGCAAAGTCCTCCCAAACTGATTAGGTCACAATTCCACTCACTCCAACCAGGGCCATGCAAATTAGTATGCGTCTCCAGGCTGAGTGGGCTCTCCCTTCCATGCACAGAATAGCTAAGGTCCCTGGTACAACAAACATGGTATAACTTTAATCACCTCAATAACAGTAAGCGTAATAGTAATAATAGTAACACATTTTCAACATAATGTTTATCACAGAAACATTTGAGAAATACCTGGCGATTTGGGGAGGGGGTGGAGCCTGAAGAGGGCAAGGTTTAGGGAGGGGAAAGATGCCGTAGATGACATGCAGGATAGATTGCTGGAATGTGCTCAGCATGTTTGAAAACAGTCCAGAAATTTCAGATGGTCCAGAATGACAAAACTAAGTGAGTATTAGAGTGGGGTACAGTTGTACTACATGCACATCGGTTTTTGGCACAATTCAGTGTGTTGGTTCTTGCCTTTCAGGCCTTAAATGATTTGGGACCAAGGAATGTGAAAGGCTGCATCATGTCATACTATTCTGCCAGCCTGCTTAAGACCAACCTAATGTACTCTGTTCTCTTGCCTGCAGAGATGTGGTGGGGAACAACCAGACAGGGCTTTTTCAGGGGTGGCACCCAACTGTGGAATGCCCTTCCCTTTAGCGTTGCTGTGTTGTGTCCTTAATGCTATACATCAAAATAAAGAGGCAGCATAGTTTCAGAGAGAAGCAGTTTAATAACTCCAATTCTTTCCCTGTCTGGAGTTGCACTGAGAACAATTTCCTTTCTCCTTGTTCATGCCCACAGAAAGTCCCAGAGTGGACCGCTGCAATCTAAACACTGGCCCAGTGTGAAGGAGCAGTGTTGTCAAAACACTACAACCTGGTGTTTATTTTACTCTTCTAGCCACAAGCAGAGCCTCTTGTGGCGCAGAGTGGTAAGGCAGCAGACATGCAGTCTAAAAGCTCTGCCCATGAGGCTGGGAGTTTGATCCCAGCAGCCAGCTCAAGGTTGACTCAGCCTTCCATCCTTCCGAGGTCAGTAAAATGAGTACCCAGCTTTCTGGGGGGTAAACAGTAATGGCTGGGGAAGGCATTGGCAAACCACCCTGTATTGAGTCTGCCATGAAAACGCTGGAGGGCGTCACCCTCGGTGCTTGCCTTTACCTTTTAGCCACAAGCACAAAACAGGGTTTTTTAACCCAGGCTTTTAATTAAGGGGGTTAGGTGTTTTCTTTCTTAACCCTCATTTTACAATTCGTTTCTAATCTAAGAAGTGTTTGAAGGAGCTATATGTTTTTGGTTGTTTTTATGCTCTTGCTTGGTTTTTAATGCTGGGGCTTTAATCGTTTATTGTTATAGCATTTATATGGTATTTTGTTCTTGTGCTCTAATTGACAAGCTGGCTTAAACAGATTCAATGGAGAGAAATAAAATGGTCTAAAGAAAGAAAGAAAGAAATATGTCCCACAGGGACATCATCATAACAGATGAGGCGATGAAGGGAGGAGGCCAACTGAGCACTTGTATTGTCACTTTGAAGAAATCTTTTTGACCACAATGCATAGCAAACATTATGGTTCTCCTTGTGTCTTTAAAATAAGAAGCAATTGAAGCAGAACAGATGCTGGAGGTGATAATCTAATGGAAGAAAGATTACGGCTTTCAGATCAGGACAAAAATAGGTGCACTACTGACACAGCAAAAGGCACTGAGTAACTTGAAGGGAAAAGCATTCACTCACTCACACCTAGCTGGACGTTCACATCCAGACATCAAAGATGCACAAAGGCTTGTTATTTGACAGTCATGTGGAACAAAGAGTTGCTGCATCTCTTGAAGCAGTCCCAGCAAAGTGGTCGTTTCAGCAGACCTTACTTATTGTGCTTTAGGAACAGAGAGAGAGGTAAATCCCTATTGGGGTTCCAGCCCATAGCATCCATATTTTGAAGCTCTTCTCTGCTACCATGATGGTTAGATATGTGCATGTTATTTTGAGAAACAAAAGGGAAAATACCCATACTCACGCCAATCCGACAGGCACATGAGGCTTTAATATATATATGGAGCACACTCATGAAGCACAAGAGTTTCTGGCTGTGTGAATAAGTTGTCACCATAAACAGAGAAATGAACCTACCCATGCTCTAGAAAATTCACAGAAGCCCTTCCCAATCAAATTACAAGCACATAAAATGTCTATTAGGTTGCTTAGGGGTGATCCTGCATTGAGCAGGGGGTTGGACTAGATGGCCTGTATGGCCCCTTCCAACTCTATGATTCTATAATTCATATTCCATCCATAGATGTGAATTATAGGAGGCCTTCATAAGACTTCTATCAAATATAAAAACATGTGTTCCGTTCCTTACAAACACATTAGCATTTTAGAATAAGCTAATGTATGCAGCCATTCCTGTCACTGCGGTATACATTCATCCCACTGCATTGTGAACATTCCAAAAGATCAGAGACCATGCCCTGCATAATGCAGCAGCTGGTACACGTTGAAGGGTGAAATTCCAATTGGAGCATGCGATACAATTTCTAAGTAAATATTTATGCTCAGGAAGGTTAAGAGACTTGGAACGCTGTAAGAGCCAGTCCTTTGGATAGGCAAGCTGCAATTTAAGTCTCTTCATACTGACCCATCAATGACCTCTTACCCAAGTCTGGAGACAGTTGTGATCTACCAGAGGTACAAAAACCCCAGCGTGAATCATGGGCTTCCCCAGAGTACTAAGGCAGTATATAAAACCAAGGAGGTTATTAAAGCCCCATCACATACCAGTCTCTCTTGACCTTTAGTTACTTAGAACTCTCTTCCTGCTGTCATGCCCTACACATGCCCCGACTCACCACATGGGGGGGGGGGATAAGTATGCTACTTAGTTCTGCCTCTTCTTTCCTTGCCCCAAACTTACTTCATTTATTCAATAAACCATTTATATCCTGCCTTTCCTGTGGCTCAAGGCAGCGTATAAGCCACAATTTAAAACATACAAAATAAAATACAACCCAAATAACCTTCCTACGCACAAAAAGATACCTCCAAAGTCCTGGCAGATAAAAATGGCTTTCTTAAAAATTCCAGAGATGGCACCCCACTTAACTCCCCAGGTAGCCTGTTCTGCAAAGAGGGAACTACAGTACAAAATGCAGTTCCCCTTATTTCACTTCCAAACTAAAGGTAATTTCGGTTGGTAGCAGTTGGATTTCTTAAATGAGGGAGCAGCCAGAGGAATGTAGCAGCTAAACGTGGTATATATGGGAAGAGACAGACCTTTAGATGACTTTGCTGTCTTTCACTTTGGTTCACAAGATAAAGAGGCTATGTGACAGAGGGATTTGATGGATAATTTACTGGAAGAGGTTACAGCAATATAGGGCAGGGGAGCTGTTCTGGGTGGTCATATGGTTGGGATCTGGGCTGCAGGTGGTGAATTGTTTGTTGACCTGTGGTGAGCACTTTACAGCTCAGCACTTTTACAGATAAAATCTCTCTACCTATTATGCATGGACTCCGGGGAATGGTAGAGAACAGGAAGGCCTGGAGGATCATTGTCCATGGGGTCGCGATGGGTCGGACACGACTTCGCACATAACAACAAAATTATGCATGGGTATTTTCCAGTGCTTTCAGTATGCATGTCTGTTGGGTTCTTTGTTATTATGCATTCATTTCCCTCCCTTTAGCCTTCAGTTTGCTTTCTGGTTACTGCTTCCTTGGCTTTCTGGGAGTGCCATTGTGCTGATGTTCCCCTTATTTCACTTCCAAACTAAAGGTAATCCACAAGCATAGATTCCCTTGGATTTTCCCTCTGCCTTTCTTGCCCCTTGAATATCACTCCCTGCCCATATCAACATCATACCATCCATTCTGCAGCTTCCCAAAAAAGCTTAGTTGCACAAAACTAGAAAGCTCTCCAGAACTTCTGCCAGAGGACGACTCCTCCATAGAAATTGCAGCCCTGTGCAAAGCATAGTAGAGTTGCCGCTGATCTTGCAAACAATCACAACTTGCAATACCAGTATCAATGGGTTCTTCTGTGCACTCTGAACACCCAATGTGTTCCCACCATATTATGAGATCATGTGACTTTCCCATTTTTCATAGTGGATGATAACATGGCCAAGAATTCCCTGGAGCTTGGCAATATGGAAAACGGGGCTTTGTAGCTGCTTGTCATTAAAAAAAAGTCTTGTTCATTTCAATATCAGGTTTCCCCCAATCTTTGCCTACAATCTCTTGTTCCCTTTAATTCAATTAACGCTAACTGAGGTGGGTCTTTTTTGTTGGGGGGGGGACAAAATTTCTCACCCAATACCAACTTCTCCACCAGTACAGAATGAACGATGGTGTGCTACAGAGCCATACTGCAAACATTTTGAACCTTGAAAGTGTCCATGCTATCTGTTATGGAGTGTCTTGATGCATTGTGGTTGCTCAATGCTGCTAAAAGTAGCACTGCAGAAGTCTGTATCATGACAGTTCTGCTGCCCTTCAAAGATGTGTCTTCTCAACTCTGCTCTTCCCAGAAGGGGCAACAGACAAGCTCATCCTCCTTCCCCATGTGGTGGCATTTTGATAATCCTGCTATTATTGTTGGAATGAAGATGTCACCCAGCAAGTTTATGGGTTGCTAATCCACATGGAATAGTGTTTATTTGAACTGGCAGTTTACATCTTACAAAAACAAGCTAGATTTCAGTCTCAGGAACTCATTAATAACACTTTAACCACAGTCCTGCTTTTTTATTTGGATTTGCTCGGCCCTGGTTGGTTTCTCTTCTTGGCTTGTCCTCGCTGAACTTGTCTTGCCCGTGTTCCAAATCCCAAGGTCTGCAGGGACTCTGTTATGTACTTTGGGCTGGGGGAGACACACAACACCAGCAGTAATTTTGCATCACCACCTAAGGAAAATGAAGAAGAAACATTTTTATGGATATTTCAATATGTTGCAAAAATGCTAACGGGAGGAGTTGTCCAGCGGTCAACAGCAGGACTGTTTCAATTGCACAGAGCATTTATTTATGGAAAACAGGACCGGATGGCCATTATTCAGTATAAACTACAGGGTAAGGTTACCATTTATCCATTCCATAATGCTCTGCTAGTGTAAAAAGTGTTCTATCCGTCTATTTCATTATGGACTGGTAGCACAGAATACCAGTTGCTTCCACACTGGCGGTTTAATCTGGGATTGTCATGGTTCATTTACTCATTTAATGGATAATACAAACAATGCATTTTGTCTCAGAAATACTGAGTTGCATTACTACAACCATCAGAACCCTGTTGCATCTGTTGTGGCTTTCCCTTCTCTCTGTGGTCTAGATTTGTAACAGATGGTGTGCAGCTCTCAGTGGCTTACTCCGCCAGGAAATTTGGCATGATCCTGGACGCTAGAGGTTTTGCTAATCACCTTCAAGGCCATATGCAGTCAGGGCCCAGTGTACCTGAGGGACTGCCTTTCTGCCTACGCCGCTCAAAGAGCCTTATGTTCTGCCACTGCCAACTGGCTACTGGTCCCTGACCCAAAAGCCCACTTGACCTGAACTATGGCCAGAGGCTTCTCTGTCCTGCCCACGCCCCCCCCCCCCCCCCCTGGAATGAGCTCCCAGAGGAAATCAGGGTCCTGACGGACTCAAGCAGTTTCGCAGGGCCTGCAAAGGGAGCTCTTCCACTAGGCATTTGGTTGAGATCAGCTGGAATCAACAACACCCACTGGACCCCTGAACCTCCCTCCCAGGAATTCATGTATCCAAATCTAAACCACGGGCCTGTTTGATTACTATTCTGTTAAATTGTTATCTTCTGCCACCCCTGCTGTAGAGATCGTGGCATTAGGGCAGTTGAGAACCACCCATCTCCCTTTTGTCTCAATCCTGAGCCAGCCCATCTTGTGTATCTACAGTTTCCAGCAGGCACAGCCCTCCAACAGGGTATTAAAATCCCTTCCCTGGCAAGACAAATTGCCTCTCTGGACATCAGATCCATCCAGATTGCCTGTCAACTTGCTGGTCACCGTGTCATCCTGTCTGTCCTCCCACCTTGCCAAGACTGGTAAATATCTCTTCCACTGACCCACTTTCCCCAGACTCTATTCATTTCCACACTTTATTTCATTTCTGTTAACTTGTTAGTGTGCCTGTTCTATGTTGGTTTGATGTCTATTTTATTTTGATTTCTGCTGTAATGAAGCCTACTTATTATTTGATTTACTGTGTTGTCTACCTTGAGTTCTTAAGGAGTCCATTACCTCGTAAACATAGGCGATTTCAGTCCTATGCTAAGTTACTTGACCTCTTCCTAGCCATTCCCCACAAACACCTGTCTCCTGACATGCCTTTTTGGGTAGCAGAAAGCACTAGTATTTTAGTCACCACAAACAGAAGGTGATTTCTTTAAGGGCAGAAGGCAGGATAAAATTAGTATGCACTCTAGTAAAAAAGATTCTATCTGTATATGACTGCACACACAAGTGAAGAGAGCAAATAACTGTGAGGAAAAAATGGTCTCTAGAATGAAATTTAAACAATAAAAGCAATATAGCTGAAAAGTAGTAAAAAAACAGTACTAGGTAAAGATTGAAGCCAGAAATCTTACTAAAATGTTTTTTTTTTCATATGGTTTCACTAGACAACTGTAGTTTAGGTAGCAAAGAAATTCTTAATTATAAGTTGGGACTTGCTCAAATGAACATTCCCCTGGACTATATTCTAAACTAGCGATTCCCAACGTGTGGGCCGTGGACCACATGTGGTCCTTTGACTAATTGGAGGTGGGCCACGAAGGACGCCTTCTCTCCCCCCCCCCGGCCCTTTACTTCACCACCACCACCCCCGCGGCCCTTTACAACACACTTCGGGTGTCATTGTCTCCCATCACTCCCAGGTGGGACTATCTCGTTGCAGAGAAGCAAGCTCAGGGTTCCCATTGATTTGTCATTGTCATGAGTTAAAATTTCCATGAAAATAAAATGTTCCTTATGTTCATTGTTGTGGCGTGTCTGTATCTTATTTTGAAGGGATGTTTAAACATAACCATAGCGATCAGAGAGCATTAGGGCAGTGGTTGAGAGTAGAGGAGTAAACTACCCCCCCACACACACACCGGGCCTCAGTAAAATTGTCAAGCGTTGAGTGGTCCCTGGTGATAAAAAGGTTGGGGACCACTGCCCTAAACGTCTTCCTGATATAAATGCCACTATAGGATAACAACAATATATTTATTTATTTTATTTATTTAGATTTATATACCGCCCTCCCCGAAGGCTCAGAATGCCTTCAGAATGATTGAAAACATGCTAGGTTGCACAAGGACTGTTTCCAAAATCATGTTATTTCATTTACATGGCCAACCTACAAAGAAAGGAAGAGTAACAAAGACTTCTCACCTTTTTTGTCGATGGGCTCCTATATAAATAACAGCTCCGAGACAGACTGAACTTCAACAGGGACAGCTTTTCTTGGCAGGGAGATTCAAAGATAAGGAATCTTCTTTACCTGTTGAATTTCTGTTTGTCACCCAGCTGTTAAATGTCTCAAGGATGCTGCCAGGAATAAAAGGACAGAACCAGAGGACTTCAGATTTATTTTAATTCTATGTTAGACAATGAGTATTCTGAACTGGAAATAGTAACTGATGTTTGCTACCAACAAGACAGAGGTACTGTTGGTTAATAATAGGAGAGCTGGTTTTTTGTATCCCACGTTTTATTACCCAAAGGAGTCTCAAAGTGGCTTACAATCGCCTACCCTTCCTCTCCCCACAACAGACTCCCTATGAAGTAGGTGGGGCTGAGAGAACTCTCAGAGAACTGTGACTGGCCCAAGGTTTGGTAGCTGCAAGTGGAAAAGTGGGAAATCAAACCTGGTTCTCCAAATTAGAGGTCACTGTTCTTAACCAATACTCCATGATGGCTCGCATATTCCTATTAGCAACCAGGAATCAACACTCAGCCTGTTCCTAAATTCACAGCCAAGAAATGCTGTAAGATTCATGTCTACAAATGGAAACACAGACCTCTGATATGACTTTTGCCCAGATCTGATTGATATGCTGGCTGTGTTCTTTCCTTGATAGATTACATCTAGCCACAGTAATCTAGGCCTTGATCATAACCAGGCTGCACTTGTGTGGGGATGTCTCCAATAGCTGTTCAAAACTTTCAAATAGAACAAAATACAAGAACAAGATTGCTGATGGACACTAATAACTGGTATCTGTTTTAGTCTAGAAGATGCCTTGGAAACCTTTGGTTGAGAAACAGGTTACAGATCTTCTAAAAAAAAATGAAATGTATAACAAAGGCTATAATCACCAATAGAGTCCTGGAGCAAATGTGTAAGTTTGCTGTTTCGATAGGGAACGTGAGAGCGATTTTCTGATATTGCTGCAAGTACATCTGCCAGAGCAGACAAGCTGCGATTAATGAAGGAGGTTTCTCTGAGCACTGCTCCAGTCACACCAGACATTCCTGGGGGGGTCGAAAAAAATCAGCATTAATACCACTACAGAGAGTAATGAATGAGGTAAAAGAAAGTCAATACCTTCAACGTAGCAAGAAGCCATGTATCATTAATATCCAAAGTAGGCACTGAAGAAACTTTACCACAGTTATATCAACTAATATATCAACTAAAAATTTTTGCTTCAATAATGGCAGAAAGATTAAGGAAGTACATCCTAGATCTAATGCATAGTGACCAATCCGGATCTGTATAAAAAAAGGTACATGAAAGACAATGGATGCGACTGAACTTGTGAATAAGAAAACAAAGAAAGCAGCATTTCTAATTTTAGGTGCAGAAAAAGCTGTTGACAATGTAACTTGGCCCCCATCACTGAACACACTACCAAACTGGATTGTTATTATTTTATTATTGTTATTAGTAAACTTTTATATCACCGTTGCCTTAGGCTCACGGTGGTTTACATGATAAAAATTACAATAAAACCCATAGTTAAAACCATTAAAACCAATTCACACTATCAATGTTAGGCAACAGGCGAGCACTAACTAACCCAACTAACCTCCCCCCCAACTGCCCCACGTTAGCCGAGGGACATCAGATTGCTAATATGGGAGTGAGGCAATCAGATCATTCAGATGAACCCAGGGAGCCCAGATCCAATGTCGGGACCGCCCGCCCAGAGTTTGTGAAATGGATGCAGGGCATATATTTTTAAAAATCTTTTAAATCATTCAAAAATTAAGATAAAAGTGAGAAGAGAAAAAAGAGGGTAAATGCTGTAGTAAAGATGAAAGGGACAGAATTTCTTTCTAAGCAGAATGGTTCCACTGATGTTGCTGTTGAAGGCTGAAAGAGAACTGAGGGTGAAGTTACAACTTCACCTCCTGGGCATGCACAATTGCTCAGACTTGATTTGGCATCTAAAAGCCTAGTTCCTGAATGTTCTTAATCAGGACTCTTCACAAACAGATACACAGGGCTCATTTATGTGAATACCCAGAGATCATGAAAAACTAGGCAACATTTTCAGTTGGGATAATATTTTTGTCTGTTAAACAAAGAAGAAATAAATACATTTACTGATGGTTGTGTCATGAAATAGTTATTTTCTCATCTTACATGAGACTAAAATAGGCAGTTCTTCACTGGCAATAAATTATACACCGCCTGCATAATGCATTCTCAGCATTTTTCTGGTCTGTTACATCCAGTCAGTACAATAGCATTTGAACTGCCCTAAAACACAAAGTTTACTAATACAAACAATCTTTTTCCTTATGAAAATGTTAAGAATATTTAAAAAATTGAGAATTAAGCAAGGTTATTTTTAAGGCTCTAGTATTAGAAAACAAGACTTGTTCTTTAAAATATTAAGTATATTAAATATTTTACAATTTGAGATGATGTACAGGCAACAAAGAAATAAAATGTAAGGTAGTTTGTCTGAAAGGTAAAATATAGCTCAGTTTTTCAAGATGGCTGCCTATGGAATTATTAAGCTAGAGGTATAGTTTACCTATCCCAAAATCATTTTTAAATGATTTTTATACAGAGGCCTAATTGTCAGATTGAGCCTCTTGTGGCGCAGAGTGGTAAGGCAGCCGTCTGAAAGCTTTGCCCATAAGGCTGGGAGTTCAATCCCAGCAGCCGGCTCAAGGTTGACTCAGCCTTCCATCCTTCCGAGGTCGGTAAAATGAGTACCCAGCTTGCTGGGGGGTAAACGGTCATGACTGGGGAAGGCACTGGCAAACCACCCCGTATTGAGTCTGCCATGAAAACGCTGGAGGGCGTCACCCCAAGGGTCAGACATGACTCGGTGCTTGCACAGGGGATACCTTTACCTTTAATTGTCAGATTATTTGTCAAGTAATTTTACCATGTCAAGTTGTCTGTTGTAACTTCACCTGGATGTACTGACGTATCATGAAAGTTGGCATTTACCATATAATGGGATCTCGGTACAAATTAACATTTACCCTAACATGGAATATCATGAGGATGTATTCAAATTAAATATTCAGAATGTAAAGTTGAGAGGGTAAAAGTGCCTCTACCCAATCAAAAAGTAATGCAAGGGCTTCTTTAAGTCACTAATATTAGAAAACAAAAGAAAGGCTGTTCTTTGTGTTAAATATAATTTAGTTCTATTCTGTTGTCCTCAGTGAAGTCCTTCTGAATTTATAAAAATATTAATTAAGAACAAGCAGAATTCATGTTGAAAACATAATACCACTTACTTGGGGTTGAACCCCAATGGAAAACAATGAAGTCTACTTCTGGATAAGTATGCTTAGGATTGCAGAGTCAGTCTTTTATAGACCAATTGGAGTTAATCACAGCAGTAACAGTTTATTAACTGGACTGAGTGATAGCTGGAGTGTTTGCCTTTGAAAGAACAGACCAAGCAGCGCTCACCCCTCCCGCCAAAAATGGAAACAAACAGTATCACAGAAACATTTTTAGCCAAAATAAAGTTAACACCTACAGCAAATAAAATATGTATATTGAAAAGGTTCTTTTCAAAAACACAATAAATGCTGATGGTGACTAAGGAAAAGAACCCTTGGCAGCAACGTAAAGAGCTCTTTCATAACACAGCTTCAGTTTCCAAAACATTATTTCTGGAATGCTGCATTTGATTGAATGGCTTGTCTTGCTAAGGCAGCTTGTCTTTTAGGAAATAAATAATCAGGTTTCTGAAAGAACTGTGTTTGAAGCAGCAGCCACCACTTGTAGTTGAGAAGCCAAATAAAACAGGAAATTACTACACAATCCCTCCTGGTATTGTTTTTCACAAAGGGAATAAAATTGAAATACCAAATAAAGTCACTTTTGATAAATATTGTGTACCATTTACAAATTTCAAACTACTATAAAATTGCAGGCATTCTGAGAGTTTACTATTGTGAAAGTGAGACTGATTAGCAGTAGCTGGGGAACTTTCAGGAACAAGCCAAACCTTTCAAAATGGATTGGCTTCACTTGAACTAAAAGGGAACTAGGCTGCTAGCATAAAAGATGGCAGTATAGCTTTCAAATTAACAAACAGGAGCTGGAGAGCTTCTGGTTTGGAACTCATATGGGTGGTAAATTCTTGGGGCTCTATGCCCCCCGCAGGGCCTTATGCTCTGCGGGTAAGAACAGGGCCAGGGCCTTTTTGGTCCTGGCCCCTACCTGCTGGAATGAGCTCCCGGGTGATCTGCGGGCCCTGCAGGATTTGTCAGCTTTCCGCAGGGCCTGTAAAACGGAGCTCTTCCACCAGGTCTATGGTTGAGGCTGGAGTCAGCGAATCAGGAACATTGCTCCCCCCCTAGGAGTTGGAGTGTCCTTTCCTCTTCACCTCTTTGATAATTGGGGGAGGGATGGGATTTTTAGCCGTCATGTTAGTAGATTGATGTTTTAATGGAAATTTCAATGAGGTTAGTTGTTGTGACCCGCCTCAAGCCTGTCGGGAGAGGTGGGAAATAAATATAACAACAACAACAACAACAATAATAACAACAACAACAATATGGATGGAAGAGGGCTAGAACCTGGGAAAATACTGATAGGACAGGGCTAGACCTTGAGAATGAGAGCAGGGAAGTAAAGGAGATTCATTTGAGGAAAATGGAGAGTTGAGGGTAGCAGGGATCCTAAGAAAGGGAAATTAGGTACACATATTTGAATGGTAATATTAGAAGTCTCCAAGCCAAAATGGGGGAGCTGTGGGGAATGGGGGAAGCACTATGGATGGATACATCAGGCCCTAAGGGTAACTTAAAAGTAGGGGTGTACCATTATCTACCTGACTGAAACCAGGAGGCAGGTCTTGATAGAGAGGGAAATAAGGGCAGTGACTAAACAGGAGAATGTTGTAATCCTGGATGACTTCAACTACTTTCACATTGACTGGACAAATATATGCTTAAGTCATGACACAGAAGTAAGCTTTTTAGATACCATAAATGATTGTGTACTGTAGCTGTTCGTCACAGAGTCAACTATAAGTGTAACAACTCTAGACTTGCTTTTGAATAGGATGCCTGGTGCAAGATGTAATTGTTATTCACTGACAGGACACAGTGACCACAATTTTGGCATTCATGTCAACAAAAAAGCTGGCCCAAAGTCTAAAATACCTACAATTGATTTTAAAAAGGGACCTTTGCATAAATGAAGGGACTAGCCATAAGACTGATAAAGGGAAGTCACATCCCTGCAGGATACCTAGAATCTGTGCTTACTAAGGCCCAGGGAAAATGCATACATCAAATCAGGGAAGGCATGCACAAGGCTGAAATAGCTGCATGCCTAACTACCCAAAGCAAAAAGCCTTCTTTTAGACCGTTTATGCACTGGGAACTTCACTGCCCCACTTCCCGTGCAGGAACACAGATCGGGGGGGGGGGGATGAGATGCACCGGGACAAATGCTCCCCCATGTGGGTGCAGGAAGAGGTGGGGCAACCTGCCATGACTAAAACTCCAGCCTGCAGCCTGGCATGAAACCTCCAGTGCGTAAACGGTCTTAAAGAGTCAAAAAGGCTTAAAGAATGGAAAGTTCACCTGCACAATAAGAATAGAAGCATTCTGGCAAAACAAATATAAGCTGCCAATAAGTCAAACAAAACAAAACATTGGCTTTCCTGAAGGTTTCTTCTCTTCAATGGGGCAAAGTCCTCCAAAACTGGTTAGGTCATGATTTCACTTGCTCCAAGCAAGGCTATACAAATTAGTATGCCTTTCCAGTATCGTGATAAGCTTATCCCTCCAAGCATAGTATTGCCAAGCCCTATAAGAACTTACTAGGATTTCAATAGCCTTAAGACTCTTTAATAATCACAAAAAGTAGTTTTAACAATATTTAAAAAAACAACCAAATATTTGTGGAAACAGCTCTGCAAGGTCAATTTTCAAACAATTTAGGTGGTGGGAAATATTGGAGGACCTTGCCCCACTGAAGAGAAGAATCCTTCAAGTAAGCCAATGTATTGTTCTCTTTCAGTGGGGGAAGTCCTCCAACACTGGCTATGTAAACAAGCTAAACACAGGGATGGTAACTGAATCTATGTTCAACCAGAAGTGTCATTTGTATGGTACCTTATAGGTATTTTTGAATTAGTTTCTTATTAAATAGACCCTTCACTCCTTTAACCTCCAATAGTGCCCCCAGGGCTGATACATGTCTATTTGGAGTGTTTGGTCCCCAAACTTTGCTTCTCTCCACACATAAAAAACTTAAAATGTCTTTACAAGATGGCTTAAGTTGATCAATTTTATGCTTTTGTGTGCACTTTTAAAAAGCTATCCATGTATAATTATAAATTCTCCTGGTTGCTGGGCACCAAGCTTGGAACATCACATCTAAAATATCTGAGGTACTGAAGGAGGTGGGGGTTTGTCCCTTGCTAATGAAATCGTCACTGGATCCGTGAAACCCGGCCATCTACTGCCCAGTCTTGCATCTTGCGTTTCAAGGTAAGGTAGTTGAAGGGCCACCTCAGACCAGCTCCTGGCATACTTGAAAAAAACTTTGGCAGTTGACCCATATCGATTGGGATTTTGTCCTGGCCACAGGGTGGAGATGCTGCTTATCACCCTGATAGATGATCTCCAACACCAGGTGGATAGGGGCGGTTCAGCCATTCTTGTGTTGTTAGATCTGTCGGCTGCGTTTGACATGGTCGACCACCAGCTTCTGGCCCACTGCCTTGCTGGGACGGGGATACGTGGGACAGCCCTTCAGTGGTTGCTGTCCTTCCTGCAGAACTGGACACAGAAGGTTGTAGTGGGAGAAGACTTGTTGCTCCCCTTTTGGTTCCCATGTGGGGTGCCACAGGGGGGCAGCCCTCTCCCCCACATTTTTTAACATCTTTATGAACCTTCTAACTCAGCTGGTCTGAAGAGCCTCTTGTGGCGCAGAGTGGTAAGGCAGCCATCTGAAAGCTTTGCCCATAAGGCTGGGAGTTCAATCCCAGCAGCCAGCTCAAGGTTGACTCAGCCTAGGGGAACAGCAAAAAGATGTCGTCCTGAGAGGGTGGCAGGGCATCTGCTCTGCTATCTCTGAAGCCTGACAGGGGTCAATTGCGCAAGCAATTGGCAGAAAAGAGGAGGGGTACGCAAACCCCACCTCACCTTTCTACCCAGGAAGTTCTTGGGGCCGTCTCCAATCCTTTAGGGAGTATATCTCCCTGGATTATAGGCTGTCAGCGTTCCAGGTCCAGAGGACGACTGCCATTTTCTATCTCGGACTTTCTTTTCTTTCTTTAATCTTAAAGTATCTGCTTCAACACTACACGATGATTTACCACAAATGAACGTTTTGAACTGAGGGGAGGACATCGGCTGAGTTCCAAAACATCATTTACTGCAAGTATCTCTCGGTTTTTTTTCTCCGTCTTTCTTCCTGCATCAAAGCCCTTTGTTTCCCCCCTCCTCTTACTCTGCTCTGCCCAAAGCCACCTCGTTATGAGGCAGGCTAATTCTCCTAACTAAGCAGAAGAAGGACTCAAATCAACTCAAATTAATTGGCAAAAGCTCTTATTGTAATTGTTTTGGTTTTCGGAGATAAGAGATAAGAGCTGTGAATGGGAAGATCTCACGAAAACTCTGTGCCAGCACGAGAATATCTGCCTTAACTGACTTCAATATGTCACATGCCAGAGGATAAAACAGAGGACCTCTACTGGCCACTTGTAAAATTGTTTGAGGCCGGGGTTTTTTAAAGTCAAAAACATGTCTATGTTAAAAAGATTGGCTCATCTAATAGAGATACAAACCCAAGATTACAAAGTATTTATAGATGGATTGGTCAAAAATATCTCCAAGGAGATCCAAGATGGCAAGGAAGAAGTCTCCAATAGGAATGATGGATCAATAACAGTGGCTGATGACAGCTTTAAACAAGGTGGAAAACCAACAGCAGAAGAGAAATCTGAAATTCATATCTTCAAGGAGATCCAAGATGCCAAGGAAGAAGTCTTTAACAGGAATGATGGATCAATAACAGTGGCTGATGACAGCTCTAAACAAGGTGGAAAACCAACAGCAGAAGAGAAATCTGAAATTCATATCTTCAAGGAGATCCAAGATGCCAAGGAAGAAGTCTTTAACAGGAATGATGGATCAATAACAGTGGCTGATGACAGCTCTAAACAAGGTGGAAAACCAACAGTAGAAGAGAAATCTGAAATTCTGGAGACGGAAAATGGGATGCCGGAGTTCTGCAGCCCAGATAAGGACACCCTTTTTAAAAAGACATACAGCCATCTCAAAGCAACAGTGTACAAAAATCAATCCAAAGAAATATGGATCTGCAGTGAAAGTAACCGATTTAAAGGAGCTCTTTGGGGAAAAAATTGTATTGATACTGGAGTCCAGGAGGTGCAACGGCCTCAAGATTTATCGATGCATATTCTGCGGGAAAGAGTACAACTGCACTTTCTACGCCAAAGGCCAATGGGACAGAATATAAGTCTACGGGAACGACAAGATGTAGCAAGCCTCGAGATGAGACCCCCTTAAGAAGACCGAAAGCTCATATTGTTTTATGTTTAATGTTATACTGTATTCTATATTTCTATTTTTATGAAAAAGGGGAAGCAGTGTCTCTTTCTCTCTTGTTTCTTGTTTCTTTTCCTTTGTAGGCATATAGGTAATATAATCATTAGTGTTGGAAATATAAAATGGGGTTCTCCCCCCTTATTTTTTCTTTCTTCTATTAGTGTATTGTTCTAGGACCAAAGCCTACACTGACCTGTAGAAAATGTTTAATGTTAAGCTTTCAACGTAAATCTGAAAATATACCTGTCAGGATGGCTCTTAGAATGGGTCAAGTATAAATTGTTTTGTAGATGTATCAGAATTAAGGATAAGGAGAAGCTATAGAAGACTGAAAGCTTATATTGTTCTATGTTTAATGTTGAGCATTTAATCTAAACCTGGAAATCTTATTATTCTCTGTATTAACAACATATACTGTATCCTACATTGCTATTTTTATGAAAAAGGGGAAGCAGTGCCTTTTTTCTCTCTTGTTTCTTTTCCTTAGTAGGCATATAGGTAATATAATCGTTAGTGTTGGAAATATAAAATGGGGCTTTCCCCCCTTATTTTTTTTTTATTGGTGTATTATTATAGGGCCAAAGCTCATATTGATCTGTAGAAAATGCAAAGCTCTCAACTTATACCTATCAGGATGGCTCTTAGAATGGGTCAAGTATAAATGGTTTGTAGGTGTATCTGTATTAAGGATAAGGAGAAATTATGAAATCCTTTTGTCATTTTTTTTCTTTGTACATCTTTAAGGCAAAGCCCTACTTTCCTCTCCCTTCATCAGGGTACTGATACAGGGCCAAAACTCATACTGTTCTATAAGAAATGTTTAATGTTAAGCATCTAACTTAAACCTAGAAATATCTGCCAGGATAGCTCTTAGATTGTATCAAGCAGTTAACGTGAGGTCTACGATCTCTCAAGTAAGTTGATTAATAATAACTTTTCTTTTGTATATCTAAACAGGCCTTTTTTTTTTTTAGACTCATGGCTCTTAGAGTTTTGGGCAAAAGTTTATATCACTGTGGAGTCAATGTGGGGTCGTATATTTTCAAATGATGATTATATTTTATTTACTGCTTTTTGTATCAATAACTCGTGTTGCATCCTATATTTCTATCTTTATGAAAATAAAAAAAATCATTACAAAAAAAAAAAAAGGTTGACTCAGCCTTCCATCCTTCCGAGGTCGGTAAAATGAGTACCCAGCTTGCTGGGGGGTAAACAGTAATGACTGGGGAAGGCACTGGCAAACCACCCCGTATTGAGTCTGCCAAGAAAACGCTGGAGGGCGTCACCCCAAGGGTCAGACATGACTCGGTGCTTGCACAGGGGATACCTTTACCTTTACCTTTAACTCAGCTGGTCTAGAGTTTCAGGCTGGGTTGTCACCAGTATGCAGATGACACCTAGCTCCTCATGGACAGCCACCCAGTCTCCCCCCGGGAAACAATTGCCAGATTTGTGGAATCTGTAGCTGGGTGGCTCAAGCAGGGTCACCTGAAACTCAACCCCTCCAAGATGGAGGTCCTGTGTCTGGGTAGGAAAGGGGCAGACCAGGAAGCGCGCTTGTCCAACCTGGCTGGGGTTCAATTCAACATCTCACCCTGTGCCAGAAATTTGGGTGTGATCCTTGATGCCTCCCTTTCTATAGAGGCTCAGGTCACAAGGGTAACCTGTATGGCATTTTTCCACCTTTACCAAGTGAGCTTACTAGTGCCCTATCTGTCCCCAGAAAACATGGTCACAGTGATCCATGCAATGGCCACCTCCAGAACTGACTTTTGTAACCCACTCTATGCAGGCCTCGATCCAGAAATTGCAGCTGGTCCAAAATGCAGCTGTTAGGGTCCTCACTCGAACACTTTGGAGGACCCACTTCCAGCCAGCGCTGAGGCAGCTACATTGGTTGCCATTTGCAGCCTGGGTCAAGTTCAAGGTTTTAGTTTTGACCTTTAAGGCCCTTTGTGGTCTGGGACCCACATATCTGAGGGACCACCTGTTGCCTAATGCCCCACCCCCGCAGGGTTCCACGATCTACAGGTGCGAATCAGTTGGTGGTTCTTGGCCCACAGGAGGTTTGCCTGGCCTCAACCAGGACCAGGGGTGGCAGGTTACAGTGGATGAGCGATAGGGTTGTGAGTGTCCTGCATAGTGCAGATTTTTTGGGGGGCTGAACCCTGGTTTCCTCACTTATTTGGTCGGACTTTTTTTTTTTTTGATGGGGGAAAATGTACAAATGAGGGCAACCAAGATGATTAGAGGGTTGGAGAACATTTCCTATGTGTCAAGCTGGAGAATCTGGGATTTTTCAGTGTAGGATAAAAACCCAGTTATGGCAAGACAAAGGTTTTAGCATTATGCATAGGGTGTTCCAAAAACTAACTTACCAACACATTGATTACTAGCCAAATTGAGGCAACCAATGTTATTGCTAGGAAAGACAAAATGAAATATTTCTTCATTTAATTAATTAAATGTCAGTAATTGAACTGAAATATACTGCCAGGGGAGGTAATGATGAGCATAGATAGTGTTACAAGGGAAGCAGACAGATTAATGGAGTAGAGGTCCATCAGTGGCTACTTGTCATGTTGACTGAATGGAGCCTTCGTAGTCACAGACAGAAAATCTCTAAATTTTAGTGCCAGAAGGGGAGGGCTTTGGCCTCTGTACCCTGTCTATTCTCCAGAGTAACTGGTTGGCTACTGTGTGAAATGGGAAGCTGGACTAGATGTACCACCTGTCTGATACACGAAACTGATCTTTGCTCTTCATGCTATTCCAAGATGAGCTCAGATCAAGATCAAGGCTTATTTGTTTATCAAAATGTTAAAGGCTTCTTTGGAGATACGTAGCTGTACTTTGGAAAATTAAGCAGTTTGTGGTAAAAGTCAGAGGAGAGTTCATGAAATTTCTAACAGAAAGAAGTGAATATCAACTGTGGCTAACTTTAAACTGATACTTTGTGGCTAACTGTGGCTGCTTTGAAGATGGGAGAAAAGTTGTTAGGGGAGGAAGTTCTTAAGTCTTGCCTCCCATGACTCTTTATTAATTTAAATAGCCCCTTTTAAGTTAGGATGAAAAGGGCATGTTCAACACTTGTGCCTGTCTTTGTGTTCCAATGCAGCTAACCATGGCTCTGGAGGGGCTATTTAAATCATTGAAAAGGTATAGAAGGAAACTACAAGCTACTCTTTGACCAACTTACTTCTTCCCCAACAATTTCTGACATGGGCCTTGGACTGAATAAATTGCTGTTTGAGGACAGTATGCTTCATGACAACTTGCTGGGTGACCTTGGACAAGCCACATACCCTCAGCCTAACCCAGATCACAAGGTTTTGAGAATAAAAAAAGAGGAGTGGTGAATGATGGAGGATACTTTGGATCCTCATCAGGGAGAAAAGCAGGGTACAAATGAAGTAAACAAACTAATTATTAATTAAACATAAATTGGTTCCAAGCATGGATTTGTGTTGCCACAAGGCTGACTTACCAACACATTCACTGCCCGCCAAATCTACCAACAGAAGTTTTGTTCTCATTTGCTTATGTTTTTCTGTAGATTCACTGAGAAACTGGGCTGGTGAAGAAGATCTGGAAGGATAGGTGGGCTTATCATCATTCACAGACTGTGGGGAGTTGAAGAAATGTTCTTTATTCAGCCTCCGGCTAGAACAATCACCTGCCCAGGGGAGTAATCACAGAATGAAGACATTTAACCCACAACAATGAAAAAAGACCCACCAGGAAAGACAAGTTAATTCAGTGTAATTTCTTGGTTAGGCCAATAATGGCCCTTTAATGGGATAACTGTTCAACTGTTCTGCTTGCATACGCATGTAGTAGCTCTCAGATATACAAAGGGTATCCTGCACTGAGAACTGGTTAAAGAGATTGTGACATCATAACACTAGTCAATAAATCTTGGATTTAGCTGCAAAGGAAAAAGCAGCATTTTACAGTCAGGAAGCAGCAATGAAATTCAGTTACATTTAGGCTGAATTTTTGAAGCTTTATGAAACTGGATACGGTATTTATTTGTAATTGTTTGGATCAATTTCACCTTCATTCCCTCATGTTTTCCTTTTTTGTTTTGTTTTATTTATTGACTTTTTTTTCATTTCCCTTTTTCTTTGCTGCCTGTCCAACCCTTTCTATTCCCTGTTCGGAGGTAGGGGAGAAGGTGGTTGACAGGAGGGAGAAGCTCCTTGAAAGTATAGTGTTTAGTTTTTAAACGGCAATGGCCCAATTTTAGAAAGATGAATTAAAAAGTAGTAATATTTTAAAAGCAGGACAATAATTTAAGCAATCATGTTGAAGCCTCAAAGTAGAATTGGTGCAGGGACAACATACAAAAGGGCAATATAGTACATAGTCTAAATGCAGGATTATATTGGGATAATAACTGATTTTATGGCTGTTTTTCAGATGTGCACCTACAGAGGCAGGCCATATAGATCTTTGAGAAAACTGGCTGGGTGGGGTATAAAATTAGAAAGCTACTGTCATTTGGATCTAAATTGAAATGTCTTTCTCAGTTACCCCTAGTGGGTGATTCTCAGATATTTTTCTAGCCTGCATTTAAGTAAAAAGAGAAGGATGTCAGTGAGTTTTAATTTAGAATTCAGTGTTAATATTAAAATGTTTTTTCTAGTTACATCACTGAGAGCTGTGGCTTCTGGGATAAGATACTTACCAAAGCCATCCCCCAAGACAGCCTTTGTCATTATAGTCAAAGTTACCACAAGATGAGAACGGGATGAATGCGCATGTACAAGTGTTGGATGTTTGACTCTTAACTGTAGGCCCTTTTGAACCAACTCCATGAACTCTACTGCATCTTCGACGGGTCTAGTAAAACAAAACATGTTAGAAGAAACCCCAAAATATAGCAAATGTTACATGATAATACATGATAATCTCCCTCTCTTCCTTCAGCCTTATGTTCAATATTGCTTCTATTTTTCTTTCCTCACCTACAACATCTAGAGTTTCGGTATATTTTCCCCCATGTCTCTCTCTGTCTTGTGTCATTTGATGTCCTTTTGGGTAGGTTTGGTGGCACCTGGGTTTGGGATGGCCTATTTGAGCACTCCCTCCAGCATCAGAGACTCCTGGACCATGGATTCTATTGGTGCCTCCAGCTCTCCCTTGGAAAGGAGTTTGTCTGCCATAGTCTTATGACTCAGATGTCTGAGGGCCATGGGAGTAAAGATGGTACATTGGATGGGAGGCTTTAACAGTGTTCACTCCCAGCAGAGGTGTAAAAGAAATGAGGGAATTATATATATATATATATATATATATATATATATATATATATATATATATATATATATATATATATATATATATATATGAAAATTATATATATATATATAAATTATATATATATATATATATGAAAATTATATATATATATATGAAAATTATATATATATATATGAAAGGGAAGGAGAGAAGGAATTAAGTAGGGCAGGAAGGAAATTAGAGAAGGTTGGCAGAAATGATTTTAATCCCTTCTGATGCAGAAACTGAATTGAGAAAGTTGGGTGAATTGCACCTAGTGGCCGGAAGAACACTGAAGTTCCTGCCTCCCTTAAGCCTGTGGTAAAAACTCACCAAACAAGATATCCTCACCCCAGGGGGAGAAGGAGTGTCACAAAAGAGTTGAATTACATTTTCATAAAAGTTACTGTTACATCCAGTTAATTGTTTTTCATGGTATATAGCTTTATTAGGTGGGTCTTTATATTCAGGGTTGTCTTCGTTTCAAGTAGAAGAAAAAGAAGAAGAGTTGGTTCTTATATGCCGCTTTTCCCTACCCGAAGGAAGCTCAGAGCGGCTTACAATCGCCTTCCCATTCCTCTCCCCACAACAGACACCCTGTGAGGTAGGTGAGCCTGAGGGAGCCCTAAGATTACTGCTCAGTCAGAACAGTTTTATCAGTGCCGTGGCGAGCCCAAGGTCACCCAGCTGGCTGCATGTGGGGGAGCGCAAAATCGAACCTGGCATGCCAGATTAGAAGTCCGCACTCCTAACCACTACACAAAACTGGCTCTCTATGACCCATTATGCACGGGGGGGAATAACGCAAATTCGGGGTGGAAAGGCAGCGACTAAAATCACCAATAACGCACAGAGCCGGCTGCAACCGGCTGCAGCTTTGGTGCATGCCGCCGAAAAAGCCGCGTCAGTGAAACGCGGAAGAAAGCGCAACTTCCAGGTGACCGGGGCGCAACCAGAAGCGGCGCCGGGATCGCCGCGTGCATAATCAGTTACTCTGGGTTTTGCCGCCATCGTGCCCCCTCCCATGCATAACCGGTGTGCTTCGTGTCTTCCCCCTTCGCGTTTTCCATGTGACCCGAAATCGCTGTTTCGGCGGCCGTGCATAATGGGCCATACAGGTAACGCCAGTGAGCCCTGCTGCCCCAGGAACTAACGGACCAGGAAACACCATTTCAGAACACTACCCCTCGCAGCCAGCCTGAAGGAACTGTGCTATACTGATGGTTTTATGCATGTAGAGATGAAATGCTATTTAAGTCCTAGTTGTTTACTTTAGACCTAAAGTGTAGGGGTGGCCTTGTACTATGGTTTCCTTACTTTGTTTTGATTTGTTTTTTCATTGTTAATCTTCTCTGTATAATTATTGATATTATGCATTTATGAACATCTTTCCCACTAATTCTGTTGAATCAAAACGCAATGCAAACATATATTATTGGACATAAATATTTTTAAAAGGTTTTTCTTCATAGAAGGTTATTAACTACATAGTAAAATATACTGCAATAAAAGCAAAGCTGCTAGAACAATTGGAAGAAAAAAAGAAACTTTCTCCTGCCAATTTCCTACCACATGACATATATTTTAGTTTGTAGCTTATTGCTTCTTTACTAAAACCTCTGGAAAAGAAAGACCCAATAATTAATGGATAAACCAGGAATGATATTGCATCTGAGCTTCAGCGCTGCATTGCACTAGAAACAGAAGACCACGGTACCAAATTACCTTACAGTTGTATGGGACAGGTTGAGAAAGATGAGAAATGAGAGCCTGGCCAAGCAGCATGCATGTGACAGTCATCCGGAGGTGAACTAGATTTATCCTGGAACAGCTGCTAAGTTTCCTTACATTACATAAGAGAGAGGTTGGATCCAGCTGTAATTTCCACTGATGGATGGGTTTTCTGTCAGCAGAACAGGACTTTCTCACCTCTACATCGCAGTGCAGCCTAGAATATTCTCCTAAACTCTGGGGTATGGGTGGGACAGAGGAACCCCCCCCCCCCAAATGAACAGCATGAAGGATGAGTCAGAAGTCTGCTATCGATTCCCCTTCCGTTAGCAGCAATCTACTGCTGGATCCTTCCAACCTGTAAGCTACAGATACTGTTCAGTGGATTTTCTCTTGAGTTTATAGAATTGGAGGCAGTAGTTCAGTTGCCAAGAAACAAATGGAAGCACTACCTCTTGGTACAGCAACCAAGGCATAGAAATGTAATATGTGCCTGTGCTTTACAAATCTCAATGTAAAGGAGTGACAAGAATTCAATGATTTTGTCTCATTTTAGCTTACTTAGCTTAACAGAAATTAAATATAGTGAAGGATAAATGAAAGCGGTCCAATATCTGTCTTCCATCTTCCTCATCCAAGCTAATCATGCATATATTGCTTTGAAATTAGTTTTTACTATTTCCTCTTTTAAACTCAAAGAAAAAAACCCCCACTGCACCTAGAATGTTACGCGTATTCTATGTGATGACAGGAAAACTTCAAATAACCAACTCGGGAACGAAGAATTTCACAATTTTTCTGTGGTTCCTACTACACTATGGGGTAATCAATGAATATAAAATAGAAAGTTTTATAGAAACATAAACCCAGAAAGAGAGAATTATGTCTGCTCAACCCTCCAGTGTATTTGGTATACTTTTAATCAGGATTTTTTGGCAACAACAGAGAGCCACATAAACAAAGCTGAAGTGGTTTGCTTATGTTAGTGAAACCCACAGACAAAAATACTGCCTTAAATTATCTCCATTGTGGGTAGAGAATATTATAACTTTATGAAGAAAAGAAAAGGTCTGTTGTATTGTTGTGTCTAACTTCTAGCTCCCTCCTAAAACAGCATAATAAATACTTGTAGCTGCACACAGTGATTAAAGGAACAGGAGGGGGAAATCTTAATTTCTGCTGGGAGTAGCACCGTTAAGATTTTCTGTAGTTTTAATACAATACTGCTAGTGCAATATAACTGTTAGGACCTGGGAGACCCACGTACCCAAACTAGGCATCACAGTATCTACTGGTTCAATCTATGTTCACTGATGCTGTTTAGAGCTTAACTTGGCTATTTAAGAATGCCAAGAGGGCCTAAAGCATCACAAGATGGTTTCCTTTTTTGACCAAGTAACAGGTTTGCTGGATCGTGGAAATTCGGTTGATGTTGTTTACTTGGATTTTAGTAAAGCTTTTGATAAAGTTCCCCATGATGTTCTGATGGATAAGTTGAAGGACTGCAATCTGGATTTTCAGATAGTTAGGTGGATAGGGAATTGGTTAGAGAACTGCACTCAAAGAGTTGTTGTCAATGTTGTTTCATCAGACTGGAGGGAGGTGAGTAGCGGGGTACCTCAGGGCTCGGGGCTCGGCCCGGTACTTTTTAACATATTTATTAATGATCTAGATGAGGGGGTGGAGGGACTACTCATCAAGTTTCCAGATGACATCAAATTGGGAGGACTGGCAAATACTCCGGAAGACAGAGATAGAGTTCAACGAGATCTGAACACAATGGAAAAATGGGCAAATGAGAACAAAATGCAATTTAATAAAGATAAGTGTAAAGTTCTGCATCTGGGTCAGAAAAATGAAAAGCATGCCTACTGGATGGGGGATACGCTTCTAGGTAACACTGTGTGTGAACGAGACCTTGGGGTACTTGTGGATTGTAAACTAAACATGAGCAGGCAGTGTGATGCAGCGGTAAAAAAGGCGAATGCCATTTTGGGCTGTATCAACAGGGGCATCACATCAAAATCACAAGATGTCATAGTCCCATTGTATACGGCACTGGTCAGACCACACCTGGAGTACTGTGTGCAGTTCTGGAGGCCTCACTTCAAGGACGTAGATTAAATTGAAAGGGTACAGAGGAGAGCGACTAAGATGATCTGGGGCCAAGGGACCAAGCCCTATGAAGATAGGTTGACGGACTTGGAAATATTCAGCCTGGAGAAAAGGAGGTTGAGAGGGGACATGATAGCCCTCTTTAAGTATTTGAAAGGTTGTCACTTGGAGGAGGGCAGGATGCTGTTTCTGTTGGCTGCAGAGGAGAGTTTAAACTACAAGTACAACGATATAGGCTAGAAAAGATTTTTCAGTCAGAGTAGTTCAGCAGTGGAATAGGCTGCCTAAGGAGGTGGTGAGCTCCCCCTCACTGGCAGTCTTCAAGCAAAGGTTGGATGCACACTTTTCTTGGATGCTTTAGGATGCTTAGGGCTGATCCTGCGTTGAGCAGGGGATTGGACTAGATGGCCTGTATGGCCCCTTCCAACTCTATGATTCTATGATTCTAAGATCAGGCAAACCTGTTTCTCCCTCCTCCATGACTTTTCAAAAGCTGAAACAACTGCAGGGCTTTAACTGGCCACTGAAAAGGTGCAGAGGAAAATATGTTTGTCTGATCCATCATGCTGTGGGCAGATCCTTGCAGCATTTTAAAATGGCCAAGTTCATGGGTTGGACCTGTGGATGCCATAACATATAGTTTGGTCCACAGTCATGAAGCACAATTCAAAATAAAATTCTACCCTTCAATGAATTTAGAAGGGTGTAACTTTATTTAGGACTGCACTGTGAGTGACCTTCATTCAGACGCTTTCTCTCAGAGAAATGTTGTTCTTTTGGATAAAATAAAGGTGGGGAATATAATGAATGCTCTCTACGCACCTTGGAGGAACAGCAGGATAAAAATATATAGATAAATAGCACAACAGACAAAAAAAAGTTCCACTCAAAAATCTCTTCTTGCTACAATATTGAGGTTTCATATGTAGACAAAAATAAATTCCTCCCTGACACACAGAAGACAAACATGTGCTGCTGGCAAGATACAAGAAGGGGGAAATTCAGAAGAAATGTTTACCGTGCAAAGCAATGTGATGATGTTGGCAAATCATAAATGGAGATGGGAAAATGAGCTGATATAAAGAGGGTTGGCACTGCATGCTCTGTCACTATATGCTGCTAAAAAATGTGGTCCAATGCACATAGGATTACTCACTCATATACAAGAAGTGGGACATCACTCTTCCCTTCCTTATTTGTGACAATGTCTCTTTTGACACCAATTGTTGTTCCATAGTTGTCTTTGGCTAGAAGATCAAACACGTCATTATTATACACTTCTATAACAGAAACCTCAACCCAATGACTTCCTGGTGGCTTCTCTGAAATAAGCCTGAGGGGGGAAAGAACAAAAAACAAAACAAAAAACAGCTTAAGAGGCTGAAACAAAATCCAAAGTAAACTATGCATGTGATCCAGGAGTCTATTACTCCCTCATTGAAATGCTTATCAAAATGCTAAAAATCCATAATTCAGAGCATACACCATTTCTTGAGTAACTTGGACTCCTTTAAAATCAGACCCTGCCCCATTTGCTGTGGTTTCCATACACTGGCACAGTTCTTTGACTGTCTAATTCAGCCACATAGGATGATGCCAGGAATACATTTTTTGCTCCCAAGCAAATATCTATGCACAAAACACAACTTGAAAAGAAAACACACCTGTTTACAAAAGCAACAATAAGGGTTACAAGATACTTTTACATACTCCTTCAGTATTTTATATTTATAGACAGTGGCTCGCCAGCAAGCAGCTGGTGGGTCAACACAATACTAAAAACAGTGAGACAAAACTTAGCATGCAAAGCACTCTTTACAATGGTACACTGTATCATGCATAGCAGAGCCATTCTTGTTCTAAGTAATGGGTGCATCCCTTACTGTAGTAACTGGCAGGGAATCAAGATGCAGATGACCCTCCTAGCAATTTATATGGCTTTTAACTGGTCACTACACGGGATGCAGTATCACTGCACTTTATAAGGACAGTCTCCCCCTAAAATGGTACCCCATCCAGAAAACTTCTGGTTTCTCCTGAGACTGAGAGACGGGATTGGGTTTCTCTTGGTGTACTGCCCATCTCATTGCCTAAGAGTCTCTATGCCTGAAGTGTTCGGGATGTATTGAGGGCCCCTAAGCGGAAGGGGGGGGGACTTCATTAATGCCAAGGCTGGCTTGTCAAGAGCAGTTTAGGTCAGTGTCTGCACAGTGTAGACCAGAAGGTCACGCTAGCCTTGAATCTTCTAAAGAAGCCTACCCTAGATTTGGGAAATCTCAATAATAACAAATCAATCTCAAGTCTTCCATTTTTGAGCAAGGTGATTGAACAGGTCGTATCTAGACAGTATCAAGCTTTCATGGAAGAGGTGAATTGTTTAGATCCTTTCCAATCTAGTTTCGCAAAGAGCCTCTTGTGGCGCAGGGTGGTAAGGCAGCAGAAATGCTGTCTGAAGCTGTCTGCCCATGAGGCTGGGAGTTCAATCCCAGCAGCCGGCTCAAGGTTGACTCAGCCTTCCATACTTCCGAGGTCGGTAAAATGAGTACCCAGCGTGCTGGGGGGTAAATGGTAAAGACTGGGGAAGGCACTGGCAAACCACCCCGTATTGAGTCTGCCATGAAAACACTAGAGGGCGTCACCCCAAGGGTCAGACATGACCTGGTACTTGCACAGGGGATACCTTTACCTTTAATCTAGTTTCTGGCCTAGTTATGGAACTGAAAGAGCCTTGGTCATACTGAGCCAGGAAATAGCAGTGCAACTCTGTTGATTCTCCTGGACCTCTCTATGGCTATCAAAGTAATCAATTATGGTATTCTTCTGTAATGCTTTTCCAAGCTGAGATTGGAGGTGCCGTTTTGTGGTGATTCCAGACCTATCTGGAGAAAGGTGATGCTGGGGTGGGGACTGCTGTTCTGCCACTACCCTTTGGGGACCTGTAAACTTCCATCTTGTCCACAATGCTCATTAACATCTACCCCAAACCAGTGGTCAAGGCCATTCCGATATTTGGGCTGATGATGACCAACTGTAACTTGCAGTTCCAGCTGATTCCATGCTGTGTCTGGAGGAAGTTTTGGAGCAGATGTGGACTAATAATCTCGAGCTTCCGCCCAGCAAAGCAGAAGGGCTATTGGTGAATGGAAGCTGGTATTTAGAGTGCCATCTGTTCTTGATGGGGCTGCACTTTCCTTGAAGGATCAGGTCAGTAGTTTTGGGGTGCCTTTGGACTCAAGCCCATAGTTTTATATAGTTTTATATAGTATTATATATATACTAGTAGAAAAGCCCATTTATAAAAATGGGCTTTTCCAGCATAGGGGGCCGTGCAGGCAGGAAAGGGCGGTGGGCAAAGTGGGAGCGTGACAGGGTGGGGGGAAAGAGTATGGATGCAGCGTGGAGGCAGCATGTGTGGTCAGCGCTGGGGATAAGGGGGCGTCGGCAGGCGGTGGCAGAGGCCTCATGCACCATGGAGGAACGGGCAGGGTCGTCCGCGGGGAAGGTGAGGTCGCCGGCGAGGAAAAGGGTGGTGGGCGCTCCAAGAGGTCGCAGGTGGCGTGGAGGTGGCGGGGCTTATCGTTGGCGGGCAGGCCCCTCCCCGGGGAAGGTGACTGGGAGGGTGGGGAGAAGGGGTGTGTGGCAGTGGGAGAGCGGCTAGGGTGCGAGCAGTGCAGCTTTTAGCATCCCGGTCGGGCCATCTGGGGAGAAGGGTGGTGTAGCGGCGGGCAAGCGGCGAGGGCGGTGTGGTTGTAGGCGCGTGGGAAGGCCCCTCCTCGGGCAAGGCGGTGTCGTGGGCATAGGGAAACAAGCAGGTCTGCCGCGTCTTTGACACGGTGGCCCTGCTTCTTTTACGGGGTGCGGTTGTTTGGCGGGGCATGCTGCCAACTTGCCCCCCTCCTTAGTCTTTAAGAGATCAGTCAGGGGCAGAGCAACTTTAGCAAAGTTGGGGATGAAGGAACAGTAAAAATTAGCGAATCGCAGGAAACTTTGGAGCTGCCTCCTCGTCCCAGGGGGTTCCCATGCCAACAAATCCCGGACCTTGCCAGGGTCCATTTCGAACCCCCTGCTGGACACCCGGAACCCCAGAAATTCTACCGCCTCCCGATGAAACTTACACTTTGAGAGTTTGGCGTACAGGTGGTGCGCCCTGAGCCTGCACAGCACCTCTCGGACTAATGACACATGTTTAACAGGGTTGTCAGAATACACCAAAATGTCATATAAAAAAACTAGAAGAAGAAGAAGAAGAGTTGGTTCTTATATGCCGCTTTTCCCTACCCGAAGGAGGCTCAAAGCAGCTTACAGTCGCCTTCTCATTCCTCTCCCCACAACAGACACCCTGTGAGGTGGGTGAGGCTGAGAGAGCCCTGATATCACTGCCCGGTCAGAACAGTTTTATCAGAGCCGTGATGAGCCCAAGGTCACCCAGCTGGCTGCATGTGGGGGAGTGCAGAATCGAACCCGGCATGCCAGATTAGAAGTCCACACTCCTAACCACTACACCAAACTAGGGCCCCCTTGTACAACAGATCATGCATAATTTCATTAATCATGTTCCTGAATCCGCCCGGAGCGCCGGTGAGGCCGAACGGCATGACAGTATATTATAACTGTCCCAAAGGGGTGTTAAAAGCAGTCAAGTCCTCATGCCCCTTCTTAATGTGCACCGGGTAATAGGCTTCCTGTAAATCCAGTTTTGTGAAAATACGGGCTCTCCCCAGATGCCCCAACAAGTCTTTTATCAATGGCAGCGGGTAGACATTACTCATGGAGACTGCATTCAGCCCCCTGTAATCAGTACAGAGATGTAGAGAGCCATCTTTCTTTTTCACAAAGAGGACAGGCGCCGCCAGGGGGGAGGTGGCTTGGCGGATAAAGCCGCGAGCTAGTTTCTTGTCCAGAAAAGCCCTTAACTCCTGCATTTCCCGAGGGCTCATGGAATAAAGTTTGGCTTTCAGCAGCGGCTCCCCGGGTTTAAGTTCAATTGCGCAATCAGTCTTGTGGTGGGGGGGCAGTTGGTCACACTCCGTCTCCGCAAAGATGTCTTGGAAATCCCAATAGTCCCTAGGCAAACCCACAGTTCCGGCGTTGGCCATGGCCGTCACCTCAGGAGAGGCACCGCGCAAGAGCTTGCGAGACTTGGCTCCCAACTCGCCAGTCACCAAAGTGAGCCAGTCTCCCACTCGGCCCATTTGGTCTCTGAGGTCCATCACTTCGAGCACCGCCACCGTCTCACGGTCCGGAATCCCCTTCAGCAGCACTTCGGGCCAATACTCCTGCCCCGTAGGCCGGTCATACCGGGACATCCTGCGCCGTTCGGTGACGTGCCTCTCCAGAAAGAACTGGGGCGCCGGACTGAAGCTGCCCAGCACTTTCGCCATCCCAGACTGTACCAACACCTGAGTGGTGGTCCTGGTCCGTGTACTCAAGGGGGTCAGAGTAGAGCCACCTTGGACAGTCGCATCTCCTAGGTCGAGGGAGCCCAGCGCTCCGAGGTTGTCCTCGGTGTCGCTAGCGGTCACATCCCCCTCGTCCTGGCAGTCATCTAAAAAGGTGCCCTCGTCCCACACGGCCATCGTGATGAGAGAAAGGCGTTGTGAGATTTGACTTACTGTCAAGCGCTGACAAAACTCACAACAAAACTTCTATGGAAAGAAAGCTTTAATGGAAGTTAGATCTAGTCACTATAACGTTAGAAATCAAATCTGCCCGATACAGGGACAACAGGCACTTATCAATACATTTCTCCCACCCAAAACTTCAGTGTTCCATGGGAAGGGACACCCCCTCTCCCAGGTGCCAGCTCAGGTTTCCTGCCAGAGGGGTTGAAATTAACATGGCCTTGGTCAAGCTGGCACCACAGACTAGCTGATAAGCCTTTCGCAGGAACCGCAGGATCCTTGTAACAATGTTTCACAGTAAGGGGGAGAATATGCAGTGTGAACAGGCAGGGATCAAAGCAGGCAAATCAAAGGAGTCAACTACAAGATTTGGTTACATGGGAACTGTGCGAATACATGGGTCACAAGGACAAAGCAAATATGCAACAAGCAAGATGGAGTCAAATAGGTTCACCAAACAGAGATCATGGCAGAGAACAGGGACTGATCCTGACAGTTACTGATCCACCTGACAGAATTAGGATCCATTCTGCATTTTACCAAGAATATCATGTCTTGTTTTAGTTGTTTTAATTATGTGGGGGTTTTTTTTGTTAGTTTTCATGGTTTTTATATTGTGGCAGAGAATAAAACATCAGCTGACAGCAAATATTAATTTTTTCCATATTTTTTCATATTAATCATTAGAATAAGGCTGCAATCCTAAGAACACTTTTCTGAGAATAAGCTAATTGACTAGAACACGACTTACTTTAGAACAGACCTGTTTAGGATCTCCCCTTAAATGTCTACATGTGCATTTTATGGATCAAACTGCTTGGTTATTCAAGATTTAAAAATAAAATCAGAAAAGATTAAAGTTCCACCCATGTGATCCTGCCATTTCATTGTTTGTTTTGAATTTTACCAGTTCCACATCATAAAAGCATTCAGAGAAGTTGCAGCTGAAAAGAAAATCCTAAACTAAGTCCCAGTGGTGAGTGGAGGAACCCCAAGACTGGATCTGCCAGGCTTTTCCAGCCTCCCCTCTCCACTATATTCAGGTTTTCCTTTAACAGCAACTATTTCACAACAAGGATTTAGAAGACCATGAGCAGTCAAACACAAATTCTGTCTGTGCTGGAGGAAATATATTGTCATCAATAAAGTCATCATCAATACCTGAACACTTCTTCAGCAGCTCTAGGAATAATTCCTAATTCTGGCTCTTCTTCCAGGAGGAAGGCAAAATTTTCTTCAGGTTGTGGTCCTAACATTGTATATGTTTTTCCACTCCCAGTCTGCCCATAAGCCATAATGCATACATTGTACCTAGAAATCAAAACACATGTTGATTCTTAATTTCAACAGATACTACTGATCAAAGCCAGAAGATGCTGGGAAGAAAGTCCCTGTTTCTCATTTTCCAACAATTCCAAATAATGTAACACAACATATGTTCCCAATTCTAAATTACCACAACTCCATAGCAACTTTTTTTTTTTTGCTGACAGTATTAATAGGAATAAAAGCAGTTCAGAGTTCATCATAGACTGTCATTGGCATGGGTGGGCAAAAACCCTATGCCTATTCTGTTCTCCGTAATAAAAAAAGAAAGTGGAAAGAGCCATCTAATCTCAGCTTTTTTATGGCAACCCAAGGCAAGAGATGTCCAGAGGTAGCTTGCCACTACCCAGCCTCTGTGTAATGGAGCCTGAACTTCTTCAGTGATCTCCCATTCAAGTACTAACCAGGGCCCACCCTGATTAGCTTCTGGGATATGACAAGATCTGCTTAGCCTAGGCCATCCAGGTCAAGGCAACAAAAGAGACTAAATATTATTTTTAAAACCAAGTAGGAATGCCTAGCAAGTTTTGATCATCTTGTAAACTATGGTTTGCAGCTTTGTATATAGTAGATAAGAGGATTTTAAGTATGGATACATAATTTCAGCTAGGTGTAGTGGTTAGGAGCAGCTACTACTGTTTTACTGCACTCTTAGTAAAAATATTAGAGTTAATTAGGTTTTGGAAAGGATGCAGAGAAGATGGAAAATACATGTACCCAAAAGATGTGTGGAAGTAGGAAAATATTCCCTTCCTGACAGCTCCCTGCATAGATTAAGTAGCCATATTGGAAAAAGGGTTGCCAACCCTAGTTCAAGCAACTGCTGGAGATATGGGGATGGAGCCTGGAGAGGAACCTCAGTGGGGTATAATGCCACAAAGTCTACTCCCAGATGTTTTTGGGGTATTTTTTTGGTGTAAGTAAGAGCCTCTTGTGGCGCAGGGTGGTAAGGCGCCGACATGCTGTCTGAAGCTGTCTGCCCATGAGGCAGGGAGTTCAATCCCAGCAGCCGGCTCAAGGTCGACTCAGCCTTCCCTCCTTCCAAGGTCGGTAAAATGAGTACTCAGCTTGCTGGGGGATAAACGGTAATGACTGGGGAAGGCACTGGCAAATCACCCCGTATTGAGTCTGCCATGAAAACGCTAGAGGGCGTCACCCCAAGGGTCAGACATGACTCGTTGCTTGCACAGGGGATACCTTTACCTTTACCAGTACCAGCACCATTTTACAGGGCTTCCCCAAGTCCCATGGGATGAAATTGGCAAAAATAATCTTATATATGAGTACTGACACTTAAAAACAACAACAACGCTGTTCTCTGTCATCCGGAACTTAGCTGTAATTCCAGGAGATCTCCAGGCCCCAGTCTGGAGGCTGGCAACCCAATGTGAAAATGACCAAAGACAGAACAGGTAGGTGAATTAAAGGAATAAAATTTATGCCTCCCACAAAAGAAAATCTGATTATTTTTATTGTTATTATTTATTCAATTAAAAAACATGAATGTGCAAGAAGCTCATCTTCAGTAGACATGCAATCTGCTTCTGTACATAAAAAAAAGAGCATGAAGTACTTTTGTTTCCAATAAGAGAACATTTCCAGGAGGGCTATGAAAAGCCCCTCATGATGGCAACCAGATTTGCTGTGGCTTTGTTGTGATGCATTGTGATGCATATCCTGCAGAACTTAAAACATGATTATCTTTTGTTCTTAGCCAACAATGTATTGTACCATATTTCAAGAAAGAGTCATCCCAGTTCAATTGTGGGTGTGGGACAGTTCATGTGTTTTTCTTTAACAAAAGCTGCTCTCATTAAGGTGGTTAACTTCTATGGTCCCATTTTTCAACTTACCCATCTAATAGTGAGGTTAGCAAAGGTGATACATCAGCAAATACTGTCTCCTGAGTTTCAGCGGGACTGTACACTCTAAAGAATACAAATATTTATAAATATGCAGTTCAGTCATTGACGGAAAGTTGTAGATAAATGTTCACAGTGAATGAACAATGACAACAGCAGCATTATGTGCTGAGAAGCACCATGATATAAGAAAGGTAAAGTCATGCTTATTATGAAGCTTGCTTTAGACACCAGGAAATTAAACACACACACATACACAGAACTGAGCCACAATTCTGTTCCAGTGGCCAAATGCAAGGAATTCAAAGGGCTCCGGAGGCTGCCAAGACTGCAGGTCCTCATCAAAACAGAGCTATTTCCAGAGACATCAACTAGATGAAGATATGTTTTACTGGACTCAGTTTGTTGGTAGCAGTGCCAGAACCAAAATTAGCTTGTGAGGTTCATGAGGTTTTTTTTTTTTAAAGAATAAAATGAAAGTTACAAGAAAAAAGATAGAAACATCAAGCTGAGTAAGGTACTCCCGGGATTTAAAAACGTGATAATCATTACGTGTTGGTAGTGAGATATTGTTTGACAGTGGATGCAGCTGGTGGGAGAAAGACAAGGGAACACATTCTCTGGAAGTTGAGGGTAAACATGATCCCTACAATTATGAGTATAACAATTGTACTCCAATAAGAAGTTTACTGTTGCACAAATATTGTGGTACATTTAAACAAAAACTTTTTTTCAGGTGACAGGAAAGCACTTAATACTAAAAAGAGTCCACATGCATTCCATTCATGGATCCACACAACCAGAGAGACTTGTGGAAAAACCAAACACACCAGTATAGGATGGGGGAGACTTGTCTTGGCAGTAGCATGTGCGAAAAGGATCTAGGAGTCTCAGTAGACCATACGTGTGACTCAGTGGCTAAAAAGGCAAATGGGATTTTGTGCTGTATCAAATGGAGTATCGTGTCCAGATCACGGGAGGTGATGGTACCACTTTACTCTGCTCTGGTTCGGCCTCACTTGGAGTACTGTGTTCAATTTTGGGCACCCCAGTTGAAGAGGGATGTTGACAAACTGGAATGTGTCCAGAAGAGGGCAGCAAAGATGTTGAGGGGTTTGGAGACCAAGACGTATGAAGAAAGGTTGGGGGAGCTTGGCCTATTTAGCCTGGAGAGAAGACGACTGAGAGGGGATCTGATAACTATCTTCAAGTATTTAAAAGGGTACAATATGGAGGATGGAGCAGAGTTATTCTCTCTTGCTCTGGAGGGACAGACCAGAACCAATGGGATGAAATTAATTCAAAAGAAATTCCGCCTAAACATCTGGAAGAAGTTCCTGACAGTTAGAGTGGTTTCTCAGTGGAACAGGCTTCCTTGGGAGGTGGTGGGTTCTCCATCTTTGGACATTTTTAAACAGAGGCTGGATAGCCATTAGACAGAGAGGAAGATTCTGTGAAGGCTCAAGGGGGTGGCAGGTTATAGTGGATGAGCGATTAGGATGTGAGTGCTCTGCATAATGCAGGGGGTTGGACTAGATCAGTGGTCCCCAACCTTTATTAGGCTGGGGACCGGCAGGGCATCGGGCCGCGCCCGCGGGGACCGTGCCCGCGCGGGCCACGCCCATGCTTCGGGCCGCGCCTGCAGACCGCGCCTGCGGATCGGGCCGCGCGGGCGCGGCCTGCACGGGTGCGGCCTGGCCCTGATTCCCTCTCCCCACCCTCCCGCAGTAAGAAGCTTCCTGGGCCACAAGATTGCGGCCTGGGAAGTTTTTTACTGCGGGGGGGGGGGCGGGGAGAGGGAGCCGCGGCCCGGTGTCATGGCCTTTGCGGCCCGGCGCTGGGCCGCGGCCCGCAGGTTGGGGACCACTGGACTAGATGACCCATGAAACCCTTCCAACTGTATGATTCTATGATTGTGGAATTTGTTTTCGCCTGTAATCACAAAGTTCTTGCCATGACCCACTTCTATGTAGACAAAAAGATCATCTGTCTCCATCCCATTATTAGGTTAATTTCCTAAGGTGATAAGAGAAATGTCCTGCAGCCAATGGTCTCTTGCCAATAATTTCCTGGGCTCAAATGATAGCACCAATTACTGTCTAAAATCCATACATAATAGATCTGGTTGTGTCAAAACATTTATATTTAACCTGAGGGGGGAAAACCTATTTCTATTTTTAAAGGCCAGGCCCTAATAGGCTTCTATGAAGTGATGGGTTTTGTGATCAAAAGAAGTTTGATAAATGAGAAAATCTGTCTGAACAGTGTTTAGATGGATTTTAAAAAGGTTTACTAACCTTTGTGCCAGTGAGCATTTAGATCTATTCTGCTTTCATTATCTGTGTCAACAGCTACAATGGCAGATTTCTTTCTGTCCCAGTCTTGCAGCTAATGCTTACTTAACACTACCTGAGGATTACAAGCCTCCATTGTACTTTGTTGAAAAACACACCAATAAAAAACCTTGAAAAGCATAATATACTGAAAAACTTCCCCCACTCCTGAAATGGAATCAAATATTTTGACATTTATTAGTTCCATAAAAGGTTGCTAAAAAAATAAACATTTGGTGTTCATAAGAACCATATGCTCTGCTGTTTATAAGAATAAACTGTGCAGGGACACTGGGGGGGGGAGGAAGGGGGGAAATACAATTCTACAAGCATTCTTTGATGGAATTCACTATTTTACACAATCACCCTCTTTTTGAAGGAGGATGTTATCTAAACATACAGCACCACAACTCAAGAATGCCCTGTAAAGGCTGCTACTGATTTTTTTAAAAACTGGAAATCTTTTTTTTTTGTATGTGTGTTAACATTAGAGAATTAGTATTTTCCTTCATGTAAATAGGAAAGGGTATGGGTGGTTGGCTTTCTGATGGAAACACTGGTTTGTCTGCATTGTGAAGCATACTATATTTTGCTGATCAAAATCAGTGGCTTTGAAAACAGAAAAGGAGGTATTTGCCTTCATACTATCAAAAAGCTGGTTCTGTGACTTGGGCCTTTCTCTCTTTAACCAACTTCACAGGATTGTGGCAAGGACAAAATGAGAGAATGTTGTAAGCCCCCCCCCCCCCATCTTCTTAGAGGAAGGATAGAATAAAAAGTGCTGTACTGACAGGTAACTTTTATTAAGCAATTATGCAGATAAGCTCTTGAACAGTATTCAGGAAGCAAAATGGAGGGCAGCTATTTTAAAGCAAGTAACGGAAGTGTTATTCTTACATTTTGACCTAATGGTTGCTTCTCTGGAAGTGCAGTTCTCCAAAACCAGAGGTGTTAAACTCATATGCTACGAAGGTGGGGTCTGACATAATGTCACTTTGTCAGGCTGGGCCATGTGTGCCACCAGGCATTTGCCTGAGACCGACCACAGGTCCCCCTCAGACATCCCTCCATGGCCTGAATCAGCCTGACCTCTCTAGGGGCTTTAGCTAAGTTTCTGTTCCTGTTATATTGTTGTTGTTGGGATCACTGAAGTTGTGTTGTTTAGAACCACTGTTGGATTGTTGTTGTTGTATTTGACTATGTTGTATGCTGATTTGTTCCATGTATCCCCCTGTGACGTTCTATGTAAACCGCCCTGAGCCATATCGAAGGGCGGTATAGAAATCAAATAAATAAATAAAATGTACCTGAGATATCTTACCACTGACCGTAACCGACACCCTTTCTCAGCAGAGTTCAGGGCCAAACCAGTCCTCCTTGCCTTTTATGGTTGTCAACTCTGGGTTGGGCAGAGATCTGAGGGCAGGCCCTGGGGAGGACCTGAGTTTGGAGGAAGGAGGAACTGCAGTAGGTGTATACCCTAACACAGGTCCCTTTGGTCCACATTTGGACTAGTTTTCCCCAGTTGTTGGTGGACCAGATAAGAGCCCTAGATAAGCTGGTTATTTTTGACATGTCTGTCCTAAAATATATTACTGACAGTCTGATAACTGATATAAAATTTGACCATGACTCACCTTTTGAGGAATATGAGCAGGGGAAATGCAGGGAATTCATGAGGGAAGGGAATCCCATCCCATCCCACTGGTCCTTCCTGCCTCTCTGCTTGCTCAATCCTCCTTCTTTCTATTACACCTTACCACTGCCTTGCACCCCCACTCCCTCATCTTCCTTCATTGCTCTCCCTTCTTGCTCCCTCACTGGACCTTATGCACTTTTTAAGTATTATCTCAGTTGGCTTTTAAGTTGCATCTGTACACATGTGGATTCCCCATTTTGTATTTCCTTGAGGGAAAGTTCTGTGAGAAGGCAACCTACAAATGTTTTAAATAAATAAACACATTTGGGGTCAATACAAAATAAGGGAGGTGATAGAAATAAACAACCCACAAGCTACTCCTCCAGGACCCCTTACCTGCTTTCCCTTTTACTGATGTTGCTCTTCATATTCCATGCTTCCTACAGGACAATGAATATACTCAAGTCTTTACCAGGTTGTTGGGGATGAGTTGTTTCCTATTTATAATGCTTTCCTACATACAGAGGGAGTTCACTCAAAGATGTAGAAGCATTTACATTTTCTTTGTGTGGCCCCACAGCACTAGCTGAGCTGTCATGGACTTTAGTATTAGAGGGAATAGGGTGGTGGGCTGCAAAGATGGGTGAAGGTTGGAAATAAACAATTTGGAAATTAACAAAAATATTCCCCTTCCTTAGAACAATATAAACTCTCAGGGAACTGAACAGCCCGTTTTCTTTCTTTAACAGACTGAACATTCTAGTGCATGCTTAGTCCTCTTTTTGTTTAAAAAAAAAACCTTCAAAATTTGTTTGCGAAATCATCTTTTTCTACATACGAGGAGTCCTTGGATATTTAGAAATTTCAGGATTGTCTGTGGGTACACTCAGTTGCTTTTGTGCCTGCCACTTTACTTAAAGATATAATTAAATAATTTATCCCCTCAGAAAAAATAAACAATCCTGTTTTGTTTCATGCATTTTAAGATGAGAAAATTCATGAAGCAGCTGTAAAGGTGGGATCTCTGATATGGTAAGAGACTAGTTACCAACTTATATTTCAGCTGAGAGAGCACCCTGTGCATAATTGACTGAGATTCATTTGATTGACTGTAGGTATCTTAAGACAATTGATGTACAGAGATGTTTTCTGTAGTTAATTAATTTTATATCAGTGCTTTTATTTATTTTTTACTTGGTTTCTGAATGGCCTGTGGGACATAATAAGTAGTGGTTGACTAACTCTAATCACAAAAGTCAAAGCCATTAAAACAAAACAACCCGCCCCTGCAGCCACCAGGGTTTTTAAGACCACCCACCTTTCAAACTGCAATATCTTGTTTATCAAAGCATGACCAGGACGGCTGCATTTTATCAATACGGTTTCCTGGCAGGAAAAAAAATAGGGCTAATTAAAATGTTATAATTAAAATCTAAATGTTATCATTAAGGTCTAAATGAAAATGCATGATTAAAGGCTCCCTATATAGCAGGATTCTTGTTTCCATACCGTGTCATTTTGCCATATCCTGTCTAATACATGGCTACTAAGTGCAGTAGTCTGGAGGGGTAGTCTGAGGCAATATTACAGCAGTTCATGTTTTCATATAAATTCATGTAAAGCTGGTGACTGAAATAGGTACATCAGTTCTGACGACACATCTATCCTGGAAGGTCTTTAGAGGTTTTGAAGCAGTTTCCTGCTGTAATTCAGAGGAACTGGTCTTTGAAACCCAAAACTCTGAGACCAGGATAAAGACCACCTAATCCTACATGAGCCTACTCAATAAGATCATATATCCCTGTTCTGTGTATTCTGTTCTGATCATTCTGTTTTGCATATTCTCCTTTTAATGTAAGGCAATGATCATATTTCTCTCATAGGTATCCTACCCATAGAACTCCTTTCTTGTATTTTCCGCCTGGTGCCAGCTTTGTTGAGTTTTCTGCACACAATAGATAATGCACTTTCATTGCACTTTAGAAGTAGATTTTCCTGTTCTGCACAGGAAAATCCAGCTGCCAAAGCACATTGAAAGTGCATTATCCTATGCGTGTGGAATGGGTCCTAATGAAGATGGTCTGGTTTTTCTGAATGTTGGTAATACAAACATGCTTTTGACATCTCCCCGAGTGCCTTATAATTGTATACTTTGTGTTGCTGCTTTATAGATTATATTTTGTAATCATCTGATTTTCTTGAATGCTACTGTAGGAAATACAGAGCTGTGCAGAAATAATTCAAAGGAGGAGGAGGAGAAGACAAGTTGGTTCTTATATGCTGCTTTTCCATACCAGAAGCGGCTTGCAATCGCCTTCCCTTTCCTCTCCCCTCAACAGACACCCTGTGAGGTGAGTGAGACTGAGAGAGCCCTGATATTACTGCTCAGTCAGAACAGCTTTATCAGTGCTGTGACTGGCCCAAGGTCATCCAGCTGGTTGCATGTGGGGGAGCGGGGAATCAAACCTGGCTTGCCAGATTAGATTGGCGCACCTAACCATTACATCAAGCTGACTCTCTTTAATCAATGGTGCATGAAGTGAGTTAGACTCTTTGTCTATACATCTCCAGAGATATTCTATACAGGGTAAGATATTCAGAAAACTGCCAAAATCTTAGTGTATCAAAATTTTGCATTTTCTTAATATCTGTTTGAGGGACCCTCTAATGAGCCGTCATCATCACACCATATGCTTCCAAATCAGGTAGGTGACAATGCCAACTACATTTTTTGAAGCTTACTGGTAACCCCAAGGTGAAGCACTGCCAACCAGATGTCATGGAATGAAGAAAAATACACATGAAAGCCCCAACATCTGCTCTTTCAATGTGATCAAACTAATTTCTTGTTAAAACCAAATTAGGAAAGCAAGAAGATGCCATGAACATAGCCCCTCTGTCAGACCATCAGTGCCAGTAGCCAAAATCACACATGTGAAAATAATTGTGGGGCTTTACAAGGCTGAATGAGCTCAACAATCAAAATGAAACACTGCTTTACTTGCAATAAAAAATCTTAAACCCTTTTTAGACTTTGGAACTGAAATTATGGTTCTGAAGCCAAGATTTATAAGGCTCTAGAGGGAAAAAAATAATTTGCCCCTTGTAAGCAAATTTAATGGCAAGAATTCCTAAATAAATAAAGTGGGAACAACTTTTCATGTTATAGACCATTGTCTGTCAACAGCTTTTACTCCTCCAAAAACCCCAACTGAGGAGCTTTACAGGAAACTGATCGTTCTATGTTGTCTATGGCCAGAAAATCAACCCTAATCCTCCCAAAACTTAGAATGCTTTGTATGCCTCCCAAGTAGCACCGTCTTGTGGGATACTGTAAGCTGCCAGATGTTCATTCCTCCACTTAGTCCAGGCTTCTGATTGGGGCCTTCAGCCTTCTTTGTTCTTAATGTCTCAGGTAAGATCGGGTGGGGGTGAAGGTGGATTGATTCACTTTGGGAATTCCTGAATCACCATCTCCACTGGGTCTCGGCTGGAGCCTATGAATGCTTAATATGCGTGATCACTTCCGCTGGAGATCCTGAGATGTTTGAAGATTTGTTGAGGAGTCTGGGTTGAAATCTTCCTCCTGTAAGGAGTCCTCAGTCCATGTTAAAACTGATTCAGGGCAGGTGCTGAATACATTTGGTATCTTAATACCGTTTTCCTATTATGTTTTATTTCATGGTGTAGCGTAGATGAGTTATGGGTTTTATGAATCCAAATGAATTACGTGGCATTCCATTTGTTAACAAAGAAATAGAATGACATCGAAAATTCACAAATATACTATAGAAATAATCCTGAAGGAACTGCAAATTTAGCAACACGTGATTTATAGAATCATAGAGTTGGAAGGGGCCATACAGGCCATCCCCCCTTCAAGGATCGCTGCCTTGTTGTGGCAAGGGGGCTTGCGTAGTTCAGTGAAGCTATGAGCTATGCCGTGCAGGGCCACCCAAGACGGACAGGTCATAGCTGAGAGCTCTGACAAAAGGTGATCCACTGGAGAAGGCAATGGCAAACCACTCCAGTATCTTTGCCATGAAAACTCTATGGACAGTTCCAATAGGCATAACGATATGACGCTGGAAGATGAGCCCCTCAGGTCGGAAGGTGTCCAATATGCTACTGGGGATGAGCAGACGGCTAGTACGAGTAGCGCCAGAATGAATGAAGCGGCTGGGCCAAAGCCGAAAGGACGCTCAGTTGTGGAAGTAACTGGTGGCGAAAAGACAGTCCGATGCTGTAAAGATTTTTATTCCATAGGAACCTGGAACGTCAGATCCATGAATCAAGGCAAGCTGGACGTGGTTAAACAAGAAATGAGAAGACTGAACATCGACATTTTAGGAATCAGTGAACTAAAATGGACAGGAATGGGTGAATTTAATTCAGATGACCATCAGGTATACTACTGTGGACAAGAATCTCGCAGAAGAAATGGAGTAGCATTCATAATCAATAAGAGAGTAGGAAAAGCAGTCTTGGGATACAACCCCCAAAATGACAGAATGATCTCAGTTCGAATCCAAGGCAAACCATTCAACATCACAGTGATCCAGGTCTACGCCCCAACCACTGCTGCTGAAGAGGATGAAGTTGATCAGTTCTATGAAGCCCTACAACACCTTCTAGAAGCAACGCCCAAAAATGATGTGCTTATCATCATGGGGGATTGGAATGCTAAAGTAGGAAGCCAAAAGATAACCGGGATAACAGGCAAGTTTGGCCTTGGAGTACAAAATGAAGCAGGGCACAGGCTGGTAGAATTTTGTCAAGAGAATACAATGGTCATAGCAAACACTCTTTTCCAGCAACCCAAGAGACGACTCTACACATGGACATCACCAGACGGTCAACACAGAAATCAGATTGACTATGTGCTCTGCAGCCAAAGATGGAAAAGTTCTATCCAGTCAATAAAAACAAGACCAGGAGCTGATTGTGGTTCAGATCATGAACTTCTTGTTGCAAAATTTAGGCTTAAATTGAAGAAAGTAGGGAAAAGCACTAGGCCACTCAGGTATGAACTAAATCATATCCCTGACGAATACACAGTGGAGGTGACAAATAGATTTAAGGAATTAGATCTGATAGACAGAGTGCCTGAAGAACTATGGACGGAGGTTCGCAACATTGTACAAGACGTAGCAACTAAAACCATCCCAAAGAAAAAGAAATGCAAGAAATCAAAATGGCTGTCTGAGGAAGCTTTACAAATAGCTAAGGAGAGAAGGGTAGTGAAAGGCAAGGGAGAAAGAGAAAGATACACCCAATTGAATGCAGAATTCCAGAGAAAAGCTAGAAGAGATAAGAATGCCTTCTTAAATGAACAGTGCAAACAAATAGAAGAAAACAATAGAATGGGGAGGACCAGAGATCTTTTCAAGAAAATTGGAGATATGAAGAGAACGTTTCATGCAAAGATGGGTATGATAAGGGACCAAAATGGTAGGGACCTCACAGAAGCAGAAGAGATCAAACAAAGGTGGCAAAATTATACAGAAGAACTATACAAGAGCGAGCTTAACATCCCTGATGACCACAATGGGGTAGTTACTGACCTGGAGCCAGACATCCTGGAATGTGAAGTCAAATGGGCCTTAGGAAGTCTGAGCAACAATAAAGCTAGTGGTAGTGACAGCATTCCAGTTGAACTATTCAAAATCTTAAAGGACGATGCAGTAAAAGTGCTACACTCAATATGCCAGCAAATTTGGAAAACTCAACAATGGCCACAGGATTGGAAAAGGTCAGTTTACATTCCAATCCCAAAGAAGGGCAATGCCAAAGAATGTTCAAACTACCGCACCATCGCACTAATTTCTCATGCTAGCAAAGTTATGCTCAAAATCCTACAAGCTAGGCTCCAGCAATATGTGGACCGAGAACTTCCAGAAGTACAGGCAGGATTTCGAAGAGGCAGAGGAACTAGAGATCAAATTGCCAACATACGCTGGATCATGGAGAAAGCTAGGGAGTACCAGAAGAACGTCTACTTCTGCTTCATTGACTATGCTAAAGCCTTTGATTGTGTGGAGCACAACAAATTGTGGCAAGTTCTTAAAGAGATGGGAATACCAGAGCATCTTATTTGTCTCTTGAGAAATTTATATGCAGGTCAAGAAGCAACAGTGAGAACTGAACATGGAATCACTGACTGGTTCAAAATTGAGAAAGGAGTTCGGCAAGGCTGTATACTGTCGCCTTGCCTATTTAACTTGTATGCAGAGCACATCATGAGAAATGCGGGATTAGAGGAGTCACAAATTGGGATCAAGATTGCAGGGAGAAATATCAACAACCTCAGATATGCAGATGATACCACTCTAATGGCAGAAAGTGAAGAGGAACTAAAGAGCCTGTTGATGCGGGTGAAGGAGGAGAGTGCAAAAGTTGGCTTGAAACTCAACATCAAGAAAACAAAGATCATGGCATCCGGCCCTCTCAATTCCTGGCAAATAGAAGGGGAAGAAATGGAGATAGTGACAGATTTTATTTTCCTGGGCTCCAAGATCACTGCAGATGGGGACTGCAGCAAAGAAATTAAAAGACGCTTGCTCCTGGGGAGGAAAGCTATGGCAAATCTAGACAGCATCCTAAAAAGCAGAGACATCACCCTGCCAACAAAAGTGCGTTTAGTCAAGGCTATGGTCTTCCCAGTTGCAATGTATGGCTGCGAAAGTTGGACCATAAGGAAGGCCGAGCGTCAAAGAATTGAGGCTTTTGAACTCTGGTGCTGGAGAAGACTCTTGCGAGTCCCTTGGACTGCAAGGCGAACAAACCGGTCAGTCCTAGAGGAGATCAGCCCTGACTGCTCTTTAGAAGGCCAGATCCTGAAGATGAAACTCAAATATTTTGGCCACCTCATGAGAAGGAAGGACTCCCTGGAGAAGAGCCTAATGCTGGGAGAGATCGAGGGCAAAAGAAGAAGGGGACGACAGAGAATGAGGTGGATGGATGGAGTCACTGAAGCAGTAGGTGCAAACTTGAATGGACTCCGGGGAATGGTAGAGGACAGGAAGGCCTGGAGGATCATTGTCCATGGGGTCGCGATGGGTCGGACACGACTTCGCACATAACAACAACAACAATACAGGCCATCTAGTCCAACCCCCTGCTCAACGCAGGATCAGCCCAAAGCATCCTAAAGCATCCAAGAAAAGTGTGTATCCAACCTTTGCTTGAAGACTGCCAGTGAGGGGGAGCTCACCACCTCCTTAGGCAGCCTATTCCACTGCTGAACTATTTGACATATTCCACTGCTGAACTATTTGATCCAAAGAACTTCATGTTGAGATCTGCCCACAAAAGTAACCTTTCTTTCCTCTCCCTGTACACTCCACTGTACTCTACACCCCCAAAGATTAATTTATTTATTAATTATAATTTGCTTATTTTGGAAATGCTGTGCTGCTGTCCTCTAGGAATGGGCTGGACCTAATGTCAGCCATGGTGACACTAGGGCTCTAGCAATTTGTTGTTGAGCCCACCAATCAAGCAGGCCGCATCCTAGATCTTACTTTCAGCTTGCCTATTTGTGCTTTAAACTGCTCTCTGTCTCTCCTCCATCAGTCCTCCTTAAGCTGGCCTGTTAACATGGGTGGTGATGTCACTGCCAAGGGGCATGGAAGGAGGTTTGGCCAGGTGGCAGCACTTCTATGGCTCCTCGAAGCTAGAAAAGCTATTTCAGGGGCTCCTCCATGGGCAAAAGATTGATAAACACTGTATTAGTAAGCCATCCACCATAGTCAGTGAAGATTGTATAGGATATTAATTTTCAGAATTCCTGCTCAGCCAAGTAATGTGTGGCAATTCACTCTCCTGTCCTCAGTTACCTCACTGCAAAAATGAGAATCAAAGTCCTCATTTAAAAGTTACTATGAATGAAAAAAAAGCCCTTTTACTTGTTAATATGCTAGAGAAGGAGATTCTCAAGAAGCAGTTTACAGGAAAAGAAATCACACAAGTGAATTAGAAGAAATAATGGGGCTCTTTATCTGAATACCAATCATATGAAATACATACATAATATTTATCTGCTTAATTCATTAAATTATGTATATTCTGTTTCTGAACCACAGGCCTCTGGTGTAGCTTATTGCCAATACGCATAAAGCCAAAAATCAATAAAATCATAATGCATTAAAAACACAAGAAACATTAAAAGTCAGTATGCAATATATATGAAAAACAATTAAACCCAATTCTCAGAAATAGAAGGAATAAAAAATATCTCAGCATTGTACCTGAAACTGGAAAGATTAGCTGTCAGGCAAACAGCTGTAAGGAGAGCATTAAATAAACAAGAGATTACCACAGAAAAGCTGTCAAGGGGCCACCAATCTCACCTCAAGAGAAAAACTACAATTAGTAAGAGAGGAACAGGTACCCTAATCCCAAACCTATAGGAAGAGGTACCCTGGTCCCAAGCCACTTGGGGCAGTTAGGTCACAGTCAGCCCTTTGAATCGTGCCAAGAAATCAACAGGCAATCACAGAAACTGTTTTAAAATTGCTAGGCAGGGCATACACTGAGGAAGGGCAGCTGTCAGGGCTCAGGTTTTCTGACAGGGCCCACTGCTTGCATGCTCCATTCACATGTGTCCCTTGATGTCTGGATGCCTGCCCTTCGCCTGCTCACTTTTGAGGGCTCTGTCATCACAATCCTGGTTGGATATGCTCTGCCAGGGGAAGGTGTGCAAAAAGTGTACAGCAGAAGCCTTCCTGGTAGCCACTGTGGCAGCACTCTCAGTTGCCCCGTGCCATCATGGAAAGGGTGGGAGAGCTCCCAGCAGGAGAGAAAAAGACACAGGCAGGTGCAGGGAAATGCAGGCAGTGGGCAGGAGAGGGCCCAGGCAATCTCTGCCCAAAGCCCCCCTAAACCTGGAATTGGCCTTGTTGTTAAAATGGCATGACCAACATGGTATATCAACCTTGTTAACTAAATTCTGTGCTAACTGAACCATATTTACAGGAAGCTCCACAGAAAAGGCATCAGAATTAAGATGTTATCAGAGCATGGATCACTGTGGCCAGATCCTGAATCTCAAGAAAAGGCTAAAGCTGTCAAACTGACCAAATTTTGACAGTTTTTCCTGGACTGGGTTTCAGTGTCAGTCCATTCTACTACTGCTTTCAAATATTAGTTCTGCCCATCTACTATCAAAAGCTACAGCCTCATGTATGTTCCCTGCTCAGGAAGAAAGCTAAAACCCTGTTCCGAGACCAGATGTACAACAACACAAAATAAACCAAAACCATATTGTGTAAAAAAAAAAAGAGAGAAACTTCAATATTCCAAGCAGGGATGAGCAGCCTCCAGGACACTGGTGTAAAGAAGAAGGAACTACTTTGGGAAAGCTGTATCTGGGAATTCAAATTCACAAGGAAAGGAAGGACATTGCATCCTGTTTACTGAATCCCACAATGCCCCTTAGTTTGCTTCAGATTCAGAATACATGCATAATTAAGTATACTCACTTCATCAGCTGCACAAACCACTTTTTCTGACAAGCTCCTATGCCTTTGAAGACAAAACATACAAGACTTAATTTTATTAAGAAAATGAACACTAAAGCATTGTATCAACATGTTATCCAAAAGCAAAAGAACCGAACCCCTACTGATTTATCCTTGAGTCAATGCACTGTTTGCATGCCCAAGTTCACCTCTCTGTGAATACACATTAACCTTCTGGCTAGGCAGGGGTACTGTGGTCTTCTCTTTGGCTTACACTTTCTGCTGCTCACCAGTGCAGGATGCATGAGGAATGCAACCAGGTTTTTATGAAGCTATAGGTAAACCTGGAACACCAATTAATATTGCATCTATCTGGCAATACCCTTTTATAGACAGAGGAGCCATTTGGCACCTTACACGGAGATCCTTTAAAATTCCCCAACTTAGACATTTTGTTTAGATATCTGTACCCCACTTTTCTCCCCACTGGGAACTCAAAAAACGGCTTTATATCACCCCCCCCCTCCATTTTATCCTCAAGGAAGTATATGTTAGGCTCATAAATCGATTGGCTCAACACCGCCCAACATCTGTGGTTCCATGAAAGACTAAGGATTCAAAGCTGTCTTCCAGATCCTAGTCTGACACTCTAACCACTAAACCACACTGGCCATATTGCTTACAGTAAAACAAGCAAGGTTCATGTAAGGATTTGCATGTGCCTAATAGAGCCTCTTGGTGTAGTAGTTAGAGTCATGGGCTTTAATCTAGAGAGCCAAGTTGGTGTAATGGTTAAGAGTGGTAGCTTCTAATCTGGAGAGACAGGTTTGATTCCACGCTCCTCCACATGCAGCTGGCTTGGGTGATCTTGGGCTAGTCACAGTCATGTTAGAGCTGATATCACAGCAGTTCTTCAGGAGCTCTCTCAGTCCCACCTACCTCACAGGGTGTCTGTTGTGGGGAGAGGAAGGGAAGGTGATTGTAAATGGTTTTGAGATTTCTTTGGGTAGTGAAAAGTAGGATATAAAAACCAACTCTTCTTCTCCTTCTGACAGTTGTTCATTTATTCATTACTTTCCTATTTTTATATCTGGCCTTCCTTCCATTGTGGAACTCAGTATGTCAAGCACAGGTCCCAAGATGCTTCCCACTGATCAACCCTGCTAGACTTCAGCCACGTGGCTTTATCTTCCATCCATAACCTGGATTGTAAGCTAAACATGAGCAGGCAGTGTGATGCAGCGGTAAAAAAGGCAAATGCCATTTTGGGCTGTATCAACAGAGCCATCACATCAAAATCACAAGATGTCATAGTCCCATTGTATACGGCACTGGTCAGACCACACCTGGAGTACTGTGTGCAGTTCTGGAGGCCTCACTTCAAGAAGGACGTAGATAAAATTGAAAGGGTACAGAGGAGAGCGATAAGGATGATCTGGGGCCAAGGGACCAAGCCCTATGAAGATAGGTTGAGGGACTTGGGAATGTTCAACGTGGAGAAAAGGAGGCTGAGAGGGGACATGATAGCCCTCTTTAAGTATTTGAAAGGTTGTCACTTGGAGAAGGGCAGGATGCTGTTCCCATTGGCTGCAGAGGAGAGGACACGCAGTAATGGGTTTAAACTACAAGTACAACGATATAGGCTAGATATCAGGAAAAAAATTTTCACAGTCAGTAGTTCAGCAGTGGAATAGGCTGCCTAAGGAGGTGGTGAGCTCCCCCTCACTGGCAGTCTTCAAGCAAAGGTTGGATACACTCTTTTCTTGGATGCTTTAGAATGCTTAGAGCTGATCCTGCGTTGAGCAGGGGGTTGGACTAGGTGGCCTGTATGGCCCCTTCCAACTCTATGATTCTATGATTCTTGGTAAATTATGTTACTGCATAATTCTGTACCAACTGGAGTCACTGAGTTGATTTTGAGGGGAGACCTTCACTGTGCATCACAGTTACCATAACTTGGATCCAGGTGGCCAGATTGGCTAAATCCACATAGGGGTGCAATCTTCTGGGTTTAGCTAAGTGGGTAGAAAGTGCTTTGGGGGGCACAATTAACTTGGTAAATCTCCAGCCATAAAGCTGGTCCCAATATAATCCCAGGCTCTTAATTGGGGCAGCAATTGTATCATAGAGGTTCTTCCACACATAGCTAGTTTAACAACATAGTACATATAGCATGTGCTAAGGGCTCTGCACTTTCAGGGCCCCACGTAATACCCCCCCCCCAGGCCATTTACCTTCCAGTGCTAAGGCTGAAGAAGATAAAATACGCTAGCTGGATTGCAGCCCTCTACAAAATAAATTCTACAGGGGCTGATAGGGAGCAATATAAACAGACAGCCTGCTGTCAGGATCAGTCCCTCTGATCTCTGCCATGATTTGTGTTTGACTTGGGAGACTCCAAGTTGGTTTGATGCATGCCTTTTTGAAGAACCCTTAATAACTCTTTTATAACCCTGAACTATTTGTCACTGCCTTGTGTATCCTTTCATGCTGTGTCTCCTTCTTGCAAATGTTGCTCTGTGCTTTGTTATCTGAAAGGGAGGGCGCCTGTCACCCGAGGCCAGACGGGCTGGTGAGGGTCTGGCAGGAAGCCCAGGATGGCACCTGGGAGCGGGGGTAATTCATCCCTGGGAAAGAGGGGGCATTTGGGCAGGAGTGAACCATTGATAACTGCTTGCTTGCCATGTATCGATTAGAATCGACTACAGACGTCGGAGTGTTCAGAACTGCTACCAATAAAGCTTTCTATTAATCCAGAAGCCTAGTTGTTAGTCTGTCTGCCTTTGACACCTGCCTTGTCTTACTACCTTCAGTTTCTGATTGGATATGGTAGGTGAGGGGCAGGGATAAGAGGAACTTATGGAGTTGGAGATTTCAGATTAGCACCAGTTTCTTCCTCCTGTATGGCCCCTTCCAACTCTATGTTTCTATGATTCTATGAGCAAGCATCTTCCCTCAGGTGCTGCTGTCTTATCTTGCTTTCCTCAGTGCTCTTCTCTCTATTCCTGTAATAAGTACATTGCATCTAGGGAGTAGGGACTGAACAAAAGTGGTATGCTCAAGTGCTGGGAGCTGGGGAGCAGTACAAATGCTCCCCTCCCCCGCATATGTTTGGAGGATCACTATTTGTGTCAGAGGATTTACTTCAAGGATTTACTTTACTTGTCCATTGTTTAAATATGAATCAGCCAAAACATGGAAGGGGGTGACTTCATCCCAAAGTACCTCTCTTGTGCTGAAAAGAGCTTTAGTTATTTGGTTTTGTGAGAAATACCCTTTGATGGCAGATTTTTAAATGAATCAGTTTTATCTGTATCTGATAAAGCGTGCATGCACACAAAAGCTTCTACCTTAAATAGAAATGTGTTGGTCCTAAAGGTGCCACTGGACTCAGTGTTTCTTTGACCTAGCTTGTTCTGCCACATGTCTCTGTGTTGAATAATGCAGTGTGTTCCTAAGCATGTCTGCCTGTACATTCAGTGGTACCTACAGCTAAGTTAGTCTGGGTAGGGTTGTTGGTCTTAAATATATAAGTGGACTGACATACAAAAACAAAGACAAAAACTGCAGACACAGACTTTTTTCATATATGTCAGAAATGACTGGATGGCATCTAGCCACAACAACGAAGAAGGGCCCCACTCTGGTTCCGGTGCTATAGACTAGTGGTCCGCCAACTTTTTCTGATTGCGGACCGCTGCCAAGGAGTGGGGGCCCAGGGCCCACGCATGCGCGTACCTGCCGTGCATGCGAGTTTGCGCCCGGTGGGGGCCCTGGCAAAACTACCGCACATGATTGTTTGAGCCCCCTGCTGGGTGCAAACGTGCATGTACGTTTGCGCCAGCACCATGCCGGCGGCCACACTTCCCTCTCCCACAGCAAGAAGCTTTCCGGGCCGCAAGTTAATTGGCTGCGGGGGCGGGGGGGCAGGAAGAAGGAGCCGCGGCCTGCTGCTGAGGCTCTCGCGGCCCGTCACCGGGCCACGGACCAGGGACCACTGCTATAGATCCCATAAATCCTTAAACCAGGGCTGCTACCACAATACATAAAAACATATAATTTAAACAGTGTTTGTATGTTGGAGAAAAATAAGCCTGCTTAAGTCAGGTAGAATAACTATATTTCTGAAATAAATTACCTGTCTTCTAATACTAGCTCTCCAGGAGCAGTATCAAGTGGCAACAGTGGACGGATCCTGCAGTGCACTCTGATATTGCCCCTTAGTTCCTGGGGTTAGAACAGAGAGATAGAGTTAATATTTTACAAAAGCAATCAGATCAACTAGGAAGGCTTACAGTTTTGTCCCATGAATTTAATTGCACCTTGAAGACCAAACCATTTATTCTTAAATTAGCCTCTGTAGAATCAGTACCAGTGCTATTAAATACAATGACTACAGACTTGGCACTTAAGATGGCAATTTAATCATCATCATTCCATACAAATGCTACCATTCTTTGCGGAAAATGTAGAACAGAACACAAAATATCCCTCCAGTATGAGCCCAGTAGAGTGTTGGATTCCTGAATGCTCTGCAAGTCATGATGCCTCCTGGTGACTTGTTGGCAGCATTAGTGGAGGACTGGCAAGTTGGAGGACTGGCCACTTGACAAGATTGCTCCCTGATGTCATCAAACTGGCTCCATAGTATAACGCAGAGCTCCAGGACAGGAAGAGGACAGTGAGACAGCTAGAGCGAGTGTGAAGGAAACTCTCCACCTCCCACCCACTCAACAACCTCCCTATCCCAGGTGCCTCAGGAGACTTGAGAAGGAGAAGGCCTGCTGTCCTGACTAGGTTGTGGCAGGGGCTGATCTTAATTATCTCAGCCTCAACCAAATGCCTGGTGGAAGAGCTCCATCTTGCAGGCCCTGCAGAACTGCGAAACTTTTCTGGAAGCTCATTCCACCAGGATGGGGCCAGGACCAAAAAGGCCCTGGCTCTGGTTGAAGCCAGGCATTCCTCTCATGGGCTGGGCAAGTGTCCTGCACAGATCCTTGCCTATTCCCATGGCTAGGCAAAGCTGAACTCAACCAATATAAGCAGGTTTGCTTGATGTGCAGAAGTCAGTTTTTCTTGGTAGAGAATTCTATCTTGCTTTTCTTCAGCTATACTGTGTACTTCATACACTTCAGTGGGGAGTTGCTTGCATCACTAAAAGGCAGGAGAGCTAAATACCAGCAGCACCTTGCAAGTCTTCCTCAGTTTTGGGGTTCATGTTTTAAAGATTTCATTGTGTAAGCTGCTCTACAGTGAGGATGTGAAAGATATTGGGATAGGTGGATATAAAGCACTTTCAAAAGATTTCAGGTCCTCACAGTCTCTTCAAATGAAGCACCCAGAAAACTAGCAAGTACTTAGGAAATTCCTGGCTATTATTTTATTGAGGAAAACTTGAGAGTGTTGGAATGATAAATATAAAACCAAAGGAAAAATCAGCTTTATGGTTAACAAATCAGGAAGGCCAGACAACACTCACTTGGTATATTTTTGAATAGTAGTTAACAATTGTAGCAGTTTATAATTAATTTCAAAGGTATTCTACAAACTGTTTTATTCAAGTTACAATCAGTTCATTCTATGGATTATAGAGGGCTGTCTGAAAAGAAAAAGGGAATTGAGGTATTTCAAAATCCTGTCCTGGAATAAACCAACCTGAGAAAGGGGGCATGCCTGTTGTGGGAAGCAGAAAATGGCAACTGGGAAATAAAAGATTAGCAGGTTGCTCCCAACACTCCATGGCAGCTTAGGGCTTTTCCTATTAGTAGCATCTTTCTCTATAAACTGGGGTGCTAACAAAAATAAACATACAATACAATGCATACATCCAAAGCATATTTATTAAGGTTGCAAACTGACAAACCTTCAGCTTCTTTAGACACACTCATGGCAAGAAAGAAGGATGTAGCCCAAGATGCTCCTACTGTTTCCATTGCCATCCTCCTCTCCTGCCTGCCCTAGCAAAACACTGATTTAACCAGTAGCAGTTGGGAAGACAGGCAAAAGGATGGGACAGAGGAAGAACAAGCAGGCAGAAGCCACAGCTACATCCTACTTTGCAGGAATTGCATATTGACAGCTTACATATTTACATGGATCTTTTTAGACATTATTGACAATGACCAGAAGATACTTACAATTAAACTGTTATGAAGTATTTTTCTTGTTTCTTTTTCTTTCTGATATCTTTCACTTACATCAAGCAAGGATTGTTCAAGTTCTAGAGCTTTAATCTGAAATGCTAAAAAGATAATACAAACAGCACACTGGTATATGGATGGAACAGGGTTGTGAACTTAGGCAGATTGCAAGTGGGTGGGCAGAAGGGATTGTGTTGGTCCTTGGCTCTTGTGGCCCTTTCTTGTATGCCCACTTTGGAAATTCCAATCACTACTTTGGGGTCAGGAGGCATATTTTCTACAGGCCAGACTGGCCAGGGATTCTAGGTGCTTTTTTGGGGGGGTGGGGGGTGGGGACATGGAATTGGGGTCACTGTGGGTGGGCAGGTAGTTGTGAATTTCCTGCATTCTGCAGGGTGTTGGACTAGATGACCCTGGAGGTCCCTTCCAACTCTATGATTCGAAGAAAGGCTCTATTAAGTCTACAACTACTGTAGCCCTCCTGGAGTGCCACCCAAACAAGATTTCGGCTGTTTCTTGCTGTAGAAACTGACATAACAAAAAGTACTAAACACCAGCCTGCTAAGCTCTGCTCATCTCTTACTTGCCATATCCTCATTATGAAGCTGTAGTCTTCGGACAGCTGCTAAAATTTGGTAGAAAGAGTTCTTGCTTTGATGCTGTAAGCCTTTTGCAAGTGCAAGAGCAGATAAATGGAGATTCTTCATGTCTTGCTTCAGTCTCTGTGTAAGAAGGGGGGAAACCCACAGGCTTAATATTACATATGGGGAAAACGCCAATGAATTAAGCACATATTTGAATCATTCCTGGAGCATGTGCACAGTTGAGTGACATCCATTGACAGATGATTTTTTAAGAGAAATAATTAGAATGTGGAGCAATTCTTTTTTTATTACTGTGTGATAATACAATATCAGCAGTTATCTTAAAAGGCCCCTAAATAATTTTAAAATTTAGAGAAATAACTGAAATCCCCCTGCCCCTCTACAAAATTACTACAGGCTACATTGTCTATTGTTCCTTTGATTAGTTTCATTATTGTTATTAGACAAAAATAATGGAGTGAATTTTTAAAGAAAAGTATTGTGGCATTGTTGCTAAAGAATCTGTAATGTTAAAATTCTTGGAATTTACAATTGTCTTTTATAATCTAACATAGGACCAACTGCCTTCCTGCTGATGGCAAACTATTATACTTTCCTGTAGTGTAAGAAAGTCAACAGAAATGAACAGAGCAATCTTGAGCTACACCCTCACTGCAGTGGCCAACTGCCACACACCTGTGTTGCCCCAAGTCACCTCCCTAATCAGAAAAAAAACATGTCTCAACCATGTTACTATCTGCTACTGGCACCATGTGCATCGCAATTTCATCTTAGCATTCCATTTCAGCATTGTTAGAAAACAGAGACAGCATGATAGACAGGGCAGGCAAGACCAGCAGTAGACATGAGTGGAGGAGGCAGGGTCAAGTGTACATCACAGGCAGGGGGTGGAGAGAGGCAGGCAAGAGGAGCAATGTTCTTCCTTTGCTAGACATCCCCTTAGAATGAGCTCCCATCACAAGGCCCAGCTTCCTGTCAGTGCAGAGGAGGGCATCACATGCCAGCCCTGCTGGCATCCAACAGTGGCCCTCTCAACACAGTTTGCACAGGCCACCAGTGGCTGGCAAGGGGCAAGAATGTGGAGTCTAAGTGCATCCCACTCACCACCATGCCACCAAAGGTATGCCCATACCAACTCACATGCCACCTCTGTTTTAGGTATAGCAGGAGGAGGGGCAGGGAGTTAGAGTGACTCGGAGAGGTCACCTTGATTGTGCATGTCTCTCACCAGCAGCCCTCATTATGGAAATAAGCCCCTCCAGGTGTCCTGCAGCTGCCATTACAACTGCTGCTAGTCCCTCAGTTCTTTGCTGGCCTCTGTCAAAGGCTTCCTGTCACTTGTAATGGCTTTCCAGCCATTCCCGCTCAGAGAAAAGGGTGGGCATAATGGGCTGTACGAGTTGTGGACCCCTTGGCTCGAGGCCTGGCAAGTGGCTGCAGTCCTCCCCTCTGCAGCACCAGCAGCCGCAGGACCAGGTGGCCAGATTCAGGGCTTGTCTGGGTCTCTGGTCGCATTACCATGGCCCATATGTCACAGCCCTCAGAGCTCTGGACTCCAATGGGAGTGCTGACAATGTGGGATGCTCCTGCATCTTCCTGTGGCCCTTGATGCCCCATGGCTACAGCTATGGGAAGTTTCCCCTTGTCACCCAAGGTTTTTCACAAGGGTTGAGTCCCCTGAACAAGGAAAGGGGCAACAGTGACTACAGAGCTAGGAATTTTTGACAGACGAGATGGTTATGCCATGTGAAAGTTGCACCTGAGGCCAGAGACCAAGGTGCAATTTCTACATGCACTGGGGAGGGCGAGGTGAGAGGAAGCAGCATGGAAGGAACCACACATCCATGCAGATGACCACTCCCTCCTGGGTGCAGGCCCCCAGCATCTACTCAAAGGCTGACGGATGCTCCTAGTTCTATGGTTTTGGTAGGCTGGGAACTGGCTTGGCACATGTAGTGACAGCATTAACCCCCATGGTGGCAGTTGGGCAAGTAAGCCATCTGGTAAGATGATACACTTATTGACTGTGGCACATTTAGTTTTTACCATTGGTTCCTGGTAGATGCTGCTATGTGTCATCCAAGTCCTTCATTTGTATAGGCAAATATTCTTGTTGCAGCTGGGCTCCAAGCAGGCCTCTGTAGGGGGCTGCCCTGTGAAATCCACGGTCCCTGCTCAGTTGCACAGAATCCTACCCACAAAGCCTCAATAAGCCAATAGGATTGCTTGCACAGCAGTTCTTGCATGGGTCAACAGCCTTTGCAGCCCAATAGGCTCAGGTACCAGTGCTGGACCAATTCATTAGTGTGCAACCATGGCATTTGTCTCTGTGCTCATTGCCATGGCAGTATGTCTCAGCTGCCCCCCTCCCCTCCACTGATTCAAGACAGTTCATGGGAAAGCCTCACAGCTTTTAGGTTTGTGGTCTGTGTGGCTGGGGCTGGGCAACCTGTTGCATAGCTGGGACAACAGGGTGGTAAGGCTGGGATGGCAGCATTGATGTCCAGATCCCCACTCAGTTCTTTGGTGCTGGGGCGCATCTCTGATGGGTGTGGGTAGGGAAGGGCCAGGAGGCTGGATGTATCCATGTGTTTCTGATGTAGGGAGGGCATATGGTGGGGTTTTGGAGCCTCAGATGGGGTGATGGCTCTCCCTGTTGGATTAACACCTCTGTGAGGGGGAAACACACAGTGGAAGAGCCACCAATGTTCCTCATTGGCAGCTTGTGAGATATTTGGCAGGCATGGATGTTACATCTGGCACTTTGATGTCACAAGGTGGATCCAAGGGGTGGCAGAATCGAGATAATCTGTCCCTCATCTAGCACCTAACTATACTCAGGGTTATAACTTTAGTAATTTATTTCTATAAATGATTACCAAACTAACATCAAAGAAAAAGAGTTGTTTCTTACATTTTTCTCTACCTGAAGGAGTCTCAAAGTGTCTTACAATCGCCTTTCCTCTCCCCACAACAGACACCCTGTGGGGTGGGTGAGGCTGAGAGAGCACTGATATCACTGCCCAGTCAGAACAGCTTTATCAGTGCTGTGGCAAGCCCAAGGTCACTCAGCTGGCTGCATATGGGGGAGCATGGAATCACACCCGGCTCGCCAGATTAGAAGTCTGCACTCGTAACCACTACACCAAGACTACAACGGGCAAGTTGTAGTCTTGTACACCGTTTCTGTTGACTTCAGCTTAATTTTCACACCCTAAAGGGACATGAAATTAATTGGATACTTGAATGGAGCCCACTCACAGAAGAGAAATCCCCACATCTATCACCACTTTAGCCTCCTTCTCCTCCTCCTGCAGGGAACAGTGCAGTCCATTACGTGGACAATCTGCAGTGAGAGAGTATTTGGCACAAATCTCTCCTCTGTGCTGGAAGCACACTTGAGACATTGAAAACACGTGGAGGATCCAGCCTACTATATTAGCTTTTCACATTATGATTTTGCAGCAAGATTCCCAGACACTGTTTCAAGAAGGCACACATGGAAACTACATGCCAACAACAACTAAGCTGATGCTGAGTCAATATGCAGCTATTATACTACTGTATTTTTAAACATACATTCCATAAGTGGTCTGTGGATCTTCTTTCATAGTAACCCAGGGAGCTGGATTCTCCCTTCTTTCTCTCTTCAATAGTCACCCATATGCTAAAACACACCATTTTTTAACTTTTAGTATGTCTTTTTACCTGTATGGCTCCATAAAGCTGGCTTACAGATGACCAGGCACTTCCATGTGAACTGCACAGTCTACAATTTACATAACTTTGGGGCAATTCTTTAGTTGAGCTTTTCCCAATCATGCTTTGACTCTACGGAAAAAATAATAAAAGAGAGTGATAATTAAGAAAAATATGGTTTTATATGTAGAGATTTCCATAAAACACAAAGATATAAAATAGCCTATGTATGATTGTGAGCTTAAATGGACTCTAGGGAATGGTACAGGACAAGAAGGCCTGGAGGTCACAATGGGTCGGACAAGACTTCGCAACTAACAACAAGATGTATGATTATCTTAACACTGGATCTGATTACAGGGGAAAGGGGGAAAAAAACATGTTCAGAAGAGAACCTTGTTGTTGTTGTTGTTATGTGCGAAGTCGTGTCCGACCCATCGCGACCCCATGGACAATGATCCTCCAGGCCTTCCTGTCCTCTACCATTCCCCGGAGTCCATTTAAGTTTGCACCTACTGCTTCAGTGACTCCATCCATCCACCTCATTCTCTGTCGTCCCCTTCTTCTTTTGCCCTCGATCTCTCCCAGCATTAGGCTCTTCTCCAGGGAGTCCTTCCTTCTCATGAGGTGGCCAAAATATTTGAGTTTCATCTTCAGGATCTGGCCTTCTAAGGAGCAGTCAGGGCTGATCTCCTCTAGGACTGACTGGTTTGTTCGCCTTGCAGTCCAAGGGACTCGCAAGAGTCTTCTCCAGCACCAGAGTTCAAAAGCCTCAATTCTTTGACGCTCGGCCTTCCTTATGGTCCAACTTTCGCAGCCATACATTGCAACTGGGAAGACCATAGCCTTGACTAAACGCACTTTTGTTGGCAGGGTGATGTCTCTGCTTTTTAGGATGCTGTCTAGATTTGCCATAGCTTTCCTCCCCAGGAGCAAGCGTCTTTTAATTTCTTTGCTGCAGTCCCCATCTGCAGTGATCTTGGAGCCCAGGAAAATAAAATCTGTCACTATCTCCATTTCTTCCCCATCTATTTGCCAGGAATTGAGAGGGCCGGATGCCATGATCTTTGTTTTCTTGATGTTGAGTTTCAAGCCAACTTTGGCACTCTCCTCCTTCACCCGCATCAACAGGCTCTTTAGTTCCTCTTCACTTTCTGCCATTAGAGTGGTATCATCTGCATATCTGAGGTTGTTGATATTTCTCCCTGCAATCTTGATCCCAATTTGTGACTCCTCTAATCCCGCATTTCTCATGATGTGCTCTGCATACAAGTTAAATAGGCAAGGCGACAGTATACAGCCTTGCCGAACTCCTTTCTCAATTTTGAACCAGTCAGTGATTCCATGTTCAGTTCTCACTGTTGCTTCTTGACCTGCATATAAATTTCTCAAGAGACAAATAAGATGCTCTGGTATTCCCATCTCTTTAAGAACTTGCCACAATTTGTTGTGCTCCACACAATCAAAGGCTTTAGCATAGTCAATGAAGCAGAAGTAGACGTTCTTCTGGTACTCCCTAGCTTTCTCCATGATCCAGCGTATGTTGGCAATTTGATCTCTAGTTCCTCTGCCTCTTCGAAATCCTGCCTGTACTTCTGGAAGTTCTCGGTCCACATATTGCTGGAGCCTAGCTTGTAGGATTTTGAGCATAACTTTGCTAGCATGAGAAATTAGTGCGATGGTGCGGTAGTTTGAACATTCTTTGGCACTGCCCTTCTTTGGGATTGGAATGTAAACTGACCTTTTCCAATCCTGTGGCCATTGTTGAGTTTTCCAAATTTGCTGGCATATTGAGTGTAGCACTTTTACTGCATCGTCCTTTAAGATTTTGAATAGTTCAACTGGAATGCTGTCACTACCACTAGCTTTATTGTTGCTCAGACTTCCTAAGGCCCATTTGACTTCACATTCCAGGATGTCTGGCTCCAGGTCAGTAACTACCCCATTGTGGTCATCAGGGATGTTAAGCTCGCTCTTGTATAGTTCTTCTGTATAATTTTGCCACCTTTGTTTGATCTCTTCTGCTTCTGTGAGGTCCCTACCATTTTGGTCCCTTATCATACCCATCTTTGCATGAAACGTTCTCTTCATATCTCCAATTTTCTTGAAAAGATCTCTGGTCCTCCCCATTCTATTGTTTTCTTCTATTTGTTTGCACTGTTCATTTAAGAAGGCATTCTTATCTCTTCTAGCTTTTCTCTGGAATTCTGCATTCAATTGGGTGTATCTTTCTCTTTCTCCCTTGCCTTTCACTTCCCTTCTCTCCTTAGCTATTTGTAAAGCTTCCTCAGACAGCCATTTTGATTTCTTGCATTTCTTTTTCTTTGGGATGGTTTTAGTTGCTACCTCTTGTACAATGTTGCGAACCTCCGTCCATAGTTCTTCAGGCACTCTGTCTATCAGATCTAATTCCTTAAATCTATTTGTCACCTCCACTGTGTATTCGTCAGGGATATGATTTAGTTCATACCTGAGTGGCCTAGTGCTTTTCCCTACTTTCTTCAATTTAAGCCTATATTTTGCAACAAGAAGCTCATGATCTGAACCACAATCAGCTCCTGGTCTTGTTTTTATTGACTGGATAGAACTTTTCCATCTTTGGCTGCAGAGCACATAGTCAATCTGATTTCTGTGTTGACCGTCTGGTGATGTCCATGTGTAGAGTCGTCTCTTGGGTTGCTGGAAAAGAGTGTTTGCTATGACCATTGTATTCTCTTGACAAAATTCTACCAGCCTGTGCCCTGCTTCATTTTGTACTCCAAGGCCAAACTTGCCTGTTATCCCGGTTATCTTTTGGCTTCCTACTTTAGCATTCCAATCCCCCATGATGATAAGCACATCATTTTTGGGCGTTGCTTCTAGAAGGTGTTGTAGGGCTTCATAGAACTGATCAACTTCATCCTCTTCAGCAGCAGTGGTTGGGGCGTAGACCTGGATCACTGTGATGTTGAATGGTTTGCCTTGGATTCGAACTGAGATCATTCTGTCATTTTGGGGATTGTATCCCAAGACTGCTTTTCCTACTCTCTTATTGATTATGAATGCTACTCCATTTCTTCTGCGAGATTCTTGTCCACAGTAGTATACCTGATGGTCATCTGAATTAAATTCACCCATTCCTGTCCATTTTAGTTCACTGATTCCTAAAATGTCGATGTTCAGTCTTCTCATTTCTTGTTTAACCACGTCCAGCTTGCCTTGATTCATGGATCTGACGTTCCAGGTTCCTATGGAATAAAAATCTTTACAGCATCGGACTGTCTTTTCGCCACCAGTTACTTCCACAACTGAGCGTCCTTTCGGCTTTGGCCCAGCCGCTTCATTCATTCTGGCGCTACTCGTACTAGCCGTCTGCTCATCCCCAGTAGCATATTGGACACCTTCCGACCTGAGGGGCTCATCTTCCGGCGTCATATCGTTATGCCTATTGGAACTGTCCATAGAGTTTTCATGGCAAAGATACTGGAGTGGTTTGCCATTGCCTTCTCCAGTGGATCACCTTTTGTCAGAGCTCTCAGCTATGACCTGTCCGTCTTGGGTGGCCCTGCACGGCATAGCTCATAGCTTCACTGAACTACGCAAGCCCCCTTGCCACAACAAGGCAGCGATCCTTGAAGGGGGGAAGAGAACCTACAAGTATTAAATAATTAGTATGACCCAACCACGGTTACAATATTTTCCTTCAAAAACCAATGAGATTTTAGAATCTGCAGTCAATTCAAAGAGTGTGATCCAGTTACCAGTGAGAACTGCAGAGTGATTTTGAACAAGTCACTGTTGTAGTGACAGAAGTTGTAATTTAGAGACTTGCCCTAAGATTATGACCTCAGTTTGAGAACAAGGCTGCGAGAATGTTGTACAAGGTATTTTAATTCTTCATATTAAACTTATTTTAACCATTTCTCACTCAGGTAGTTTTTATGTACGAATCCCAAAACATAAATACAGCTTCTTGTCCCTAGTTTCTTATAGGAAAGCAAAGCTAATATAGTGCAAGTGACAGTTGAAATGCAGTTTCATCGAAATCCCCTAGGACCAAAGAATGTGAAATGGTCATATACCTATTTGTAAGAAAGGCCGGTGTGTGTGTGTGTGTGGGGGGGGGTTACACAAAAAAAGAATATGTCTCTGATTAATTTCTTCATATTGTTCCATGGCTAGCCTAATGGCAATTCTTAACCACATTTGTGAATTAATATAATTATAGGGTTTTCTCTAGATACCTCGATTCTGAAATTAATGTAATTCAGGGACTGATTTCTTAAATCCAAATGGCTTCTCTGGGACACCATACTACAAGCCTTAAGATGAATATAAGCCGGCTTCCACAATAGAGCTGCATTCCAACATCATGACTGTTTCTAAATAATCAAAGCCCTAAAAAGATATGAAGTCTAAATGCAGGCAGCCCTACAGAGCAGGATTTACAAGTTGATAACAAACCAGAATTTCAATTTAGGGTTTTTAGCTGGTTTATTAGCCATTGTTTGTGTGAATAGTAGTTTGTTACAAAATGCAAATTCATAAGCTTTAATTTCAGACACCTGGCTGCAATGGTGGCAGTAGAGGATGCCCTCTCTTATTGGAAGATGGGATAGAGGCGAGACGCTGACAAACCAGGGTGTTTTTTTTACTTACCTCTTTTTAGAAAAATTATACCCATCTTTTCACAACTCGAAGGAGTCTCAAAGCAACTTACAGTTTTCCTTTCTCTTTCTCTCCTCACAACAATACCTGGTGAGGTAGTTAGGGCTGAGAGCTCTCTGAGAACTGCTCTGTGAGAACAGCCCTAAGAGGACTGTGACTAGCCAAAGGTCACCCAGCTGGCTGCATGTGGAAGAATGAGGAATCAAGCCCAGTTCCCCAGATTGGAGCCTGCTGTTCTTTTAACCACTACACTATGCTGGTTCTTGGACTTTGTTGCCTGAAACAACAACAACAACAAAACCTCCAATAAGAAGCTGCTCAATATCTTCCTTGAAAACCATGTGATATAATGATCATAGTATCAGACTAGGAACTGGGAGACTGGCACTGAAATCACAGGGCGACTCTAAGCTATTTGCTGTCTTTCACAGGATGGATATTAGGATCAACTACAGGAGTGCAGCATCATCTGGGCTGATCTGAGCTCCTGGAAAGGAGAGCAGGATACAAATGTGATGGCACTGAAAGATGAAAAATGGCCAAAATGATTTGGGCAACTTTTTATGTTTTGCACCACTTTAATTATCAAACCCTTCAGAATCTGTGGAAGATTATTTAAAAGCATGTATTACAGAACACTTTTCCAGTTACTTGCTTGTGACAGTTAATTTGTATTTGCAGAATACCTGAAAACTATTAATATTGTGGGAGAGGAACCATGGACACAAATACTCATGTTTTTCATGCAGCAGCCACCCCCAAGACTTTAAGCATTCTTTGGATCACCCAGCTATGAAAAAAGTATTTTTCATCTAAGCTATGAAAAAGGTATTTTTGCATAAATTATATTGTCTCCCAGTTCACTCATCTGAGAGACATTCTAGCTGCAGACATCCCAAATTGGTTATGTTTTGGCATCTTGTAGAAAAAAGTTCTGAAATTCTAGTTTTTATACATCGGAGAGAAACAAAGATCAGCTTTGAGTGTACAAGGAGTCCATTTAACCCTGGGTATTCTTTCCAGGGTGTAAACTGCGCGGAGCTTTTATTCCAACCCCAGATCGATTCAGTCCCTGCCCTCTACACAGAATGCTATTTCTGTTTGGATTTGGGTCGATTAAGAATTTCCTTCTGCATCAAGAAGGATTGATCCGGAGTGACCCTACCTTTATTGTGCGATATCTTAGAGTGCTTTTAACCCTCAATATTTAAAGGCTGTTTTGAATCTGGGCTCTCCTCGTGGTAGAGGACCCATGATTGGCCACAGGTGGTCATGTGACAAACTTGCCTTAAAGGAGAAGTCCCTAATTTCTCTCAACTTGTCGATCCTGGATTTTTTCTCCCTTCTCTGCCTTTTTTGATCCCCCCCCTCCAAGAAAAGAAAGAGGCTCCCTGCTTGGCTCCTCCCTCCCCTTCAAGAAAAGACAGCTTGGCTCCCCCCCCCCTTCTGAACTACCCTAACCACGTGCAGAACACTTTCCTGTTTCAATGGGGAGGGGGGGTGAAAGAGGAAGATCCGAGTTCAAAGCGATCTGAATTCAACAGGATTGATAATGGAATAAACAAAGTACTCTGCCCAGGTATCTGCTCAAATTTAAGTTTTGACTTTATCATGGAAAATAATCTGAAATAAATCAAACTATAGCTTGTTTGAGTCTACTTTCTCCTGTTCATTAAAAACATTTTTGCTGCACTTCTGTGCTTTTATTTTCATAAAACAGATGGAAAATCCTTTTACTCCTTTGCATTACCTAGAAAATTTCCAGGAAGAAACTGTCTCCCAGCTCAATTTCCAGAAAGAAATGGTTTCTCAGAATCCCCATGTGGAAGGATTCCCTTCTACGTGGGGATTCTTCCTGCCCCAGCTCACATGTGGGAGCACAAATCCTGGGTGGAGAAGGTATACCAGGCCAAATGCTCCCTGTGTGGGAACAAGAAGAGGCAGGGCAACCTGCTCTGACTGAAACGCCAGCCTGAAGCCTGGTGCAATGCCTCCAGTGTAGAAACGATCTCATAGAATGGCATCCTCATTTCTAAACATGGCTTATAGTGTTCCTGAGGCTTTCACCTTTAAACCAGAATAAAAATAAAACCATTTTAATTGGGCTGAAATGGGAATTCACAGAAGAACTGCAAGGCACTGTTGGTGTAGATCATAGAATCATAGAGTTGGAAAGGGCCACCAGTGTCATCTGGTCCAATCCCCTGCAGAATGCAGGATGTTCCCTCTGTTGCCACTACAGTGAGTGTGTGGAGCATGACTTTCAGAATGGCAAAGGGCAGCTCATTGCTGCATACTACTCCCCTCACTTCAAGTGTGGAACTGTATTGTTCACAGCATGGATCGGTAGGGAAAGGATTTCCCCCCAGGCCTGCAGAGGGTACTGTGATATTGTCCTCATGGCCTGTGCTTTTCTATGGGTGTAACAGGAGCGAGGAGTGAAGCACAGAGAGTAACAAATGGTCTGGGAATGGGTCTACGTAGCTGTTGTTCTTGCCTCACCTGCTACTTGATGTGGAAAGAATCTTGATTTTGGACACCCATAAGGATGCAGCTATAGTTGCAGTAGGATAACAAGAAAAGGGTGGTAGTTGTATCACTGCTGAAGTTTATCAACAGGGGAATCATATGCAGTAACTCCAGTTTAAATCCATAAGCAACAATAGGAGTGGTTTAAGGATTTGCTGGACCATAGGATTTGCTGGACCAGAGCTACCTTAAAGAGTTGTGGGACTGTAGCAGAGCACAACTGCAGCAGGAGCAGCCAGACTGGGGGTGGAAGGACTCCCAACACTGGAAAGAGGTGTCCCTTGAAGTGTTCTTAAAGTGGGAAAAGTGGGGAGGAGAGAGGCCATGGTCCTGATCTATAGGGGGGAAGGCAACTTGTGGGGCCCCTGGAAGCAAAGGGCAGTAGCATGTACTGCATGTACTACATGGATTAACCTGCTGCATGTACTACATGGATCAACAGTAGTTCTGTAAGAACCAGCGTGATGCAATAGACAGAATGTTGGACTATGATCTGTAAGAGCCAATCTCTATTCTGCCATGGAATCTTGGTGGGTGACCTTGGGCAAGTCATACCTAACCTACCTCACAGGGTTGTTGTGAGGAAACAATGGAGGAAAGCTACTTTAGATCCTTATTGGGGGAGATATCTCCAGGGAGTGTTCCATCAGATTGGGGCCAGGACCAAAAGAGCCCTGGCCCCAGTCAGGGCCAATTTTACTTCTTTTGGGCTGGGGATCCTGAGCAAGTGCTGTTCACTGGATCTTAGTGCTCTCTGGTGAGTATTGTGTGGGAGACGGACCCATAAATACAGGGGTCCCAGACCATTCAGACTGTTGGACTAGTACCTGGGAGACCCATGTTTGAACCCCCCCCCCTGTGCTATGGAATCTGGCTGGGTGACCTTGGGCCAGTCCCACACTCTCTCAGCCTAACGTACCTCACATAGTTGTTGTGAGGACAGCATGGAAGAGAGGAGAGTGCTGTAAACTGCCTTAAGTCCCCCACTGAGGAATAATACAGAGTAAAACGGAATGAATTAATTGAATAAAGGTTGACACAAGTTCCCAAAGAGATGCAAGCTGAGAATTTCAAAGCTCTGAAGAAATTGCAGTCTTCTGAACTGAGTTGCAGTATTTTTATAAAAGTTCAATTGAAAGACAAGCTCAAAAGGCACCATCTGGATTTCAGTCCAACTTTAATTCCTCCCTCCACCCTCAGTTGATCCTCATTTTCATACTGAAAGAGTTAACCAAGACTGCACATAGGCAAGCAACTTGCATGAGGTCACTCAGCATTTAAAGTCTTAGACTAGATTAGAAGCCTTTGGCTGACGGTTGCTATTACTACTAATCCCTGCAGTCTGTCCTAATGCTGCCCTGAGCTCCAACTGCTCCAAGTTTTCCAGATCTGTAACGACTCTGTTCGGACATTTTAAAAAACTCTCCATAAAGACCGCCTACTGTTATTTTCCATCATTGCTCCAAAAAATTATGGAATTAATTAGGACACAAAGAAACAGACACATCTGGCCACATTTAAGATTCTTCAATCCATCATGGAGCTCTTAATTTTTTGTTAGCAACAAAACAAAATGGTTGAGATAATAAATGCAGTTAAAATCACAGTTCCACAGGAGTATTAGCAAGGCATCTCTTGAGCTGTGCGAACACACTGAGAAACTGCTGCTGAGAGGCGCATTTGATCCCAGCTTCCAACTATGTGTTTACCTAGTGCATATGTTAATCACATGAAAATAAACATGAGCAAATCACCTCTCATGATAGCGGCAGGAACTGCAAAATCTGTAACATGGATCAAGCCCTAATATTGCTAGATGGCCTACTGATATGAAATTCCATTTACCAATAAACTGCTTCAGTCATTGCTGCAAGCGATTGTATGAGTGGATGTTGTCTGAAATGCAACCACAAGGAAGTTATGGCAGATGCCAAGCTACTTGCATTAGGACATCAGTCTTTAACTTTTCCAGTCCCAAGACAGATCTTCAACACTAATACAAGCAGCATGGGACCCAGCAAGCTGTAACCACCTGAGAAGACCTCCAGGGTCATCTAGTCAACCCCGCTACAGAATTCAAGGCCTTTCGAGAACAATGGGGCCCTTACCTGAACTATTTAAGAAAATAATACAAAAGGGGATTGAAACGGGGAACTAAATGTATTAAATGAAGAGTATAACCTTTCTTTTTTCTGTACTAACAATGTAGATTGCATGTATTTCATTATCTTTAATCCTGGAAAATAAAAATAAAAATCTTATAATAAAAAAAAAGAAATTCATCTGAGTCAGACACCATAATATCCTTGTATACTCTCTGCTTGTATACTATGAAGAGCTTGTCCATCGATCAATCAGGGAGGGTACATTGAGGGATAGTCTCAAATATGCTTATGTTTAAAGAACAGTTGTGTGCAATAGCATAAGAAACTTATGCTGACAGACTGTAATGCCCATCTGTTACATGCAGTGAACATATTTCCCAAAGAAACATCAGAAGCAAGGTTTTTACCATTTAAACTCTCCTCTTTTTTTAGAATTTATTGCCCGCCTGTTTCGGCAAAGCTGGCTCGTGACAGGTTCCAAGATAAAATAAATAAACACGCAATCCCTAAAAATCCCCCTAAAACAGAATAATTAATAAAACATAATCTAACCAGAACACACCGACAGACCAACCCCCCACCTACCCCTGCTGGGGACCATGGGCGAGCAGCTGGTCACCATAGATAGAACCTGGTGGAGTATCTTCCCTCCTTAATCCTCCTTTGGAGCGGCCCACAGATCTTCTCTTTGCCCTGGCCTCAACCATAGACCTGGTGGAAGGGCTCTGTTTTGCACGCGCTGCGAAAAGCTGGAAGCTCCTTTGGTGGGAGCACAACAAATGCAGATTAATTACATGATGATCTTGATAGGCTCGAGAACTGGTCTAAACTGAATAAAATGAAATTCAATAGGGAGAAATGTAAAGTTCTGCATTTAGGTAGGAAAAACCATCTACACCAATATAGGATGTGGGAGACTTGTCTTGGCAGTAGTATATGTGAAAAAAATCTAGGAGTTTTAGTAGACCATACATTGAACATGTATCAACAGTGTGACTCGGTAGATAAAAAGGCAAATGGGATTTGGGGCTGTATCAAATGGAGTATCATGTCCAGATCATGGGAGGTGATGGCACCATTTTACACTGCTCTGGTTCGGTCTCAATTAGAGTACTATGTTCAGTTTGGAGCACCACAGTTGAAGAGGATGTAGACAAACTGGAGCGTGTCCAGAGGAGGGCAACAAAGATGGTGAGGGGTTTGGAAACCAAGACATATGAAGAAAGGTTGGGGGAGAGGAGATGACTGAGAGGGGATATGATAATCATCTTCAAGTATTTAAAAGGCTGCCATATAGAGCAGTGGTCCCCAACACCTGGTCCGGGGACTGGTACCGGTTCGTGGATCAGTCGGTACCAGGCTGCGGGTCTTCCTCATCCTTCTCCCCAGCTGCTGTCTCGGGGGCTTCCCTGCCACGCTGCCGCCAGCTCACCTTTGGTGCTCTCCAGCGGCCGCCATGGCTGGGGCTCCCCCTCGGCGTGGCACTGCGCTCCCCCTCGGCGTGGGGCTCCCCCTCAGCGTGGCACTGCGCAGCTGCTGCTGGCAGCGCCCCCCACTTGATGGCGAGAAGTCAGGGGTACCAGCGGGAAAGCAAGTGGAGCAGGGGCTCAGGCGACGGTGCCGATGTCCCTCGGCAAAAGACTACCCCCCCCCAGACCTTGTCAAGCGTTGACCGGTCCTCGGTGATAAAAAGGTTGGGGACCACTTATATAGAGGATAGAACCGAGTTGTTCTCTCTTGCCTTGGAGGCATGGACCAGAACGAATGGGATGAAATTAATTCAAAAGAAATTCCATCTAAACATCAAGAAGAAGTTCCTGACAGAGCAGTTTCTCAATGGAACAGGCTTCCTCGGGAGGTGGTGGGTTCTCCATTTTTGGAAATTTTTAAACAGAGGATGCATAGCCATATGACAGAGAGGCTGATTCTGTGAAGGTTCAAGGGGATGGCAGGTTACAGTAGATGAGTGATACGGTTATGGGTGTCCTGCATAGTGCAGGGGTTTATGTTGTAAGCCGCCCTGAGACCTATCTGGAGAAGGGCGGTTTAAAAATTTAATAATAATAATAATAATAATAATAATAATAATAATAATAATAATAATAATAATAATAATAATAGATGACCCAGAAGATCCCTTCCAACTCTATGAGTCTATGATTTCCTGATCCAGAAAACGAATACTACAAGTAGATTTCTTAATCAAGTTGTTTATCTGTACAGGTTGAACCTAAATTAAGGGATAGAATTGGAATAGAAACAAGGCAATAGCAAGACAGTTTTTCTTGTTTTCAAAAATACAGATTTACTGTAGCCATCATTACCTCTGCCAGCTTGAGATGCAGAAGGGCATTTTCTGTTTCTAGCACAATGATTCTTTCTTCTTTGGTCTGAGAAATAAAATGAAAAAGCAGGGTAATTTTTTTGTGGATTTTCACTTCAAATCACTGTTTAGGATGTTCTGACACAGTAGGTTTGAGAATACGAAGTTACAGTAGGTTCTTGTGTAAATCTGCAAACATAATTTTTTTTCAGTGTTCCAACAAACCTACAGCTTCAACCTTGAGAATAATAACTTACGAATCAGTGGCTTTATGTCCAGAATAACTCACAGAACAGGCGACACAAAGCATTAGACAATTATTCTTAGGAATGGTCAGAGATGCCTAACATTATACCTTTAGAGAAAACAAATTAGATGGTTTAAGAAAGTCATGTGAGGCTCACACAACTGCACTTTATATAAGAAGAGCTGTCTTCTTATACTCCACTTTTTACTACCTGGAGTCCCAAATACCTTACAAACACTTCCTCTCCCCACAACACACACCTTGTGAGGTAAGTAGAGCTGAGAGAGCTCTAAGGGAACTGTTCTTTGAGAACTGAGACTAGTCCAAGGTCACCCAGCTGGCTGCATGTGGAACAGTGGGTTAATCCATCCTAACTCTCCAGATTAGAGACTGCCACTCATGATACTGGCTCTAACTTTGCAGATAAGATACTGGCTCTCACCTTGCAGATAAGGTAGCCCTACCTTAAACTTCGAATCTCTCAAATCTGAGTTGCATTGAGCCAATCTAATCTTTTCTGAAAAACTTGGTAAGCATTCAGAAAATTGCACATGCTAGTGTTTTCTGCATTATTGTTATTCCGATTTATTTAATTTAAGAATAACTGGAGTAACCACCATCAAAAAAGCTGCCATGGAACCTGCATAGTATAAAGCCAGGTGGAAAAGTGCTATAATGCTGGGGAGGGGGGGACGACTGTGATGGAGCAAAAAAGTAGATCCAACCCTAATAACAAAATTACATGTGACATTATCCAAGTGGCAGGTTTTTCTGTATTCTAGAGGAATATAGTCTCTAGACTAGAGATAAAAACAGAAGGATCAAGAAACTGACTCTTCATTGCAGCAATAAACTGTTCTGCAAAGTGTGTGTTTGATATGAATTTTCTCCTTCCCATGTGTATAGAGATCTCTTTAAGAGCCTTTCTATACAATTACAGCTGAATCAGAATATACTGTAACATGAAGCTTGGTTCACATGCCATTTAATTTCCTACTGTTATATAGGGATAATGTATGGCATGGGCCCCCAAAAAGGTCTGCAGTGCTTCAGATGAATTTTGTCAGAATACTTTTAATAAAAATATATATATTTAAAAACCACAGCTATTTTAAATTACAAAAGTTTATTTTTTCCTTTCCTCCCTCTTCATTCCTCTTATGGCTTCCAAGAATTAGGCGGTCATATTAGTAAAAAAAAAACAACTTCTTATCTAAATAAGGCATTTCATTACACTTTATCGCTTCCAACTTGTCCATTGAAGCGACATGGAATTGCACTGCGGGCTTGACACACGCTGCAACTTCAGCCCAAGAACCCTCGGAAGACCCTTCAGTTTGAGAGCTCATTTTAGGAGATTTTGTTGGGCATTTTATAAAAGCGACACCCTCAGAATATTATAGCTGCTTATCTCGACGCCTCTCCCCGCCAAGGGACAGATCACGACGCCTTTCGCCCCGTTAACCCTCCACATAAACTCCGTCCAGACATGTATCAGCACTACATAGATATTCCCCTGCAGGATCCCAAATGCCCACAGCGATGCTTCAACTGGACGGGACTCACTCGCAGCTTCTGCTCCAGCTGTCGAATCCGCTCCTCGCACGCAAAACCAGGGCTGAATCCACGGCGGGGCCGCATCCTGCTCCTCGGAAGCCCGTCAGGCCAGCCCAGCAGCTTCCCCGGCCGCCCGGCCGCCCGCTCACGCTCCTGAATGCAATGCCCCGAAGAGGCGTTTGAACCAGCCAATCCCGGGCAAGAGATAAGCTTCTCCGCAGTTGCCGTGGTTATCATCCGCTCGTGGACACCAGGAGAGAACCGTGATTGGCTGGATTTGGAAACAGGGTCTGGAGGAGGCGGTGGCGAGAGCGACATCCTCCTGGGTGAGGGTCCAGCCGCCTCCCTCTTCTCCGGCAGGCGGGGAGCTTCGCTCGCGCCCTTTGCAGCCAGAGGCGACCTTGTTCGGAGCCTCTGCCCCTCCCCTCGCGCCGCAGTCCCCTTGCACTTTGGTCTGGAGCATATCGTGGTAGGATAGCGAAGGAAGGAGTCCGGAAGCCACACAAGGCACTTCGAGCGCACCTCCAGCCTGATTTTCCGAGGAGGTAAAGATGCCATCCGCTTCTCAGGACTGCTGCTGTATTACACCCATTCGGCAGTCTGTGCCTCGGCCCCCTTTTCAGTCACCAAATTCATTTACAAAGCCCTGCACAGCCTACATTCAAGGGATCTGCAGGACAGGCCTCCGAGGGTGCCACTTTGTATCGAAAGAGGGCAGAGCCCCAGCTGTCTGTTATTCGGCATGCACACACTCTTTTGGGGGATGTACTAAAACTTGGGACAGCAACTGACCATAGACAATACGTACCTCAACATAGGGAATGAGCCCTCGGGGAGGGCGGTATATAAATATATAATAAATAAATGGAAAGCATGCTTGCCCACGGGGAATAATGGGAAGCACACCTCTCCCTAGGAAACAAGGCAAAGTATGCCTGCTCATAGAAAACAAGGCAAAACAAGCCTGCCCATAAGGAATAATGGAAAGCATGCCTGCCCATAGGAAACAAGGCAAAGCCTCTAGATAGCCAGTCAACAACACAGGGGTTGTACAGACCACTCATCAACAGACAGAGCTGGGTGTCATCTGCATATTGATTGCACCCAAGCCTGTATCCCCACACCAGCCAATCTAGAGGGTACATAGAGATGTCAAAGAACATTGAGGAGAGAATCACACCATGTGGAATCCAACAGACTAAAGTGGCAAGATTGTTCCTCCTCAATAGCTTCCCTGTCTTCAACCCTTTTGAAAGCTATTTCAAGGCTGCCCCCCATATCCCAGCATCAATGAGGCAGCAAGCAAGACGCTCATGATCTACAGCAGGCTTTCTAAACCAGGGGTTCATGAAACCCTGGGTTTTTTTGAGGACCCTGGAAGACTTTCTAGAATGAATGGGAATAATTAATGTTCATATATATTTTTTAATTTGTTAAACATTTATCAGGTGATATGACCATATATCATTATGTCAAACCACTCCCCCCTCCCCAAATGGTGAATGATGGGCCTGGAGGGGGTGGCAAGGGGAGGGTCCCTACGTGGGTGTGTACACAGCTATGCTTCCCAACTGTATTCTGCATGAACGTATCACATAGCCTAACGAATGTTTCAGGGGATTCTCAGTGGTAAAAAGGATGAGAAAGGCTGATCTAGAGTATCAAACACTGCTGTAAGATCAAGCAGTACAAGCAGCGCCAACCTGTTCTGTCCAGCTGTTGTTGTAGGTCATCCATGAGAGCAACCAAACCCATTTCCATCCTGTGACTGGGCCAAACTTTGGGTTGGAATGGGTCCAGGACCAAAGCTTCCTCTAGGTATGCTAGCAACTGATCTATGGCTACTGGTCCAATCACCTTTCCCAAAAACACATATTGCAAGTTGGGGTGATAATTGGCAGGGCCCCACAGATCCAGAGATGGTTTCTTCAGTCTCTTTTAGACCATCTGGGAAAGTCCCCAACATAACAGACAAGTTTAGTATCACCTGGAGAGGTTCTCCAACTGCATGCTTCCACAAGCAATGAGAGACAGGGGTCAAGGGGGCAAGTGGTTGGCCTCATTGTTGCTAGCAACCTATCCATGTCAGTTTGCTTGAGGCACCAGAAGCTGTCAAAACACACCTAAAAAGATGATCAATGGTCCTCGGGTTCCCATACTGTATTAATTATTGTGGGGAGAAAGTTGTGAGCAAGGATCAAGATTTTCTCTCCAATCTTATTCAATATCCTTATCCTGCTCAACTGGTGCGGAGGTTTGGGCTGTGTTGCCATCAATATGCCGATGACACCCAGCTCTTCCTCCTGATGGCCTCCCTGACTCTCCCCCAGAAACATTAGCCAGCTTCCTGGAAACAGTGATGAAATGACTCAAACGGATTAGTCTGAAGCTCAATCCTTCAAAGACAGAGATCTTGTGGATGGGCAGGAAAAGTCCAGGTGAGGAAATGCGCCTACCTAATCTGGATGGAGTGCAGTTATTAGTGGCCCATTCCACCAGGAACCTGGGGATGACTCTTGATGCCTCCCTCTCAATGGAGGCTCAGATCATGATAGTAGTGAGGAAGGGAATTTTAGCACCTTTGCCAAGATAAACTTCTAGCACCTTACTTGGTCCTAGAACACCTAGCCACAGTGATCCATGTGACGGTCATGTCTAGACTGGACTTCTGCAACTTGCTCTACACTGGCCTGCCCTTATCCTTGATCTAGAAACTCCAGCTAGTCCAGAATGCAGCCACCATGGTCCTCACAGCAACACCTCAAAGGTCCTACATCCAGCCCATTCTCCAAAAGGAGTGCTGGCTCCCTGACAAATTCTGGATCAGGCTTAAAGTTTTGGTTATCATATTGTAGGCCACATGCAGTCTGGGCCCAATGTACCTGAAGGATCGCCTCTCTGCCTACACCCCCCAAAGAGCCTTACATCCCACCACTTCCAACTTCCTGGTGATCCCTGCCCCCAAGGAAGCCCACTGGACCTCAACCAGGGTGAAAGCTTTTTTTGTTCTGGCCCCCACCTGGTGGAAAGAGCTCCCAGAGATCAAGGCCCTGCCAGAACTTGAACAGTTCCGCAGGGCCTGCAAAAGGGAGCTTTGGTTGAGACGAACCGAACCACCTACAACCATCACTGCAGACTCACCCATCCCACTGGGCCATCAGTGTGCATTGACATTGTTCTCCCCAGTGTTCTATTGTCCCATAATGTTGTTTGTCATTATTGTATTATTATAAACTGAGGTATCTGGATCATTCCTTTTTGATGTTAACTGCCCTGAGCCTTCAGGGAGGGCAGTATATAAATAAGAGAGATAAAGAGAGAAAATTTTATCTGCAAAGTGGTTCACAAATGCCTCGCAGCTAACTGCTGATTGCCTATAATTCATGCCCCTCTTTGAGGGTAGTAAGAGACCAAATCACCCTAAACAATTGTGCTGGACATGAGCTTGCAGATGCAATGGAGGTTGCATAGAATTCTCTTTTCACAACCATCACCGCCATCTCATAGGTCTTCGTAAGCATATTTTAAGATGTTCTTGAAGCTTCATCACGAGTCTTCCTCCAAACTTGTTCTATCCATCTCAGCACTTGCTTCTTGCATAACTCCCCAGCATGCCAGGGCATTTGCTTGAGATGGGGGCAGAGAGGGCATTAGGATACAATCTCAACGATGGCTGTGGACTGCCAGTTATGCCAGTCATCAACCAGCTCATCTAATGAGTCATAAGCAATGGGATTCAGCAGAGCATTCCAGAAACTGATAGTTTTCATAATGAACATGGAAAAAATAATCTCCCACAGACTGGAAGCAGTCAACATACATTCAAATTCCCAAAAAGGGGACATCAAAGACTACAGCGACTACTGAAACATTGCATTAATTTCTCATACAAGTAAAGAGATGCTCAAAATCGTACAAAAAAGACCCTATATAAAACAAGAAATGACAGGTGTTCATGCTGGATTCAGAAAATAAAGAGATGATTTATTTATTTATTATATTTATATACCGCCCTCCCCGAGAGTTCAGGTTGGTTTACAGAAAACAGGGAGGATACAATTAACTCCAATTATACTCCAAATCTACATTAGATGCTGGATGCAATGGGCAAGTGTGCTTCCCATTATCCCCTATGGGCAAGTGTGCTTTGCCTTGTGTCCTATGGGCAATTGTGCTTTCCATTATTCCCTATGGGCAGGCATTCTTTGCCTTGTTTCCTATGGAGAAGTATTTATCTCATTATTTCCTATGGGCAAGCATGCTTCCCATTATTCCCTATAGGCAGTCATGTATTGTCTATGGGCAGTCACTGTCCTTAATTTTAGTACGTCCCGTTTTCGGGACAAGGAGGAAACGTGCTCAAAGGAGCAAGAAGTCTCCAATGGAACCAATCAGGGCACAGGATATTATTTGAAAAACACTAGTGTGTTCCTATCTAAATATGTGAATTATGTATTTTCCTTGCTTCTCCTTGTAGGATATTTTTCGTACCCTTTTGAATTGTGCATGCTAAAGATCTTGCATATTTCAACAGAAAAAGTAGAGACCAGGGGCCAAGCCTGTTGCATTCAGTAATACAATTGGCACTAGACGGGGGGGGGGGTGGAAGAACACTGTGGACGGCCTCTTTCTCCCCTCAGGACCTGGAAAGGCTGCAGACAGGTGTTTGGGAACTCACCGGCAGGGGCAGCTCTCACATGGCAGGAATCTCCAGACTCTGAGCCTCAGAAAGAAGTGGAAGGAGGAGGGGGTGAGGGAACAGAAGGCAATTGACTGGCTGCTGGACAGACAGCCAAGCCAGTTGGAGGAAGAGGCACTCAGGGATTGGACAGCTGCCCTGAGTGGATGTTAAACACTGAGTGGTACTTTAGCCATGAGACACACTCCTCCCGCAAAGCCTTACCCGAAATATGTGATTAAGAGGGGTAAGTTACTCCTCCTGCCATTAAAATTGGCTGCTCATGGCAAGGAATGAGAACTCCAGAGGAGGAACAAGATAGTTTATTCTTTTACTCTTTACCAAAAGCAAATAGCAAAACAACAAAAACCCTCAAACCCCAAGAAGTTTGGAGAAGGCAATAATTGTGTATGAAGTGCTTTGCTTTTTAATTTATTATCTCTGGATATCTTCTTTAAAGGAATTGACCCGGACAAGCAAATGATGAGAAAAAGTTAAACATTGTTTATTAAATGAACTTTAACTTAGATCTGGGAGAACATTTCTGCTACATTTTACTTTGTAAGTGTAAAGAAAGAAGTTATTAAAATGCTGATAAATGTGCAGCTATCTCCTTGCTCATTGGTGCCGGCTCATTGCTCTCTGGGGCCTTTTAATAAGCTATGTGGCCAGCTTTGTACTCCAGTTCCCAAAATATCACTTTCTGGTTTATGTTCCCAGCTTCTATGGTGTACATTTCTTGCCATGCTATTTCAAGAAGGCAGGGAAAATGAACAGATAAGAAGGGCATAAGTTTGTAGGGACACAGTGATAGGGTATAGAATGACAGTGCCAAACACTTTGGGCTGCTATTGCATAGCATGAAATGAGGATCTGGGTAACCATTTAGAACAAGAAGAAAAAGAAGAAGAAAAGTTGGTTCTTATATGCCGCTTTTCCCTACCTGAAGGAGGCTCAAAGCGGCTTACAATCGCCTTTCCTCTCCCCGCAACAGACACCCTGTAGGGTGGGTGAGGCTGAGGGAGCTCTGATATCACTGCTCGGTCAGAACAGTTTTATCAATGCCATGGCAAGCCCAAGGTCACCCAGCTGGTTGCATGTGGGGGAGCGCAGAATCGAACCTGGCATGCCAGATTAGAAGTCCGCACTCCTAACCACTACACCAAACTGGCTCTCCAAAACTTTCCAAAGCTGAATGTTGTAGTGGGCTACAGAAGAAAGCAAGTGTGCAATGCAGGAGAAAAAAAATAAATTGGTAGGGTATAATCAATATGGAATTAAATATGTTAGAGCCTCTTGTGGCGCAGAATGGTAAGGCAGCAGACATGCTGTCTGAAGCTCTGTCCATGAGGCTGGGAGTTTAATCCCAGCAGCTGACTCAAGGTTGACTCAGCCTTCCATCCTTCTGAGGTCAGTAAAATGAGTATCCAGCTTGCTGGGGGGTAAACGGTAACAACTGGGGAAGGCACTGGCAAACCACCCCGTACTGAGTCTGCCATGAAAACTCTAGAGGGCGTCACCCCAAGGGTCAAACTTGACCCTGTGCTTGCATAGGGGATACCTTTTCCTTTAGGCAAACAATGCCTGTTAACTAGTAATTCAGTGTTTGCAAATTCTTCAGCATCAACAAGTAGTTTTAGTCCTACTTAGTTTAGTAAATGAGCATTTAAGTACAGTACTGGTTTACATCCAGTTTAACATTCAGGTTTGTGTTACTGTATCTCTAATTGCAATGACTGTTTCTGTATGGATAAAAAGATAATGAAAACTAAAAACTAGGGACTGGTCAAGAGACAGGGGGAGCCCCTGCATTTGACAGGCAGTTGAGAAGAAAGCAGTGATGGGGTGGGAGGCAAAGCAAAAATGGCGAAAGTGCAAGATGGAATTTTTCATTCCCCCATGAGTCCTCATAGGATTGCCCCCCCACTTGTCTAATTCATAAATATATAAGAAAAATTGGCATTTCTGTGGCATGCGCATGTAACCTGAACAAATACTCTTGATACAGATTATACAGTGCAAAGTTAAATACAATACAAAGTTTATTAAAAATAGGTTGCAAGTGAAATACAGTAGAAATGGGAAACTACAGCAGTTTTGATGTTTTTTCATAATAATGCACAGTTATGAAAAGCATTTTTACTCATATCCACACTTGACCTGAATGGCCAATAGCAGTCAAATCCACTCCGTGGTTAGGTGCTATTTCTTTGCTTCACTTCTAGCAGCAACAGTATTCCAGCCACAGCATATCTAGTGTTCTCAAGATAAATCTTGGGGAGGCTTGCTTTTCCTGATTAACAGACAAAGCAAGTATACAAATCCTTCATTAACACTTTCAACCAATTTAATCTCCTACTTCATATTTAACAGGTGAACGGTAAAGTACACTTTCAAATAAGAAACCTGAAATATGTAAAAAAAATATTTACACTCCAATTTATCATTAACTTGCATTTATTTATCATACAACTCTTATTAAAAGTGATTTCTAAGGCAGTGAAAGTCTACCCTCTGCATTTGGAAGTGTGCATAAGTCCCTAAATATATATTTATAAGAGAACATATTATACAGAAAATTAAACTAAAACCCAATTAAGGGCTTTATCAAATAGAAAATTTGCTTAGAATCACAATATAATATATTCATTTTAAACATCATACAAGGAGAAACAAACTCTGATGAGGTCCTTATTCTCAACATCATCAGCCATATATGCATAGCTGAAGGAACAGTGGGAGAAAAAGATTTCAATCATTTAAAATTAAATAATGCTGCAATATAGTGTGAAAAATAGCTTGAACTGCCAATATTTTCTACAGTATAAAGTAAACCAGAGAGGCAGCTTGACTATCATTTTTCTCAACATGAATGACGAATGATGTGCTGCTACTGTCAGGCCAACTCAGTGAAAATTCTTATTGGCAGGCATTGCTTAATTGTCTCTCATTGCAGTCATTGCATTTTTATACCACTTTCCCCCCCCCTTTGAAGTAGTGCTTAGTATCCTAACTATTGGTAATTGACATTTTAGTCCTTCTTTTAGTGAATATTTAACTTTGGTTTTGTCTTGGCTACAGAATGCTACTAAAAGCAGCTTAATCCCTATTGCTTATCTCTGAAATTTCTATATAGTACTAAAACTTGGTAGCCTCCATTCACATATCCATGCACACCACAACCACAGGTCCACACATTTTCCCAATCTTGACTTCAGCGATTTCCAAACTCTCAAACATAAGAAACAGTTAGTAGTTCAACGAAGGAGAAACCCAAAGGTGCAACTCTTGTCACATTAGTGGACTGTCAGTAAACTAAATCAAGTATTTCATATCCAAAAGAAGGACCATTCTGTGTCTGAGGATTAAATACTCCTATGCAGTCCTTTTATATTCAAGGTATTCAAGTTATTTTACTGCAAGAGATCATATCCAAGGATACCACTGACTCCAATCCTAGTTTTCGATTATATGCTTATAATCTGTATAACCCCCTTAGAATTCGTATCACACTAGTCACACGAGCAAGTCTGGGCACAGATTATAGTTTAGGCAGTTCAAGCTATAGCCACTCTCTCTGCTCAGCAGCTAGCAAAGTGTTTCTGTAAGAAACCAGGAAACAACTATTCTTCAACAAGTGTTACCCAGAACTACTGCAGAAGTACTTAATTCCCCCAAACAAAGGAAAGGGTGAGGAGAAAGAACATAATGATACTTGATTCTTATAAGTAAAATATATCTTACAGTGCATTAATTGTATAAACCACAAGTTCGTGATAAAGAATTTGTATTCTTGCTTTTGCAACAGGTCTAAATTTCAAACAATCCAGTTAGAGAATTCCATCTCATTTCATCAGGAGACATTTTCCTTTTCTTGAACAGCCCCTTTCCCAGTTCCTCCAAGATATTTCAGATACTTCTGATAAGGTGCATTTAACCCTATTTTGTATTCAATTCATTTTCCAGTTCCATTAATTTCCTAGAAGCCTTTACTTTGTTGGAGACATCCTGGCCTTGGGAAAATAGCCTCTGTCGCTCCCGGAAAGTCAAATTTTCTGGTGCACCAGGTAAATCTGCATCTTGACTGCAAAGGATAGAAAACGGTTATTCATTATTATAGACATAAATTATGCCTTCAATAAAAAATGCTTTGATCTACAATCCTTAATACATTTACTTGGAAGATAGAAAACAATGGGTTTATTTCTGAGTAAACTGAATTGCACTATTAGTGGCAAGTATTTTCCAGTATGGACTATTTCATTGAGAATATTAGAGAGTAGCAAATGCTACATCAATTTTTTAAGAAAGAGATCTAGAGGTGAACCAGAAAATTAGCCTGATATCTGCCCCATGCAAATTAGTAAACCTGTAGTCAAAGAACTATTAAGCAAATAAAGGCTGCAGTAGGAACAAATCAGCACAGCTTCCGCAAAGGAAAGTCCTGCTTCATCAACCTGTTGTAGTGCTTTCTGTAAGTGAACATATAGTGACCCAGTAGGTATTATATAAAGGTAAAGGTCTCCCCTGTGCAATCACCGATTCATGTCTGAACCCTGGGGTGTCGCCCTCTAGCGTTTTCATGGCAGACTCAATACGGGGTGGTTTGCCGGTGCCTTCCCCAGTCATTACCATTTACCCCCCAGCAAGCTGGGTACTCATTTTACCAACCTCGGAAGGATGGAAGGCTAAGTCAACCTTGAGCCGGCTGCTGGGATCGAACTCCCAACCTCATGGGCAGACAGCTTCAGACAGCATTTCTGCCGCTTACCACTCTGCGCCACAAGAGGCTCTGTAGGTATTATATACTTGGACTCAAATGGTTTTTGACAAAGTACCTCATCAAAGACTCCTAAGTAAATTTAACAGTGGATTAAAATTTGGATAAATGACCAAAAGAAGCAAGTAGGAATACATGGGCAGTTTTTGCAATATGGAGGAAAGTGTTATATAATTTCTTCATAAATTGTATGAAATATCATTGTAGTGGCCGTGTGGCAAAAGGGAACTTTCCTGGATGGTCTGAAGGAGGCAGTGGATCACCCTCTACTGAAAAACAAACTGGATCCCTGGGATCTGGCCAGTTATTGACCTATTTTGCACTTAGCACTTCTGGGGAAGGGGATTGAAAGGGCCACCATGGACCAACTGCTAGCCCTGGAAGGGTTTCCCGAAGAGATGAGAGTTCATTACATTATCCTTAACACGCCCGTGGTGCCGCGGACTAAATAATTAGTTAAGCCCTTGGTGGGAGGGCTTTGTCCATGATGAGGAAGGGGCCTGATTGGCTCCTTCCTCCGGACAGACCATCGGCCGGGCCAATCGGCAGGCGCAAAGCGCCTGCTGATTGGCCCGGCCGATTCCCACCCTGCTGACAAGGAAGCAACTGTGAGCCGCGCAGAGCGCGGCTCGCAGTTGCTCCCTTGATGGCGGCCTGACGCATTGGGAGGCGCGAAGCGCCTCCGACGCATCAGGCCGCTGGCAAGGGAGCCCCTGGCAGCCGCGCTCCGCGCGACTGCCGGAGACTCCCTGGTCTAGCACCCGCTGTATTTAGATTACAGCGGGCTTGATTACTAGTATATATATATTTTAAATTAAATATATGAAACATTTATGGTGTTTATGAAACATATATGTGGTCATGTTGATTTCCTTCTCTAACCAAATGGCCAATAATGGGCCCGAAGGGGGCGGGAAAGAAAGGGGCCCTGCGTTTCCCAATCATATTCTGCACAATTACACCACTTTTGGGACGTCATGAAGCCTGAAGAATATTTCAGGAGGTTCTCAACAGTAAAAAGGTTGAGAAAGGCTGGTCTGAAGTCTTAAGGCTGCTGAAGTTAAATTCCTTAAATTATTGACAAATTACTAGTGTTACCAATCAATAGTTGAATCATAGATCAAATCTAAACAAGAATGTTGTTGTTGTTAGGTGCGAAGTCGTGTCCGACCCACCGCGACCCCATGGACAATGGTCCTCCATGCCTTCCTGTCCTCTACCATTCCCCGGAGTCCATTTAAGTTTGCACCTACTGCTTTAGTTACTCCATCCAGCCACCTCATTCTCTGTCGTCCCCTTCTTCTTTTGCCCTCAATCGCTCCCAGCATTAGGCTCTTCTCCAGGAAGTCCTTCCTTCTCATGAGGTGGCCAAAGTATTTGAGTTTCAACTTCAGGATCTGGCCTTCTAAGGAGCAGTCTGGGCTGATCTCCTCTAGGACTGACCGGTTTGTTCGCCTTGCAGTCCAAGGGACTCACAAGAGTTCTCCAGCACCAGAGATCAAAAGCCTCAATTCTTTGACGCTCGGCCTTCCTTATGGTCCAACTTTCGCAGCCATACATTGCAACTGGGAAGACCTTGACTAAACGCACTTTTGTTGGCAGGGTGATGTCTCTTTTTAGGATGCTGTCTAGATTTGCCATAGCTTTCCTCCCCAGTAGCAAGCGTCTTTTAATTTCTTTGCTGCAGTCCCAATCTGCAGTGATCTTGGAGCCCAGGAAAATAAAATCTGTCACTATCTCCATTTCTTCCCCATCTATTTGCCAGGAATTGAGAGGGCCGGATGCTATGATCTTTGTTTTCTTGAAAAGGAAATCTGATAGAATCTCAAAGGCTTAGTCCACTTCTGGGATTTCTTGAAGCCTGAAGAATGTTTCAGGGGTTTTTCAACAGTTAAAATGTTGAGAAAGCCTGGCCTATGGTTTATACTAGACCCAGTATTTCTTCTGGAGAAGTCATCTGGTTGTTGGAATTTGCTGGACAGTGGACTGTAAATATACTAATTAATTTCTGGAGAAGCCAATTAAACACAAAAACTGCTTTCTTTCAACTCAGAAGATGGCCCCCTACATTGACTCAAGTTGATCTGGCCACAGATCTGGCCCTCAAAATCTATTCAAACTCCAGTTCATTCACAATGCTGTAACTTGATTATCATCAGGAAAGAGACGGTGCACGTATAGCCCACTGATTCTGCAGTCATTCCATTAACTAATGGTCAAAAAATGGGCTCTGATCAAAGTACTGGCTATCATACTCAAAGTATCTCATGGCCTTGGACTGTCATATCTACAGGGCTGCCTCTCCCTTCTATGGCCAAGGACTTCTCTCATCTGAACAGGTCTTGCTACAAATCCTACCTTGTAAAAGACCAAGAACCACCACTACTTGGCAACATGGATTCTCTGCAGTGGCCCCTATCCTATAGAATGGCCTGCCTGAGCAGGTCTGGAAGGCTTTCTGCAAACTGTTCAGGAGGGCATTTTTTTATAAAGTAATAGGGCTGCATTATAACAGAATAATTTAGGAAGACACTTAAACAGAGGGAATGGGACTATGGACTATACTATTCTACTATGTATTATCTGTTACTTTATGTTTTATTCTGGCTCTCATTGCATCATAGGTCTACTCATACAACAGTATTTCTTGTATTAATATCGTCATGTTTAATATTTATGCCCTGTTTCAGATGTTCACAACCGTAGTCCTATTGTTTATTAAATGTCTCATCCTATGTCTAAGTGAAAAAGGCAAACTATAAATAACATAACTAATTTTAAAATAAGAAATTTAGGACTGCATATCCAGTACAAAACAGTGCTGTTTATTTTACCTTTTTGATTTTTTATCTTTTGAGTCCAGAGTAGATTCTTGTGATCCTGCAATTGCTCCAGTAGATCCAGTGTAAGAGTTTGATCCTTATGCAAAAGAAAGTAAAATTACAGTTGAAGGTTTGGAGTAATGAAAAAAGTGAACCCTTCTGTTAAAGGTGCAGTGCTCTGTTGGAATAAAGTCTCAACCTATGATTTTTATTCTTTGAAGATAATCAAGTAGACATCTTTCCAGTTAAAAAAAAGTCCTGTCTCTAAGGCTACTGGCCTGTTAATTCCAAAAGGAAATGCAATTATTGCCATGCTCTTGTATTTTAAAATGTGGACATGACAAGATGGAATGAATAAAGGAAAATATGTAAGCAGGAAAAGGAAAATATATATGTAGAGTAATAACACAACTGATGATTACAACAGTGAGTATGCAAAGATGATGCCTACAATCCTGCACGCACTTCAGCTGCTAAGTCCTATTGAAGTTAAGTATATCCAGGCAGCCTGAGTGCTGGATTAAACTTATGAGCCTTCTACTTTCATGAAAGATGAAGAATATATTTACAATTAGAATTGCTTTTTTCATGGTTGACTATTACTTAGCTGATCTAATTATGAGGCATATGGCAAGAGTATTTATTGAAGGAAAGTTAGGGTACATTCCTGTGATAGCTTTCTACATTAGTTTGCTAGCCTGAAAATTATTTGGCTTTTTATAATTTTATATTTTGAACAGGATATTAGTTCTTCCCACTTTTGTGTAAGTTCACATTTTCAACAGATTGCACAGCATTGCACCTTTATACTTAACTCTCACAAAAATAAAATTCCTACAAAATCGACAGATCCTTTCCAAAGACCACAAGACTAAACACACTGCCTTCTACTTGAAATACTGATCCTATACACAGATATTAAAAGTATTATTATTTTTGCTGGAGAAAAAAATCTTTGTACAAGTTGCCACAATTCCTCATCCATTTCCACTTATTTTAGTTGCTTACTACTGCATGTGTTATGTCTTGTGAGCCTTGATCTACACAAAAGCAAATGTATGCTCCTTCCATTAGTGTATTCAATTACTGAACTTGAATAGCAAAATGAAGTTTGGTTGTAGTGTTTAGCAATGTAAAGCAATATTTAACACTGTGTGGATTCACCAGAAGTAAACTAAGTTTGTAGTGCTTTGTACTTCGGAGAAAGCCCCACTGAGTAAGATTTACTTTTGGAAAAGCATGCACAGGAGTACATTTCAGGTTAGCTAACTAATTTCAAAATAATGAATTTATATTGGTCATGGCCAGATTTAAAATTTAACCATTGTTTTTGTTGAAAAAACCTGCCTTAATACAATCTGCAGCTCACCCAATTTTACTTCAAATTGGAGAAAGCCAATATATTTAAAGTGGCCTCAAGCAATCCAGTGGAAGGAGCTGAGAAAATTCAGTTTTGCAGAAGCACAATTTGCCATGTGTTAGCACTCGTAAAAGGATAGAAAGGACAGTGTTAGCAAGATGGAGAGGTGACAAGCTGCACAGCGAATTCTGCATTTTGTGCAAAGAGCTTTGTACTTTACGTAGGCAGTCTTCACAGATTGTACACTCAGGTTAAATATACGACCTGTTCTATAGACTTTTTAAATATGTATGACATATAAATAACAGAATTAGTAAAATAGTTCATGCATTGTATCTTTGATGAAGAACTAGCATCTCAATTATTACCAAAATGTGTCTACATTTATTTGCATCTTAAAATGAGACATTGCAAGGACCCAGACATTTGCCTCTTTCCCATCCTGATAAGCAACCATTTCTGACCCTGGGGAAGTTTGTTCCTGGAGTCATGGGACCTGCATGGAACCACAACCACACCAAAGAGGGAAGGGGGAGAAATTGCTCCATTCTCCCTTTTCTGTTGGCATAGCTCTACTGATAAATGAGGCAGGAAGGACAATTTTGTCTCCTTTCTCATTGCAGTCCTGTGACCTGCATGGATGTTACTTCACATGGATCCTGTGACTCTGGGAAAAAATGGAATATAAAACTGGAATTAAAAAACAAAACAAATGCTGGGGAATGAGAAACTAGAGAATAGATCACTGGGTAACACAAGAAGACAATAACCACTGGAAGAGTTAGCTTCTCCCAAACACATTATGATAGAAGCTTTGGAATAAGTGATTTATTGTCATATTGTTCTTAGGGTTGCCAATCTCCAATTGATGGCTGGAGATCTCCCATTATTACAACTGATCGCCAGGGGAGATCAAGATAAGTTCCCCTGGAAATAATGGCTGCTTTGGAGGGTAGACTCGATGGCATTATATCCTGCTGAGCTCCCTCCAGGTATTTTCCAATGCAGGGCTGGTGCCCCTAGCTGTACTTTAGGTTCAATGGGGAAGGACTGTTATCAGTTGAAGCAGCAGAAGAAAATTATTCTTCCTTTTAACAGGTAATCTCACAGTAACTGGGAGTTTAATAGCAGATTTTGTATCTGTACACCAAAGAATACATAACACCAAAGTGCTAAAAGTAGTGCATAAATTACAGTTTAAGAGGAACAGTTGTGTTATGCAGCCATCACTTCTCTTTCTGCTCCTCACTATAAGTAAACTGGAAGATTTTTCTGCTATTTGAATGCAGATTGAGTCTAAAGAATTTTATCAGTCAGGAATGGAATGCTTTTATGATGAAACAACCATGGGATCTTATGGTTCAAGTCATCCTCCTTTTCCACACAGATAATGTGAAGCTGGAAGAACATTTGGACTCATCCTTCAGCTCAGCATGCAGAGACAGGAGAGAGAGAAAATGAAGCAATATTCAAGCCCAAGTACTTCCATTAAATTGGGGTTATTGTGAAAAGTTATTCTATTAAACTTGTTTACGTCTGCCAACTCATTAACAGTTCAAAACTAGCCACGAAACTTGCAGTACTGTTAGAATTCTTGTGCTTTGCAGACAATAGCAGTACAGATAATGGAGCTATTTTTTCCAAAGGAAAAAGGTAGGAAGAATAACTCAAAGAGAAAGAAGACTATGTAGAGGGGGGAAAAACAGGCCTTTAACAGGAGACAATTTGTACCATAAGGATCAACGTGGGCTGTTGTCATGTCATTCATGTCAATGATTAGCACTTCTTCCCTCAAACATACATCTAGCATTTAGAATACAACACTTGTCATCATCAGCTAGTATAATTTTAAAGCCATTTGCACACTATTTGCATGCGAAACAATAAGCAAATGGAAACTTCTCCTAATTAACGAACCAAACACACACATCCTGTTTTCATGAGAAGCTCAGAAATGTTAAAGTACCATGGAGCCAATGAATTAAGAAAATGAAAAAGATATAGGGTAAAAGCCAAAACCAACAGTACTTTTAGCTAGAAAATCATTTCAGCTAAAAAATCATTTTGCTTTCATTATATGAAAGAACAAATTGTGGAAAGTTTGATAAGGAGTGAAGTTGATTGAAAGAACACACCATTTACCAAAGCATACCACTTAAAGTTATGTCACCATGCTGAGGATAGTTATCGAGTAGGAAATGATCATAAAGTAATTTGTCCAGGAAATCATAGTGTGAAACGCGTAGAGAGTTTCATACAAAAAGATTCTTATTTAAAATGTTGTGTCTACCTTTTGAGTTGCCGGGATTGATGAAACTCGGTTTGTTTGGTATGGGAGGGGGATGGCTCAGTTTGGAAGCAGTACTGTTGGCATTGACTGAGGATGGCTGGAATGAGTTGGAAAGGAAGATGCCATCTGAGGCTGGGCGTGGCTGGCGTGAGGGCTGCTGTGGCTTAGGGGTGGCAGGAAGAAGGTCACCATAAGACTTTCTTGTACTGGAGTACTTATCCTGACCTGCTGCTATACAGGAATCCTCCTCCTCATCATCATTGTATGCAACAAACTTGGCAGTATAAATCGTATCAGGGGAGAGGACCTGTGTTTTGAGGTAAGAGGTGTTTCGCTGAGGTGGGGGAGGAGGAGCATTAGATGAAGGGGGCAGGGGTGGGAATTCATATTCCCGTGGAAGCGGAGGTCTGTACAGACCAGGCTCATCGGGTTCCAGCAATCTCCGTTCCGCTTCATCATGCTGACGGCGTCTTTCAGCCTCCAGGCGATTGTAATATTCTTCCTCTTGTCGCCTCTGAAGAGCCAAAAGGATATTTAGTCAATAAAATACAATTCCCACAATCAATTAGGGCAATGTTTTGCTATGAAAGATTCAATGATACAATTCACTTCCTATTATAAAGAGGTTATGTAAATATTGGCTTATTTCTACATTTAGATGGTGCATAAACTTGCACTGAGAAAAATGTATTATGAAATTTTATATGTAGTTTAAAAGGATGAAAATAAAACTGAGCATAACCATTAAGGAGTTCCACTTTGCCTTTGATCAAAATAGACTAATAGACTGTGTGGTTCTCAATTGTTCCATTCTTTTCATCATTAGAAAACTTGGATTTAACATTTAGTAGGGTTTATTGCCCCAATTGATCTGGTACATGAATTGGTAGACAAAAAAAAAACTGTTACAAGATAATTGAACACTCAGCTAACATTGAGAACTTTTTATATATACTGAGGTTTGTTTATACCCTCTTAACAGGCAGTACACTAAGAGAACGAGTACACACTCAATCCCATTTCTCTCTTTTGTAGTTGTGTGTCATCTCCCTATGTCTCTTTACCATTTTTTGTTAAAGGGGATTATTTAATACCAAGCAGTTAAGGAAAGCAAAAAAGAAGTAGAACATTAATAATCATCACTATATGAACATTATAACATATCTAGTAAAAAAACAGTTGTGGAAAAAATAAAAGCTCTAGCTCCTACCCACCCTAATCCTGGCAGGCACCATCACAGCCTGCTGAGGCAGGGCTGCTGGAACCGGGGGGGGGGGGGGATGTTGGTGTTTCCTTGGCTCCTTCTCCCCCTGACCTAGGTAGGTGCAGTTGAGGCCTGGAAAGGCCACGGTGGGGCTGCTCAGGGTGAGGGCAAGCATTGGTTCCTGGCTCTCCCTGACCTGAGCAGCTGCCTCCAAGGCTTGCAGAAGCTGCGGCGGGACTGTCCAGGGCAGAAGGTGTGTGCATGAAGCATTCTTGAGTGGGGACCCCACAAGGGCTTGCAGGGACCTGTCCGCCACTACTTTCTCTTTCCCTTCCCTTTCCATCTACCAGCCAAGCTAATTTTATCTACTCCTGTCTTCATCTTTTCTTCCTTTCCTCCCCCAGCAGCCTCTACCTGGGAAGACAGTATAAAGCCAGGCACTGAGCCCAGCAGTTTAGTGAGGAATCCTCATGGACTTGCAGGAGGTACCTCACGTTCCTACGTTTCCCACGTTTGAATCTGCATCTCTCAGATCCTCATTTGACGCTCTTAACACAACCATACTAGATTTCACATGGTGGCTGCTGTTGAATAACACTGAGCACCTGAACCTGCGTGACCCATGGAATTCCCATGTTAATAAGTTGCCAAGTGACTGTGATCCTGACACTGGTGAGTCCTTCCTCAAAGGCCAGAACCAGCCTGGACAAAGCCCTGCCACCTCTCCGTCTTTTATGGACAAAAACAAGGCATAAACTGGCAATAGGGTTGTGGTTACCTAGCAATGGCCACAGAGGGCAATTGTTTCTTAAAGCTATAGGAACTACTTTTATTATTTTGGGGCAGGGATTAATTCCCCCCCAGTGTTGCTTTTTTTGGGGGGGGAGGGGATAGATTTCAGATTGCTCTTCAAAGCTGGGGCTTTTCTCAGGTTTGCAGAAGCATCTGTGTTGTTTATTCATTGCTCAAATTTCTTGGTCTTGCTGAGATTTAGATATACTTATGGTATGCTAAATTTTACTGATCTGCTTGATTTGCAAGCTGTTGTAGAAATTCCTTGATTGAGGGATAGGATAAAAATCTACTAGATAAATCTTGATGCTAACTGCTCACCACTAAGAAAACTTGTTTGGGGACATATAAAGGAGGAGCTGATATGGTCAAAACAAAACTTGTCCTGGTCAGCAAGAATAGCGGCAATAAAAATGACTGTTACCTAAAATCAATTTTTTATTCCAATCCTTACCCATGGACATCAAGCATAAAACACTTCAAAACTGGCAGAAAGAAATAAACCAATGGAATTATCTGGAATTATAAGAAGCAAGAATTGCTTTCAGGGTACTACGGGATGATAAATCAAGATGAGGTTTAGGAGTACCCAATTTAAAACTGTATCAACATGCAGCGGCATTGACATGGATTGCAGAATGGATCATCAACCCTCTAAAAATTTCGTGGTGCTGGAGAAGCTTAATCTTAAGCAGGGTTTGCATAATCTGTTATGGCCAGCTGAACATTTGAAACTCAGGAAGGAAACACATAAGAGTAGCTCTAATGAAAGTTTGGAAGAGGTACAAAGAGAGAATAAGCCCTCAAACCTCTCTTCTGAACTCACCGGTAGAGGCATATACCGAACAGAATAAACAACAAAGACTGGGACCATTAAGATATCTGGACCTATTATCACTTCAAGGGTCAATAAAAGACTATTCTGAGATGCAACTAGAGCATAAAGAACTTGACTGGCTCACACACAGACAGCTAATTTCAAGATTTAAATTAGAAGTGGGAGGATCAAGAAGCCAACCTAATAACTGCACTGAATTCGAAATGCTAGTAAAAACAAATAAACCTCACGTGCTAGGCCAAATTTATAAACATTGCATGATTAAGTGGATGCAAAATTTTAGGCAACCAATTATGTTAGAGGAATGGGAGGAACTTGGAAGAAAAAACATTAAACTGACAAAATGTCAATCCTTGCGAGAAGGGTGGTTCAAAATGTTTTTCAGGTGGTATGTTACCCCCAAAGTTCTAGGTAAGATCTCACATAATGGGGATAACTGGTGCTGGAGATATAAAAAGGCAATAGGTTCCTTCTACCATATGTGGTGGACATGTGAAAAGATCCAAAAGTTTTGGTGTAAAATACCATGCTCATGCAGGAAATTATGAAGTGTGTGTTTCCTATGTATGCTAAACATATGTTGTGTTTCCTCCCAACTAACTTACCAAAGAAACTAAAACGAGTTCTTTTTCTATGCAACCGCTGCAGCTAGGTTACTAGTAGCAGCAAAGTGGAAACAAACATCAGTTCCAGAAGTTGAAGAATGGTTGGACAAGATGGGACACTTTGTATCAATGGCAAGACTGACTAGCATGGTATGCAAAGAACCTCTAGAAAGATTTCGAAACCATTGGAAATGCTTTCTGGATTATCAAGAGACATAATTATCCATAAAAACACAGGATCACTGTAATCAGCCAACTAGTAGATAATGTTAAGATGAGACTGTATTTGAAAATTGACCTATTTCCCTCTCCCTCCATCCCGCACTGTACACTGCACACCAAACTTTTCACCCCCCTACCCTTTCCATGAAATAAATAAAATTATATTTCCAAAAAAAAAAAAACTAGTTCAATATTGGAACAATGTGAACATTCTGAAAAACAAATTGATAGTGGTCAAGCAAATTGAGAGACCATAACCTTTTGTTCTGCCTCTCGTTTTGACCGCTCCTCCTCTTGGCGCCTGCGCTCTTCTTCTTGCCGGGCTCTGTCTTCTGCTTCCCGTTTTCGCATCTCTTCCAGCTGCTGTTGCCGTCTGCGCTCTTCATCCTGTAGCTAACAAAAATTTGTCCTCAATTTTCCCCCCACAAAAGCAAAAATATCTGAGCCAGGATAAAAAGTCACAAATGAAAGGCCCTCCTCCAATGTGAGTCAATAAAATATGTTGTAAATATGATGTTCTTCAGTAGGCACAGTGACAATATAGTGAGGTTTTCATTTGGAAAACACAGCAAACTATTTTCTTAATTTAAAAATGCATAAAAAAACCAAACATCTTCCTGAGAATATGCATGCTTTAGTTCCTTACATTCTCAGACGTGTTTAAGACATCTGTACTGGAAGCACAACTTCCTGTCTAGGGGATGCATATGCTCCTACTGAAAGTGAAGCTGGAAAAATGCCTGGTGGGCTACCTTCCTGGTTGTATTTGCAATTTTTCAATGTAGAAAATGTGTATCCATAGCAATTCCTCAAAAATGTTATATAACTGTAGGAAGGCCACTGGAAATTCAAATCCAAACAAGTAACCAGTAAGGCCTGCATTTGCAGAGTAACAGTTCTATTATTTGATTATTTGATTTCTTAACCACTGCTCCTAGCATGATGGCTCATGACTAATTACAATAAAACCCCACAGTAAAAAAATGTAAAAAATTCCCAATTTAAAATTCATTCTACCTTCAATTGCAAGCACTGAACCTCACCTCTGCCCCATCTGTTCCATAATCTCCCCTGTCCAGCACCTCAGGGGATTAAGAAGTGGGGGGGGGAGGCCTAATGTCTCATCATAGTTGTCACCCGGCCTCAATCAAATGACTGGTGCAAGAGCTCTATCTTGCAAACACTGCGATCTGTGCAAGCACCGTCAGAGCCTTTAGCAATTCCAGGAGCTCATTCCGCCAGCTCGAAGCCAGGAATGAAAAGGTCCTGGCCCTGGCCAAGGCCAGGCATACTTCTCATGGGCCGGGGATCACCAGCAGATTCGCACCTACTGAGTGCAAGGCCCTGCAAGGGGCGTAGGGTGATAGGCAGTCCCTCAGATATGTGGGGCCCAGACTATGGATTAAACTTGTGCACTTCAGTGGCGATTCAAGCCCGAGGTGGCCAGTGCCGCAGTGCAGGGTGGCGGCAGCACGCCACTTGGCACATGCATGCAGGCACAGAGCTCTGCACCTGTGTGGGCACCAGGTTGCCTGCCACCACCGGCACTGCCCCTCCCCCTCATGCTGCGGTGCTGGCCACCTCTGGCTTGAATGGCCGCCAAAGTGCACAAGCCTACCATGGATGGCCTACATAACATATTTGTAGAACTACTGGGTTATGTTTATGTTTTTAAGCATTGAATAAACTTTCTACATTGTGCAAATTTTGACTTAGTTGTGTTATCATTAAACAGTCATTTTTCATCTTTTGTACAAACTACTTGGAGGCTGACAATTGTATTGATAACCATTAAGTGTTGCTTCAGGATTAAGAGGGATCCAGTTCTATACAGCAGACCAGAACACTGTACAGAAATTAAAGATTTCAGAAGGAGCATCCTCAGAGAAAGTGTGTATCAGAGGTCCCCAACCTTTTTAAGCCTGCAGGCTTAAATTCTGATGTTGAATTGTGGGTGGAACCACAAAAACAGTTCTACAGAAGGCACAAAATGACACTGTTCTCAATGCTTATAGTAACTCTGTAGCATTTCAGGCAGTAGTTTTATTTGACATGTTGCCTTTTAAAATGAACATATGTTTAAAATTTTCACATGCACACAGCTTACCTTCAGTTCCATAGTGAAGATCCTTGTGCTATGATGACTACTGTTACTAAACACATTTTAAAAAATCTGCATAGTCAGTCAGATCTCCAGTGGCCAATCAGAAGCCTATGAGTAAAAACAAAAAGCCCACCTGCCCCCTTCTCTCTGAAATGTCTTGTCAAAATGGGCACAATGTTGTCTACAGGTGCCATGTTGGGGACCTCTGGTGTGGATATTTTCCACTTCACAAATCTGTTCAAAAGTGTTATGAAAGAATAAAGGAGAACTATTGGACTGTGTCCCACAAGGTGGTATATATTCAAAGGATTGTACCAAGGTGGCATTAATGTAAATAGTCTTTCACATAGCAGGTTTTTAAGTATAATTATGACTGTCTTATGACTGTTAGGAGTAACTCATATGGAATTATATGAGGTATTCTTAGCTGTCATAATCCAGCCAAAGTTTAGCATCTTACTTTTAGCTAATAGGTATCTCCCTGTGCAAGCACCAGGTCATGTCTGACCCTTGGGGTGACACCCTCTAGCGTTTTCATGGCAGATTCAATACGGGGTGGTTTGCCAGTGCCTTCCCCAGTCATTACCATTTACCCCCCAGCAAGCTGGGTACTCATAAGCAGGAGCCTAAATCTCTTCCCTTGGAACTGATGTGATTTCATATTGTCTAAATATGATTTGTGTCTAACTTTCAAGGAGTTTAAAATCTCTAGTCTGAGAGCTGATTTTCACATTCAACTTTGGCTTTTATTTTAAAGAAAAGCTAAGTGGAGAAACATCAAATTGCTGCATGCCAATCAGAACACACCAAGACATTATATAGGGCATGAATCAAGAATGTTGTTATAAAGTTAATGGATATGGGAAAATGATCAAAAAAAGATGAATCTGTTCCCAACAGATGTAGTTGGTTGCCATATACTTATAAGTAGCTCACATTATTGTAAATATATTAGGATGCTGAGCTTTTCATATTTTTTGATGTTATTTACTTTGGATACCTACAGTACCATCCTAAGTACCCTTACAACCATCCTAACCCCATGAATTTCAATGGATTTAAAATTATGGAACTCGGCTGGGGTGGAATTATTAGTGCTCCACTAGTTAGTATGTTAGTGAAATGTAGCAGTATGACTGCATAAATACAGAATTACAGCAAGATCAACAAATGCGCTCAGAAAGAGCAGCTTAGAGATAATCTTTCAAGAAGTGAAAAGGAACTGACTGCTTCTAGAAAAGTAATGTAAATGACATATGACCAGAAGAAGCTAAATGCTACAACATATTTACAACTGTTGAAAAAATAAGCTGAATATTGGAATTGGAATATCTATAACCACCCATTAGGGTCTATGGTTTGTAGGGAAAGAAAAGCTAAATAAAATTAAACAAAATCTCATTCCGTCAATATTACAGTTTCCAACTCCTTGAATTCTGTAAAAAATGCTAAATGTGTGGTTCAGTATAGCTATAGTAGTTAACAGCTGCAAACAATTCAAAGATGCAAACAAAACACAATATTTAAAGGAGAAAGGCATGGGAAAAGTTAGGAAGTAGGAACACATCTTCAGCAACAATTATTTGCAAGCGTATGAGCGAATTTAATGCAATATTCCCCTGCCTTATAGCACTTCAAAAATGACAAATATCCAATGCATATTGGATCATTATTAATTTAAAGAAAAAGAAAACAAAAAAAGCAATAGGAAAAAGCATTGAAGAGAAAGAAATAAGAACATACCAAATCTAGAACAGAGATTGCTGGCATAGCAGTCTGCTGCAGGCAATAAAAAGAAGGAAAAAGAAAGATGCACAGTAAAAATAAGGGAAAACTAAGATTTGCACTATGCCAAAAGCATTTTTCTTTGATTTGTTACAACAGCTGTGTATTAAAGAGAACATGCAGTGTTTTGATACTCTTACAACCCGTGATTGTCCCTAAATAAATCAGTTATAATTTTAAAAACTGTTTATTTCTGTGAAGTGCTTCCTTGCTTTAAGGTATGACACATTCTGTCAGTACATGGATATTTAAGATGCAAATGAGGTTGTGAAACAGCAGCTGATTAACTGCCTTCAGTTTATTTATACCAGAAACAAAGCACTAAGTTTTTAAAAAACTGTGCAAGACCTTTACAAAATTTAACCTTCAGCCCTATTGCAAAAATAACTTTGTGAGTACATTACACAATAGAGATGGCCAATTAAGAAATCTGAAAACAGATTAAAATGTGAGATGTTTTTTAATCTATAAAACCAAGCTGAAATGGGATGTAGTATAATTATTCTGTCAAGGAAATATTTACAGCATTCCTTTCATTTCTTAAGCACAGTGTAGAAGAAAACCAGCCACAACAGAACAAAGAGAGAGAGTGAGAGGGAGCAAGAGAGTGTGCAAAGCATTCTGTAGGGGGAAGAGAGAGAGAGAGAGAAAGAAAAAAACACTGGAAATCTAGTACCGTCTGTTCAGCTCTAATAGCAATAGTAGCAGCCTTTACAAAAAAATCAGTGCCAAAGAAAAATATGGGCCATACTGAAGTAACTCTACATAAAATTACATTGCACACTTGACCACTCATCAGTGTCTTACGCTGCAATCCTGTATAAAATTACTCCAATCCAACCCCACTAAATTGAATGGGTTTAGACTAGAATAATTTTGCACAGAATTGCACTGTTATAAAAGCTTATATATAAGTTATATAAGGGTTCTGTAAAATTTGAACCAGTTTCTGCAATTATGATAGTCGGTACATAGTTAACTAGATTTGAAATCCTTGATGCTGCTCTTTGAATGAACAAACCTACAATGGTTTGACAAATTAAAAGATGAATACGTTATCTTTGGTAGCACTGGTCTTACAAATTAAATAATGGGAAAAATTAGATCTTTTATTACTATCCTTGTTATTATTGTTCTTTTAAATTATTATTTTAATGAATTATAGATCATAGTGGATGCTTAATTTTCCATACAAATATATTTTTCTGTAAAAGGGGTTGGAAGAAAGGCTATCTCTAGCTTCCTCAAGCTTCCTCATTAGTAGTTTGTGATATCCCATTTAATTTAACAAATTGTGACAGTTATGGCCAGGATTCATTATGAAAGACAGGGACATTAAAACAGTCCAGTCCTCCTTTATCCTGTAATGATGTGTTATTTTTACTTCAACTTACTAAAGCACATACAAGTTTTAGAGAAAAACATTTTTAAATGATTCTGATTTTACCCTTGCTCTTCTTTCAGCTTCCAGACGCTGCATAATCAACATAGTGTCTATATCATCATCCTCTTCATCATCTTCATCCTCATCTTTTTGTTTTGACTCCTGCAGCCGTTTCTGGAACTGCCACTCCAGCATGAGCTTTCGCAGGCGGTCATTCTCTTCAGCTGTACGATCTGGCTTGTTTTGGAGTTCTTGAATCTCTTTGCTCAACATATCCACAATGTGCATCTGCTGCTGCTTCTCCAGTTTCTCCTTAGCATCTCTTTTCCAAGGGTCAGGAGACAGGCTATCACTAGAGGACAACTCTTCTTTGCTGATAGTAATGTATTGCAGATCTCTTCGCTCGATTGTTCTAGGCTGTTGTTGAGGCTGCAGTTCTCTAATGACAGTTTCCTGGGACTTCTGCAATGTTGAAGGCTTTTCTGGTTTTACTTGCTGAACTGCCACTGGAGGAAGGAAGGACTGAGTAGGAATTAGCGGCTGTGTTCTCATTTGCCCCAGTTTTCGTTCCTGTTCCCGCCGCTTCCTGTCACGCTCTTCCTCTAAACGTGCTTTTTCTTTCTCATACCACCTTTGATGCTCCTCTCTTTTTTTCCGCTCTGCAGCAGCAACTTGGGATGATGACTGTGGCCCTAACTGGCTTGAAGAAGGTGGAGGTGGTGGCAGAGGCAAATCCATCTGCAGTCCATCAAAGTCAGCTGCATAGTGCACTGGGGGAGGAGGGGGAGGAGGAGGAAGATCGGTTCGACTAGACTGAGAAGCTGTCAGTAATATTGGTTGAGAGGCAACAGGAGTTTTCCAGCGGCCAGGTCCACTTTTGGTTAAACAAGATCCAGGGGGGAGGGATTTAGTGGAATGGTTCAGATGCTCCTGGCTTGATGTACTAGAATCCACAGAAGAGTTCATCCATGGGTCACTATCAGATTTCCTATCAATATATTCTACATCTTTTCGTATTATGACCTCTAATCGATTCCTTTCCGGCTGATAAGCTTTATCATCCCGCAGTTCTTCCTGAGAACGAGTTACACGCTTGAAAGGGGGAAAAATCACATAATTTTCATAATTTAACATTTATATACAGCAAAAACTACTGAATAGCCCATTTTAAAGTTCCACCAAGATAATGCAATGTTTACTCTCTTCCTTAAAACCAATGGTTTCATAGGAAGCACACTAGAACAATTCAAAGCCCTGCAGTCTCTCATTCCAAACAAGTTATGCAAACTAAAGCAACTGAAAGCTGCAAAGAAGGATTATAAAACTACTCTGGAAGAAGAATAAACAGATACACAGTTCATGCCATAAACCCATTCTCTTATAACTTCTTAGAACTATGCAGATCAAACCACCAGCAGTCCAGAAACTTCCTCTCAGAAAAACTTGGAGCTAGCACCAAAATGGAATAACTGAAACACATTCTAACAGCTGTGGCAAGCTTCTTTTCTAATCAAAATTAAACATAAGGGCTATTGAGGTGAAACCACCTGTTCACCCAGTTTCTTCCTGCAATAATGGAAATAATATAAGAAAGCATCTGATTACCAAATGTCAGATATTTATTTTATTTGGATTTTTATGCCACCCATTCTTTACAGCTATGCTATTATTCATTTGTTAGAACTATGAAGATCAATAAAGCATAGTATTTCCATCTAAATATGAGGCATTATATACCTGATAAGTGCTGATTGATTGTATTTATATACCACCCTCCCTTGTGGATCAGGGCAGTTTACATAGAATATAGAGGTAAGTACAGTATGATACAATAACATCAAATATAAATACAATACAATAGTAAGAGTTAAAATAAAAAAAGTTCCAATAACACTTTCATATAACAATTCCAACATTAACTATGATGTTAACCTGTCAACTACGGTCCCCACAGATTGGTAGATTTAGATTTCCATTTCTGTAATTCTGCAGAGACCTGAATTTTAACTGAATCTCTCTTATGCTTCTTCCCAGATTTATTTTAGACAAAAAATTGACAGTATGCAAAAGAAATGTAATTGGTGACTACAAACAAAGACAGCTTATTCTGGCATTCTCTATCAATGACCTTAAGCATGACCTAAAAAGAATGCCTTGTCTGGAGTGAAAGCATTTCTTATGCTCTATTAGTCCAGAAGCACTGAACACAAAGCAACCTGTGTCAGATGCACTGTGAAAATGCTACTAGCAGATTGCTAATGACTTGGGTATTTATAGTCAACATAGCTAAAACAAGCATTTTACAGTTTGACATTATTTAATGAAATTTTCCAGTACAAGGCTGCACTTATAGCCATTCCTAGGAATTAGTTCTTTAGGAAAAGATAAAGATGTCTCCTATACAATTTTCATTACATACTGTGTGTTTGAAAGTCAACTTCTATGCTGACAATTTTTCAAATAAGGCGCCATAGTGTGGATGTTTCTATAAGTTATTAATATAGAAAAAAATTCAAGTTAGTTTCAAATTCATACCTTCAGTTTTAAATTTAGAAACTGACAGAATTTATTTTCTAGGTGCAGCAGCTGTATAAACTGGAGATGCTTTAACAGTATTAAATTCAAGAAATTCAAGAAACTAGTCATCATAATTCTAGTTCTATAATACAATCTTGAAACCACTGAAAAGTTAGTCTTAAAATTATTTCTGACCTGCAATGCAGTGCTCATATAATGATTACTTTCTGTATGAACTGGGGGTTTCTCTTCATAACTTGACCATTGGCTTTGAGCAGGACCCATTCTATCTTGAGATTTGGAGGCTGGGAATGTAAAATATTCTCTAGTGTAAGTTTGTGTTGGAATAGGATATGCTTCAGGTCTGGGTGGTAGCATTTGTTCCTGCATAAAGACAGAAATCGTATATATGCATATACAAACATACTTTACATATTCCAAATATTTAAAGGTAGAATTCATGGCTTGCTATTTCTAACCTCTGTGCAAAGATTTCCAGTAGAGACTGATGTTATCTTATTAGCTGTCCCAGCTGCATATGCATTTATGGTTCCGGGACTTGGAGGCTGATCTGATGAAAAAGAGAGAGTTGGGACATTGTACTTTGTTAGTGTACAAAGCTTTCAACAGGAGTTGCTAACCTTTAATCATATTTTCTACTTTTTGCTGTTGTATTTATTATCCAAAACTAGTAACTATTCTATAAAATGTTGCAGATTAACATTTCCTTTAATACTCATTTAAGAGTTTCTAGCTCAGACTTTAAACAGGAAGCAGTTATTTTCTATCATTTTATACACAATAATAATGTCTTGCTTACTTGCTACATTGGGACTGGATCGGTGATCTGCTCGATTCTTCATTAGTCTGTCATCTCCTGGCAACTTCTTTGGTTCATTGTATTCTGTCCAAGGCAGCTGAGGGCTCTCAGGCGATCCATTCTGAGCAGAATTGTTATACAGCTCAAATCCTTCACTCTTTGGTCGGGGTTTGCCTGAACCACGGCGGTCTGAAACTGCAAAAAGGAAAAGAATATTGCAAATAATGCTTCCTGCCACAGTCATAACAGAACAGTCCAACCAAGTATGAGTGCAAAAATGCTCGCAGATCTTTCCCCTCAGACCCTGAGTACTCAGAAAAGCTGATCCTAGAAGTTATGAGACACCCAACAAAATCTAAGCAATTCAAGAGGCTGCAATGAAGAGGGGAAATTGATGGAAACCACTAGTATTTTCCTTTTCCGCTGGCTGTGTGCTTTTACTGAAAAAGAAGTTTCACTGGGGAACAGTGAGGCACTTTCATCTGACTTCTCCATGGACCACATACGTTTTTTTAACATGTAAGTACCATGACTTTCAGAATCAGGTTTTGGGAAGTCTCGGGAGTTTTAAGGGAAAGCAGAGGCAGAAAAGAGCTGTGGCAACAAACAACCACCTTCTATTGGTACTTAACCAAACCCAACCCAAGTTGAGGAGCTGATTTAATCACAGGAGCCTTAAAATGGGTTGACATTACAACTCTAGAGAAATAAATGCAACATTCAACGTAAGTTTAACATTTGAGTACAAAATTCTTTAGAAACTGATGAACAATTTTCTACAATATTAACTCAGTTCATTAACTGCTTAAAGTCACAGTAATAATAATTGTCAGTAAAACTACACAAAGACTTGAAACTACTTTATACTGAATTAGTTTATTCATCCAGCAAGGTCAATACTGTTTAGGGATGCGCCCCAAACCCCCCAAAAGTACCATTTCAGATTTGGCTCGAAAGAATTCAGGACAAATCCGAATAGCACAAATACCCTTTCACCTTTTTTGATTCAGCCAAATCTGAAAAGTGTAGGGTTTTTTTTCCTGCAGCCTGAGAAGGGGGAGGGGGGAAGCGCTCTCCAAACAGCTGTCATTATCAGCTGTTAGGTACACCAGCCGCTCCCTTTAAATGCTTCATCCACCTTCACAGCAGACTTGTTTGCAAAGGTGGGGTGGCATTTAAATATGGGACACTGCCACTTTTAAGGGAATTTCCACAAATCAGAAAAAAACAGTGTTACACCAGCTGAATGGGGTAGCACTAAATATTATTGCGCTTCCCAGTCCCTCCTCACCTTTTTGCTGCCTCGCTTTTGTATGCTGCCTTTTCACACTTCTCACCCTCCACAACTGCTGCTGGAAATGGTGGTAGGGAGCAACACACTTCACACACGACTCTTCTGCCTGTCAACCAATCCAGGCAGCCACTCCCCTTTCTCCATGTTTTAAAGATCCTGTGATGCCCGCTATTTTTTTTTAAATTCATAGTTCTCCATTTAAGCGCTTATGCATTTAACTTTTAATAATTAATCTTGTTCCTGATCTGGGGGGGAGATTTTAGAGAAGCATGCTTTGTGTTACAACTTGGGGCGGGGAATTATTTCTGGAATCGCTGCATGCTTGTCTACCTATTTGTTGTTCCAGGATGTTAGACCTTTAAAAATAGAAATTCCCATCAGCAGGAACAAGGGGGAGGGAAGCAGGAGTGAGGGCGGGACGAGGCAGGCGCCTTTAAGTGTGTTTTAGCCTCCATAACTTCCCTCTGCTGTTTGCTCTCCTGTAGCTTGTGCTAAGTAGGTTGGGGAATGCACTGTGATTCCCCAACTAGCACTTTAAAATGGAGGATGTAGCAGGCTGATTACTGCCCAGACAATGGATGTTGGCGATGTCATATGGAGGGGCTGGAATATAAGAACTAGATAAAGTAAGCATTTCACTACATTTAATGGATGCGGAAATGCCCTAATTTTTAGAATTCCAGCTCTCCAGGGGGAAAGCACACTGGCTGATTAAGCACAGGGCGGAAAGGCCAGGCTGGCAGTGGCAGGGCAGCAGGGCTAATCCCCGCATACACACAATGTCGCTGATATTAATGTCGCTGATTCAAATCCTGATATTAAGACCTCTAGTCTACACCTTGTAGAAAATACCTCACAGACGTGAACAAATTAGGTGGTACTGAGGAGAAATGATATCACACTAGATTTCGGGGAAGAAGGGAAAATTGCAGCCTTCAACCAAAAATATAAAAACCACCAATTTATCAAACTGAAAACACAGGTGGCTTTAAAATTCATGGGCGGAGGAAAAATGTGCTAGTTATTGTAGCGGTGACCCCCAGCTACAGAATTTCCTAGCACCCAGTTGCTTCTTTGACAACACATCTTCACCACATAGTAACAATACCCCTTCCCTAGGGGAAAAGTATTTAACAATCCAGGCTGCTCCATATTTATATGAAAATTATTTCTCCCTGGAAAGAATGGAGGTAATAGTTCTGTTCTTATCATACTATATATGGACATTAATATTTTGTTTACCTCTTTGCATCATTGGTGATGGCTGGTTAAGCAGAGTGGCTAGACCATGATAAATTGCTCCTTGTTTTGCCACTTCTAGTGTCACCACTGATCCAGTTCTTGTCATCAGTTCTGCAGCCCTGAGGTAAGAATTAAGAGAAATAAATTGAATTTGTTTGTATTGATTATTAGCATAATGAGGAAGACAGTAAATATCAGAGAAGGAACTATTTACCCAAAATGAAAGCCCTGTGGGTAAATATACTCTTAGAACTGAAACAGATGGAATTAAGATAGTACACATGAAATAAGAAGGGAACATTTTATTTTACACATACCTTTTTAATGTTCTTTTATTATATTATATACCAGTGTTGTAAATGAAGAGGAAAATAGAGTAGCAGAAATATTGCAGCATTACAATCTTTTACTATTGTCAATCTACAGAAAATACTGTTATAATGTTCCTGACAAAAGCCAGAACTACAGGGGCAATATTTGGAATACGGATGCTTTTAGAACCATGGATGAAACATATTTTGTTTTACACGTCTGCACATTCAGAAAAGAGGTATCCATTACCTACCAATACCTTTCATGGTGCCCACCAAGTATTCATAGAAAGCAAGCAGGATCAGATAGGGGTTTTGACCTGCTGGGCTTCTCATTGTCCTCTGAGATCTGATTGGTGGTTAAGAGTTTTAGACTACATGACTGAAGGTTAACTGCGATGGTAATATATGTACATCTTTCAGGCAAGAAAATATTTTTAAATAATATGTTAATTTTAAATGCCAATCCAATTAAAGAGAGTTTCTGCATGATTTAACAGGAATATTGGTTTCTTATTTTACTATATATGCTATTCTCATTAATCCCTTGCACCTGTATCCTCACCAATCCCCCAGAAGGGCCATATCAGGGTTATGCATGACCTCATTTCTTAACAATTTCTGCAGCCGTTCTGTGTTTGGACATACCACCCTGCATCAGAATTCCAAAGGTTTTCACAAGCTCAAAACTGTTAGGATCCCTGTTCTTGAAAGAGGACCGAATCACTGCTTTTCATTAAGCAACGTGTCAATTTAACAGCCCCCAAATTAAGAAAACAAAACAAAAAAACAAAAAACAACTACCACCAAGTCTCCAGGATATTTAACAGCAGAAACAGCTAAAATAAATTCCTTATTTTTGTCTTTTCAAATTTAAGGGCTGCAAGTTTTAATGAATAATTGGTTTTAATTATAGAATAAGATTTGCAAATCTCAATTAATCAACAGGTATGACAACAAGGAAAGATACAGCAAATCAGAACACTTCATCATGCAAGTACCTGGACATATCAGGCAGTCTCTTGTCTAAAAGAATTCATTCAACTGACCAGTCTACATTAACCTCTTTATGATCATATTATAAACTATCTTTTATAAACTCTTCTCTATATATAATAAAAAAAGATTGTTCCCCAGTTGGGTATCATTATTACTGGTCTTTTCAAAATACTGGGGGATCTGCATGGGGAACTGCTACGGGAAAAGATGTGCTGATTTACGCACTTTCATATCCACAAATCTGGAAAAAAATTCAAATTCTAAGTGAGTTCTAATACAAATGCTGTGAATATGTTAAGAGTATGCTGCCTCCATATTTTCCATATGACAATTCCAGAGAAACTATAAAACACAGCACCATGCTGTCAATAGGTTAATCTTATTTCATCTCCATTGTATGTTCCATGATTTCTATAAAGGTGGAAAAATAAAAGTTTATGAATAATATGGTATAAGAGGACAGAAGAAGGGAGCCACAACATCCCACCTTTTCACACTCTTTACAAACACATAAAACCATAACTTACCTTTCTTGGGATAGTCCAACCAAACTGCGTCCATCTACACTAAGCAATTGATCACCAGCTGCCAGCCGCCCATCCTGATTAAATATTTAATAAAACAAAAGTTATGCTGTTGCATACAGGGTCTAGCAAACCAGATAAAAGTTTAGAAATATTCACTAAATATGTTATTTTAGTAGATACAGATATTACTCACCACATCTGCAGCACCACCTTTTACTACAGACTTCACATAGATACCAAGTTTATCTTGACCAGCACCCTACAAATAGATAAACAAAAATTATGAATGCAGTTAAATTTCTCATGTTTTTTCCAATACTGGTAGAGACATGAAGAAGTCATTTTCTACATGTTTTCCTGTTCAAATTTCAGCGACCTGGGGAAAGGTTTTTTGAGAGGAGTAATTTTAAACTGTGGAATTATTTAAGCATTAGGAATAGCTGAATTAATTAGATGGGCCTATCAATAAGGCAAAAATATCATAAGCATTTTCATGGCAACAGACTCTTTAAAAAAGCAAGATGTACTTGCTTTCATTTACATGACACAAGAGGCTCAGAACAAAGTACATTCAGAGAGAAAAAATCATTTCTAAAGTTTTATGGTTTCATAACCCTAACTACAATGAACAGATGACACAGACAAATACTACTGATAAGCTTAGCAGTTTTAAGAAGAAATACTTTTTAAAAGTAAAGGGTTATCCCTAGGAATTGTGTGAGAATACAAACATAGTTTAATCATTTTTTAAATAGGAGGTAAGATATAAAACTACAAATACATACAATCATGATAAAAATGAAATTGTGAATATTCCTAATAGACTTTACAGGTCAAATACAAATCAAAATGAATATCATGATTCATATGCCTCATTTCTCAGGATTGAAAAGATACTGTACTCACCAATCTAATATGAAACTAAAAGTTGTGAAAATGAGGAACACTCAAAACACACTTAATTTTTTTTCCTAATCAGATATTCCAGTTTGACTATTTGCCACACAAACACAGACACTGGGTACTTTTTATGTTTTCTAAATCCATTTCTAAATATAAATATAAATATAACTATATATAACTCTTAATATAGCTCCATCTGTGGATAATTTATTATGGTCATGAACAGAGGGATGAAGGCAATGAACAGACCTTTCTACAAACCTAACAAAAGACTCAATTTTCAGAAAAAGCTGTAATCCAAAGCAAACAGAAAACAAACCAACACTGCAGTTACCCCCCCCCCCAAAAAAAAACAGAATCAGTGCATGTAGCTTTAAGAAATAGCCTCTCGATGGCTGTTTTTGGGGTTGCTAGGTAACCAAAACAGTATTCCCAGCCTTTAAGCCTTGGTTTCTAACAGTAAAAGCAAGGTCAAGCAAGCTGTGTCAAGCTGAAAGGATTTTAAAGCCTTTGTTGGGACAACTTATGACCAGGGCTGGTAGCAACCAACAGGTAACTTTTACCACTCAATTTGTGTGACTTATCCAGGCTCAGATGCTTGCTACTGCCCAACAAGAGCAACTACACAGAAGCTATAGTGATGTAGTGATTACAGCAGGCTTTCTCAACCAGGATTTCATGAAACCCTGGGGTTTCTTGACAGTCCTGGAAGGGTTTCCTGAATCGATGGAAGTTAATTTTTATGTATATTTTACATTTGTTAAACATTCATATCGAATGATATGACCATATATGGTCATTTTGAACTGCCACTTCCCTTCCCAAAATAGACAATGATTGTGCCATTTCTGGGATTTCTTGAAGTCTGAAAAATGTTTCAGGAGTTTTTCAATGGTAAAAAAAATTGAGAAAGGCTGGGTTAGAGTGTCAGATTGATTTGGGGACTGAGATTCAAACATACTCCAACATGGAATCTCATTAGGTGACCTTTGGCAATTTACAGACACTGAGACTAACCCAACCTCACTGGGCTGTTATGAAGATAAAATGGAGGATAGAAGAATAATGTAAGCTACTTTGAGTCCACACTGGGAAGAAAGAGAGGGTATAATGTAAATAAATAATGTAGCTGAAGATGGGCAGCAGATAAAAAGTAGTTTTGGTTAGTAGGTGGGAAGGAAAGCAGGGGACAATGAGAATATGAGGGCTGTTAGGAGGCGAAAAAAAGGAAATAATGTGAGGAGGGGATACAGGATTGTGAGGTATCTGCCACAAGTGCGTGCAGGTTTCTCACTGTGAAATTGGGTTGTAGCTATTACAACAGGGCAGGAACTGGGTAATCATTAAACTTCTTAAAACTGCAACTAGTGTAAATTCTACAAATGAAAAAAACACTGAATATAAATCATACAAAAAAATTTGCTAGGCAAAGGGTTTCATTGCTACTAATTTTTATTTTTTCATGCATCATCTAGGGTTACTGAAAAGATTAAGTCCTAGCAAGCTGGGTTCAGTCTAAGTCTGGAGGATTTCAAATATAGATGCTAGCCCATGGAGGAGGGGTGTCCGTTCTTTCACCTCCCACTTTCCCCCAAACTTGCCTTAATTATTTATGTTTTTAATTATTTTTTAAATTTATTATTCATCAAGTGGTCTCGTGGCAGGTTACAACAATAAAACCCCACAGTAAAAAATAAAATTCCAACATTAAAACCCACTCAAACTGGCAGCAACTAAAACAACCCCCACCCACTCAGCAACCACCTACCCTGCACCTCAGGGGTGTGAGGAAACCTGCTGGTCTGGTTAAAAGTTAGGAGGGGCAGAAGAGTTCTGTCTTGCAGGCCCTGTGGAACTGAGAAAGTTCCTGCAGGGGTCCTCAGCTCTTCCAGGAGCTAATTCCACCAGGCCCTGAAAAGGCCCTAGCGATGGTTGAGGCCAGGTACACCTCCTGTGTGAGCCAGGAATCACCAGCAAATTTGTACCCACAGAGTGCAAGCCCCTGTAGGGGGCATTAGGCGATAGACGGTCCCATAGATATGTGGATCCTAAATCACAAACAGCCTTAAAGGTTAAAACCAAAATCTTGAACTTTATTTGGGCCGCAACACAATGTCATTTTTCCAGTTGCAGCAAACATTTGGCAGTCTAAAAGGTAGTAAATAACTTTAAAGGAATTCAGTCCTTTCAGCAGGCACTATTTTTATGTGATTTTACTTTGATTTTATATTTTATTGTGAACCGCCGTGAGACCTTTTGGCGAACGGTGGTATATAAATCCAACTATAAATAAAATAAATAAATACTATTAAAACATGAAAACAAAATAAATGCTTAAATTAAAATACTCCAGCTGCTTACAATCTTTAAAATAAATTGACAAACTGCCATTCTCATAAACTGATGAACATTACAGATGTGAGCATGAAAAACAGCTTAATTACATGAATAAAATAATAATAATAAATCTACATTCTCAGCTTTGTTTGAACAATCAAAGCTCTGAAAATGAATCTTTGCATCTAAAGGCAAGAGGTGCTTGAATGCTAGATCTATATTACAAAACTGAGTTTTTCACCTCATTAAGTTTTTATTTTGCAAAAGTGGCATACAATATCATTCTCCCCTTCTCCATTCAAAACAACCACTGTAGGAAGTACATTAAACCAAGAGTGACTGGCCAGGATTATCCAGTGAGCAACCATGGCTGAAACTGCACACCAAAGCTTATCCCTAGAATAAAACTTTTTGGGACTTGAAGGTGAAAAGTTAGAACACAAAACAATACAAAATTGGAGGCAGAAAAATCAAGGTAATTTCTACTCTCAAGCCTCCCTAAATTCCAAAACTGAAGGGTTATTAGGATTGGCTGATATAACACATCCTTTTCCAACATAGTCTTCTTTCATTCATGTTATAGTCAATATTTATTAAAGCAAAAATGTAATTCTATTTAGACATTCATTTAGAGCACATTTCCCCAGAACTGGATAAAGACAGATTATAATGGTAATAATTAGTTATAAATCTATAAGAAATAGCAGAGCTAGCTATCATCAAAAACAGGTGGCATTGTCAAAAGCCTCCTTGAATATTGACATCATACATAACCTGCAGAATCTTAACAATGTTGAAGCCTTCCTCAGTTTCATCCATTCAACATGAGGGCAACTGCACAGAAAAGTAGTGATCACTGAAAACCTAAAGGCGGCTGACAATAACGCTACATGATGAATTATGCTGGAATAAATTTTGTTATTCTTTAGGATACCACAAGAATCTTCTTTTATTAAAGACAGTAAAATACTCTTGCATAGGATTTTTTAAAAAAATCAAGAGTAATATATATATGTATTGACTGTGATCAGTCATAGAGGTAAATACTTAGCATGTTCATCTCTACTAATTTTGAACATTTGCAGGAAGATCTCTGTGTTATAATTACTTTACTGCAGAACAAATGAACACAGATGACATATAATCTCTTTTATTATGAGTGATGATGAGAACGATACCACAAAATAGTGTGCAAGCTTGCAACTTCTCCAGCACTCATCAGACTAGATGTCCTTTAAAAGGCGGGTGGGGTGAGATTATAAAGAAAAGATTATTCTGGCCATGATGTTAAGGTGTCTTGTATTAGGTGGCTGTTTCCAGTTGCACCTAAATCATCTGCAGTATGGTTACTGATGATCTCTGTCCATCTGGGAACTTCCAAATTTAACTGTAAAAGAGAGACTCTTCAATTGTTGGAGCAAGATAATATGGGATGGTACTTTACTTAGGAATCTTTTGCCCTCCAGTTACCAAGTAGTCTGGCTTCCATTGAGTCTTATATAGTGCATCATCTAGATTTGCCTCCAGTTTTGTTAAGTGTTAGAACTCCCACATTCCCCTTTATAAGTCTGAGAGAACAGGGACCAAAGCATTTCATCTGATACTAGCAATACAGCAGATCAATCACTGGCTTTTACCTTCTCAAATGGAAACTGCCATTTTCCTTTTTCTAATTAGAGGTCTTAGATGCAACTTGAAATGATGTTTGCTCATAAACAAAAATGCAAATCTTTTTTCACTCATAGTACTTAAAACGAACTATCTTAAAGTCCAATTTTCTTGTGCTTTGGAAAATCTGCCACTATCCACAAATACTGAGTTACATACTACACTAAATACTAATACACAAACATCTAACTATTGGCAATTTTAAACTGGCCATAATACTAAAAAAAATACAACAGCAGTATTTAAAGTTTTATAGAAACAAATCCCGAACAGACTTACCAAGGATTCTGTTTTTCCAACGACAGAAAACCACATTTTAACTCCAGAAATAAAACCACTTCTTTCTCAGCTCTCATAGGCAATGAGCAAGTCAGGCTGCCAGATTTTCCAAAACACCCAGCAAGATAATTTCACACTGGACACTAGGACTCTGCATAGCATTTATCAGCTGTAACCAATACAATATTCTGGCTCTTACATTGCCAGTTATGCTGTCCTGCCTTTCATTCAACACTGAAAGCTTTATAAAACTTCAGACGCTGTCTAGAAAAATCAAGGCAGCCTTTAGTATACGATACAGAAAATCCAAACCAAACAGGAAGTAAAGTGCTGGCCCACAGATGGAAAGAAGTCATATGCTAACCCCTCCTTTCACCCCCTAAGTGATATATTTTTAAACTAAACTGCACGCACACACAGCTTCCAAATCATCTGGATTTCATAAAATATAACTACAGTGTGGTTGAGAGTTAGGCAGTCTTTAACATCAAAACATCTTTGAGGCAAAGAGTACTACAGTCTGCCCTTAGTCTCATAGCAGGGCTGTCCCCTGACCTTCAAGTTATCCAACCACCTCTAAAGGATTACTACAGGTAAAATAAATGATATTGATACAAAAAATTCCAGAAAAAGGAATGAAATGTTAGGAAGGCTAGTAGCAGAGATCACTATATCAAGGGAACATTGTATGTTTTCAACTTTGAGCAGTGAATACATCAGACTTATTTTAATTCTATGTTCACAGCTACTACTATGTAAACTAGTAGTATTTAGCATTTAGAACTATATATCAGTTAGCAATGAAATCTGCATATAAGCACAACTTCCATTGTTAGGATTGAATCCTGTTGTTGAGTTTCTGGCTAGGTTTGCTCTAGTGTCACAGTCCCCCTTATGGAATGTACATCTTTAAATAGGACAGGGTCCTATTAAATAAAAGAGTAAGGCCACCTGGGGAGGAGTTAGGGCGGGCCCTGTCCAGGATAAAAAAGTCTCCAGTCTGATTTTCCCTTCACATATCTGAGGACATGGCTCTGGAAAGCTCATCTGTAACCACTATGCCACAATTCCCAAAGGTCAGTCCTCTCCCACAATCACCAAACATTCCACACCACAGGTTCTTGACACCCATATCTCCACACCCATGGCCTCATTTGCCACCATGCCACCATAACTTTCCACACAACACACATGACAACCTCATGCCCTTACAGACTGGACAACTCCTCCCCTTCCTCTTCCCACTGCCAAGCTCTAGCGCCCGTTGTATTCTTGGAGACAACGGGCTTTGCCCCTAGCATTTGCCTTCTTTACCGCTGCATCACACTGCCTGCTCATGTTTAGTTTACAATCCACAAGTACCCCAAGGTCTCGTTCACACACAGTGTTACCTAGAAACGTATCCCCCATCCAGTAGGTATGCTTTTCATTTTGTACAAGTAGTCATTTGTACAGGTAGGCCAGTATCATTATCCCCAGAGTATGGTAAGCCAGAGGTTGAATGTTGGTTTATGCTGATGCTTTATTTTTAAACAAAAGCTGTTTTGAGGCTCCCACCAGCAGCAGGAGGACTGAAAAGTGATCTACACGTAGTGGAGTGGAGCAGGAAACCACTTCTTCAAATCTAGTCTCTTGCCTCAGACTCACTAGCTGATTGTAAGCACACCATCTATTATCCTCAATCTAATGCCTGCTATTATGGGAGAAATCAGTTCACCTGATAGAGCTGTTGTAATGGTTACTGAAATAAAATGCTTTAAAAATACAATTGAATACAATATCGGATAAATTGATCATGGGTGCTGTGTCCAGCAATGATATATCCTTGTTGTGGCCCCTGAAATATCCTTCCCAAGAAGAATCTGAGAGTGTACTTCAGTAGAAGAGAACCATTAGCTAGTTCCTTTGATTTGGCAGTGGGTTATATAGTTTACGTTTTTGCTCTAGTTCCCTTGACGGCTGTTACAGGGGTCTGTTTTGGGGAGGGGAATATTTTTTCCCACTACCCATTCCCAGCAAGACTCAAGGACCTCTATTCTGAGCAGCAACTGTGTTTGATTTGTGATGGTAGGGGCTGCTACTGCGGGAAGGGAGGGAGAGGGATGCTTGTATGTGCTGGAGATACACCCATCTAGGCAACTGACTCGCCGGTTTGGACCCACTGATGTCAAATCACAGTTCTAATTGGTCTGATCCATCGTGAGGTGCTTTTAAAATGTCATCATTGGAAAGGTGGGGGGGGGGGTGTGGAGACCTTAAGCCATACAGGTATTGCAAAGCCTATTTAGAAATCTTTTACTGTCCTTTTTTGTATCTATTGACTACAGAACCAGTCATTCAGGATACCAGATGCTGGGGAAAAATGGGGTTTGTTATCTCCATCTGAGATGTAGTAGTAAGAATATTACTGGGAAACGTAGATAGTACTTTTGAACCTGTCTAGTAGGCATTTATTTGACTAAATGTCTAAATCCAGTTACAGCTGTTGGCACAGGCTCAGAAGTTCATTCTGTTAGCACTTTACTTGAGTGTGATAAATTTTACTGAAAGATGGGTTGGTGTGGTAAATTTTCAAAGTACAGTGCAGTACCCTGAACCTAGCAGTAAAATGCTCATCAAGAAAGTCACAGTCTCTTACAAGGCATTTTTGTCTGATTTGGGTGAGACTGGTAGAGGTGAATTTCCTCCTAATCAACAAAGCAATCATTAGGAATCATGTGCAGCATCCAAGTCAACAACCAGTCTTTCAGGACGAATCTTTTTGAAAAAGTAGATTAAGTACAATGATAGTTATTAAAATTCCTTTTTTTTTTTTTTTGCAATTTTTGTGACCTTCCCATTACAGTTCTTGGGCAGTAGTATAGAAATGCACATATGCAAAATAATTTTTCCAATGAAAAGGACTCCCCTCAACGATGAATAAATGCCACTTATATAATTGGCGACCCAATGGTGATTTGAGTCATTGGGGAATGTGGCCATTGCTGATAAGCACCATGTGTATGCAATTAAGCATCTGCCAGGGACTACTGGCAAAAATTGTCATCAAAGCCAAAACCCAGAACCAGTTCCAAGAGCAAAATCTTACAAATCAGAGTTCCCAGTCAAATCCATCCATCCTTGTAAAATGCTCCAGGAATTCAAAGCAGATATACTGATGGATGTTTCCTGATCTCTAGAGAAGGGAAACAAACAGTCAAGTAGATCAAACTGGATAAGCAGTTTCAAGTAGCCAGATGAGAACAGAAAGCTTGCTGGAGACTTAAAGCAGCGGATCCACTGCTAAAGAGACTTTAATTAAGTAGACCCTGATTGTAGTTCTTGGAAGTTCAGTAATTCTTCCAGCAACCAAGTAATCTGTAACTCAATGATTGATTAAAGTGTGGAATTTGCTGCAAGGGGATGTTGTGATGGCCAAAGGCATACATCAGGGGTAGTCAAACTGCAGGCCTCCAGATGTCCATGTACTACAATTCCCATGAGCCCCTGCTAGCGAAAGCAGTAAACATCTGAATCCCAGTGCCAGGAGGCAACATCAGGGGAAGATCTTGGTACTGATGCCCTGACACTCCAAGGTGAAACAGTATGGCAGACTAAACGGGCCACTGGTCTGATGCAGTAGTGCTGCTTTTAAATTTTTATGTAAGTGACTAGGGGCAAAGCCCGTTGTCTCCAAGAATACAACGGGTGCTAGAGCTTGGCAGTGGGAAGAGGAAGGGGAGGAGTTGTCCAGTCTGTAAGGGCATGGGGTTGTCATGTGTGTTGTGTGGAAGGTTATGGTGGCATGGTGGCAAATGAGGCCATGGGTGTGGAGTTATGGGTGTCAAGAACCTGTGGTGTGGAATGTTCGGTGATTGTGGGAGAGGACTGACCTTTGGGAATTGTGGCATAGTGGTTACAGATGAGCTTTCCAGAGCCATGTCCTCAGATATGTGAAGGGAAAATCAGACTAGAAACTCTTCTTAGGGGAAGATTACATGGCAACCAATTCCCCCCAGTTCTGCGTCATTTCCTTTCTTGTGTGAATTAGGCCACATTCACCGAAATGCCCCTCTGTCCTAATACACATAGGGTAGTCACAGTACACAGGTGTCCACCCTGTTCCTTCTGTCTCCCATATTTTCACTGTTGGTAAAATGTTATGTGCCCACATGTTTCTTTCATGGTTGCTCCTTAGAAGAACGGATTTTTGTACCCTATTGCTTACTACCCAAAGGAGTCTCAAAGCGGTTTACAAACACCTTTTCCATTTGTCTCTCCACAATAGTCAACCTGTGAGGTATGTAGGGTTGTGAGAGATCTGAGAGAACTGGGAATGGGCCGCAGTGACCCAGCAGGCCTCAGGTGTCTCAAAGCATTTTCCAATCGGCTCCCCATGAGGGAGGTGGGGTAGCGAGCCTCACAGGGAAGCTGGCAACCCTAAGAGGAAGACTGTCTGTGCACAGCAGTCTTGAGCTTAGTAAGGTTTTTAATACTGTTTTTTTATTTGCCAGGCCAAGGTTATTTGCCAGTTACTATTTCAGTTACGATATGTCTCCAGACATTTACTTGTTCTCTATTTAGTTTCAGGCTGTAAATATTTATTTAGATCTTCCTGCACTTTCCAGACTCACAGGACTGATGCTGGTCTGCCTGTCTGCGCCCCAGAATACAAACAGTTGCTGATAAGGGCTGGCCATAACCCATAGGCCAGAAGGGACACTCCTGCACCACTCCCTACCAACTGCAGGCAAAAATGGCTCATTTGAAGGCTGGACTCTGAGGCATTGTACGATTTTGAAGTCCCACCTCCAAACCTCCAGGAATATTTCCAACCCAGGGGTAGCCAACCTACAGGTGTGGCCTGGAGAGCTCCTGGATTTACAGCTCACCTGCAGAATATAAAGATCAGCTCCCCAGGCAGAAAGGGCTACTTTGGACAGGGTTGTGGTAGAGAAAAAAAATTTAAGGCTTCCCACACAGGTTGTTGTTGAATTGAAAGACTTGAGGCCTACTGCACAGGGTTGTTGTGCAGATGAAATAGGAGACAAAAGAGCCAATTTTCTCTGCAGAATAACGCTGTGCGGTGGCCTCAAATCTGCAGAGAGTTGCAAAGAAGAAAGACACATGGCTTGGCTGTGTCTAACCTCCGGGCAGAGCAGTATTTTAAGTGAGAAGGGGCTTTTCTGTGGCCTCCCTGTCAGGCAACTGTTTGGCAGAAGGGGAAAGTCCCCCCCCCTCAAAAGGAAGGCCCTCAGTCTCCCCTGCGTTGCTCTTGGAAAGGCCTCCTTCCCTCAGTCAGGGCCTGTCAGGGGCTCCTTTGCAGCAGGCCTCATGGGGGGGGGGGAGCACTCTGCAGCTTCCTGCCAGCTCTGTCAGGACTCTGAGGCAATTTGCAGTTGGACATGGCAATTAGGACAGCCTTGGGGCAAAAAGGGCTGGCGCAGCCTCTGTCCTCATCCCCCTTGGCAGCCCTACTGACCTCCTCTCCCTTTGGTGGTCAGGAGCAGACTGGCAGCCAGACTGGGCAGGGTGAATGGAATTTTGGTCTGTCCTGGTGAGGGGCCAATAGGAAGGCACTTTGTGCGCCTCCCCATTGGCTGCTTGGCACTGGATGGACACTCGGAGGGCCCAATCAGGAGCCGCTTCGCGGCTCCTGATTGGGCCCTCTGAGTTTTTATCCTGGACAGGGCCTGCCCTAACTCCTCCCCAGGTGGTCTTACTCTACGTGTAGATCACTTTCCAGTCCTCCTGCTGCTGGTGGGAGCCTCAAAACAGCTTTTGTTTAAAAATAAAGCATCAGCATAAACCAGCATTCAACCTCTGGCTTACCATACTCTGGGGATAATGATACTTGCCTACCTGTACAAATGACTACTTGTACAAAATGAAAAGCATACCTACTGGATGGGGGATACGTTTCTAGGTAACACTGTGTGTGAACGAGACCTTGGGGTACTTGTGGATTGTAAACTAAACATGAGCAGGCAGTGTGATGCAGCGGTAAAAAAGGCAAATGCCATTTTGGGCTGTATCAACAGGGGCATCACATCAAAGTCACAAGATGTCATAGTCCCATTGTATACGGCACTGGTCAGACCACACCTGGAGTACTGTGTGCAGTTCTGGAGGCCTCACTTCAAGAATGACATAGATAAAATTGAAAGGGTATAGAGGAGAGCGATGAGGATTATCTGGGGTCAAGGGACCAAGCCCTATGAAGATAGGCTGAGGGACTTGGGAATGTTCAGCCTGGAGAAAAGGAGGTTGAGAGGGGACATGATAGCTCTCTTTAAGTATTTGAAAGGTTGTCACTTGGAGGAGGGCAGGATGCTGTTTCTGTTGGCTGCAGAGGAGAAGACACCAGTAATGGGTTTAAACTACAAGTACAACGATATAGGCTAGATATCAGAAAAAAAACTAAGGAGGTGGTGAGCTCCCCCTCACTGGCAGTCTTCAAGCAAAGGTTGGATACACACTTTTCTTGGATGCTTTAGGATGCTTTGGGCTGATCATGCATTCAGCAGGGGGTTGGACTAGATGGCCTGTATGGCCCCTTCCAACTCTATGATTCTATGACTAAGGCAATTAGATACATGATATTTGCATTATTACCATTACTTTTCTTCAAGAGAGAATTTGAGGATTTATAGGATAAGCTTTGACTTTGTTGAACTTTGATGCATAGGTTCCATTTACCACCACAACTAATAGGTCTATCAACGGCAATACTTTATACCTTGAGGTATAGCATTCTGTAATTTAATAATTTAATACTGCAATTAGTGAAGTACTTCCTTTTTATTTGAAGGAAGCCTTCTGAGAATTAATTTCACAGCATGAGTGCCCAGCATTATGAGGGAGGAAAATACTTTTTCCTCTGTTCATCAGTTTGTTTTCAGTTTATATTATATATTATTTTCCTGTCAACAAAGAAAAAACAATGCTAGAACCTTCCTCCCTTTAAAAAAGTTAACAAGAAGTTGTTGATGTAGCCAAGTGTTTGCTTACATCTTAATGATAGAGCACTAAAGTAAAGTAATTGTTCCTTATATATATGCCAGTGATAAGGCCACTGGGCAAATCATCATGCTATAACATCAAAAATCATTAACTAGTTGAATTAAGGACTCATTTAAAGAGCTGGTCTTGCTAAGGCAGAAAGCTCCTTAAATTCTGGCTTGTCTTGCTAGACGATGAGGAATTCTTTAACTCAAATAGTGAAATGAAGAAGAACTTTCATAGTCTACACAGCATTCTGATACCATTGGCTCCAAATAACCAGAGGCAAAATTCTTCATCTGCCATTGATCCAGAAGTTACATCCTATGTGTATGTACAGTCTTCATTTGTTTGGGACAGTAAATCTTAAAACCTGAGTCCTATATGCATCCATTTAATAGCACCACTTAATCCAGCATGGATAAATTACTCTAGAAAAGAAGCTCAAGTGTCACATAATGAAATTAGAATTACTGAATCTGCAAAGTGAAACACAATTTGCAGCCCTAATTGTAAAACTTAGTCCAAAACACTTCTAATCAATCAATGGAATTCAATTTCTGATTAAATACACTTATAATGGTAGTCTCCACAGTGCTAGTGCACTGTGCCATCTGGTGGCTGGAAACAATGCTACAAGAATTCACATCGGTTTGTGCTCCTGTAGTTTAAACCCTGGAAGAGTTTTTTTTTTTTTTTAATAAACCTTTTCCCTGGACAATTTTTTCAACAAGACAAACTGATGAGATGCAATAAAGTTAGTAACTTTTGGATATAATCATTAGTTGAATATCCTTAACAAATTAGAGGGAGTATCATTTATTTTCAATGTAAATGCGGAATAGAAACAATGCTTATATTTAAATCATCTTATTATTTTTTCATGGTATAAAAATATAATGCCTTAACCATATTCCACCAATTTTTGTGGCATAAAATATATTGCTCTTTACATCAATAAAATAATTTTGTCTTTAAAACAATTAGGAAAACTCCACACAGATTTCTAAACTGAACAGCTCAATTTCTACTTCTCCTCAGTCTTCTCTTGCGATGGATATCGGGCTCACTGTGGCAGAATCATATCACGTGATGAAGGATGGTAACTCCAGCCTAGGATCACTGTAGTGCTAGTCCATTAAATGAAACTAAATCATCTAGGCCAGAAACAAGAATACTAAAAGAACTCACAGATGTAATTTCTGAATTTCTGTCTACCTGTTCTCCAAGAATTGTCAAAAATAATGAAGTGCCAGAAGATTGGAGGCAGGCAAATGTTGTCCCCATCTTCAAGAAGGGGAAAAACAAGGACCTGGGTTACTACCGACTCATCAGCTTGACATCTGGCAAAATTTTAGAACATCAGTCGGTCCTTGAGCAGCTAGAACAGATGGCTGTGATTGCTAAGAGTCAGCACAGCTTTCTCAAGAACAAGTCATGTCAGATTAATATTTTGTGTTCTTTTGAGAAAGTGACTACCTTGCTGGATCAGGCAAATACTGCTGATATAGATTATGTCAATTTCAGTAAACCTTTTGATAAGGTTCCACATGATAATCTTGTTGACAAGTTCATATAAGATACAGTATGGATCCTATTACTGTTAGGTGGATCAATAACTGGTTGACATATTACACCCAAAGGGTGCTTGTTAATCATTCATCATCCTCTTGGAGAGGAGTGACAAGTGGAGTGTGTCTCAGGGATCTGTCCTGGGCCCTGTGTTATTCAACATATTCATAAATGATTTGAATGAAGGAATAGAGGGGGTGCTTATTAAATTTGTAGCTTATACTAAACAGAGGGGTAGCAAACACACCAGAAGAAGAGTTGGCTCTTATAAGCCGCTTTTCTCTACCCAAAGGAGTCTCCAAAGTGGCTTACAGTCGCCTTCCTTTTCCTCTCCCCACAACAGACACCCCTATGAGGTGGGTGAGGCTGAGAGAGCCCTGATATCACTGCTCAGTCAGAACAGCTTTATCAGTGCCGTGGAAAGCCCAAGCTCACCCAGCTAGTTGCATGTGGGGGAGTCCAGAATCGAACCTGACTTGCCAGATTAGAAGTCTGCACTCCTAACCTTGACACCAAACTGGCTCTCCAGACAGAATCAGGATACAGGATGATCTTGACAGGCTGGAAAACTGGGCTAAAATGAATTTAAATAGTGAAAAATGTAAAGTTCTGCATTTAGGTAGGAAAAATCAAATCCACTATTAGAGGATGAGGGACACCTGTCTTGGCAGTGGTATGTGCAAAAAGGATCTAGGGGTCTTACTAGACCATGCACTGAACATGAGTTAGCTGTGTGACTCTGTGGCTAAAAAGGCAAATGGGATTTGGGGCTGTATCAAAGATCGCATGAGATGATGGTACCGCTTTACTCTGCTCTGGTTAGACCTCAGAGTACCATGTTCAGTTTTGGGCACCACAATTGAAGAAGGATTTAGACAAACTTGAGCAAGTCCAGAGGAAGGCAACAAAAATGGTGAGGGGGTTTGGAGACCAATAATAGAGAAAAGGTTGAGGGAGCTTGGTCTATTTAGCCTGAAGAGAAGATGACCAAGACTTGATATGATAGCCATCTTCAAGTACTTGAAGGGCTGTCATAGAGGATGGTGCAGAGTTGTTTTCTGTTACCCCAGAGGGTACGACCAGAACCAGTAGGATGAAATTAATTCAGAATAATTTTCAGCTAAACATCTGGCAGACATTCCTGACAGTTAAAGCGATTCCTCAGTGCAACAGGCTTCTTTGGGAGGTAGGAGGTTCTCCTTCCTTGAAAGTTTTTAAGGAGAGGCTAGATAGCTGTCTGAGAGAAATGCTGGTTCTGTTAATTTAGATAGATTAAGTGGGTTGGCAAAAGGGATTGTATCTGAGCTTGGCTCTTGTGGCCCTTTCTTGCAAACCAAGGGAAATGCTGATTGCCATTTCAGGGTCAGAAGGCGAATTTTATCCAGACCAGACTGGCTAGGGATTCTGGTTTTTTGTGTTGTTTTGGACAGGGGCATAATCTGGATATGGAACTGAGGTCACTGTGGGTGGACAGGGAGTTGTGAATTTCCTGCATTTTGGAAGGGATTGGATTAGGTGACCCTAGAGATCCCTTCTAACTCTGTGATTTTATGGTTTATACCAAAAGACCTATGCCATATACTCATCTTACCAAACAGAAGGAATGCTAGTGTGGCAAATTCACATGGAACAAAAAAAGATATGCTGCTTTTCTCTACCAGAAGGAGTCTCAACGTGGCTTACAGTCACCTTCCCTTTCCTCTCCCCACAACAGACACCCTGTGAGGTAGGTGAAGCTGAGAGAGCCCTGATATTACTGCTCAGTCAAAACAGCTGTATCAATGCTGTGGTGAACCCAAGGTCACTCAACTGGCTGCATGTGGGGGAGCGCGGAATCAAACCTGGCTCACCAGATTAGAAGTTGGCACTTCTAACCACTATACTAAGATGGCTCATAACTTTCTGTATCGAACTTTTTGAGTTAGTACTTAGAATATCTGTTTTGCACACACAGATCTCATCAGTTCTCATTCAAAAATTCTGGAGACATTATTATTATTATTATTATTATTATTATTATTATTATTATTATTATTATTATTATTATTATTATTATTATATTTATTTTTCACCACTCCCAGCAAGTCATCTCGCAGCAGGTTACACAATAAAAACTGCACATAAAAGACATTTCTCTCAAAAAGCTAAACAAATGTTTTCATACCTTTGCAGCCACAATGCTCAGCCCCATCCCATTTTGTTTTTTCAGTGTCACCGTGATGATCTCAGGTTCCTTTCTCAATGGCTGAGCCTAAAGAAAAGTAATCCAGATGAATTTCACTATTCTCAGAATATTGTAGAAGACTTGATACTTAACCAATGATAAGTATTGTGATACTACACACAACGTATGGGTTATAAACTTCACTTTATGTATTTAAGATGTTTTATACTATTTTCTAATAAAAAGAATTCACACCACTCACAATATCAATCTGCAGAAGGATAGTAAACAAGATAAATCTTCAGAAGCAGATTAAAAAAAATGAAAGTATAAAATCCTTTCAAAAAGGTAACAGGAAGGCAAATCAAAAGCATTTCCTGAGGGAGGACACTCTACAGCTCTGTGGCTGCAGTGGAAAGGGAAATTTCAATCAGCCAAAAAAAAAAAAAAAGCACTAACTACATGAGAATCCAGAAGCACATCACCAGCTCAAAACCTGATTTTCTTGTACTTTTTAAAAGTAATTTTTAAAATGTGTATATTATGCACATGTGTTCCTATATTTAAGAGTAAAATTAGCAGCATACTTAAGGTAGAGGATTAAAGTATTTAATTTCTTTCATCAAGAAATACAAAATTGAACAAATTCTGTGTTTAATCATCACTGCTGTCAGTTGAAAGGGAGCAGCACGCTTTTAAATAGTTATCAATGAAACAACGGGGTGTAAGAAAAATCCAGTTGAGCAAATCACTCATGTCGTCAATTCTCTATCAAATCCAGTTCAGGTGACAAATTTTTCTATAAAAGATAGTTCACTGAACATAGTTTCAAGTGAGTAGCTGTGTTGGTTTGGAGCAGCAGAATAAAGTTTTGAGTCCAGTGGTAGCTTTAAGACCAACAAAGTTTTATTCAAAGTATAAACTTCTGTGTTCAAGCACATGTAAGCTTATACCTTGAATAAAAGTTCGTTGGTCTTAACGCTACCACTGGACTCAAATGTTCTATTTCACTGAACAGTTTACTACACTACTACACTAATTGTTCACTTGTGCTCATAATGCCCACAAAACGGATACATAAAAATCAAATAAATAATAATAATGACATACCAAATCAGCATTGTCCTGCAACAGATGGCTTTCATAATCCGCACCTTCAAAATAAATTGTCCATGTTCCTGGTGAGCGTGGGTGAGGTGTTAACCTGCAAAATCCTAGAAAAGGATGACAAGGTATAACTAAACATGATCCCTGTTTTCCAAGAAGTTCACTAGAATGTCCATTTAATTCGTATGCAAAATTATACTAATAATTTAGATAAGATTAGGAAACTTTGTTGATTTTTATATCATTCCCTTTACCTCACTAACAATATAGGAAACAGATATATTATACAGATTACTTTACTTACATATTTAAGTCAATGTTACAAAAGTAAAGCAGTTAATGTTAATTAAATTTATGAATAGGGCTGCACAGATATTATAATGTGTTGCACTGAATGAAATATTAACACTCGAAGCCAATTTACTAACCATGACTAAACCAATATTTCTGAACGTCTTTTAAATTAAATTTCACTCTTGAGTGAAAGGATTAATCTTTAAATGTTAGCATGGATTTACAGCCCCATCACTTAAAACTCCCCATCACTTAAAACTAAAAATCATTTTATTTTTAGGAAATTTTAGTGTGCTTCTTAGGCTTAAATTGAAAGCAGTAGTAAATACTTCCCATAAGACTGATGGCAAACAACAGAATTTCATAGAATTTCAATGCTATGCAGATGACGTGGTCTGTGTTGTAACAAATCCCATGATATCAATTCCAGTACTATTTGATTTATTAAATGTCTTCGGTCGATATGCGGGATATAAGATCAATAGGTCTAAGACAAATATATTTTTACAAGGAATGAAGGAAGATGAAAAAGGCGTTATCAAACAATTATCTAGATGTGAAATCAATCCTAAATGGATCAAATATTTGGGAATATATATCTAGATAAAGACTTGGTAGATCTGGTGAAAAACAATCATGAAAGAATATGGAAAATAATTCAAAGCGATTTGGAAAGGTGGACCAAGATGAAGATCTCCTGGTCAGCTCGTATGCGATAATAAAAATGAACATACTTCCAAAACTCAATTTCCTATTTCAAGCTCTACCCATAGTGTTGGGGGATAAACAGCTAAACAAATGGCAATCAGAATTACATAACTTTGTCTGGGCGAATAAAAAACACAGAGTAGCGGCTAAAATACTACAAGATGCTAAGACAAGAGGGGGCCTTGCCCTGCCAAATTTAAAGTTATATGCACATGCAGCAACACTGACAATGTTGGCGGATTGGATGATTGACCCAATGAATAAAGATCTAACATTAGATAAAGAAAAGTTTGGGACCAGATTACATGAAATTCTTTGACCATCAACAATCCAAAAGGCCAGTCAGAAGTTAAAGAAAAACTTGTGGAATCAAGAGGCTATTAAAATATGGGAAAGATATAAAGAAAGACTGTCCCCTACGCCCTCTTAAGTTAAAATCGCCGGTGGAGGCATATTTGACCTCTTCTCAACAAGCCAGGATTACATGTTTAAAATATCAAGATATCATATCTAAGACAAAAAAAATGAAAGATCTGCAAATGAAAGATCTGCAGACATTAAACCGAGAAGGAATCTCATTAAAATGGTTAGAATATTGTTATTGTTGTTATGTGCGAAGTCATGTCCGACCCATCGCGACCCCATGGACAATGATCCTCCAGGCCTTCCTGTCCTCTACCATTCCCCGGAGTCCATTTAAGTTTGCACCTACTGCTTCAGTGACTCCATCCATCCACCTCATTCTCTGTCGTCCCCTTCTTCTTTTGCCCTCGGGTTAGAATATAACCAATTAAAATCCAGATTTAAAACAGATTTTAGAACGCAGGATAGTATAAAAATGGACCACACAGAATTTGAGGAAATCATTCTGCAACAGAAATCTCATCTACAAGGCCACATATATAAGATACTGCTAAAATATGAAACTGAAACGGAAGTGGTCAAAAATTGCACAATTAAATGGATGAGGAATTTCAAAAAGCTAATCACGGTAGATGCCTGGGAGAATATATGGAAAAATGTGAATAAATTAACAAGAAGCCAGATCATAAAAGAGAACTGGTACAAGATGTACTACCGCTGGTATATGACTCCCAAGGCGATTGCCAAAATAAAGAAAGAAAACAGCAATAAATGTTGGAAATGCAGGAAAAAAATAGGGTCATTTTTTCATTTATGGTGGAGATGTCCTAATATACACAAATTCTGGAAGAAAATCCATCTGGAATTGGAGAAGATGCTAGGCCTGAATTTTAGCATGAAAGAAGAATATTTTTTATTGAGTTTCATACCCGACAATACCCAGCCACAAATAAAATATTTATTCTTTCATGCAACAACAGCAGCAAGAATGGTAATAGCCAAAAAATGGAAATTAAAAGAAATCCCCACCGTAGAAATGTGGGTGGAGAAATTAACTGAATTGGCAAAGATGGCCAGATTAACAATTCTAATAAACTTTCAAGAACAGTGGAAACAGTGGAAATGGTTCTTAGATTACCTATCTAGATAGGAAATGTATAGGTAAATTTGACCAGGAAGATGACTATAGGCTGATGTCGACAACACTATTATTGCTATTAGCTATTAACATATTTAACTTTTATTTGTATTCGGGGCAATTGATTTATTAGGACTAGAGTGTGGGATTTGTGTTAGTAATTCTAGTAAATAATTTGAGGGAAAAGAAACGTAATAGAGTAAGGTTAAGATTCTAAATAGTTACAACTCAGTCAATGTAATAATTTAATATCTTGATGGAACTGCAGTATTTACGAAGGGGTGGGATTATATCATGGTTAATGCGTCTTGGACTATGTAAAAAAACAATAATAATAATAAAAAAATAAAAGAATTTCATAGTTTTTTCTCTGATAAAAGCCAGCATTTTATCTCCTAAATTCTCCAATATAATGACATCTGGTTGCAAACAAGGAAGTAGAATGTACTGAATGTGTATCTGTACTACAACAGCAAGCGATACTGCTATGTCTGATCTATGGGATCTACAATTAAAAACCTCACAGTAGGAACAACAAAGCCAGCCAATATCATAGTTATAACAGCAGAAGGACAAATTTTATTTAGGAAAACTATAACAGAGAAAATACTTTCTGACCTAAGACAAGACTAACCTCTTTGGCAAAGTGGATCTAAAAATTCTTGTAATCCATTTGGGATGTTTCTGACTACATCACATGAATAGCCATCTTCTGGGAGAAGAAAAGGTAGCTGTAGGTCAGGATCCTCTTCTAGCTGTACTTCCCTGCCATCACTACGGGCTAACTCGTCAGCAGTGTTTTCAGCAACAGCAACAACATTTTCTATTAACTCCTGAGGAGAAAAATGAACAGTTGTTATGAACAGTTGACTTCATTTCGTCAACAGAACCTGCTAGGGTTAATCTTCAATAAAAGTCAGAATGTTTTTTAAAATGAAGGACTGAAAATTAATATAAATTACTATTTATGATTTCCCCTTACAATTTCTCATGTGTCACTACCTGCAGTGTGTTTAACTTAATACATAGTGACATTGTTTGAGAGGTTGCAGGCATTACAACACGATATGGTACAGCAACCGAGCCCTGCTAAGTGGTAAGAAGCGAGTACTCCCCGCACTGATCATTTAACATGTTAGCCAAACACACAAAAATCCTTCTGCTCTTATCGCAGCGTATTTTCTCTCCCCTCCCCCACCCCAAAATGTTTGCTGACACTTTTAGCACAGACATTTTTGATGTTTGGGAACTTCCTTGACATATCAGTAGTTCAGCCATTTCTTGGTAAAGTTAACACTATTTTTTCACAGTACACCTTCAAAATATTCAGTCATTAAACTCACTTTGTTACTGGAAAATGTTGTTTAACATTTTTAATCACAATCTCCCTTCCATCTCCAATGTATTAAAATCCAAGTCTAACTTACTGTTGGAATAAATGGCTCATCTGGGGCACAGTGATAATTCTGTAGCAATGCATGCAGCTGAAGAGAATTGAGTTTAAAGCAGGTACTGTTAATACTTGGAATGTCTTCAGGTGAATACTTATCCATAGTAAGTAAAGTAGTTGCCTGAAAAAGAAAAGTTATCTATAAGAAGAATGTTTTAAAGTTCATAAGTGCATGCAAGATAGCTCTTAAATATGAATTATGCATTTAAATTCTCTGTCACAGGCCAATCTACGTTAGACACACTAAACCAGTTAAAATAAATCAACCAATGCAAACACTATATAAGGAGAAAACATCTAAGTAATTTTTTTTGATTCTTTGGTAGCCTTAAATTGCCAGGACTTTTCTCATATGTTTCCATACAGTTTACTAATGATGCTACACTGAATTTCCACTATTAAGAAAGAGAAACATTGAAGGATTATAGAAATAAGTATTTGTTTTTCTAGTCTCTTGCCAATACCCACTTGAACTATCCTGCTAAGATGACAGTCAGCAGCTAGCTCCAAGCCCTGTTTTTCAGCCCAAGCTTCAATATGCCCCAGTTGCTGCCGGATGATGGCTCCCCAGTAATGTGAACATAATCCTGAATCTGGATCAGTAACCAGTCTGTTAAAAAGCCACATGTTGATAAAGTGAAAGAGCTGGGAGAAGAGCTGGATAGTTAGTGCAGCATTCACTCTACAGCGTCGAAGCAGGGACATGGCTCCAGTTAGTGTATGTAATACATCATCTAGAAGAGAAATACATTAACTCATTATATGAATATACAATACTGTATTAATATTAATTAATTAATAACAATAAAGTCTTCTATCACTTGTCTTATATCACCAACATTTTATTAGTAACATATATATATTACCAACATTCCTCATTCATGCCTGGAAAACAAGGTAATATTAAAAGCATCACTAAATTAAATCAATCTTTTATGAAGAATATAGACACTTCTGGGCATCAGACGGACTCAACTTAAATAGTGATATATATTTCTCACTGCACTTTGACTGGCATTAATTAGAATTAAGCTTTCAAACAATGGTTTGAATTCCTGAAATTACAAATTGCATTTGCCAAACATACTATTTGCAAATATTAAGAAGGGATAATTATTTATTTAAAATATTTATACTTTTTAGTTCAGAGAAGGTAAAAAAAATGACCATAAAGGTCAGGAAATCGTTGTTAAAAATATCAGATTTTTAAAAATTAAAGAATTGCAAGTTCTATTAATTACCTGACAAATAACAACTGTCACCTAAAAAATATCCAGTCACCAAAAAAGCCCACTAAAAGAATCATCTTCCCATTCAAGAACTGCTGCCTATGGAGCACTGCTTTCCCATTCCCCCTCCCCCAGCAGCTCAAAACATCCCCAGAAATACTTGGTCGGGGGCAGTCCCTATAGAGGCAGTAAGTCCATTATACTTGTCTGTTGTTGTTAGGTGCGAAGTCGTGTCTGACCCATCGTGACCCCATGGACAATGATCCTCCAGGCCTTCCTATCCTCTACCATTCCCCGGAGTCCATTTAAGACCAGAGGAAGGTAGATCCAATTAGACCCCAAGATGCTCTGAGGGAGTGAAGAGTCCAAATGGCAGTTCTGCTATAATCTTGATGTGGGTCTGGAATACTCTGTTCCACTGAACACAGTCACTCCCTTGTGAACTCTTCCCTTTCTTAAATCAGTGCCGGGCATCATAGTTTACTTCAATACTGTCATTGCTGAGGAGGGTGGGGAGATATCTAGACCGTTGATAGTAGAATATCAGGCTGAATCTTTGGAGCACACTGTAGAGCATACTGTAAACATATGAGGTGACAGTGACAGATAAGCAATACTTTCCTCTGCACTAGCTGAACTGCATCCAGCACAACTGTTTAAGGTCATTCTGGAATGAATGATTACAAGGTGGAAATTTGGAAGTAACAGCAATTAGACCATTAGTTATGATTCTTCAGCACTTTATTATTTTTTGCCAATATGTTGGGGGATCGCTGCATAATCCAACAAATGACAATTTATGAGTTTGTATGTGATAAGTGTGACTGCAGACATCTAACCACACACCCGCTAGCTTCTCTGGTAGGGCCCTACCAACTTCCAGTGCACTGGTCATGCCAGACATTGATCCTTGCCCACTTTTAAAGTGACCTTCCTCACCATGTCCTCCTCCCCAGCACCCTCTCCTTGGCAAAAATGATAAGAAAAATTTTACTAAAAGAGAGAACAGTGTTCAAGCAAATTTATCTGGATGAAAAAAAAATTAAAAATCTTGGGGCTGGGAAGAATCTCTGCAATCAAAATGAATGTGTTGTCAGAACTAAACTTTCTGTTCCCATTGCTACCTATATAAATAGAAGAAAGAATATTGACAGAGCAACAGAGACAGATGAACTAATTTGTATGGAATCACAAAAAAGCAAGTCATGAAGGGCAGGTTTAGCCTCACCCTGAAGTTGTCAGAATGCATATCTTTCTTCCGTATTCAAGTCAATATCAGCAACACACTCATGTCTATTACACTTAGATAAAGCCCACCCTTTAAGACATTCAGGAGGCTGAATATAGCTCTCTCTTCTGCCACAATAACCTTATCAAGCAGGTTGGGCTGAGAGAGAGAGAGACTAGCCCAAGACCATGCTGAAAGGTAGCAGAGTAGGAATGTGAACTTGAGCTGCAAACCATTTATGGATACTAACCTCCATATTATGTCTCACAAAATACTGCATCTAGGAAGAACACTGCAATCTTTTGACAAACAACTTAAAATCTTTGGTCTCAAGCCCATAGTAGAGTGTGATTCATCTTACCTGCAATCTGTATGTGTGCACATATCTCCAACTAGAGGACACTACCATATACAAGCTTCCTTACCAACTACAATAATGGCATTGGATCTAGCATCATGTAATTTTCAAGGATCTAACCTATTTTAGGTCTTTGAGGATTATTTTCTTCTGGGTCATCAAGAAATGCTGGCATGTAGTTATTAAGCTCCGACTGAAGACAATGAACCAAGTATCTGAAAAAAAACAAGTTTTGTACAAAATTATTAATGCCCTCATCCAAACAGAATATTTTTAGTTTATTACTTGGTCAGTAAAAACAAATAAATCAACTTATTAAGCCAAGTAAATCTTGTGGAAATAGAAAAAAAGCATTCACAAAAAAAAATCAAAATTCTGATTTCACTTTATGAATGTATCTACTCTGTACATCAAAATAATATGAGTCGCTTTCCTGTATTCTTACTAAGAAATGGCCTCATTTAAAAATATTTTGCATTACAAATTGAGGCTAAAATCCCATACTGTAAAATATAAGACATTCCTATGAAATATATTAAAACTTTCAAATTACAATTAATTTTTAACTATCATCACCCTCCCCTTTTGTACATTCTATACAGTCTATCCTAGCAATTATCAGCTTTTATAAAAGTTTTGGAACTGATAGTATATGCTCTATCACTAAAATCTTCATCACAAAGAACATAAATTTCATAATATTTTCCAGGTTTCCCAATATTAGCGTTACTGTGGCATATAACATTACTCTCAGAATGTAGTACATCTGTGTCTAGTTGTTCACATATTACTACTAAATAATTTCATTCTAATATGAACCAGTATTTAGAAACTTTTGAATGTGCCCTTATAGACTCCTCCTCTTTTCTTGTCCTACCGTTTGCTTGTCTGACAGTGTAAAAATAAAATACAACCAATATACAATGCAGTAATATGTCATTCTTACTTGAATGCCATTTGAACTAAGTGTGCCAAAACATCTTGTGCATCTAGAGTAATTCGGCTAAGGTCTCGGTCCTGCTTTATGAAGTTTAGCAGCTCAGATGCATTTGCCATCCAGAAAGCAAGTGCCCCTGCAATATTCTTCTGCTTCTGTAAATATTAAATGAGAGGTGTAAACACACAAAAGTCACTTCACAATAATTCAGTTTGAAGTCACTGTTAAAAGGCTCTATTTAGATAGACCAGTATCACCAAACGTAACTCAGATACCAGATATCTGCAAAGATTTTATATGAAACCACAAATATGCTGGTCATGATGCAATAGCTCCAAATTATAAGATATAGTTTAATTATCAATCATTGCATGTTCCAAATGCTATTAGTGGAATGGAGTTAGCATGTTGTCATGAAATGCTGAAAGCGTAAATGTATGCATTATCTGGTAATCTGTGTGTGCACAAGCACATGTTCATTAATGCCCACTGCCACCCAGATACTGCTATAGCCACTGGCTTTGACACCAAGCATCACAGTATCAAGTACTGATCTATCTCACCATTTCCCGACCACAAACGCTAGGCCAGGCAACCTCAGATGAGATCCAAAGAACAGAACCACAGACAAAAAAAGGGGGGGGGAGGGCGAAAAAGAACTTTTGTCATTACATCTCCATACTGAAGTGCATTAAGCAGAAATTATGGAATGCTGATAAGTTGCGCATTCAAAAAAGGATTTTAGTACTGCATGTTCCAGCTGCTGAATGAGTGTTATGAACTGTTCAACCCAGCTGTAGAGATATTGTATTTTATATGGAAGCAGCATGAGAAACTGAGCTAAGCCAACACAGCTAGGATCAGTTCCCAGCAATATATCCTACCTGATCAACCTGGTCTACCTCCTGGAGAAAAACGAACAAAGGAAATCAAACAGAAGAAAGAAACTTGTGAACAATCATGGTAGTTTTAGAAATCAAACACCAAATATGAAGGCACAAGACTTATGCTCAGTCACATCAAAACATTTTACCAGGAATGTTATAACTTAGAAAACATTTTAATGGGTGTAAGGCAATGAAATGGTACACAAATGTTAATTTGAAGAAAACCAAGGGTTTTCCAGTTTGCGTACATTACTAATGATTATCCTTCTTCAGTCAATTTAGATGTAGCAACATTAATGCCAAATAATAATCCTGCACAGATCCCCTTCCCATACAAAGTCCCCTCACAGAACCCAGTACATCCTGCCTTGCCTACAACAAGGTCTCCTTGTGCTGAACTGCAAGGCACATAGTTTGTAGTTTGGACTACTAAATATAGTTATTGAGTTCATACATATAAAATAGAATGCAGAAGGTACACTGGGATCCACCAGCAGAATTCAGATACGGTGTTGGCAGTGCAGATCCTTCCCTGTCATTCCATTCTTCAAGCTGCCTGCTCTTATTTCCCAAAACTTTTCTGAATAAAATAAGCCACAGGTGCCAGAAAAGCAAGCCATCAAAATCACCCTGCCACTCTAAATGTTCCTCCAACACTAGATCCAACCCTATATATTTTATTTTAAAAGCTTTTCTGAAGATTGTGTATGTTTAAAATTAGCTACTCTATGGTAATGTCACTTTCTTTAAATCCTTTGTATGTAATATTTGATTCTAGTTTACAAGTACTGACAATGCACCACTAACATATTTTTGCACTACATCACTGAATGTGGATCCAGCCATCATTACAACAATCAGTAAAACCCTCAAAGCATCATTATTACCCAACAGTCAAAATTCCCTTGCTCTCCTACGGGTTGAAACCAATGTTAAACATCATGGGTGTTCAAATGTGACATGATAAAGATCAGTCGCTTTCCAATAACACCCTCTGGATCTGAAGTAATCTTGTGAATGCTAATTCGTATCTCTCTTTGCAAACCCATAATTAACATCCAACACTTTTTCTGAAAGTTCCCTGGCATTCCTGCCCCAAGCAGGTTGCAGTAAAAACAGAAGATCCATACAATAAGGGAGTTCTGTGGAGGTCCTTTGGATCCAATACCATTTTTTACTTTGACATAATCCAGATTTTTGCAACCCAAAGTTTCCTAATGTTCCAGTATCTTCTAATGAAATATATTTATGGATATTCCTAAACACACTGACATTTAAAATTTTTTAGATATTTATACCCTACTTTTCTCACCTCGTTTTCAGAGGCATGGAGCATTTCACAAGCCTCCCATTGGTTTATTATCTCTGACCATTTGTTTTCCACTTTAGCCTGGCATCATAGAATCACAGAGGTGGAAGGGACCTCCAAGGTCATCTAGTCCAACCCCCTGCACAATGCAGGATCTCACAACTACCTGCCCACCCATCATTCTCCATTTACCTGCAAATGCTTATCAGATCTGTCTGTACAACATGTCAAAGAAAAACTGAGCAGCAGCAATACTTTATGCTTAAACTCTGGTATTTTTTTAAAAGGATGGGTAATGGCTCCTGACTGATGTGGAAAACATAACTGCCATTACCCAAAAATGAAGGTGATATTTGTATCGCCGCCTCCCTAAATCCCCAAATGTTCAGGGAAGCAAAGGGGGGAGGGAAAGCATTTTAAGATAAGCCTAACAAAATATATCCAGATGAGAATATTTTCACCCACTCTTCCATCTATATTGTTATTCTTCCAATACCCTTTTTCAGTTGCTTGCTCTTCAATATTTATAGCTCATTAAAAGGTTGCCAGCTCTGGGTTGGGAAAGACCTGGAGATTTGGGAGGTGGAATCGAAGAAGGTGGGTTTTAGGGAGAGATTTCAGTGGGATATAATGCTATATATTCTACCTTCAAAGGCAATCATATTCTCTGAATGAATTGATCTGTTGCCCGGAGATCAGTTGTAATCCCAGGATATCTTCAGTCGACACCTCGAGGCTGGCAATCCTATCTATCACCCAGATTTGGTTTCAGTTTATTCCATCCAATGACTTATTAAAGTAATAGATTATTTAGGAATCTAAGCATTACTTGGGATTCCTTAAGAAAAAGCACCACAATGTATTTCTAAATATACAATTTTCTTCTGTCCTATCCCTAACTGCCTAAGAAAGCATAATCCTTACAACAGAGTATATGGAGCAAGTGATCCCTTCTGAGGCGTGGTATTCCATGCCTCCCCTTCCAAGTATCCAATAAACCATTCTTAGCCTCCTTGTACAGCTATACTCCTGTGTTCCTAGATTATACTAAAGGTGCCTGTGGCAAGAGAAAGTTGTTGAATGAGAGTATGGAAGATACAGATCTGTCTCTGAACAAATGGCTTCATGTGGTGCTGCCTGCCTAGCAAGGAAATAATTTCTCAATGTAAGAATTCAACAGAGCAGTTCTATGTGTATGGGCAGAGCTATTCTGATAACTGAGAGTCATGTAAAGACAGAAACAGGACAATTTAAAATGAAAGATAATAAAGCAGGAACATTAATAAATGGAGAAATATGTTTTTAATCCATGCAAAATAAAATCTTGAACATAGAACATAAAAAAGGGGAGGGCATGCAACCTATAGTGCAATTAAAGGCTTAATTATATTTAAGCATAGTTACTGCCAATCATCCTACATAATCCACAGACCTTATAGAAAGGCATGACTGGGTATATAAGTTACTTTCAAAGACAGAATCTAAAATACGGTTGTCATAATAGTAAAATTAATAACAGATTCAAACTTCCATACCAATATAACAGGCTTCCATACCAGTGACCCATAATGGCAACTAAAAGACTTGTGCATACCTATTACCATAAAGAGAAAATTCTGCTAATAAAAAGTTATAATCTCATAACAAAGTGCCATACAAAAAGCACCAGCATTTTTCTGGATAGGATTTAACAGATGACTTTAAATGTTCTTTGCTGTAACTAAAGAGTTATTTCATATGATGATATTACAAACAGCACTGTGATGTGTAGTGCCACTATGGAACATCAAAGAATGTCAAAGTGTTAGCCAGTTCTAATTTCCCATTTAAAAAAAAACTGTAAAAAGCAGGGTATTAAAACATATTCCAAGAAATTTTTGGTATGTCTCTTCCTGACAAACTCACCTGTATAACTCCTTCCATCATGCTCACCATCTTGTTCACTATTGCAATGACTTTGTGAGTACGTTCAGCAGGACTGATGTCAGGTCTGTACTGGCTTGACAATACATACCGGCATGTCATGTACAAGACATAAGTAGGAGACAGCTTAAAATGAACTGTCGAGCTATTGGTATAATTTATAATGGCAGACAAAAAGGCATCTTCAGCTGAAGAAAAAAAAATAACAAGCTAAGAATACTTGTTTTAACCTTAAGAGGGTCTCTGATCATTGACAACAGCTACACAATGTACCATATGACGCTACCTCACAAAAAAATGCTATTTTGAATCTGCTCTTCTTCCAAGGAACTCAGGGGGCTTAATTGCCTGCCATTTTACCTTAACCCCATGCCCACTATGAGACTATGAGTTATGTGTCCAGGATCACCCAGCAAACCTCATGGTTAAACAAGGATTTGAACTTGGATCCTTCTGGTCTAGTCCAACACCTAATACTATACTTGTTCTTTCTTCAAAGACAAAAGAAACAAAATATGGCACATAGATTCTAATAACTATGAACTCCTAAGAATCCTATATTCATTTCACAAAGATCCATGTATTTCTAATATAAACGCTCAGTGGATTTTCATTTATTTATATATATATAATTAACATCTTCTAAAAGTCTTCTAAAGTCTTCTAAAACAATGGCATTTTTTTCTGATCAACTTTTCTGTTACTGAACTTTCTTTACAAAGTACTATTAATTCTGTAAAACTGAAGTCAGATTTGAGATAATACTTACAGCTTTCCCTGAATTCAATGCTCGCAGGTAATATCAATTCAGGCCCATGTCCATCCTGTGGTCTAGAGGCAAAAGGCAGACATTCAAAAGTCCAATTCAAAGAGTGAAAAATAATTCTGCTGTCAAAAAGACATGGACGTCTCCAAAGGGTTTGTTTTTGAGTACACCATTTTTACTCATTTGTTAATTAAAAATGTGACACCACTAAAAATACACGATTCCATTTAAGTTTCCTTCTCCTTCACCACTCTTGTTAGACCCACTCTCAAGTAGATGATGGTATAGACTTGTATTCAGAATCTGCATTATTAATCAATGTGCAGAGCACAATAAACTTATAAAGGCAGCCTGTCACCCACAGTAGAAGACTCACGTTACACATAAACTCACACATACCTTCATGAATAGAATTAAGAGATTAATTTATAAACTGCTTATAGCCTTATCTCTCATTCTGATGTCTAATTTTACATTATAGTATATTACAGAGACAAAACCTATATATTTTAAATTATGTAATACCAAATGCTGAGCCACATGTATAATACTTGATAACTAACAAATGAATATATGAACCAGCACCAGAATTAATGTATTTTCAAGGCAAGCTCTAACTGCTTATTATTACAGAACAACAGACTAGTTTGCTCTCTTCCCTCTAACCAGTATTAAACTAGAATTTTGTTTAGAGAGAAAATAATAAACAACTATGAGATTTGAAACAGGTAAGCTGTCTCACTTTTCTACCACCACTAAATCCTCTATGTTCTCAAGAGCTGAGCATTCCCAATGGTTTTAAAGGGCTTACAGAGCTTAAATCACAGAACAGTAGACTTATTTTAACATTGCATAAGAAACTGAAACCTTCCAAATGAAAATAAATGTAGCCAATCTTTTCTTATCACTGTCTATATTCTCTACCTTCCTTTGGCTTGGTTAAATTTAGAGCAGAGAACATTTATTTACGTCTGCTTACATTTCCTGCTTTGGACCATAACTGAATATGACAATGGCTTCCCATCGATCTTGCTATGTTACATTTAACAACCTGTCTGGCCCTCCTCCTCTTTATAAAACCTGCTTGCAGCTGAGACAGATTTCACAATAAACTAACACACTTTGAAAGTGATTACAGGATTGACAGTATTATGAAAAATTGATTAGATGTTTTGCTACAGCTTTGAATTCTCATGTAATATTAGACTTAAAGTGGATTAAAAACTTTAAGCATATTATCCATTACTATGAACCAGAACCCTGAGCATATGATTATGTTTGTAAATTCTGTAAATGCATCAGCTGTTCCCCTAGGAATGGCACAGGATCTTGCAGCACATGTAAGTTTGATTGAGCACACTATGCCATAAATCATCCAAAATAATATGAATAGTTTCAAGTTTTGCTATTTGGATTTTACGTTCATCTGAGAGTAAAGTTAAGACCTCACGGCAAACTCGCCTTCCTTTTCTCAGCATATCTAAATCTTTTTCTGGATGAAACACAAACAAAATGCATTCATTATACTCATGATTGATGAAGTCCTGTCTTAATTCTGCCCTGTTGCATCAAAACATACAATGAATGTTATTTTAAAATGATCACATTTTGCTCCCTAAAAAATTCCACATCTTACACTCACAGCAGTAGTTGATGCAGAAGAATCATCCAACCATGTTAAAACAAGTGTGTCATAACTGAATCTAGGGAAATATTTTGTAGCACTGCCTGGCTCTGACCATACTTATTATCTAACAAAAGTAAAGTTTTTACTCTGACAAGAAATCCGAGCAAATTGCTTTCTATGCAGAAGTACAGATGCCATGCTAGCTCAGATGCAGAAGTCCAAATAACCCTTGAGGTACACTAATAGCAAGAGTGAATTACCACTATGTGTATCCTGCGGGCCTGGCTCAGGATGCCACCCCCTCCCCAGTTGGGCGGTGGGCGTATTTTGGAGGTGACTCATGGATCCAATTGGATTCCGGAATGCTCTGCGGGACTCGATGCCTCCTGGCGACTCACTGGCGGCCCTGGTGGCAGACTATATCGGCTGCTATAGATGAGATCGCCCCTAAACGTCCTCTCTGCCCTCGACTCAAAGGGGGACCCTGGTACACCAGGGAGCTCCGGGAGAGAAAAAGGGAAGTGAGACGATTGGAGCGAGTGTGGCGGAGGACTTGCAACGAAGCTACGAGAACATCTCATCACACGCTTATGAGGGCGTATGAGATGGCGGTGAAAGTGGCAAAACGGGAGTTTTTTGCCGCAGAAATCATGTCCGCAAGCTCTCGCCCGGCCCAACTATTTAGGACAGTTAGATCTCTTACCGCCCTTGAGGGGTGCCAAAATAGTAGAAAATTGGAACTAGGCTGTGAGGCCTTAATGAGCCATTTTGCAGACAAAGTCTCGTCGCTCCGCCGCGCTCTTCCCGCCACAGTTAATACAGTAAACGAACTGGAGACCTGTTGGCTGCCTTTGGAGGTGACGTTCGATGGCTTCAGACGGCTCTCCCTACCCCAAGTGGACAAGTTGCTAGGTTCAGTTAGGGCGACCACTTTCCCCCTCGATCCCTGTCCGTCATGGCTCCTCAAAGGAGGTGGCCAGAGGATAGGAGGCCGGCTCAGGGATATTATCAACCTCTCCCTGGATTCCGGGGAGTTCCCTGAGCAGCTGAAGGGAGCAGTGGTTCACCCTCTCCTGAAAAGATCCACGCTGGACCCGCGGGACCCAGACAGCTACCGCCCGGTATCGCATTTGGCGTTCCTGGGCAAGGTGGTTGAAAGGGCCGCGGCAGACCAGCTCCTGGCATTCTTGGAAGAAACTTCGGCACTCAATCCATATCAGTCTGGCTTCCGACCTGGCTACGGGGTGGAGACGGTGCTGGTCGCCCTGTTGGATGATCTGCGCCGCCAGCTAGATAGGGGCGGGTCGGCAGTGCTGGTCCTTCTGAACCTGTCGGCCGCTTTTGACACCGTGGACCACGAATTATTGGTCCACCGCCTCGCCGATACGGGGCACAGCTTTACGCTGGATATGCTCCTTTCTCCAGGACCGGACCCAGAGGGTAGCAGTGGGGGATGAGCTCTCGTGCTCCTACAGACTTCCGTGTGGAGTCCCACAGGGCGCGGTCCTCTCCCCCACATTGTTTAACATCTTTATGCGCCCTCTGGCCCAACTGGTGCGGAGCTTTGGGCTGGGTTGCCACCAGTACGCTGATGACACCCAGTTCAAGGTTCTGGTTCTAACCTTTAAGGCTATACGCGAGTTGGGACCCACATACCTGAGGGACCGCCTATTGCCCTATGCCCCCCGCAGAGCCTTACGCTCTGCGGGAGAAAATTTGTTGGTCGTTCCCGGCCCTAGGGAAGCACGCCTGGCCTCGACCAGGGCCAGGGCCTTTTCAGTCCTGGCCCCTGCCTGGTGGAATGAGCTCCCGGGTGAGCTGCGGGCCCTGCGGGATCTTCCATCGTTCCACAGGGCCTGCAAGACGGAGCTCTTCCACCAGGTTTACGGTTGAGGCCAAGGCTAACATCTATATCCCCCCCAGGACTCGGGATTTGGGATTGGGGTTAGAGATGGGTACCACCAATACCCCCTCTCCACCTGCTAGTAGGGGAAAAGGGTAGTGGATTAGCCAATCTTGCCGGGTTAGCTTGCTAACTAATAATTGCTGGACTGTAGTTGTTTTAACTGGATTTTAATGGATTTTATGGGGTTTTAGAATGTTGTAACCCGCCATGAGCCGCAAGGGAGTGGCGGGCAATAAATCGAATAATAATAATAATAATAATAATGAGTAATATTAATATTGCGATTTCTGAAAAACTGGGCATCCAAAAGATACAGAAATAGGTAGCAGAACTGCAGCATTCATTTGGCTTTGCATGTGATCATAATTTTAACACCTATGCTCCTTTCCATTGCATATATATATGGGATGGGATTTTGGGTTTTGGGGGTGCTTTGGGATTTACTGTTTCTCCTAATGTTTATTTCTTCTTTTTTTCTGAGGAGCTGCATTGTTTGCCTTTTCTTCTTGGGGTTGTGTTTCTTTTAAAAGTTGATGTTCTTTCTTTCAGTGTTGAGTTTTATAGTTCTTTCAGTGTTTTGTTCGGGGGGGGGGCACTGTAGCTGTAGTTAGAGTAGTCCATTCTCCCAGTTTGGTGGCTGCTGTACTTGTTGTAATAGATAGCCAACTTTGGGTACTGTTGTTCTGCTGTGGTTTGCTGGCCCTCTTTTGCATTTACAGAGCTAGTTTACTGTTTTTTCTTTGAAATAAGTATTCAAAAACATTTAACCTACTGGTGCCTCAATTAATGTAAATTTACCAGTAACTGCTGTATTTCCCACCCTCGGCTTATATGAGAATCAATAAATTTGCCCAGATTTTGTGGTAAAATAAGGTGCCTCGGCTTATATGCAGGTTGGTATACGGTGTGTGTATGTATATAGATACGGTATGTATATACGGTAAGTAATGCACTGAAACTTTGAAGCCTCTTTAAGCAAAGGAAAAGGTGCCTGGCCTGTATTTAACACCAGATAGGGAATGTTTAGCAGAGAGACGAAAGGATTGTGATTCATCCAGTTTCTTTTGTCTCTTTTGCTTACCTCTGTGCTGTGCTAAATACTTACCCGTATTTGCCGGCATATAAGACGTCTGGGCGTATAAGACTACCCCCCAACATTTCCACTCAAAATACAGTACTATGAGCCACTATGGGCAGCTATGTCTATCCCAAGTGAAGTGCACCCGGTGTATAAGACGACCCCCCCACTTGGAGGCATGTTTTTCAGGGGGGAAAAGTAGTCTTATACGCCAGCAAATACAGTACTTTTTAAACCTTGTTCTTTTAATACAGTGGTTCTCAACCTTCTTAGTGCTGCGATTCTTTAACAAAGTTCCTCATGTTGTGGTCACCCCAATCATAAAATTATGTAAGTGTTCTTTCAGAAAAATTAAACCAAAACTGACAAATGGCGTGAAGATCCATTGTTCATGATTGTATATAAATTGTTTCCCCCCCCCCGGGATTTCTCAGTTCTGTTCTGCCTTTTGTCTCACCATACCAATCTTCCTGTTTTCCACTGCTCCAGACGAATGCTCTCTCTCGATCTACCCCGCAAGGCTGTTGTGTAGATGGCGCCCCTAGGGCCAAGCTGCTTACCCTCCGTGACCCCTGTGAAAGGGTTGTTTGACCCGCAAAGGGGTCCCAACCCTCAGGTTGAGAACCACTATTTTAATAATAAATCTTTTATAAACTGGAAGTGATCCACATAGTGCTCCCCCACCTTGGAAATACTAGCAGAAACATTTTTTAAGGTAAACGTAACCTCATGTAAGCCTCTGAAACCTACTACTATCAGGAGTATGACTAATCATCGGCCTTCCAGGACAACTGACTGGCCACTGTATGAAGCAGGATGATGGACTGAATGAATTGCTAGTTTGATTCTGCAGTGTTAATTCTTATGTTCTTACTAGCAGATCCTTCTGCAAGTGTTGCTGTTTCGGTGGCTCTTTCATACAGATCTTGATTTAAGACTAGGAGAATACTCTACAGTTAAAATTTTCTTCTCATAAGCATTACAAATTTCTGACACAGTGGATAATTCAGTGGCTTGTGCATAAAAAAGCAGAAGCTGACAGCTACATTTTCTGTGACTATAATTTCATCACTGGTGGATACACTGGATCTTGTGCAATCTGCAGTTCTCTCATTCTCAACATTTAGCTTCCTCACAAGCACTCAAAATCAATTCTTGTTCCATGGAACCTCTGCTGCTTCAAATAATTCATTCAAACTATGTTTTGTCTTTCAATAGGCATGGTCCAACTAATTCACCAATAATAGGTGTAAGCTGCTCATCTGCAATGGAAACCATTTGTTACCTGTGTTTCAGAATGTACAGTGTATCAACAAAAATCTTCATCAGTGCACCAATTCCATTCTCCTTATGATTTGTTCCACTAGCCTATG